>NC_132859.1:22316472-22916472 GCF_048164855.1 Canis lupus baileyi | reverse complement strand
TTGTCAGGCGTGTCCTTACCTAAAGTGAGCTCTTCCAACTGCAGGGCTCGTCTACGTAAAAGGGCAAATCCATACTGAAGCAAAAACAAATTTATAATAATTAGTAAGTGCAGTCATTGATTCTGAAACTACACTGGAGTTCTAAGAAATCCTTTATCCTTTTGTTCCCCTTAAAGTAGATTACAAATATTTTAAGTATCACACTGAATTAATCCAATAGTTATTGCAAATACGCATACTTCCACATGGCGTCACCTTCTAAAAGTCATTAAAAGTTGTTTTCTGAAAGTGATGATGAGATACTTTAGCAAAGTGAACTGAGTCCCAAATCCTTCAAAAGGATCAGGACGCAGAATTAACCTGCTGATATTTACCAATCCCACTGCTAAACACAGAAAAACATCAGGTACTTAGAATGCACCTAGCGCTTGCAAGTAGTAGACAAATCCTGGAGATCAACTGCACAGTATAGTGAATGTAGATAACAATACTGTATTATAATCATCAAACTTGCTAAGAGATTAGATTTTAATTATTCCCATCATAAAAAATATATAATTCTGTGATATGACAGAGATGCTATCACTACAATGGCAATCATATTACAATATAGAATGTATCAAATTAGCATGTTATACCCCTTAAATTTATACAATGTTATATGTCAAATATATTTAATTTTTAAAATGTACACAGCAGTTGAAGTTAAAAAAGCTATATTTAGATTTTATCAGCAGCTTAGAAAATGAAAATAATTTTGTGTGTGTTGCGCTCAAAGGTTAGAATTTCTCTACATTCAAATCTAACATTAAATTTTTTTGCTTTTCCTTTAAAAAACTGAAGCCGCTTTTATTTTTATTTTTATTTTTTTTTTAAATTTTTATTTATTTATGATAGTCACACAGAGAGAGAGAGAGAGAGAGAGAGAGAGGCAGAGACATAGGCAGAGGGAGAAGCAGGCTCCATGCACCGGGAGCCCGACGTGGGATTCGATCCCGGGTCTCCAGGATCGCGCCCTGGGCCAAAGGCAGGCGCTAAACCGCTGCGCCACCCAGGGATCCCTGAAGCCGCTTTTAAATCTATCTTCCAAAGTCTAGCCTTCAAATAAACTTTACAATTCCACTTTAAAAAAAGTAAAAAAAAATTTTTCCCATGTTTGAGATATAATTGCCATAAAACACTGTATAAGTTTAAAGTGTACAACATGTTTTCACATATATATATACTGCTAAATAACCATGATAAATAGTTCTACTTTTTAAAAGTCTGCTAAGTTGTACTTCTCAGTAATACTAATACTTAAACATGTCTTATGTGTATATAAGAAAATGTTAGCACTTTTACAGAAATCACTTTATTATGTAAAGTTCTTAAATATGTGAAGTATTATGCATCAATATTATGATATTCAGAGATGCTCTTTTCCTCTGGTTCAAAACACAACACAAAAGAAACCTCTCATTACCGAGTTGCCTTTCCTCCTTGTAGCTTTCTGACGAATTTTAAAGGATTTTTTCCTAAAATGTTCAGCTTGTTCATATCTTAAAAAAATAAATAAATAAAGTCAAACAAAAGAAACATATATCCAAAGTATCATACTTCAGTGACATGAAAGCATTCCTTACCTTGTGTAAAGCTTTTTTTGGCTCTTAAATATAGCATAATTTCTAAAAATGATAGTCACATGGAATTAAAAATCTTTAACAAAAACCTTCAAAAAACAAAATCTAACAAAATGAACCTAGTCCTCCAAGTAGCTGACATTTGACAGATTTTTAACCGATTTAACTCACTTTGAGTCCTAAAGGATGACCTAACTAAATGAAAATCTAAAATTTTAGTTTGCTCTACCACCTTCTCCTGTATGTGCTAATTCTGGTCAAATATAAATGTAAATAGTTTGTGTGAAACAATACTTCTAGAAATTAAAAGAAAATATTCCAGTATGTATCATTTATGATACATGGTTTCTGATAGAGGAAAAGATGCCAATCAGTGGGTGTGTCTAATAGATATGAGACTTTTTATTACACCAGGGATTAGTAAATTTTTTCTGCGGGCAATGGTTGGCTGCCCTGTATTAGTAACACACTTAACATTACAAAGCTAGTTGGTGAAGGAGCCCAGATTCAAACCCGACTCTATGACTCCAAAGTCCATTCTCTATCCTCCACACACCTTCAAATAGGGATGGATCTCGTAGTTCTAATTTTCTGCTTACTCCACAAACACCCAAGACTCAGAATAATATTCAAACATGGTAGATTCAAAAGAATATTGGATGAGAAAAGTACACAGCCACAAAACAAAAGCTTACCACGTAACTACATTAAGAATTTTATGACTCCCCATCATTAAGCCAGAGTATTATGGATCTAAGTCTTACTTATTTTGTTTCTGGTACAAAGTTGCAAGTGCCTCAAGTTCACGAGCAATATGTGGATGTTCCGCACCATAGGCATTTTCTGAGATTTCTAATGCCTGTTTATACAGCTGTTCTGCATTGCCAAACTTCTTCCAGTGCACGTATACACTTGCTAGTTGGTGGAGGGACTGAGCTACTCTTGGGTGATCTGGATCTAAAGCTGTTTCTCGAATTTCTAGAGACCTCTGCAAAGGCACCACAGCCTAGGGGGGAAAAAAGTTAAAGGGCAGTTAAAGCCAGTGAAATGCTGTAAGATCTGCAATCTTATTAGCACAGCAAATGAAAGCTGCCCTACCTCCTAGTATGGAAAGAAGAGCAAACAAGAAAAACCCACGCTGCTTCTGATTCCTGGCTGGTTACCTGACTGAGGAGGCCTAGATCCTTGAGAAATCGCCCCAGGGTTTCATAAAGATCAGCCAAGCAAATCATATTCTCCTCGCCTTCACAGTTTTTCTCATATTGCTTCAATGAATCAAAGTATTCTGCTGCCATTGCGCTTTTGTCTTTGCCAACAAACTGCCAGTAACTCAGCAACTCAGCAAAGTGTCCTCTGTTTCAACAAAAAACCAGTAATTTAATGAAAAATAAACTTTAAAACTCACTATTGAGTGAAAATGCCAGAATTCCTATCAGGCTACTGACACTTTATTAGTAGGCAACTATAGTGTAGAGAGAGGTAAGACTGACGATAGACTCTGCCATCTGAGTCCACCACTTCCTAGTTGTGTGATGGTGAGCAGGTGGTCTGACCTCTTACACCTCATCATCCTTATCTGCAGAAAGGGGGTCACCAACCCTAGGTGTCTCAGAGGCTACTGTAAGCAGATGATGGCACAGATCAAGTACTCCATAATGTGGGCAGCTGTCGTTAATGTCATTATGGTTATCCACCAATGGGAATCTACCAGAATCCTTTGTAGACATTTCATGATACACAGTCAACTGCTGACTTCACTCAAATAATTATTTTAAATGATGGAAATTAGAATGGAAGAAATTTTTTTTTTGAGAATGGAAGAAATTAATGAAACATAGGCAACTGTCAGAATATAAATATAAAAGCAAGCTTACTCATCTGAGGAGATGACAATAGTAGGATGGGAGAGCTGGCAAACGAAAGAGTATATCTGATTTCAAGGGAACTATGAAAAGTTGGGATGGAGATCAGAAATAATGTATGAGGTATAACAAAGAAATCTGAAAAGTTTACTTAAGAGCGAAACAAATTATGTAGCTATGTTATGAGAAATGTCTACATTTCTAAATAAGACAGCAACCCAAACCCCCATGAGGCTTAGAGGTCAGAAGCTTGATTGTAAAAAGGTGGTTTGGCCACTGGCAAATTCAAACATAACCAGAAGAGACAAACAATACATTTATGGAAAAGGGTAATCCTTTCTTTAAATTTAATACCAATCAAATTTTGTGTAGAGCCCAGAATCTGGTTTGAAGGCTACACTGAGATACCTGAAGGCCCTGAGAGGCAGACATCATGAGCCACCTCCCTTGGTGGTTTTGATCTGAAGCTGCTGAAATGCAAGATTAAGATAGAAAGCTATCTCAAGATCATTCCAGTTCTGATTATTAAGAATATTCTTTTTCTTCACCTCTTGGAAAAAAGAAGATCCCATGGCAATTTGCAAATTATCTTAAAATTTCTCCCAGTTTCATAATTCAGGGACTACTGATTCAGACTTTTATAGTTTTTTTATTATTATTTTTAATTGTGCCCTGTTTTATCCCTAGCTTGGGGATACCATAACTATTTTAGGTTAATATAATATGCACAGCTCAGCCCATAGTCTGGACTTACTAAACATCACATTGTGAGTGGGAGACCTTATATTACCTCTTTCCACTTACCTAAATTTTACAGCTGAATCCAATTTCATCTCTCTGGGCCCACTCAGAAATCCCTCTTTGCCAGTTGCTTTCTCTCTAAATCTCATTTTTTTACAGCATTATAGTATTTTTCTGTAATTTATTTATTTTGTAAGATATAGTTGACATATAACATTTATTAGTTTCAGATGAACTACTCATGATTTGATATTTATATACACAGCAATCTGTCTTATCCCCAGTTTCAGTTAGTGGTGATCAACACGGTCCAGGAGGAGATGATCCTCCTCTGACATAAGGTCAGAAGGTCAATAGTAGCCTAAGGCTCTATCACAATGCCTTCTCCATTCACCTGATTTCATCTCATCACTGGGGCATTCTTTCATCTCACAGCATCACGAGAAGTCTAAATTAATCCAGTAAGATATTTTGAGAGACAGACCACATTCACATAACTTTTATTATAGTATGTTGTTATAACTATTCGATATTATTGTTAGTTATTGCTGTTAATGTCTTACTATGCCTAATTCCTAAATTAAAACCTTATCATAGGAATGTCTGCACAGGAAAAAAAAAACATATATAGGGCTTGGTAGGATCTCTAGGTTCAGGCATCCACCGAAGGTCTTGGAATGTATCTGCCATGGAAAGGGGAAACTACTGAATTGCAAAATACTCGCCACAATAAGTCTAATTAACATCTGTCCCTATATATGGTTACAGAATTTTTTTCTTGTGATGAGGACTTTTAAGACCTACTTTCTTAGCAGCTTTAAAATATGCAATACAGTATTATTAACTATAATACTGCTGCACACTATATCACCAGGAGTTATTTTATAACTGTAAGTTTGTACACCTTTCTACTCCTTTTAAACCATTTGGCCCACTCCCTACCCTCTCCCTCTGGCAATCACCAATCTCTTCCTCTATCAAGAGCATGTTTGTTTTTTGTTTTTTTATTATTTATTTATATATATATTTTTTTAAGATTTTATTTATTCATGAGAGACACAGAGAGAGAGAGAGGCAGAGACACAGGCATAGGGAGAAGCAGGCTCCATGCAGGGAACCCCATGTGGGACTCGATCCTGGGTCTCCAGGATCACACCCTGGGCCAAAGGCAGGCGCTAAACCACTGAGCCACCCTGGGATCCCCTCTTTTTTTTTTTTTTTTTTAGATTCCAGATATAAGTGAGATCATGCTATATTGGTCTTTCTCTGACTTATTTCACTTAGCATAATGTCATTTTTATGGCTGAATAGTATTCCATTGTATGTATGTAATGTGCACATATATACATACATCTTCTGTATCCATTTATCTATCGATGGACACCTAGGTTGTTTCCACATATTGACTATTGTAAAGAACACTACAATGAACATGGGGGTGCATATATCTTTTCAAATTATTATTATTTTTTTAAAAAATTTTATTTATTCATGAGAGATACAGAGAGAGATACAGAGACATAGGCAGAGGGAGAAGCAGGCCCCATGCAGGGAGCCCAATGCAGGACTCAATCCGGGGTCCCTGGGATCACAACCTGAGCTGAAGGCAGACGCTTAACTGCTGAGCCACCCAGGCATCCCAATTTTATTTGTTTTCTTCAGATAAACACCCAGAAGTGAATTGCTGGGTCATACTGCAATTCTATTTTTAATTTTTTAAAGAACCTCATATTGTTTTCCACAGTAGCTGCACAAAATTATGGTCTCATCAACAATGCACAAGGGTTCCCTTTTCTCTACATCCTTGCCAGCATTTATTATCTCTTATTTTCTTGATGATAGTCGTTCTAACAGGTGTATAGTGATATCTCATTTTACTTTTATTTTGTATTTCCCTGGTGACTAGTGATGTTGAGCATCCTTAAATGGATCTGTTGGCCATCTGTATATTTTTTTTGAAGAATGTCTATTTAGATCCTCTGTCCATTTTTCATTTATTTTTTTTCAAAGATTTTATTTATTTATGTAACAGAGACTGCACAAGCAGGGGGAGCAGCAGGCAGCGGAAGAGGGGGAAGCAGACTCCCCGCTGAGCAAGGAGCTCTACATGGGGCTCGATCTTGGGACCCTGGAATCATGACCTGAGCAAAGGCAGATGCTTAGCCAACTGAGCCCCCCAGGTGCCCCTCTGCCCATTTAAAAAATCAGACTCTTGTTGTTCTTATTGAGTTGTATGAGTTCTTTATATATTTTGGATGTTAACCCCTTTGCAGACATATGATTTGCAAATATTTTCTCTCATTCAGTAGGTTGCCTTTTCATTTTGTTTATGATTTCCTTTGCTGTGCAGAAGCTTTTTTAGTTTGATATAGTTCCACCAGTTTACTTTGCTTTCGTTGCCTTTGCTTTCTGTGTCAGATCTAAGAAATCATCACCAAAGACTGATGTTAAGCAGTTTACTGGCTATGTTTTCTAGGGTTTTATGGTTTCGGGTAATTAAGACCCGAAAAAACTACATTAAAAATGCCATTTTTCTTTGTTATACCAAACTGTTTAAATCTGTTTTTTTTGGGGGGGGGGGAGGTGTTCTAAAAGTACGTTTCTTACCTTTTATAAAGGTTTTGAGACACAAAGAGATTGAGAAGGCAATCATGCAGCTTCTGTTTACTTCCCTGCTGCTGAAAAAGCCAAGGGAGCTCATCTGCACTCCTCCAGGTCACTGGGTCCTGACTGTTAGAAGGGAAGGGACAAAGGGACAATACTCAGTAAGTAACACTTTTCCAACAAGGAGATTGCCTCAAAAGCCTTCAGACAAATGTTAAAGGGAGAAAAATGTATTTGACATCTATCCCTGACTCTAATTATAATCTAATACTGAGAAAATTAGGTCAAAATCAGAAACTCTATCAATCTAAGAAAATGAATACAGTGATATCAAGAACACTAACCAAATTCTCAAGGTATTTTCCTAAAATCAAACTATTAAAAAAAAAAACCCAATCAATCCAAATATACACACATGGATATACAGACATACACATATATTTAAACCATTTAACTGGAATAAAATAAAAATAATAAAATGACCTTGCACTGATATCATGTAAGTTTAAATCTTTAGCATACTATTAAAAGACACTTACATAATAATCTTTTGTTCTTTTGACATTAACAGGTGAGATGATTTAATCTTTTTCATAATAATTAAATTTTCATACATTAAGTTATAAGCTAAGAAAGAGAAGTAAAGACCCAGAGGTAAAATGTGTTGTAGAAGAACAATATGGACATTTATAATACCTCAGCTGCATGGTAAAATAGTTGATTAGCTTTTGCCTACATGAAGAAATAATGGTGGGACCTTCCATATATTCTAGTCTCACTGTTTCCCAAGCCTGGGAAGAAAAAGAAAAAATATTATAGTCTATTTTTTGTAAGTCATTGTATATCTAACAATTAATTTATAAACATAAATTTATAATTATTTCCATTTTATAGTTGCATAATAGAGATGGAATAAGAGTATTTTAAAATTCAGGATATGTTTATTTGATAAACTGATAGAGAATAAAAATCTCCTGGAAGCACTTAAAACACAATTTAACTCAAATATTTAGTTACTACAGTAAAAATATCAGAAATGTGGATGAAAAAACACTGAAGAGAATATATTTAAGCAATATATAATAATAAAAGATAAGCCTGTGAGATTATAAACATTTATAATGCAGCATACTCACAGGAAAGACTTCATTGCATTTGTATACACATAAGTCAACCACTGCATTGCAGGTGGCTAAGAACTGTACCAGTCAATGTGTCCTAAACATTTGCTACTATGTACTAGATATCATGCCTAAGACCTCACTAGGATGGAGGACCATCTCAGTTGATTCTCTTCACAACCTCGTAGTAAGCTGGAAAAATCTGCCAAGGCTTGAAGAATTTACCCAAGGTTACATAGCTGTTAGCTGTGAAGAGCTGGATTGTGAACTGAGGCATACTGACTTACTGAGTCAAAGCTCTTAAGACATAATACCACCAATCAAACAAACATAAAATTGAAAAAAATTTTTTTTTCTCTTTCAGAAGGAAACTACCTTTTAAAGTACTATAGTCTCTCTTTATGGGGGTTTAAAAGCAGATGATCCCTCTTCTGATATTACAGTCAGAAGGCCAATAGTAGCCTAGGTGACGGAGGTCACAGCTGCCTACATCATTCCCCTCACTTCATCTTGTCAGGTTGGCATTTTATCGTATTATATCATCACAAGAAAGATGAATGCAATACAGTAAGATATTTTGAGACCACATTCATGTAACTTTTAGTACAGTATACTGTTACAGTTGTTCTTTTTTTTTGTTACTGTTTTATTGTTATTGTTTACTATCCCTAAATTTTTTTTTAAATATTTTTATTTATTCATTCATAGAGATGCAGAGAGAGAGAGAGAGGCAGAGACACAGGCAGAGGGACAAGCAGGCTCCATGCAGGGAGCCTGACGTGGGACTCGATCCAGGGTCTCCAGGATCATGCCCTGGGCTGCAGGCGGCGCTAAACCACTGTGCCACCAGGGCTGCCCACTATCCCTAAATTATAAATTAAACTTTATCATGGGTAAGCACATAAAGAGAAAAACATAGTATATTCAGGGTTTGGTACTATCCTGGTTTCAGACATTCACTGGGGTCTTGGAAGGTGTCTCTTGCAGACAGGAGGGGACTACTATAACAGTCACTTCATAAAGGTACATTATAAGAATAATACTAGTCAAATTTTACATTTAACCTAAAATCATTGCAAAAAAATTTGTAATGCCAAATTTCAGAATTCAACCATGTCTTATAATTAAAACACTTAACAGAGCATGGTATGTTGACATTTGTAAGTAAAAAACCTTATTAAAATAACATTTACCTGTAGATGTTGAAACTTGAGCAAGCCACAACCATAAGTCAATAAGCACATTTTGTGTAAACTGTGAATAAGGGAGGTCAAGACAGCCCAGGACAGCTCAGGGTAGAGTTCCATCAGTTCTGATTCATTCATGCCATTGTGACTAACATTTATTAGACAGAGAATCTAAGTAAAGAAATGAATTAACAATGATGGTAAGCCACCTCTGTAAGTAACGAACAGCCATTAAAATTTCCATAACCCTTTTAAGATTATTAACTTCTTATTCAAACTTATGTTCAAATGATTTAATCAAGCAAGAAACAGATTTCTTAGAATAAAACACATTTTCCAAAAGGCATTAATCACGAGTAAGATAGCAAATCTAGCATGCCAATGATAACACACAGAAAAAAGTTGGAAGAGGGATCCCTGGGTGGCGCAGCGGTTTGGCGCCTGCCTTTGGCCCAGGGCGCGATCCTGGAGACCCGGGATCGAATCCCACATCGGGCATGGAGCCTGCCTCTCTCTCTTTCTCTCTCTGTGACTATCATAAATAAATTTTTTTAAAAAATTTAAAAGAAAAAAGTTGGAAGAAAATTAAAACTTCAGGAAATGGATTAAAACTAACGACAAAGTTCCAATTTGGGAAAAATGGTATAAGAAAATGGTCCTTCTACTATAAATGCCCATTAACATAAGACAACATCTAACAAAATATCTCTAAAAAAGCACAGGTGGGCCTGCAAGAATGAAAGGGAAATCCCCCAGGTGCCAAAAATGAATAGGAAAGTGAACGTTAGAGGGCTAAGTGCTGGGGTGCTGTTCCTGGGGGAAGGGAGGGTCCTGAATAGGCAGCAGTCCCAGTAATTAAGGGCTTGGGTTTTCACACCCATAGCAGGGATGGAAGGTGAGCCGCCCTTAAACCTGGTAAGGTGAGGAGTTAGAATTAGAAAGCTTGCAAATACCAGGAATCCCAAGAGCTGTACTCTCTAAGTAAAGGGGTGCATGAGAAAACATCGGCTCACAGACCAAGCACATATTAAAGCTTACTGTCAAACTCTAATATTTAAGACATTGTGGTGTTGGCAAGGAAGAAGAAAACTGGAACAGAAGAGCTCAGAAGACAAACTCAAGTTAATTTCTAAGTGTGATATCCAAATCAGCAGAAAAGATGTACTATTTGGTGAAATGAAAAGTTAGCTAGCCAAATGATAAAAGATTCCTCACACAATAAACAAAATTAAATCCACAAGATAAGAAC
Organism: Canis lupus baileyi; assembly: GCF_048164855.1. Taxonomy (NCBI): domain Eukaryota; kingdom Metazoa; phylum Chordata; class Mammalia; order Carnivora; family Canidae; genus Canis; species Canis lupus. The sequence continues at coordinate 22,906,086 of NC_132859.1, read as the reverse complement.
TTACATAGGAAGAACAAAAACTGTAAAACATTTTAATGGGAAAACATACATATGAGAACATTTTTGTGATAATAAAATATTTTTTGATAATAAAAGATTTTTAAAGTAAGATATAACAGGCACAAAACCATAAGAGAAACTGTTGGGTAAATCTGACTTCATAAAAATAAAACTTTGTATAATGAATGATACCAGAAAGTTAAGACAAGAAACAATTGGAAAAATATATTTATTTGCAAACTCTGTAACAAAGGATTTATATTCAGTATGCAGAATATTTAAGAGCTCCTGGAGATCAATAAGAAAAGACAATTCAATTAAAGTTCAAGTAAAAGGGCTTGAATCAGCAATTCACAGAGGAGGAAACAAGAATGGCCAATAAACATGAACAGAGGAAAAATCTCAATGATAATCAGGAAAATGCAAATTTCTTGAGATATCACTTCTGGCCATAAGCACACTATCTATGGCAGCCAGCATTCCCATATATGCTTGAAACACACTTAAGCACAAATTTAAAAATAGTTACTATTTACTTCAATTCACACACAAATGCAAACTTTCATGAGTTTTATAAGTTTATTATCCATTACCTGTTTCATTAGTTCTTTATCCACATCACTTGCCATGGACTCCTGGATAGATCGCAGAGCAAGTCTATATAATGAAATAGTATCTTGACACTGGAAACACTGATGAAGGATTTTATCTAAATTGCCTGCTCTCCCAGCACTGTTGGAATTGAGAATAGATTTAATTTCTTATAGACAGCCAACATCTGTGAAAAATTTGGGGTAGATAAAAACAATGTGGTCTCTATTTTTCATACTTCAAATGATAACAAATTCAATAAAACATGATACAGGAAAATGATAGTGTTACAGGGCTGCTAGAGTCATCAATTTTATTCTAGTGTACCATTTAACTCCAGTATAAACACATGATAAGGACTTATGTATCAATCAATTATTGCACATTATGGAACACAGAAATGAGTAAGACATGGTTCTAATCATTTAGAAACATGCTACCTACATACAGGAAGCAGGAAAATAATTATAAATAAATGTCATTAGTTAGCCATGCAAGTTAAATTTGTGTAGAGACAGGATTTAGGGAACATCAGGCTACAGAAAAATCAGTAAATAGGGTAGTTTGTTTTTAAATATTACACAATATTTACCAGTAGTTTCTTTTTTAAATATGAAGATACGTAAAGAAGAAAAAACAAACAAAAGGTCTGTAGTCCTTCTCTACAGGCCTAATAAATTTTCTAAAGATTTATTATCTATGGGAAGCCATTTCAGATTTCTAAGTCAGCATGACTGTATGTAAATTTTGTTTAAACCAAAAGCCTGATTTATGATCCACCAAGCATACACTGTCCATCTGCCTTGTAAATGAGTAGCCTAAAGGAAAATCATCTTGTCCTTGAGATACGGGTCAATGCTCCTACCCCCTGCATTCTTTGAATGTTAAAAATGCATGATTCCTACCTATATGTTAATCTACAATCTTTTGAGCTTTTACAAGATGTAAAAAAGGTATATAACTCTGTAAAAACTGTTGATTCTCCAGAGCACTTCCTTCCCTGTGAAGAAAGTGTGTTACCCATGTGTTTTCCTGGCAGCTGTCCTAACTTGGGCTCAAATAAGACTCTTTCTTATTTACAGAGATTCTAGGTTTCTTCATTTTGTGTTGACACTCTTAAAATAGTTAAATTCAATAAATATTATGAAATGTGTGGACAGTGACTCACACTCTTGACTGTACTTAGGCAAGCTCCTGATGCTCGCCAGAGGCCAGATACACTGCCAAACCAGAGACAGTGGAAGAGGACAGTGCGAATACCATGGGCAATTAAAAATTTCAGATGTTTTCATTTCAGATCTGGTGCTCAAGATGAGAAGGTGGAATTAAGAGCCAAGAGCACTAGATTCAGTGGCTAGAATATGAATTGTACTAGGATTACTGTCCATTGCAATGATTGCCAAAACCATATTCGTCTTTTTTTTTTTTTTTTTTTGCCTCATGGTTGTGAAGAGACAAAGTAAGGTGAGGCTATAGTGAAGAATAAGTGTAGTTACACTTTGTAAGGCTTATCTAAAGGCAAATGACTAATGGGCATCTGAAACAAGAATCTATTTTAAGATGAAAGGTTTATCGGAACTACATACCTACCTACTAATATGCAAGGACACTCAAAATGGCATGTGTTTGCCTCAATTGTCCCTCACTTTCCCAAAGCTAGGGGCCTCAAGCAGGTAACAAGGAGCACTCATGGGTCCCCAATGAGGGCACAGATGGCCTTCTCTGGCAACCGCTGACAGGGAAATGGTTAGTGTGATAAAAATTAGACAACTATGTCCAACAAGTTCTCATAATTCATGGGCTATCATCAATCTGCAGACACGAGTCTCATTCTCACAGGATGTTAGTATCACGGTTAGAATCAACACAATCTGATGTGAGTGGCTGAAAGCGATTGTCGCAAGGATCATTCTCAGTTTCACAAGGTGGGGAAGCAGTCTGCAGCAAACACAACACATGCAGATCATGTGAAATGGCCACTACTTACTGTGTGATCATTTTGCCGAAAAGGGTGACATAAAGGGCATTGCAGGTTGTAGCAGAACGACAGTGTCGTTCTAGCTTCTTCTCCTGCACCAGTTTACCAGAACACAAAACAAACAAAACAAACACAAAAAAAACAAGACCACCCTGGAATTAAACGGTCTTTACTAGGGAGCCATCAACAAATAGCCCTGGCAGAAATGACATGGTTCCTGCCACCTTATCAGTGCATTGCTGCCATGTGGTGGTGGACCACAGATGCAGTAGGTATGTGTATATATGTTCTTTTGCTTTTAAAAATTCCTGTTTGGGATCCCTGGGTAGTTAGCTCAGTGGTTGAGCATCTGCCTTTGGCTCAGGGCATGATCCGGGGGTCCTGGGATGGAGTCCCGCATTGGGCTCCCCACAGGGAGCCTGCTTCTCCCTCTGCCTATGTCTCTGTGTCTTTCATGAATAAATAAAATCTTAAAAAAAAATTTCCTGCTTAATATAAGAAACTTAAACTTAAGCCCAATATGTTTTTTATTACGTCTTCTATCATTTGTTAGTAGTTTATGAGCAAGTGCATTTAACCATTAGTAAACTCCAATTTTCCTTAACACAATAGAGAGTTCCTATATTGAATGTTAAGTCTCACATAAGGTGTTTTATGGGAAAGCTGACAGAGAGTAAAAGAGCAGCAAAATTAAAAATACTTACCTGCTCTTTACTCAATGTAATGTCCACAGAGTGGCATTCTGCAATTATGATAGATTTTGCATCTTTTGGATTTAAAGGATCAAGATGAAGTGTAGGCCACAACCTTTTATTCAAAGAAAAAAAAATGAAATTCTCTTCTAATAAGATAATAAAAGCTGTAACCTACCCAAAGACAAGTCAAAATTTTTTCATTGCCTTATAAAATAAACAAGACTAATTTCTGTTAATCTCACTAGGTAATATTATTTGATTCATTCTAACCTGTATGTCGTTACTTTCAGCAATTAACCCCAACAAAGACTTTTAAATAGCATATATGTTAGGTAGCAAAGTGGCAAAACACCTTCAGTTCTATGTTCTATACAAGCAATAAAACTAAACATATATATGTTTATAGCTTATGGATGGTATATATGATATATGATATATAGCATATGGATGGTATTAAAATCCTTGGGGCAAAGTAAGTGCTTAGGAAGAAAATGTCTAAAAAGGCTCTTGTGGGGGACAAAAATAGGTTGAGAAACACTGCCCTACAGAATTCAACCACTGTATCCCTTTTTTGAGGACTGCCGAAATAAGCGCATGTTTCAGGATAACAGGCGTCTGGAGCATTACTCATAGCCTGGCCCTCTCCTTATTTTTCTCACCTGTAAATGTAATTGCCTGCTAGCCATTGCTAGCTTGTGGTACAACTGGCAACTCAAGCTAACCAGGTCCCAAAACAAAACTTACATTTCCTCCACAAACTTGCCCACCCTTTGGTTCCCTATTTCAGTTCATGGATCCGCAATTTACTTAATTTCTCCAGCCAGAAATCTGGGGGCCATCTAGCCTTCCTCTCCTTGATATCCCAGCTCTAACCTCCCACCAAAGCCTGTAGAATATATCTTTCTTGGGAATTCATTCACTTCTCTCACTCCTCACTGCCACTCACATGAAAGACATAAAAACACAAACACATACCCAAAACCTTTCCTTCTTTGTACTTAACACATTTCATGTAACCTGAAAGAACTAAAGTTAGCATCGTACCTCCATGCTGGAGGGCATGTTTCTACATTCACAGAAACAATTACTCTTACATTCACTGGCAGTGGATCTATCAGCCATTTCATGTGTTTTTCAACTTGCTTAAAAATATAAAAACAAAATTCATTCTATTAATTCAAAATATTTCAAAACAACCCGATAAGAGCTCCCCAAATAAAATGAAATTCTCATTGAGTTTCTCATTATTATTGATAAAATCCTGTTTTTAGATAATTTATCTCAGAATATTAAAAGAACAAGTGGGAAAATACCATTATAGCTGATATGAATTCTGGACATTTAAGGAAAAGTCAAGGCCCTAAAAGTCTGTCAAAAAGAATAATTTTTGCTAATTGATTGGTTCATCCAATTGGTCTTTTCCAATAAGATACCAATGCCTATTGGCATATGTTACATTTTTTATTGATGTGTTTCCTCCCTAAAGATTCAGCAGAAATAACAGAAACAACACCAGCATTTTCTTCTCATAAATATATTTAAATGCTTGCTATAGCCACTACTGATAATTTTCTTTCTGAGAGTATCAATAGGTTACAAAGTGAAAACTGTACCTGAACTTGATCTATAGAATCAATAATGATGATGATGCTGCCTTGGTGACGGGCAGAGAGTTTTTCTAGCCAGCGTGGAAATTCTTCCAGAAGCTTGGCTGGATCCAATGTCAGAGCAGACACTGACCAAGAGTGCTGCATCAACTGCAAGACAAGAACACATACGAATGCAAGGAGTTAATGCTTTATCACAGCTGGTGGAAAACAAACGGGTAATACTGAAAATTGAAAATTACTGGGTACTTAGCCCCAACAATTTCTGACTCAAATAAAAATTCTGATAATTTCAAACCATGGCATCTTATACCTTTAGAGTTAGTCGTTTAATAATCAAGGAGGACTCAGAGCTGGTTGACATGGGCCTTCCCACAAAATGAGAAAGAATTAACGTGTTGGGGGAATTCTTTTGCTGTAACTGAATCCTGAAAGAAAAAGACCTTTTATAAGACTGATAAAGCTCATTTAATACCAACAAAAAAAGAATTCACAATGCATTAAACATCAATGCTACCCAACTGTCAGCAATCACATGGTCAATAAACATGGGAAACTTCCATTTTTATTCCACTTTTAGATCCTTTTAAATAAACCTTTAAAAATTATAGATTCATTTAGATTACAAATTGATATTAACTTGTAGAAACCAATATAGTGTACATTTAAGGTTAAAAAATTAGCGAAATGAGCATACCCTTTAATTGAAAATATGCTATTAGAGGAAAAAAGATATTTCTTTGCTAAGTACAAAAATATTACCTTCCAAAAAGTATTATTTTCCATTAAATAAAAGGGCAGGAAAAAAGGAAACAACAAATGCTCACTCTTCAACATAGATCATAATTATGAAAGAAAATATTCTTACTGTTTTTAAATAATAGCAACTAAAATGAAAATAAAAAAGAGTTTATCAGCTTCTATAAACTTTAGCCCCTAATCTGAAGAACGACTTTGCATTCATAATACAGGTCATCCTTTATTCTGATGTTCTTTATGACTTATTTCACACTATACACTCGGTCTTTGCCTTATTTCAAATATTTAAAATCTCAGTGAAACTTTTAAGATGAAGTCGATAATTGAAAACAAAGGCACATCCCCTGTATATATAGTTCACCTAATTCATTCCATGCTGACCACTCCCTTAACATAGCCCATGCTTAGCTCTGACCTACAAAATTAATGTACATAATCACAAATGCTCCTATTTCCTATTCCTTTCTCATTCTGTATCCTAACATCCATATTGTATATACTTCCGGGCATAAGTCTATTATTTTATACCTTTTTGCTTTTTTAATGTTTATTACAGGCCATGCAGGAAGGCAGATAGGTAATAATACATTTTGTCAAATGAGTTCAGTAATTTAAATGATAACAATGGTAATAACAATGTAATTGTAAAAAAAACACACACACATACACACACACACACACACAAAACAATGTAATTGTACTGCATCATACCACTTTGATAAGAGAAGGGACTTTCCAGAACCTGGTCCTCCAGATACCAGAAGCGGTGGAATTGGTGCTGGTGCTGCCACTAGATCATTAAGGCGTTGGTAATACTAGAAACAAAAATGAATTAAAATTGTGAGGAAGCACACACCTCTTAGAATACTAGAGTCAACTTCTGATTATCCTCTGAAATCTTTAGAGAAAAGCTGCATGAGAAAAGGAAATCTACTTGTAGTCAACAGCATCCTCATGATTGCTTATTTTTATGGTGGGTTAAGTGTGCCCAAAGTAGTAAACTAAGAAATGAGTCCCAATTTCTTCTACACATAGTACTGCTATAAATTAATGGATGAGACAACACTTAAGATCTCCTTTGGGTTTTGCAACATTCAGATTTTTCAGAATGCTGCAGGGAGGCCACTCTATTACCCTGTATCCCCTAAACCACAGAAAGCACCACAGAAGGCTTTGAGGGTGCTGGCAGGCATCCTCAGCCTCTTGGGCAGAACACCTGTCCCAGACACTGCTTCACTTTCCAGGGATTTCTGAGAATAGGTCCAAACAAGAACAGGTTTTTGTCTGGGCCCTTTATCTCGGTCTCCCAACTTACTACAGAGAATCAGGTCAAGACAGGCTGCCTGAGATCTTTCTGCAATTGAGTGAGCTCTCGGCAATGTCCAAGAACCAATATATCTCAGGCTTTTCCCAGACGCTAAAAACTGGTTTAGAGACGAAAAGGACACACTCAGAAAACCAAAATACCTCAGTACTTATTAGAGATGGTAAAGTTATCGTGGGGGTTGAGATGTTCATTAAGTGCGCCAGTGGTCTAAATGACAGCTGATAAGGAATTTAAAGAATTTGTACTAAGTAGTTTGTAACTAGCTTTAGGGTAGTAGAAATTTCCAACAACTACAATAAACAATTATTTGGTACAGTTTTTCAATCAAATTTTCTTTTTGCCAATATATACATAGAATATATTCCTCAGGAACTCAAATTATTATGAAAGCAATGATGCTTCTCAGAAAGTAAAGGACTTTATTGATTTAGGACCTTGTAAATCCTAACAATTTACTTCATGGTCACACAGAAAGCCTGTTTATAGACACATGGTTCCCAAGAAGAAAGAACATAGGATTAGGAGCCAGAAGACCTAGGGTCAAATCCCAGATCTATAATCTACTCCGTGTGTACTCTTAGGCAAACTGTAATATGAACCTTAGGTTCTTTATTTATGAAACGATAACAATGCCTCTCTTATAAAATAACAACATTTATCATGTGCCAGGTACTTTGCCAAGCGGTTGATGTATTTTATCTGGTTTAGTCCTCCTAACAACCCTGTCAGCTAGGTAAAGTAGTCAATCTCATTTTACAGACAAGGAAGTCAAAGTTCAGAGCTAAGTAATGATCAAAATCCAGAGTTAGCAAATGGGAGAACCAGGACATGAATAAAGACAGCCTAAATTATAAAATTTCTATGAAAATACCACTGTTACTGACAGCTATGATAATATTCTTTAAAACATTCGTTCTTGGGGATCCCTGGGTGGCTCAGCAGTTTAGCGCCTGCCTTTGGCCCAGGGCGCGATCCTGGAGTCCCGGGATCAAATCCCACATCGGGCTCCTTCCACGGAGTCTGCTTCTCCCTCTGCTTCTCTCTCTGTATGTGTCTCTCATGAATAAATAAATAAAATCTAAAAAAAAAAATTCATTCTTGGAGCACCTGGGTGGCTCAGTCGGTTAAGCATCTGCCTTTGGCTCAAGTCATGATCTCAGGGTCCTGGGATCAAGATCAAGCTCCCCATCAGGCTCCTTGTTTAGCCGGGAGTTTGCTTTTCCCTCTCCCTCTGCCCCCACCTCATGTGCGTGCTCTCTCTCTAATAAAATAACGTCTTAAAAAAATAAAACATTCATTCTTACATTAATTTTTAAATATTATTAGTTTTTTATGAACTTGGACATAGATTTCTGTGTACTTCAAATTTTGTTAATTTGTTTAGATATTTAAGGATGCTGATAAATTGATCAGCCTATTGCATTAACTACTGTAGTGTTTTCTGAATGTTTGATATTTTGATTCCCTAAGCACTGGAAGAATAGATAGCCTTATGATTTTTTTTTGATAGCCTTATGATTTTTATCAAGTTTCCTAGCTACCCTAATCTTGGTTTGGTGAACTGCTGATGGCAGCATAAAGAACATGTGGTGCATAAATCCTAATCTTAACTAAAAATCTTTGATGTTCATAAATATAACTGAATCTCACTTATCTTTCATATAATACAGAGTTAAGCACATGTCTCAAATGGATAATCAAGCCATGAGGACAAACACTAACACAATTATTAACCTTGACTATATTTAGGTAAAAATACAATCATAATAGAGCCTTAAGTGGTGACTTATATTTGTTGGAACAATACTCCAAATGCTTACTTTCTCAAATCCCAACTCATGGGCTGAATTTGAAGCCTGTTGAAAAGTTTCCATTTGCTCTTGCTCATCATGTATGTCCCACAGAACATCGCCAAAATCATCTTCTTCTGGAATAGAATCTTCACTGCCCAAATCTTTAGTCTCCCGGTCTGTGTTTTCAAAGCCCAGGATGTCCTGAACATCAAGAGAAAGCACACAAAAATGAATAAAGAATGTAAACACCTTGTAGCAGTGTTAGCACACAGGCCTAAGGTGGGTTTCACCTACTGTGGAGGGCAAGTCCAAACCTGTGGCCTTTGGTTAGTACCTACAAGAATAAATTTGTAATTATAAAAAAACATTAGTTTAGAAATAAATATGAAAATGACAAACACATGAAAAAACCAAACTCTTAATAAAAAAAACCTCTTTTATTCAAAATAGAGGTGCAATGGGGGCATCTGGCTGGCTTAGTCAGTAGAGCATGTGGCTCTTGATCTTGTGGTTATGGGTTCAAACCCCAACCAGGTGTAGAGCTTACATTAAACAAAACAAAGCAAAACAAACAAAAAAACCCCAAAAAACTGTCTGATAAAAATAGAGGGGCATTTAACTCTTGGGGATCTGTTTCCTGAAAAATGTTATGTAATATATTTGCTTATATATGGCAGTTGAATAATCTTAAAGATTGCACTCATGTGTAAGAAATATGCTGCTTTACATTTTTATAAGAATTTAATTACTAAGATGGGTTTTCTTGATATCAAATATCTGTATCATTCTATACTGTCTTTATATCACTGGAAACATGTTGTTCTTCAAGCAGTAAAGATGGCAAATACGTCCATTTTCACTTGTTGTCATTTATTGTACTCAATTTTATTTATCTGGATCCTAAAATTCACAAAATTGTTGAGAAAATCAAAATTGATGTCAATTTTTATACTAAAGAACACTATACAAAATGCATTGCCAGAAGTCATATCATTATGTTTGAGGACTCGTTCTTTTTTTTTTTTTTTTTCATTCTTTTTTTTCTGATAACAAGTCTCCATACTTGTAATACAAGTTAATTAGAAAAAGTAATCTAATCCCTAACTTCTCAAATAGAATCCCTGGTACCTTGGAGGAGGTGTCAGCAGGTATGGACAACCACAGGTTAAATATGGTACATCTTTCTATTGTGCCCATTTTACTTTAAGGTGGAGGGGTTCTTTTTCTTATCATGATTAGGTTTTTGATAATAAATAATTTAAAACAATTTTTTATTAAAAATAAACACAGATATAACATTAAGCAGAATATATAACTTACATAAATTTGAAAGATAACACTTGAGATATCATAGAAATTTTCAGTTTGTGATACTATGATCCATGACTTCAGACCTTAGAGGTATGATTTTATCCTTACCTGTTGTAAGGATAAGTAGTGGATATATCTGAAAAATATTTTTTCCTTTTTTTTTTAGAGAGAGAGTACACGCATGCACATGTGATTAGAGGTGGAGTGGGTGAGCTGGGGAGGAAGGGGAGAGGGAGAAAGAGAATCTTAAGCAGGTTCCACACCCAGCATGGAGTGCAGGTGGGGCTTAAACCCATGACCCTGAGATCACGACTTGGGCTGAAATGGACATGTAACCAACTAAGCCACCCAGACACCCCGAAAAAGGTTTTTCTAATTTCTAAGAATTCAAGGTGTACATAAAACCTGAGGAGACTATTGAATAAGATAAATATTTTCCCTCAAATACTTATACTTCTTATCTAGTACTTTTGTAATTTATTTTACACTTAACAGGTGTTGAGGCATCAAATAGCTTTGTGAGACAGAGGACAGATAAAGATACACGGTACTAGTAATACTATGATAATACCACAGGATAGACAAACACCAGAAACAATGGCACTCTCCCCAGGTGTTGTTTTTAAAAAACAAGGAAGCTGTTTTTACTGGAAAACCCAACTTTATGGAAAACAGTCTTAGAGTTTTTTTTAAGTAGGCTCTATGCCCAAAATGGGGCATATTGACAAGAGTTGCATGCTTTACTGACTGAGCCTGCCAGATGCCCCTTAGAGTATTTCAGACAAAATTTTATAAAGAATGCATTTTTTTACCTGTTTAATAATCTTTTCCACATAAATATAAGTTTTATATACTCCTTCTGCAGGATCACCAGAGTGATCAATGATCTGGAAAAAAGAAAGTTCAACAAGAACATGAAGAAAACAATAGTAACAGTAAGAGGTAAATACTTCTATAGAACTTGTATGTCAGGGATTATTCTAAGTACTTTGTACACAGTAGCTCATCTGTCCTCACAACTCTGTAACATTAGAGACATTATTATTATTATTATTACCTCCGTTTCACAGAAGAGGAAACTGAAGCAAATTATGTAACATGCTGGAGGTCACAGGAGGTATTTATTGTGAACAGTGGGAACAATGTCACAATAATACAAAAAGTATACTTTTTTCCCTTATGTGTTCAAATTCTGTATTATGTATTTCATACCACTCAATATATATAACATTTGAAATATATCAAAATCAATTCTTAAGTGAGTAAAACTATAATTCTACAAAATAAAAGGCAAAATGGTATTTGGCTATGTAAAACAGTAGTCTTCCTTTTTTTTTTCTTTTTTTTTTTCAACAGTAGTCTTCTAAATTTGCCAAAAGACTACCCTACCTGTAGAGAACATGTATGTTGCTAATAACTGATTAATATTCAATAAAATTAGAGTAAGGCAATGATTTTACAAAGCATAGCAAGTGAAACAGAATGAAAGTTTATCCTGTATTTCCATTTGTAATCATGGTAGACAGATCTTATTTTACTATTTTTATAAAATAAATTCGTCCTTCTAGTGTATTAAGTTTTTAAAAGATTTTATTTATTTATTCATTCATGAAAGACACACACACACACACATAGAGGCAGAGATACAAGCAGAGGGAGAAGCAGACTCCATGCAGGGAGCCCAACGTGGGACTCGATCCCAGGTCTCCAGGATCATGCCCTGGCCTGAAGGCGGCGCTAAACTGCTGAGCCACCCAGGGATCCCCGTGTATTAATTTTTAAAAGCCATTTATAAATAGGTTAAAGATCAGAAAGAAGAAACAGTATCTTGCCTCTTGGGGCCTAGTGGACCAGGCTCATACTAAAATAAAGCAAAGAGGGGATCCCTGGGTGGCTCAGCGGTTTGGCACCTGCCTTTGGCCCAGGGCATGATCCTGGAGTCCCGGGATTGAGTCCAGCATCAGGCTCCTTCCTGGCATGGAGCCTGCTTCTCCCTCTGCCTGTATCTCTGCCTCTCTCTCTATATATATATATCGTGAACAAATAAATAAAATCTTTATAGAAAAATAAATAAATAAAATAAAGCAAAGAATGAAATAATTCTGGAGATTATAAAAATATGCACTTTTTTGTGTTAGGCTTTTATTTTTTTTAAAGATTTTATTTATTATTCATGATAGTCACAGAGAGAAAGAGAGAGAGAGGAAGAGACACAGGCAGAGGGAGAAGCAGGACACAGGCAGAGGGAGAAGCAGGCTCCATGCAGGGAGCCCAACATGGACTCGATCCCAGGTCTCCAGGATCGCGCCCTGGGCCAAAGGCAGGCGCCAAACCGCTGCGCCACCCAGGGATCTCTTGTGTTAGGCTCTTTAATGTTATGCTGGTCTTAAGCTTTGCAACACTAAATGAATGTAAAATAATGCTTCTGTTCACGTTTGATCTTACTTCTTGAATGAGCACAGAGAAATAAAAACAGTCAAAATCTGAGTTGTGGGACGCCTGGGTAGCTCAGTGGTTGAGCATCTGCCATCAGCTCAGGTTGTGATCCTGGGATCAAGTCCTTCATCCAGCTCCTTGCAGGGAGCCTGCTTCTCCCTCTGCCTATATATCTGCCTCTCTCTGTGTCTCTCATAAATAAATAAATAAAACCTTAAAAACAAAAACAAAACAACATCTGAGTTGTTTTCAACTGTATTCTTTTAAAAAAAAAAAAAAGATTTTATTTTTAAGCAATCTCTATACCCAGCATGGGGCTTGAACTCACAACTCCAAGATGCAGAGGTGCATGCTCTTCTAACTGAGCCAGCCAGGTGCCCTTCAACTGTATCCTTAACATTAACAGTAAGCATTTCAAGTTATCTCAGTGTGCAGTAAGGCAAAGCCTGCAATTTCATTCTAAAAATTATTCCACCATGCGTCTAAGAATGATCAAATCTCTCACATTCATCATTACTGTTTTGCTTTTCCCAATGCTCTTAGTAAAGTTTACCATGAAAAGGCTCTTTCTTACACTGATCCTTGGTCAACAGAAGATAAAAGAACTCTATACTTAGGAAGAAAAAAGAACAGAAAAGAATCTGATTTGTCCACTCACAGATCATACCCTTTGTAGCTGTGTATTGTAATTTATTTCTCTCTTTTTCTCACAGTCCACAACTAAGCCTATTGGCTCTGCTGTCAAAATTTATCCAGATTCGTGTTTCTCATCACTTCCTCTACCACCACCCTGGTCTAACCCACCAGCATCTCTCACCTGATTCCAAGAGCTCTCCAACTCTGCCCTCCTCCACTACCCTCCAAACCAATCAATTCTCAATATAGCAGTGTAAAAGAACATCCTTGTCAGAATTGCATTTCTTCTGCTGTTGCTTAAAGTCTTCCAATGACTCAAGTTAAAAAACAAAACAAAACAAAACAAAACAAAAACACAACGGGCAGCCCGGGTGGCTCAGCGGTTTAGTGCTGCCTTCAGCCCAGAGCGTGATCCTGGAGACCTGGGATCGAGTCCCATGTCAGGCACCCTGCATGGAGCCTGCTTCTCCCTCTGCTTGTGTCTCTGTCTCTGTCTCTCTCTCTCTCTCTGTGTCTCTCATGAATAAATAAATTTTAAAAAATTAAAAAAAAAAAACCTCCAAGTAAAGAAACCATCTCACTCCAAGTGAAAAAAATACAAGGTTTCTAAAATGGTCTCCAAGGTTCTTCACCCTGGGCTCCCAGTTAACTATCATATTAGTCTCCTCTCACTCACTCCCACCACATGGTCTTTGTTCTACCACTTCCCTTGGCCAAGCAAGTTCTTAACAAAAATAACCTTATGAATTTTACCTTGGCTTTGCTGGTCTTGTTCAGGTTAGAAACTTGATCAATCAATTGCTGGACAGACTCAGAACTGACTTTCCCATCCTCCAAGCGATGATAAATTAATCGTGGTTTGCCTTCAGGGTTTTTCAGAAAAGCTTCTTCACAGTCTTCCAATAAAAGGCTAGATTGGAAATCAGTATTTCTTGTGCCACACTGAGCTATGGCAGCAAATAGTCAATCAACCTAAGTGTCAATAATGGGACTTTACAGTAATGACAAGGGGCCAGAAGTAGCCCAGGGACAGAACAAGTGCAGCTTTCCAGAAATGGATGCTTTATAGCTCTGTTCCAGCGTGGTCATAAAAATATATTATTTATTTATTAGCAGACAGTGAGAACAGGTACAATAAATTCTACATTAAATTGCATTTTAAAGCATACATTAATTTTTAAATCTAGCAACAAAAAGAAAATTCTCAAAAATACTGTAAACATGGCTCAAAATAACAAACCAGACTCATGAAACTTTGCAAATAAATGGAAACCTAGTTCAACTAACAAATATATAATTTCCAAATTAAAATACAAATATTATCAACCCAATGCTTCAAGATTGAGAAATCTTCTCTAGTCCTTTGGCCTTTCTCATCTAATAAATGACCTAAATGACCTGAATCTTTATACCCAAGATACATCATAAGAAAGGCCAGAGGAAAAAAAAAAAAAAAAAGAAAGGCCAGAGGCAGATGGGGGAGATTAGATGTCTAGTAAAAATCTTAACTGAGATACAGGGTTAAATAAAATTCTAACTTTGCTACAGGGTACCATACTGAGTGTTTTTGCTATGCCAATTTAAATGCTAGAATAATCTTGGAATAATCTACCAGTGTTTTCTACACTGCAAGGAAAATTGCAACCAATTCCCCTTTCTAAAAAGCATTAAATGAAGTTTGTTTAGAGAGGTGAGTTAGAGTGTATACGCAGAGGAGAGCTATTACATGATTCAGAATTTAAATACTATATTAAAATACAGCCCCAATATAAAACAGAATAATATTCTATTATATATCACTGTGCTAATCCAATCAATCCAAACCATAGAATTTTTCCTTGTTAAAATCATTCTGACCATGATCTATAGAATTTTTGGATTTTAATGGTTCTTTTGTTATTGCTTGGGAAAAAAGTTTGTGGTCATGTGGATACCAAAGAATGGGCCTCTGTTTGGTACATGTTCCTATTTCAGAATCACTCCCTCCAAAATTGACATGTGGAGCTCAGATAAAATGACATGATATCTGAGATTTGGTTCAAAGTCTTTGGTGGGAGAGAAGTAGATGGGGCTACTGGGTACTGGTCAGGGGACATATTTTTAGATTCATCTTTTGAGAAAAATGGGAGAATCATCACGAGAAGTAAAGGAACAACCTAAGAGAAATAAAGGCTCTACCAGGTCCTGCTTATGGTGTGAAGCCCACAGCTACTACCACACTTCTTGACAGCCAGGAAGTAAACAATAAGGAAATAAAATAATCAGCATATGGAATAAGAAAAAAAAATAAAGGCAAAATAGAGGCGAAGAAATAACTAAATTTTAGAAATTACAATTATCTTTTTAAAAAATTACTTATTTCAGATAGAGAGAGGGAGGGTGTGGAGGAGAAGGGAAAGGAAAGAGGGAGAGAGAGTCTTAAGCAGACTCCACATTGAGCATGAACCCAATGCAGGGTTCCATCTCAGGACCCTGAGATCATGACCTGAGCCGAAACCAAGAGTCAGATGCTTAACTGGCTGTGCCACCCAGGCTCCTCTAGAATTAAAATTCTTATTCTTTAAGAAGAATAAAGTTTTAAAAATATAAAATATATAAAATTTTAGTTAAAAAAGATAAACAGAAATCTGCCAAAGTAATAAAATATGAAAGAAATGAGAGGTAAAAGATTAAGAGGAACTTAAAATGAGAAAGACAAAAATAATAAAAGTGTACAAATAATGTACAATATTTTATTAACTAAATATGGATAAAAGACAAAGAAAAAACAAGATGGTTTCAAGGATTAAAGAATTAATGAGGAAAACAACAAATTACACATATTACCACCTGAGATGAAACACTACTCAGACATTAAATAATAAAACAGAATATATCCTTAGTAAATATAACAGAAAAAAAAAAAAAAACAGGAAAAGAAAAGGGATAAGGAAAAGAACTCCAACTAAAGGCAATCTAGTGGAAAGAGTCCTTAAACTTGTTCTGGGTTGAGGCTCATTGACTAGTGGCTCCCCAGCCATTGGACAATCTTAAGGATCAATGACAGATTACATTGCAGGGTCACTGATAAAGCCTACAGCTCCATATACGTCTGTACACAGTTGAGGTCTGAGCTGGTCCTCAATAAAGAGAAAAATACTTTGGAAGGGTTAAATCCAATCAGACAGCAAACACAGAAAGAAAACCTAACCTCTTATTAAACATATTTTGTCTTCTATCTATGTACCTAGTTGGTTAAAAAAAATCTTTATTTGCAGACTAGACTCATTGGTATAATTATATTCACATTATAAGAAAATTGCTCACTTTCCTGGAATTAAGTGGTAAGCTCCTCAGAGAATTAAAAATTTGATTTAACATCTATACAAGTGTTCAACTAGATCTCAATTTGTACTGAAGAAAGAAAATTATGAAGGTTAACATTGATAGTTGATATCAGGAGTTGCCAACTTGTTCTGGTAGGGCCAGCGAGCATGTATTTTAGGCTTTGTGGGCCACACAGTCTCTGTTGTAACTACCATACTAAACTCTGCTATTGTAGTGTGAAAGCAGCTGCAGAAATACGTAAATAAATGAATAGTATAATAAAATTTTATTTATAAAAACAGGTAGCTCACTGGATTTGGCCCAAGGGCCATAGTTTGCTACCCCTGATTTAAATGATCTTTACATTAATGATGTTACCCTTATGACCAATTAACAACTCAAACTGCAAAAATTCTAATTCTTTATGTATGAAAAATAAAAAAATATTGAATTTTATGGATTGTTTTTGATTATAAGAATTCTATTATGAAAATAAGTTTTAAAAAAAGAATGCTATTATGACTTATTTTTGAAGTTCATTTGGCAATCTCAATTCTATTTACAATTCCCATAATGAGTGACAGAATTTTCAGCTTACCTTGGTAAAGTTAAATGAATGAATAAAATAACTAATGAACTCTTCTCAATTTCCCATTTTCTTACAGCAAGGTATTTATTTTCAATATCTATTGGAAAATATATAGCATGGAAAAAATATCCCATTGTCTCACACATTCTTTTAAGTTTAGGTGAATAGTCCTAAAAAGAAATTAAAACAAAACAAATGAAAACTTAATAAAAACACAGCTTATTTAACTAAAAATCAAATCAGCTTCATACTACTTAAAATGAAAAATCATGTTTCAGAACAGGTTATGTTATACTTTTTTTATTTAAAATTAAAAAATATATATTATCATATGTTAAAGAAAATCTTTTTTTTTTTAAGAAAATCTTTAAGAAAAAAGGCAAAGTTCCCTTAAAACAAAATTAATAAGGGCTTAGTAACGTGGCTGTTTCCCTAGCTCAGAAAAGGATTTATTTCATAATAAAGCCTAAAACAATGAAGAAAAATATTAGGCTACTTTTCTTTGGTATTTATTATTGTTATTACTGTAACAAATGATTTCTGCTTTATTGTTACAAAGAGTGGAAAACATATATCCACGAGTCTATATAGTAAAAACTGTCCACCATGATATATTAGAACATTATAGCAAACAGGTATAAATTTAAAATATGTTGGTCTGTAACAAATTAGGTTACTAAGTAATGATGACTTATTATTATGCAACAAATGAGTAAATCCCTCAACATCGGTTTGGTAATAACCTACATCAGTTAGTGACTATAAACTTTGGTTTTCAAAATACTTTATCTTTTTACCAAAACTGAATAATATCAGGAAAGAACGCTAAATAGATTCATTACTCAATACCCTGGAAGATGTTAATAGAGCAGGTTATCACATGTTACATGCAGATTTATTGCAAATGCAGTTAGAAGAGTAGTCAGCAAACTTTTTATGTAAAAGGCAAATATTCTTACAAATTAGTAATAGCTTAACAACTTGGATGTTTTGGCAGAGGTCTCTGGGATCCATTTAGTCTCTGCTGTAATTTATTCTGCTGTTGTAGTGTGAAACAGTCATAGTATATAAATGAATAAGCCTACTTGTGTTCCAATAAAACTTTATTTATAGACACTAAAATTTGAATTTAATACAATTTTCACAGGTCACAAAACATTCTTCTTCTTTGGATTTTCTTTTCAACTATTTAAAAAAGTAAAAAGCAATCTCAGCTCTGGGTCATACAACAGGCTTCAGGCCAGGTCTGGCCCACAGACTGTAGTATGCCTACCTCTGCTTCAGGTTAACTCCAATGGCTGCCTTGAAAAATTAAAAACCATGGTAAGGATTAAATTTTGTTAAGACTTTAAACAAGAATCAAGTGTAAATCTGGCAGATATTAACTAAAGCAGGCACTATCAACATAGGTCTTCACACTGTGGAGAACATATAATAAAGCATTCAAAAGCATAACATTCCAAGGACTAAATTTGAATATACTGATAAAGCTGAGCAAGATTTTCTCTTAAGAAAAGCTCTAAATTCTTCCTACTTTTTAAGACATATACTCTGATAGGTAGTAAGCTACTTGGTTTAGATGTAGTAGTATCAGAAATAGGACACTATACTGACTTGTCCTTTAAATCAGTGAATACAGAATTTATAAATATCCTCACCTTAAGGAAAAGATCCACTTCAGGTTGGGTTTCATCTGTATAAATAAGGTAACATCTGACAGCGTTACTCCACAGAGAATGTGAAAACAAGGGAGTAACTTGTAATAAACTAGCTACAGCAATATCCCAGTCATCTGAAAATAAAATTTATCGTAAGTACATGAAAAAAAAAACATCACCAGAAAAACATCTGATAGGATAAGTTTTTTAAAAGTCTGAAAAAACATAGCAGGCAATGTAGAGTGGAATGTGATCTCCCTTGTGACTAATGACACAGTTTCTGGAATAGCATATTAGAAGGCAAACAGTTCTCAAACCTCAAATTTTATTGTGGGGCATAAAGCAATCAATGTTGACTGTGATCCATGCTGGGGTACTGCTGGTTCCAGTCAAATATCATGAACCTATTCTACATGAGCTATTCAATGAGTTTGCAACTTCAGGAGAGCCTACACCCCTAGGCTGGCCTATAGTGTTACACAATTATTCTTGAGGTATATTAAGTCAAAATGAAGTGCTGTTTAGTGAGAAAGAACATTTTAAGATATTTGGCTAATCTAAAAGGCATACTTTAAAAATGTTTTTCATTTTGCTTAGACAATTTTGCAGTTTTAAGAAAAAAGAGTGGGGCTACTCTAACACTTAGATCTGCACTGGTAACAAAATTCTAAATAAATCTTTGAGCTATTTTAGACACCAAACTATATAATGAAAATATTCTTTTGAGTAAGGATACTACATCATATAACTGAGGTTTTATATTCTATTCTGCAACCTTCTCCAACCTTGAACAGCATCAAAGATGCAGAGGGAAAGACCAAAACTACTGTTTTTCAGTTAATCTACAACAGACTCTCACTAAGCAATGGCAACACCTAGAATTCAGACCAGAAGCTAAGTTTTTAGAACCTGATTGGCCAGTCTGGCTGGAGAGCACCACCTGATCCTGATGGGAATCATATAATTTAATCAGTCCTGGTCAGTGACAGCACCAGTACATGCTGGTTTGGCAGTAGAAGACACCCAGAATAAAAATCTCATGCCCTGCTGATGGTCTTTCTCCTAGCACACACAAGATCATAGTACATGAACAGTCACTACCAAGGTAACTGGCAAATGGCATGTTTACCTTTGTTGACATTTGCAAAGGGTCCTTCCACATCTATGGAACTATGGGCAAATTCAGGGCCTCTGAAGGACTGCTGGAGCTGGATCATACTCCCTATGGAAGGTTCACTTCCCAAGGCTCCTCCAGTCCAATACTCACATTGGGTTCCAGCAGCTGTAAATGCAAGAGATTTCATCTTGTTTAAACCAAATTACCGAATTTTCAGAAAACTGCCTCATATACTAAACATGATTTCTAATTTTAAAAAATGCTATAACATTATAAATACAACAAATATTCAATCTTTAATGATTTTGTAAATACTTTGTCACCAATTTCTGGCAAATTCTAAGGTGTTGGTTAACATAATTCTGATTATCATCTCAAATTCAGAGGGGATTAAAAAGAGAAAAATGAAAAGAAATAAAGAATATAATAACCAAAGGAACTATAACAACAGAGGCAGTTAAAAATATCCCCATACAAAAATTCTAAACAACGTTTTTAACTTTATGGTTTAGGTATCATCATAAAATTGGAAGATGAGAATTTCAAAGGAAGATCATTACTAGCACACCTATAATTAAGATTGGTAATTCATTTGGATATAAGCTAAGGATGTAAAAAGTACAACCTCTTTAACCGCCCAGAGTAACAAAATTAACATCGGAGTCAACAGGTACTTACAAAAATCTTGATTTTTTTTTTTAAGATTTACTATTTATTTATTTGAGAGAGAGAGAGAAAGAGAGAGAGCTTGCACATGCTTGTGCACCTGTGAGTAGGGGGAGGGGCAGAGGGAAAGTGAAAGAAGCAGACTCCCTGCAGAGCATGGAGTCACACATGGCACTTGATTCCAGGACCCTGTGATCATGACCTGAGCTAAAATCAAAAGTACAATGCTTAACTAAGCCACCAAGTCGCTCCTTGATTTTTTTTTTTAATAATTTGTATTTGTCAGAATATCTACATGGAATCCTTTTTTTTTTTTTAAGATTTTTTATTCATTTATTCATGAGAGACACACAGAAAGAGGCAGAGACATAAGCAGAGGGAGAAGCAGACTCCCTGCAGGGAGCCTGACATGGCACTTGATCCCCAGACCCTGGATCAGGCCCTGAGCCAAAGAGAGACGTTTAACCACTGAGCCAATCAGGTGTCCCTCTACATGGCATCCTTGACTAAGTATGAGTATATTGTAACGGGCTCAATCTCTGGCAAAAATAAGATTATCCGTAAGGCTTTAAATGTGAAATGAGTGATGTTCCCTCAAGCATTCTTTCTTCATGTTTAAATCAAAATATGGAAACAAGGAAATATTACCTTGTTCTTATTCATTTGCCAAGGCAATTACAATATAATAGTTTCAAAACACTGTACATTTTAACATATGTCATCACTGATATAACCACTAAGACTAATGTGGGGGCATAAGAGCCTCCTATTCTCCACTCAAAGCCAATAACAATCACTTCATTTTTTTCCCCCTTAAAGTCAGTAATAAAAATCTTTAGATGCTGGTCAGATTCCAATGGGTTCTAAAATGCAAATTAAGAGGCAATTATCAGATGCCATATTTTACTTCAAAATCAGTTTGTAAGATAAAATGCACAGGGCACCTGAGTGGTTCAGTCTGTTAAGCATTAGACTCTTGATTTTGGCTCAGGTCATGATCTCAGAGTCATGAGATCGAGGCCTAAGTTGGGCTCCAGGCTGAACATGGGACCTGCTTAAGATTCTCTTTCCTTCTGCCCCTCCCTCCCCACTCACATGCTCACATGCTCTTTCTCAAAAAAATAAAATAAAATAAAATGCAGTTTCCTATAAATGAGAGAGTGACAGCAATTTTCCCACTGTATCTACAATAGAATCTTTTTCATTTTTCAGTATCAATCACAGTTTATTAATATTTTCTTGGAACATGGTAGACCCTTTCATTCTAGGACTCCAGGTTTTTCTTTATTTCTAGAAAAAAAATGTTTTGTATGTTTAATTATAAAATTAAAGCTTTTTGAATAGTTTATGAAACTACTGGAAGCCACTCAGCAAAATATCATGCAGATATTTATTCAAATGGACAGTTGCAAAGAATATATCATTACATGGAAAAGTAATGTGACAGAGACTATGAACTGTCTTCAATATCCATCCTTCCTTTCTTCCTTTAGTAACAGAATTTCAAACTTAGGTGACTCTCCTAATGATTACACTTTCCACTCTTTCTACCTGTAGTTCTGGCCAATGGGGTTTGAGGAGTAATATGTATACCTTTCAGATTGTGCTTTCAAGGAGAGGAACGTATTCCCATCCTTCCTCCCTCAGCTAAAATGTAGATGTCATGGCGAGACCTGGAGGAGCTGTCTTTTTTTTTTTTTTAATATTTATTTATTTATTTATTCATGAGAGACACAGACTGAGAGAGGCAGAGATACAAGCAGAGGGAGAAGCAGGCTCTTTGCAGGGAGCCCAATATGGGACTCCATCCCCGATCCCAGGATCAGGACCTAAATCGAAGGCAGGCGTGCAACCCCTGAGCCACCCAGCCGTCCCTGGAGAAGCTGTCTTACACCAGGAAGAGAAATGCTATGGGGGAGGCTGGTGGGGCAATGAGACAGAAGGAAACCTGCCTCCTAACAATGTCATGGACTTTACAGAAAATTGCTGTTATAACAGCTGAGAAAGGAGGAGAAAGTACAACTCTATTTATAAAGAGCAACCACTTATAACTAAAAGGATTCAAAGTTGGCTCTACGATATCATCACACTTATATTGAAGGCTCAAATATTATACATAGGAAGCAAATTTACCAGTAACATCTGTACAGTTGTCATCTGAATCAGACTCTCCAGGATCAAATACTTGGATGCCCTGAGCCTGGAGCCTCTGAAGTTTGCTCTCCAACTCTCTCTTAGCCCTCAGTAAGTCCTGAATTTCATTTTCTTTGGTCTCCCTAAAAATCTTTAAAAGACAAATGTTAATTTTGAAACCTTTTCTATCATCAGAGGACTGTGTCATCAACTCTTAACAGAAAAATCTTTCATTCATAAAACCAACATTCATTTGGTCCCTGATCTTTTTTGTAGGATAAATAGCCCAAGTACCTCACTGTTTTGTAACTGAAACCCACTGGAATTTGGGCAGGTGCCCTGTCTGTGGCATGGAGCTGTCTTGTGCACTGGTGATGTTTAGCAAATTTGTCCCCTTCCCATTAGATGCCAGTAATGCCTTCCCATACAAAATATCCCCAAATATTTCCAAATGCCTTTCCCTCCATATGGAAATATTTTTCCCCCTCCCCCCAAAGCCCTATTGCAATGCTCACTTTTTTACTTTCTCCTTGAAGTGATCTCAAGTTTACCAGGTCCAACACAAAAATGTAAGAAGTGTTCTACTCTATTCTTAGAACCTTCAAGACGTCTACATCATTCACTTCTACTTATTCATGCAGCATTATATAAACTTTTAAAATATGTTCTTTTTATTCTATTTCACTTTGGGGGTAAAAACGTAAGGAATTTACCTTGAATTGCCTTTTCACTTTATCTCTATCATGTTCAAATGTCGCTGCCCTCTCCATTGCTTGGTATTTTGCTTCTAAAGCACTTTCCTTTTCCCGAAGTATTTTCTGGTAAGTTTTTTGAAGGGCCTGAAATAATTGACCTTGTTATTTCTAACAAAAATAGTATTCCTCTCAAATTTTACATGATCTTACTACATATTACATATATATCTTAGAATCTACTATTATCAATATCTTAGAATTGTAACAATCTACTATTATCAATAACTACATATTGCCATTTTATTCAAACATGTAATAAAAAATGCAAATATGCTTGAACTGTAGCAAGTGAAGACATTTCAACATTAAACTTAATGGAAATTAATATTTTTTCTTTGAAATCTTAATGTTTTCTTAATCTTCCCTATGTCTCAGTTTTCCCATCTGTAATAGAACAAAAAGTATAATTTGTAAGGCTTAACTTGAAGGATAATTAATTCTGCATGACTATGCACTCCTTGGCTCCATGTCTTTTTTATTTTGCTATCCCCAAAACCCTCTTGGTGCCAGATACATTGAAGGCCTCCAGTAAATATCTAACTAAATGGATTAAATAAATACAGAAGAGTTTCTTTAGTGCCTAGATATGTGAGAAAGGAATCAAAAGGGCTACATAAAAAAGGGAGTGGGGCAGGTGAGTTAAGAAATCAGTTTAGGCCCCAAGCGAATGTTCCCTCAAATTAAAATGCTGAGCGTTGTCTACTCAACTTTCAAAACTACTACATAGGGTACGAGGAGGAACCTGAGACTGTGACATTTGTCAGCCCTTAACAGCACTCTGCCCTGGTTGATCCAGCCTTCTTTCCTATCTCCATCTCACAGTCATTTCCAATGTGCAGTGTCCACTGGACAATGGCTTGGGTGCATGAAATCAGGTATCGGAGATGTGTTAAGTCCATTTTACACATGCAAGTTGCATCAAGACTGCCCAGTAGGAAAATTGGTAAGACCACAAGTAGACTGCTGACAAGGAGTTCTTCCCTGATAACAGTGCTAATTATACAATAGCTAATGGGGGTGAAGGTGGCTAGAATGCCTCTTCTAGGATGAAAAAGGCTCTCATCAGAAAAATCGGCCTGAGATATTTATTCAATTTCTACTGTGATGAGCCCAGGAACACGGGGTGTCTAGAAGTTTCTTCCACAGTTAACAAAACAGTAAAACCACAACCCTCACAGAGACCCAAAACTGATGGCGCAAAGTCTTACCACTGTGCTCACAGAAAAGCAACCCTTTGATTTATATACTATTTTGATGAGTCAAAATACATCTGCTATAGGGAGCCTATGCAATCATTGATTTTTGAGTAATCAAATGGATTAAGGGAATTTGGCTACACCTAGGGAATGTTTTCAATCACAGCAGTTTAAGATGGTCAAAATCAGGTTTCCATAAAAATTCACTTCAACTATTAAAACTCAAAAGCTTCATAGAAAGAAACTGAGAGGTATGTAAAATTTAAAGGTGGGGGGGCAGCGAGGAGTGAAGTTAAAAAATCCTAGGGAAAGTCTGAGGAGTTGCTTCGACAGGGGTCACCAAAGTCTTTTGTGTGTCCGTGTGCTCTGGGTTGACCTACTTGCCCTGGAGTCCCCTGCAGACTGGCCTTTGCTGCTTCAGGACACTTTCAAGCTAATTGCTTCAAAGTGAATGCATGAACCAGAAACACAAGAGGGGCGGGGTTAGTTAAGGAATCAGTTTAGACCCCAAGAGGCTATGTCCCCTCCAATTGAAACGCAGAGCGGTTTCTACTCAACTTTCAAGGCCGTTCGGCTTGGAGAGGGGACAGGATGGACCAAGGACCGGGCCAGCGTCCAGACGCACCCAGCGGCGAGCGCGCATGCGCGGACCTTGCCCGCGGCCGTACCTGCAGCTCCGCCCGCAGCCGCTTGTTCTCCGTGTCCAGCTTGGCCTCGCGGCGGCCCATGGACAGCAACTCCTGGTTCTTGCTGACCCGGAAGATCTCGTATTCCTTCTTGAGCCGCTCGTATTCGGCTGCCGCGTACTCCAGCTCCGGCACCGATGAACCCGTAGACTTAAAGCTAGCCCCCAGCAGCCCGCCTCCTCCCGCCCCGCGGGTCAGCGACCCCGGCCCGGCCCCCGCCCCCGCCGCCGCCGCCGCCGCCGCCGCCCCCCCGCGGCGGAACGAGCTGCGCAGCAGGCGGGCCTTGGGCTTCACCTCTACCGGGATCTCGCAGGCCTCGCCGCCGCCCGCCCCATAAGTGTCCTCGATCACCTCCCCGCCTGCGGGGCTCACTAGCGACGAGGCGGTCCCCATCACGCTCGTGGCCGCCCCCACTACCCAGCGGGGGACCGGGAGGGGGCGGATCGCCGCGAAAGAGACGGGGCGGGGCAAGTAGGGGCGGGGCGGGGCGGAGCGCAAGGAGGGCGGGGCGAGCGGCGTGAGACGGGTGGGGCGGGCGCTCGCAGGGGCGGGAGAGAGCCCAAGGGGGCGGGGCACCGGGACCCGGCGGGAAAGAGCGCAAGGAGGGCGGGGCGGAGCGCAAAGAGGGCGGGCGAGCGGCGTGAGACTTGGGGGGGCAAAGCACGGGGGCGGGAGGGAGAGCTCAAGGGGGCGGGGCGGGGCGGGGCGGATGGGGCGGGGTGGGGCGGAGAGCAAGGAGGCGGGGCGAGCGGCGTGAGGTGGGTGGGGCGGGGCAATAGCGCGGGGCGGGGCGGGGAGGATGGGGCGGGGCGGGGCGGAGCTCGGGGGCGGGGCGAGCGGCGTGAGACGGGCGGGGCGGGGCGGGCCGAGCCGAGCGCCCCGGGGCCCCCGCGGGAGCGGCTCGGGTACCTCCTCGTAAGTCAGGGGCTCCGGGCGCGCGCGCTCGGCTCCTGCCAGCACCTGTCCCCGCCGGCGCCTCCTGACGGGCGCGAGCCTCCCCGTGAGCCCTAGCTTGGGTCCCCTGTTGCTCCACCTTTGCGACTGCGGTTTCTTTCCTGCTGCCGCCCCGACCCAGGGTCCCCTCCCCAAGGCAGCTGGCAAACCTGAGAGGGGTGTTGAGCGCGCGTGTGCGCCTCTCGCTCGAGGTCCCTCACATGCAGGTGGTTGGAACGACCAGCAAGACGTAGTCCCAGCTAAGAAACAGCTTTTAGCCTTTACAGCCTGAGAACACCAGGGACGATCTTAGACAAGGCGAGGTTTTGTTTTTGTTTTTGTTTTTTTTAATTTTTTTTTATTTATTTATGATAGTCACACACAGAGAGAGAGAGAGAGCGAGAGAGAGAGAGGCAGAGACACAGGCAGAGGGAGAAGCAGGCTCCATGCACTGGGAGCCCGACGTGGGATTCGATCCCGGGTCTCCAGGATCGCGCCCTGGGCCAAAGGCAGGCGCCAAACCACTGCGCCACCCAGGGATCCCCTGTTTTTGTTTTTTTTCCTAACAACGAACTCTAGAGCCTGAACCCCAGAGAACTGTGGGGCATCTCACCAAATAAGGGGAAGGAGAATTACAGGATTGGGGGCAAGGATGGGCTTTAGGTGACAGGAAAAATTTTAAAAGATGCGGAAACCGTTTTAGACTTTAAAGTTAGGGAAGGGGTAGCGTTGACATCTTTCCTTTTACACTGTCTTGTGATCTTGGACCTGCAACTGCCCGCTTGGGCCTCCAGCCTCTCCAGGTTTGTAGGCCTGGGAGAGAAGACAGGAAAGGCGTTGATGGACATTCCTGTGACCTGGATGTTGGTGCTCATTGGACTTGGTAAACTGCTAAAGTTGGCCTTTTTTCTCATTGGTATTTTTGTAAGTTCTTCAAAGACCCTTCTCCCGTCAATGAAAACCTCTCATCGTCGTTTCCCTTGACCCAGGCTGGTGCAGCTGTGTTCAGGCTGTTGCTTGCTCCCTCCCTAGCTGTAAGGAAGGAATCCAGTGATACATTAAGCATCCTCTCTGCTGATGTTTGCTCAGATCCAAGATAATCCCCTGGTTCACTCGCCTTTGAGGCCCACAGGTGTTACAGCTCAGGTTTCCTGGGAAGCAGACTCTGAAATGGAGATAACCATGCAAGATGTTTATTAGGGAGTGCTTTTGGGATCAGCACCTATGAAAAGGAAAAGAAGCACAATCATATAGCAGCAGAAGTTAGGGTTTGCTGCAGTCTCCGTGGAGGCCTCAGCCAATCTTCAGAGAGTTCTGAAGCTGGGATGATGCTACAGAGTTGTCCTAAGTTGGGGTGCAGGCCGGAGCTTTATACCCTTATACCAGCAAGTCATCAGCTATCTCTCTTCAGCCAAAGCAGTTCCCATGGGGACTGATGGTTGAGGGCTGTCTGCTGGCATCACTTCCAGTGGCTGGAGGAACAAGTCTTTTGGTCATCACGACATCTACCACAGTAAGAAACACAACACAGTCTTTGCTCTAAAGAACTCTGGGGGGGATCCCTGGGTGGCGCAGCGGTTTGGCGCCTGCCTTTGGCCCAGGGCGCGATCCTGGAGACCCGGGATCGAATCCCACGTCGGGCTCCCGGTGCATGGAACCTGCTTCTCCCTCTGCCTGTGTCTCTGCCTCTCTCTCTCTCTCTCTCTCTCTCTCTCTCTGTGTGACTATCATAAATAATAAATAAATAAAAAAAAAGAAAAAAAAACAAAGAACTCTGGGAATGCAGGCCAATTATCCATCAAAGTACCTAGTCATCCTTTATCTTACCCTTTAGATTTTCAACAGGAGGAAGTCAGACACCAGGCCATTACGTTCTTCAAACTCCAGGACACACATTATCTTCAGGTAGTCTCTTGAGATTAAGGGAAACATTCCAACTCTCACCGTATCCAGGAACTCTCTTGATTTTGACTCAGGTCATGATCTCAGGGTCCTGGGATAGAGCCTCCAACTGTGCTCCACACTCAGCAGGGAGTCTGCTTCCCTCTGCCCCTCCCCCTAATCACTTGCGCACAAGTATGCACTCCATCTCTTTCTAAAAATAAATAGATCTTAAAAAAAAAAAAAAAGTTCCCTGATCTCTATCTTCCAATTCTTGTACTCTCAATGTGGACCAGTGCTTTAAAGATCACCCATCAGGTTTCTGACCACCTCCTTTGCAAAATTCTGCATCTTAATCTTGCACCTCCTTTAGAATGTGCCTCAGTTGAAGTCTTGCATTATTATGCTTGCATAATAAAATAAAAAGCCATCACCCATCCCCTCTAAAGCAGTAACAAACTACACTAAACTTTCCACAGCTTGTGGAGTAAATTCAGATCCTGCAGCCTGTCATTGAGTGCCCTAAAGCAATGAATCTCTCCTTTCTCCACTTCTCCTCTATCCAGTAACATTCCTCTACTCAAGTGACTACATCCTAGTCAAGCTGATTTTCTCCTCATACCAATATGGTTTCTATTTCCTTTCAGTACCATCTGCCAAACCCCATCTCTTTCAACATATGCCTTCTTTCTCTAAGAAACTTTCCCTGGATAATTATACCTTTTGAGTTTATCACATCAATAGTTTCAATTCAATAATCCCTGCCTACTATATGCAAAGTACCATACTTAACTGTTTTCCTGACCTTGTTCTCCATTGTTGTGTCTATCAATTTTGTTTTTTTGGCATTTGTTTTTGTTATTGTTGTTATGCCATTTGTTGGTTAGATTCATCTCTGCAACTCTTATTGAACTCCTGCTGAAAACATGTTTCAGAAAACAAATGACCGATGACCCAAAGAGATGAGATTTGCTGAGATCAAGGAGAGTTTTCCCTATATAGTGATTACTAGCTGCCTTTCTCATCAAGGACACGAGGTATAAGTTCAGCATGCATACTGACCTTGGATAACTGTTGTTCAATGCCTAAGTGACCTAACTGGGTGAGCTCAGAGGTGATCAGATCTAGAGTGCTAGCAGTTACTCAGGATAATAGTGTGGTTGGTTTTAATGAATTTCCTAATCCTAAAACATCACAGAATTTAATGTTCAGACTAATATCCAACCTATAATTTGTTTCCCTTCTATATGCTGGATTTAATGCACATACTGCAATCTGCATTTTGAAAGGATAACTTAGAATACAGAAGTATGGTGAGGAATAAAGTCTCTGGCAGACAGCTTATGGCTAATTAAAGATGACTGCAAAAATCTTTTAACACTACTTTCATTGACAGGTGAAGCTTGTGGTCAGGACAGGCTATATAATTTGTAGGACTCACTGTAAAATGAAAATGTATTGCCTTTTATTAAAAAATTATAAAGAACTTCAAGATGGCAACAGAGCATTAAACGAAGCATGGGGCCCTCATGTGCTGAGCACTTGGGGTTCTTCAAGAGTTGCACATCCATGAGTCTAGCCTATTTATGACTCCTCCCCTTGAATCTGGTTGAGCTCAGTTATTGCTTTAACCAGTAGACTGTGGTAGAAAGGACATTGTGCCAGTTTCTGAGCCCAGGATTTGAAAGAATGGCAGCTTCCACTTCCCGTGTCTTGGAACACTCCCTCTGGGATCCTTGAGTTGCCATATAAGGAGACCTCACTTAAGTTTGCCAAACTAGAGAAGTTATATGTGGACTTTCTAGGCAATAATCCCAGTAGGGCTCAGCCTTCCAGCCAAGGCCTGTGAAGTGAAGCCATATTGGACTCTCCAGATCAGTTTATTTGCTAGCTGGATACCACAAAGTGACTTCAGTCAATGATAAGGAGAGCAGAAGAATCATTCATGATCTCTACCCAAATGCCCAATCCACAAAACCATGAGATATAATAAAATTGTTGTTAGTTTAAGCCACTGAATTTGGGGATGATTTATTCTCACACTTGGAAGAAGAGAAAAATTTCCCCACATTTGGTCAAAGTAGTTTGTAAAATTAACACTGCCACCTTTTTTTAAAAAAAATGTGATTTGTAGAGTAAATAGCATTTGTGGCAGTTTGTGTATACTTGGTCCCCAGACTATGAATCTCAGAATGACTTGGGACGCTTGTTAAAAATTAAGATCCACTGAATTTTAATTTCTGAGACTGGAGCTTGCAAATTTGCATGTTTTGTTAGCTTCCAGGTGATATTTACATACTTTAAGCTCTTAGAACCAGTGAAATTGTATAAAAATTATGGCAGGGAATGACCTAATTCCTTACTACTGAACTTGTGTCTATGGACAGCAGAATCAGCATCACTGCAAAGCTGGTTAGGAGTCAGATTCTCAGGTGCCATCAGAGATGTACTGACTCACAATGTGCAGATTAAGAAGATCCCCAGGTGATTTGAATATACCTTAAAATGTGAAAAACACTGCTATAGAACAATGATTCTTAACCTTGGTTGCACATTACAATCACTTGGAGAACTTAAAAAGTACAGCTTACTTCCTGGGCCTCTCCCCAGAACAATTAGGTCAAAATCTCCAGGGGTGGTGGCCATCAGTTTTTAAAAGCTCTTCAGAGGATTTTAATCAGTAGTCAAGGGGGGAAAGCCAATGGTTTCATCCCTGCTGTCTCCTGGTTGCCAACATGTGTGCAATCCCCCTTGGTAACTGTCTTGGCATGTGTTTGCATACATCTAGATTCCTATTAAAGCTGTCTTTACTTTCCTCTCACTATGATGATAGTGAGTGCACATATGATTTTGACCATATTGCTAGTATTGTACTTCACTTTTGGAGTTAGACATGGCATCACAAATGGTCAGTATGTCCCTGAAAAAAATCCAATTGGAAATGCTACATGGAGTAATAGTGTTTGGAGAGAAAGCAACTTTACAGAAGGAAGGGATTCTCACTCTCATTAAAATTGCCAACCTTCTTGCAGGCCATTTAACTCTTCTCTGTCCTACCAAGTGAATTCTGATTCTTTAAGTCCCTTGTTACAAAGTCTATATGTACAACTCTGATTTCAGGAACTAATTAACAATGGGGAGCATCTAATCTGATTAAAGATCTGTGATTTA
Source organism: Canis lupus baileyi (assembly GCF_048164855.1). Lineage (NCBI taxonomy): Eukaryota > Metazoa > Chordata > Mammalia > Carnivora > Canidae > Canis > Canis lupus. Next base: position 22,874,862 of record NC_132859.1, on the reverse strand, counting down.
ACATTTTTACCATTAGGGGGCAGTATAACTCAGTAAAAATTAATTTGGTTGGTAATTTGTATAAATAAAAAAAGTTCTCTTTTTCATATGAAGGTAGAAATTTTAAAGAATTCAGTCCAACTGTTGTTGTTTTCAGTAGTGATCATCTACATTGCCTTACTTAGTTCCTGTCGCAAGTAATAACATGACTCTGGAAATTAGTCTTGAAACAAGACGAGAGCAGAGGTTGGCAAAAATTTTCCATAAAGAACCAGATTCTATTTTTTTTATAAATGTATTTTTTATTGGTGTTCAATTTGCCAACATATAGAATAACACCCAGTGCTCATCTCTTCAAGTGCCCCCCTCAGTGCCCATCACCCAGTCACCCCCCCCCCCACCCACCTCCCTTTCCACCACCCCTAGTTCGTTTCCCAAAGTTAGGAGTCTCTCATGTTCTGTCTCCCTTTCTGATATTTCCTACTCATTTTTTCTCCTTTCCCCTTTATTCCCTTTCACTATTTTTTATATTCCCCAAATGAATGAGACCATGTAATGTTTGTCCTTCTCCGATTGATTTATTTCACTCAGCATAATACCCTCCAGTTCCATCTACATCAAAGCAAATGGTGGGTATTTGTCATTTCTAATGGCTGAGTAATATTCCAGTGTATACATATACCAGATCTTCTTTATCCATTCATCTTTTGATGGACACCGAGGCTCAAGGACCAGATTCTAAAGACTTTACTTTCTGTGGGACATTCAATCTCTGTCTTAATTACTCAACTCTGCCATTATAGCTTAAGAGCAGCCATACAGAGACATAAATGAATGGGCATGTCTGCATTCCAGTTAAACTTGGTTTACAAAAACAGGTAGCAGGGCAGAATTGGCTTGAGGGCTGTATTCGGCTGACCCCTGAACTAGAGGGGTAATTTTCAAACCTGGATAATTTTCAGAAATACCTGGGGAGGTATTTCTGAACACATTGTTTCTGAACAATGTGGAGATATTGTTTCTGGGGGTATTCTGAATACATTGTTAAAAATGTAGAGTCCTGAACCCCACATCAAATTATCTGTGGATTGGGCCCAGGCATCTAAATGTCTCAAGTCCCTACATGATTCTGAAGCAAATACTTATTTAGTAACCATAATGCCAAAATAAAGTTAATTGCCTTTTTTGGGAATTTGAAGGTCCTCTCTGGCATTTTATAACATTTTCAGTATCTGAATAACTACCTATGTTGTAAAAGACATAAATGTAGAGTTTAGGCTTAGATTATCCTATAGGTATAATCAAAGCACATCAGTGAAGTTCTCATTTCTATGTAAATGTTTGTATTAAGCCATTGATTTCACCGTGGTTTTGTACCACAGCACGTTAGCCCGTCCTGACTGATAGAGGGGCATACTGAATTAATCTGAACAGGGAAGTGGGGAGATTGAAGAAAATGGAACAAGTAGAAAGAAGAGCATAGAGGTGGTGGAATGTGGTGCAGTATCTCCCCAAAATGTCCTAAATCTTCCAGAAATTTACAACCTCAGAGAAAATTTGCTGTGATTGAATTGATTTTTTTTTTTAAAGAAATTGTTGAAGGGGAGGAGTTTAGTGACTGAGTACAAAGGTGAAACAAAGAACACACACAGATGCAGTGGGCCGGGAAGTTAGGTAAGAATATTTTAGATTAGAGTATCCGTTCTTCATGAGGTACGTTCTCTGAAGATAGGGTTGCCCTGGGCTTTTTCCCTTGGACTGAGCAAATATATGGATGTATAGAAAGACATGCTTAAAAAAGAGTTGCAATAGGTTTTCTCAAGAATATGATAGCAGTATATATTTACTATTGGTTCTAAAGCAGACCGCACATTTTGGACATTTGTTTAACAAGTAAAGTGGTTCTATTTTTCTGGAGCAGAAGCAGCCTGGGGGTACAGAAAGCCATTTATTTCTTGCTTGCTGAAAAATGTCCCTTTGTTTCTCAAGTTCAGGGCTGTTCTTCCTCCCCTACTCCCACCCTCACATTCAGCCGTGAAGTCAATCATAACCTTAATTTTTTTTTATGGAACCACCCATTTCAAATCAGGCAGCCAGTGTCTACTTCAGACTGTCATTAGTGACTATGACTTCTTACCCACACTTGTGACCCACATGCCAGGAAGCCGGCATGAGCCAGACTTAATCAGCTCCCATGAAGAAGAAATGCAGTCTTTTCTCTACTGTATAAATTTGAAAAGGATGTACCTTTTCTGACTTAAGTCAGACACTAAGGAAAGTCAGCTGAGACCTGTAGTTGTAAGAAGAAAAACTTTGTTTTCTCACAAGTTACTATGGATAAAAATGGCAAGTTTTAACTTTCAGAGTTTAAAATATAGGAGAGTTTATCTTTTATATAAGATTTATTCATGGTTATAAAATTTTACTAACTCTTATAATACTAATGGGAGTTTTTATATTTGAGTTATAGCCTCAATCTATAAGTGAGTTATGTTCCAATGATTCATCTAATAATCTGATATTTAGAATTTGAAGCATATTTTCCTCGAGAAACAATGTTAGACAAAGTGGTTATTATTTCAGCTTGGCACACAGATTTCTATTTATGCTAAATGCAGAATAAAAATAATTCAAATGTCATTGTAATATGTATTCTATGGAACCATGCTTTCAGCATTTAACTCAGATTATCTGAGAACACATTCATCCTTGGGCTGTAAAATCTTAGATATCACCCTTGCTCATATTTGTGGCCTGTTAGATGCCATGAAGAAGATAATTACAGACAAAAATTATAATAGAGTGGAAATACATGAAATAGAGATTGGAAAAACAATAGAAAAGATCAACAAAATGAATGGTTGGTTTTTGAAAAGATAAACAGCATTGAAAATCTTTAACTAGACTAATAAAAAAGGAGTCTCAAGTGCCTGGGTGGCTCAGTTTGTTAAGCATCTGCCTTCAACTCAAGTCATGATCCCAGGATCAAGTCCCACATCTGGCTCTCTGCTCAGTGAGGAGTGCTTCTCCCTCTGCCCCACCCCCTCTTCTTGTGCATACTCTTTCTCTCTCTTTTAAAAATAAATAGATAAAATCTTTTTTAAAATTTTTAAAAAGGAAAAAGGAGACTCAAAGAAAACAGAGAAAAAGCTCCTTGACATTGGTCTTGGCAGTGATTTTTTTTTTTTTTTGGATATGACACCAAAATCACAAGCAACAAAAGCAAAAATAAACAAGTGGGATTACATCAAATTAAAAAGCTTCTATAGGGCAGCCCCGGTGGCTCAGTGCTAAACAGCACAGCCTTTGGCCCAGGGCGTGATCCTGGAGACCTGGGATCGAGTCCCTGCATGGAGCCTGCTTCTCCCTCTGCCTGTGTCTCTGCCTCTCTCTCTCTCTCTCTGTGTCTCTCATGAATAAATAAATAAAATCTTTTTTTTTAAAAAGAACTAAAATATAAAAATATATATAACTTATATAACTCAGTAGCAAAAGCACCAAATAATCCAATTTTAAAATGGGCAAAGGACATGAATAGATAATTTTCAAAAAAAAGACATACAAATAGTCAATAGATGCATAAAAAGGTGTTCAATACCACTAATCATAGAGAAATGCCAATCAAAACCATAATGAGACATCACGTCCCACTTGTTAGAATGGCTGTTATCAAAAGACAAGGAGTAATAGGTGTTTTCAAGGATATGGAGAAAAGGGAACCCTTTTGCCCCATTGTTGGTGTTATGGAAAACAATATGGAGTTTCCTAAAAAAAATTAATAGAACTACCAGCAATCCCACTTCTGGGTATATATCTGAAGGAAATGAAATCACCATCTCAAAGAGAGAATCTGCACCTTATGTTATTGCAGCATTATTCATAATAGCCACTACATGGAAACAACCTAAATGGATGGATGTTGATGGATGAATGGATAAAGAAACTGTGGTATATGTACGCAGTGGAATATTATTCAGCCTTTAAAAGGAAGTCCTGCCATTTGTGACAACACAAATGAACTCTGAGGGCATTATATAAAGTGAGAGAACCCAGATGCAGAAAGACAAATAGTGCATGATCTTATATATGGAATCTTAAAAAGTTGAATTCACAAAAGCAGAGAGTGAAATGGTGGTTACCAGAGGTGGGGAGGTAAAGGAAATGAGGAGATGTTGGTCAAAGGAGATAAACTTTGCATTGTAAGATGATTAAGTTCTAATATATGTGGTGACTAGTTAAAATATTGTATACTTGAAATTTTCTAAGAGAGTAGATTTAAATGTTCTTACCACACACACACAAATGGTAACGATATGAGGTGATGAGTGTGTTAACTAACCTTATTGAGGTAGTCCTTTCACAATATGTATGTATATCAAATCATCACATTGTATACCTTAAATTTACACAATTTATTTGTCAGTTATATCTCAATAAAATCTGAGAAAAATGAGATTCTACTATAAACTCATTCCAAATAGCTAAAAACAAAACAAAACAAAACAAAACAAAAACAAACAAACAAAAAAAAACAGTTCTAAGTGTCACCAGGACAAGAATTTGGAATAACTGCAACTCTCCTGCACTGCCTGAGGGAGTATAAATTGACACAAGCACTTTGAAAAATTGTTGGGTAGTATCTTATAAAGCTGCACATCCTACCTATCCTAGTTGTAGGCATAATCTTTATAGAAATGCACCAAAAGACACGTATAACAATGTGAAGAGTAGTATTACTCATAACCACTCAAGTTCCCATCAACAGTAAAATGAACAAATATATGGTGGTATATGGTCCCAAAGGAATACTACACAATAATGAAATGCATAAATTATGTCAGTAGGCAGTAACATGGTTACATTTCACAAATGTTGGACAAAAGAAGCAGACACAAAAGAGCTCATGTTTCATGATGTCATTTATAGTAAATTCCATAGTAGGCAAATATAGTTTATGATGGTAGAGGTCAGAGTAGTAATTTCTTTTGGCAAGAGGGAGAGAGTCTGGGGCCTTCTAGGGTGCTGATAGTGTTCTATCTTTGATCTCTTATTTGATCTCGAAGGTGGTAACATGAATTGTTCACTTTATAAAAATTAGCTGAGATTTATACTTAAGATTTGTGCACTTTTCTGTATATCTGCTATATTTTAATAAAGAAAGTTCTTAAAACAAAAAAAAGAGGACACTTATAACCACGGGTCGAAGTGGGCACATTCCATTGTCTGACACACATGCTCCAGCAGGGAGGGGACCTGGAAGAGGGGAGAGGAATTAAGTTGTCATATAGTTTCCATTATTTAGATTCTAGCAAGATCTTGTGCAAATTATTTGACTTCTTGCACTTTAGTTTCCTCATTTGAAAATGAAGATAATAGAAATTCACTTCATAGCAGGTCTAGACAGCCAAATGAATAGTCTAGAAGTGTTAGAACTTATTATATCTTGTCCCTCAGGGATCCAGAAGCACACTAGCTAAATTCTCTAAGTAACTTAGTAGGGTGATCCCAAAGAAAATTTGACATGCCTGACAGATATATTTCAGTCTCTGAAGGCTATTTGGACTGACAGACCAAGATGTAGCCTCCCTGTGATATCTGCATCCTTAAACACATATCACCACTGTCCTAAAATCAGTGTCTCTTGACTATTTTTGTGGCTGTTAAACTGTAAACCAGTCAACATCATTCCAAGAAGAGACTCTGTTAGATTCTGAGGTTAAGAAGCAGGAAATGCCAGATTTCTTTTTAGGAGCATCTGAGTTATCTTCCATATATCAGTTTTTCAGAAGACAACAGATTCGTAAATTAAATTGAACCAAACCAAACCAAAATCCACAAAAACCGCTACCGTGAAAATGGAGGAAAGGTTTATTTTTCATGGTGAGGAAACATAACCATTTTAGTCTTGACAAATCATTACTTGGCAGCACAAAATTATAGGGTATATAGCAAATAGGGAATAGTTTGCTAATCACTTTTTATTACCTGTAATTAATGTTTTGTCCACTCCTGTTGGACTCAGAGGGTTTCCCCAAAACTGTGCCTTTGGCTTTTCTTCCAGTTTATTTGGGTTTTGAGTGGCCCCATCCTCAGCCACTCAAAATGTAGCTGCAGTCTGTGTACGAGTGACATTTAAATCTATCCTCCCACTCTTGAACTTCTCTCTGTCCATCTTTACATTTTTGTCCATTTTGTCAAGTGTACTTCCACTGGATGCTCATTTGCAATTCAAATTATACCTGGGGAAAGCTCATCTTCTAATCTTTTTCAGAAAAGCATAAGCCACAGTCTTTTTTCTTACAACATTTAATCTTCAAATCAGGCAATTCAGTAACATTTATGACCTACCAATAGGGTCTCCCCACCTTCACAAAGCCAGTTATGCAAATTTACATGATTCTGTCACTAGGAATTTTCCAGAGATTCAGGTTCACTGTCCTTGCCTTACCCTATGCCTCCTACAGGTTAATTTTGATCCTTGGTGATTATCCATAATTTCCCTTTAGAATAGTTTAAAAATACGACCTAAGAAAAAACTTAAGATTCATTAAAATCCATTCTTGTCTTTCTCCAATACATACTATTTGTTATTTAGGATTATTCACTTTTTCACTAGAGGATTTTAGATTTTTATGCTATCTTTTTCATCTTTGTGGTTTTAGAGCCACAATAATATTGCCCAGAATAATGGAGCTATATTTCTACCATAGTATGCTCTCCAGCATTGGTCCTTTCCAGTTATTCCCTGAGACTTTCCAAAACTTTGGCATAGTGGAAGGAATAAAAGGAGGCAGTGAGCCATGCCAGGGTTGGAATCCCACATCTCTGAACCTTGCTTCTGTTAGTCTTTTCTTTTTCTTAATAGTAAAATGGAGTTGCCTCATAGACTGGCTGTAAGAATTAAATTTGGTTTCACGGTAGTGACTGAGCTTTATCTAGTATGATCCCTACTGACTCAGCAGTAGCTTCTTTCTCCCTCACCTCCCTCACATCTGGGAACTAAACCCATTTCCTGAAAGTGAAAAGGTTGAAGTTCAGAGAGAAGTAGTCTCATTAATAAAAATGAATAAACATATAATTGTTACTTCCATGCAATTCATTTATAGGGAAAGCTCACCTTTGTGAAATACCTCCCAAACACCAAAAGGAGAAAAGTGGCATCCCCAAAACATCCTTGCATTTTCCATGGCCAACATTGACCTGAGTCATGAGAGTGCATCCAAGGTCTCTATGAAGATCCTATGTAATATTATGTTGGGCATTGGCTTCCAATTTTACAAATTAGGAAAGCCTGGACAAGGCAGAAACACTGGCAGTAGTGAAAGTAGCAATTGTGGCCTAAAGTTAATGAAGGAAGTAGGAAAACTAAAAAACAAGAGAATTTTTTTTAAAAGGAGTAAATTTTTTTTTGAAAAAGGAGTTTATTTTAGCTCTCCTGTAGTCCCTGAGAGCATTGCAGGATAGTATAATAATCAATGACTAATAATCACTGATTCTTTAGTTGTCAATAAAAGCACAACTCTGTTGTTGTGAGTTTAAATATATTGGAAAGTGTGTAATAGGTTTTTAAAAAAATTTCTGTGCTAAGTAGTTAATATGTTTTCTTTAAAAAGGTAGTGACCTTCATCAAGAAATTTCAGTTATCTTGAATTTTTGGTCATCTTATAATAATAATAATAATATATTATATTATATTATAATATATATAATATATTATTATATATATTATTATATAATAATACCAACATTCTCTTTTTTTAAACTAACATTTTATTTTAAATAATTGTATTCATGTAATACAAGGAACACACAATTTGAGAGTTCTGCTGATAATGTGTTTCCTGCTCCAAGCTCTGAAACTATTTTTTGATGAGATCTTCATTCTTTGGTCAGTGGGAAGATTTAAACATTATTCATTTGCACAGGCAAAGATCATAGACCCTCATTTTAAGATTTCTTAGGGGGTGTTTGTGAAGAATTTCTTAAGATGTCTTCCTATTTTTATTTATTTTATTTTTTTGATGTCTTCCTATTTATATTGGTCTTGTGTCTGGTAGCTTGGAGAAATACTGAGATCAGCATCTTACAGAAATGACAAATTTCCTGAGACTTTTTTCTTCCATCTCAAAGTATTCTCTTTGTGATTCTAGATCAGTGGTTTATTATAAAAAGATATACCTCGGGAATAGCCAGGTGAAAGAGATGCATAAGGCAAGGTATGTGGGAAGCAATGTAGAGTTTCCGTCCCCTGGCCAGGCATGCCACACTCTTTAAATCTCTATGTTTTCAACATCCCTGAAGTTCCCAATTATCTTGAAATTTTATATGTGGAACACCTGTGATATCAGTTACTTCCACTCATGCCTCTGTTGTGTGTGTGTACATACAAACACATAATTCTCTTTAAAAGATTTTGTTAAAATATATTCATTTAAAGGTGTCTCCTCTGAGCTACTTTGGGAGATGTAGTTACTAAGAGTATAAAAATTCTTAAGTCTAGTATGGTTTTGAGCATTGCTGCAGTAAGCTTTCAGAGGACAAAATCACATCTATAAAATACTGTTTTCTTGGATTATGAACAAACATCCTTCAAGTAAATTAGATCCTTCGATAAAATTTCAGGTTTCCCATCATCTCCTAAAAAGTGATTTTTGTCACTCTTCCTTCTGCATTAAATTATGCTGAATGTTTCAGCCTCTTAGAGTAAATTGGCTTCCCCAGAACTACCTGTGTTTTTGAAATTACTTTTCTTTCTGTGGAAGTAATTTCTATACATTATTGAACCCTATCACAAAGTTTCTATCCTGGGTAATTTTTCTTTATCCTGGGTAACTTCATAGATTTAAACACAGTAATTTCAGAAGCCAAATATAAAATTAACAGTATTTTTTTGTCAGTACTCATGACTTAATTAAAAGTGTTCCTCTCTCTCTCTCTCTCTCTCTCTCTCTCTTTCCCCATCAAAATAAGCCAAAGACCTCTATCTATCTCCAGATTGTGGAGTTCTACTTCTATTCAAAAGGTGGAAATATATACCTGTCTTGTCTTCATTTAGATTAATGAGGTATTTTAAGCTTATTCTGTCTCTCCATATGAGCTTGTTAAGTGTACATGTATATATCAATCGTTCAGTGGTTGCTCCAAACATTTCAGTATAGGGATCCCTGGGTGGTGCAGCGGTTTAGCGCCTGCCTTTGGCCCAGGGCATGATCCTGGAGACCTGGGATTGAATCCCACGTCGGGCTCCCGGTGCATGGAGCCTGCTTCTCCTTCTGCCTATATCTCTGCCTCTCTCTCTCTCTCTCTCTGTGACTATCATAAATAAATAAAAATTAAAAAAAAATAAAAATAAACATTTCACTATGTACCCTTGGTTTATTAGAGTTTATCATGAATTAGAACTTTTAGCACTTCTCAGATAATGCAATTATTTAAAAACTTAAACTTCGTTTGTTCTCCTTCAACTTTTGTGTTTCTGTTGTGCATTTTATTTTTTATTTTTATATACTTTTAAAATCCTATGATGTAATTATTTTTCTATTGTGGATATTTATTCATATTTTGCCACTTTTACCTTTTCTTTTGCTCTTCATTTCTTGGTACATTCTCTGCTTCCATCTGAGGTCACTTGAAAAATTCCCTTTGTATTTTCTTTTATGGAAAGTCTGCTGGTGACAAATTTTCTCCATTTTTGTTTGTCTTAAAACATCTTTATTTCATTTTCTTTTTTGAAGGATATTTTTATTGAATTATATAGTTTATTGAGTATATGATATTTATAGGATTGTAGGCTGGCAGCCTCTTCTTTCAGCGTCTTAAAATGTGTTATTCCACTGATTTCTACATTCACTGTGTATGTTTGGTAGTCAACTGTAAGTCTCACTGCAGTTGAGCCCTTGAAGATAACATCCACCTGTGTCTGCCCCACATGGCTGATTTTTAATTTTCTCTTTATTTTTCATTTTCAATAATTTGGCTATGAGTCTTTAAAAAAGATTTATTTATTTGAGAGAAAAGGAAAGTGCAAGAAGTAGGGGTAGAGGGAGAGGGAGAGAGAATCTCAAGCCTGATGCAGGGCTTGATCTCACAACCCTGAGATCACGACTTGAGCTAAAACAAGAGTTGAAGTTTTTCTTTGTTTGGGTTTGTTTTCCACACTGCTTGGGATTTTTACAGTTTCTTGAGCCTAAATCTTGATGTTGATCATTTTTACAAGTTCTCAACCATTCTTTGATTCAAATATTGTTTAAAAAATAAAACAAACCCCCCCACAAATGTTTTTACCAAATCTTTCTTATTATTATGGTTCTTTGATTAAATATGTATTTGACCTTTTGATGTCATCTTATATGTATCTTATCTGTTTTCTGCCTTTTCCATTTTTAAATTCTTCCTGTATTTCAGTCTGGATATTTTATACTAAACTATCTTCACTTTCACTAATCTTCACATATACTGAATTTAATCTGCCTTTAGAATCATGCTTAATTTTTGTAATTATTCATTTAGTGATTTTTGCTTATTTATACAAGAATTTTATTTTAATTCCTTCAGGTAGAGTCCAGTCCTTTCATAAAAGTCTCCATATTGTCATCTATTTTCTTGAACATATTAGTCTCCTAGAAAACTCACTGGACCAAAAGACTTTAGTAGAAAATAAATCTGCTGAAAGATGACTGCTGCCCTGGCCTATTGAATCTCATTTCTACAAGTGGGAACACTAAACACAAGATATAAAGGTTAGAAGTAATGAGAATTATATATAGCAAAGGGAGGATGACCTGCATTTGTGATATAAAATGGTTATAGAATTTAAATGCTGAATAAAACTTTAGTGATAATGTCAGCTAAACCCACCATAGAGTCTAATGTCTTGTAACTAGTGAATGCTCTTGGTAAGTCTATATAATGAATGCATCTTCTGGATGAGTAAATCAAGCCTAGATGACCTGCCCAAGAAACATTATGAAAGCATAGCTAAAATGGAGCTCAATTCAGGAGAATGTCACAGAATCGTCATCTCTATAAGTATGTTCCTTTGACACATGTCATTTTCCTTTGCTTATTAGATTTTTTATTATAAAAATTTAAAACATATACAAAGTAAACAGAATGATTTATTTTTGCACTGTAATCTCATGAACCAATCACCAAAGTTCAAAAATGTTCAACATTCTAATTATTATTTTTCTATAATTTTTGTTCTATTGATTCCTCTACCCATTCACCAACTCCTGATTTATAATTTTATTTTTTTACAAAATTTTGAGGTAGAATTTACAAAATTTTCTTCTATGGTTATCACTTTCTGTATTCTGCCTAAGAAATCTTTGTCTAGTCTCAGGTTATGAAAATATTCTCCTATGTTTCTTTGAAAGGCTTTATGGTTTTATTTTAATGTTGCAGTCTATGATCCATCTTAATTATTAACATATTTGAGGTCACACTGTGTATACACTCTTTCAACTTGCCCCCAGTATTTCATTAACCTTTTCCTATGTCACTGAAAATATTTTATGAAAAAATGTTAGGGGTCATATAATTTTCTGTCCTATGGGTCATAGTTTATTTAATGATTTATTTTTAGAACATTGTTCTCCTTTATTTTTTGTTATAAATAATTGTAATGAAAATGGGCTTTTTTGGCATATCTATGTGTATTTTGATAATCTTTTTTGGGTACATTACTAAAAGGGGAATTGCTGGGCCCAACAGGATGGAACATCTTTAAGATTCTTAATACACATCATATTCCCAAATTGCTTTCCAGGAAAGAATGTGATGACTTAAATTCCCTCCAGCAGTATATGAGAATAGCTATCTCACCATATCCCCCTCATTGAGTACTAGCCCTCTGTAAATCTTTTCTTTTGACATGTTAAGGAAGGTAGGTCTTGCAGTGTCAATTTGTATACCTTTCATTATTAATGAGTTTGAACTTTTTGAAATTTTTAAAAATTTAATTCCAGTATAGTTAGCATACAGTGTTATATTAGTTTCAGGTTTACAATATAGTGATTCGTCAATTCTATACATTACTCAGTGCTCATTGTAATAATTGTGCTCTTTAAAATGAGTTTAGACTTTTAAAATAGATTTATTAATTTTTCCCTTATTTTTAAATATCCAATTCATATTCTATGCTCACTTATTAACTCCTACCTTTATTTCCTATCAGTTTGTTCCAGGAATGTATATATTAAAGATAATATTAGTCTCTTGTTTTATTTTACTGTATGCTCATATTATTGTGAGTATTTGCTTATGATTTTTAATGTTGTTAGTGATTGTAGCCAAAATTTTTGTCAATACTATAAAGATATTTGGGAATATACCAATTAAAAAATTTAAGAGGCAGAGGGAAGGTAGTAGTAGTGAGTTAAGCATAATGGCTTTCACTGGGATGGCAAAGTAAGGGCTTTTACATTTGACATGCTCAGAGATTACTATGTATTCATGAGTAGGTCTCATGTTTATCCTCTGTTTGTTTCCTTATGTATAAAATATAGCTAATACTATATACCTATGGATTAATATTAAAAATTTATGTGAGCTCTGGATGATAGTATAGGATAATTAAATACCAAGTGTTATGCCTATAAGCTATTTTAGCTTACATATTGTGTGCGAGGTAGAGACCCATTTTCTTTTCTTCAAATATTTGTAAGAGATAAACATGTCATAAAATGCATCATTTCACTTTTATGACAAAAGTAAATTTATCATATTTAAGATAAGCAGTTCCCTAAAAGGAAAGATGTATCATTGGAAGCAGATTCAAATGCCATTGTATGTAATACCCTAGGAAAATTCCGGAAGAAAGAAAAGCCTTAATTAACGAAGAGGAATCATTCTAAAAACATGCTTAGTTTCAGATGCATCTTTGCTTTCTGAAATCTTACCATGAGCAGCTATTCCTGTGGTAGGTAATACCAGAATTCATTGATATTCATTATGGACTCAAACTATCTTATGTATATCCAATTGCCTCCTTTAAATTATGAAATAATAGTCTCATGGAGTTGTAGACTTCGAAGACTGGAAGACTCTCTTGTCTGGTTTTATTTATTTTGAGAACTGAGACCCATGGAGTTTTAATATTTTCTCAAGAACTAATATTTCCTAAAAACTAATGCTAGAGCCCAGAAATAAATAAGACTTGAAATCTTTTGCTTCTACTCTGGAATTTTTCCATAGCCCTATGCTGAGTAAAGAAAGTTAGAAGTAAATTTTAAAAAGCATAGCTACCTCAAAATGAAAAAACGGAAGGACATTTCAAAATTTATACTTTTTAGTCTAAGATCCATATGTCCAAGAGCCACTTTCTTTCTTGTTCTAAAGCAATGACTCTATTATTTCTATTATTTCTAATATAATAGGAAAGAAACTACCAAACCCTAGCATGTGTAAAACTGTGTGTTTAAAAAGAGATGCAGGGCAGCCCGGGTGGCTCAGCGGTTTAGTGCCACCTTCAGCCCGGGGCATGATCCTGGAGACCCAGGATCGAGTCCCACGTCAGGCTCCCTGCATGGAGCCTGCTTCTCCCTGTACCTGTGTCTCTGCCTCTCTCTCTCTCTCTCTCTCTCTCCTCCCTCTCTCTCTCTCTCTCATGAATAAATAAATACAATCTTTAAAAAATAATAAAAAATAAAAAGAGATGCAAAGGGGTGCCTGACAGGTTCAGTTGGTAAGAGCATGTGACTCTTGATCTTGGGGTTGTGAGTTCAAGCCCCATGTTGGGTGTAGAGCCAGCTTAAAAAAAGAGGTGCAAATTATAACTTTCAGAGAGTTTGCCATTTGGTTATAGAATGGATTCTGCTTTATAAGGTTTTCTCCCAGATGTCAGAAAGCAAAATTTTTGGAAGTATTTTCCATTTGCTACTAAGAAAAAATGTATACATCTGAAAACCTCTTTTAAATTTACTTCAGAGGAAAAAATATCTGCTGTAAAGACTCTTCAGCTTATTTGTGAAAAATGAATTGTCATTTCATTTTAGAACAAGGTAAACAAAGCCATAAAAAGCATTGCTCAGAACTGTCAGAGAGGCATACAGCTTTTAAATCAGAAGGAAAGCTCAATGCTGCATTTTAAGCCAGTGCTTTGTTATGGCAAACTAAGTAGTTGAAATGATGAATTAAAAAAAACAACATTCTAGTGTTACAGTGATAAACATGCTATCTAGACTCTTGTTAACTACTGCAGAGCGTGACGAATGGAACTGATCTGCTGACCTTTGTGAAATGAAGCCCTTTCTGTAGGCTCTGTGGAAAGCCTGTTATTATCTGGATTTATTTTAAGTTAGATGGACTGTTGTGTGGACAAAATATAGTTCTAGTAGCTATCAGTAAAAAACGCACCCAACTAGATGCTATTAATTTAGTTACTTCCCCTGCAAACATACTTCATGTGCACGTGAGTGTCTATTTGGACATATTGGAAGATAAGTGAGTCTGAAGCTTTTTGAGAATCTTTCTGAAAATGAATTGGTAAGTAAGATATTGAATATGGAATTTTTAAAGTACAGTCAATATATTTAATTCGGTGAGCCCAACTTAGCAAAGTTGCCCATTTTTTCCTGTCATACTCTTACAGAGCATCAAAGTATTCTAATTAGATTCTCCCAGAATAAACTACAGTGCCAATACTGGTAGTTACTTTTCTGGTTTATTGAATCAAGTGTCTACTGTTTGTGTTTTGAAAACTTGGGCCAGGGACCCCTGGATGGCTCAGCGGTTGAGCGTCTGCCTTTGGCTCGGGCCTGATCCTGGAGTCCTGGGGTAGAGTCCTACATCAGGCTTTCTGCAGGGAGCCTGCTTCTCCCTCTGCCTATGTCTCTGCCTCTCTCTCTCTCTCTCTCTGTGTGTCTCTCATGAATAAATAAATAAAATCTTAAAAAAAAAAAAAGAAAACTTGGGCAAGTGACTTGCAGCTGACATAAATGAATTAGTTTGGGCTTTTTCACTGTGAGCCCATTTTGGAGGTGAATAAGCTTGGCTATGGACGGAGAGGTTGGAGTTTCTTAGCAGGCTACGAGGCTGATGGCAGAGTGCTGGACAACTAGAATTCTGTTTCTGGTGCCAAGTCCAGAGCTCCCTCTCTGCCCCAATGCTAAGAAAGAGTTCCGTCTGTAGAGGCCCTGGGCAAAGGTAAAACTTGGTGTTTTCATTTTGTCACATTTTTCTTAATGAAAATGGAAATAGAGATGTTGTTAAATAACTGCTTTGACCAAGCAGTTCTTTTTTGGGGATTTAACTCAGCAGGGAATCTATTATAGCTTCCCCTTTCTAGGTCAAAAAGAAATATTCCAACAGCGCTTAGGAGATTTTGAAGTACACACCAGAACTCCAAAAAGAGAATTATAAAATCAGAAATAGGATCGCTTAACTAATGATTAGAGAGAAGAAATGCAGATCCTATTCTAACAAGCTTTGATATTAACTTGACATGTGTCTCACTTAGGCCAGGAAAGTCAATGCTGCAGAATTATTTTTTGGTACTATGCTCTATGGTGCTTAAAGAGAAGATTGATGTTGACTGTGTCAAGAGTAGCATCAAGGGTCTTGCTGGCATAGAGTGGTAGAGTGGACTGAGAACACATATGTTCTATACGGATAAAGATAGTCCCTGGCAAATACTGAAATAATGTGACCACTACCTGGTAATTACTTTGAAATTTTTGCCCCTGAATGAGCTTCTTCTTAAGCAAGAAAAGACAAAATATCCAAATGTAAGACTGCTTAAGAATTTATTTATTTATTTATTTATTTATTTATTTATTTATAAAGATTATTTATTTATTCATGAGAGACACAGAGAGAGAGAGACATAGGTAGAGGTAGAAGCAGGCGCCATGCAGGAAGCCTAATGCGGGACTTGATTCCCGGACTCCTAGACCACACCCTGAGCTGAAGGTAGGCACTAAACTGCTGAGCCACCCAGGGATCCCCTGTTTAAAAATTTCAATAAAACTCCAGTAAGAAATAGAAACACAAACAGGATGACAATGATCATTCAGAGGGGTGACTGTCACTCAATTTCCTGATGATTATGTCCGTTCATTTTGAACTTCAGATTTCTGCTCCTTGAAACTCAGCAACCAGGGAAGACCACTCCATTGGATACAACTCTATTCATTTCTTAAACATTAATCACAGACCACATCAACGTTTATTCATGGCAAACTATTAATTGATATTTTCTACAGGATTATTTTTTGAGCTTTTGAATTATAATTATATAAGTGAGAGAAACAGAAATCTTTATTTGGAATGGAAAGGATGATGTGTTAGTGAACATCTTGTTTGTTTTATAGTTATATACTTCTTTGAGTCCTTGGTGTTTTAGGTCACCATGCATATGTAGGTATGGTAAAACCAAACCCTCAACTCTGTTAAAATCAATCAATGATCAACAAATTTGTTTTGTTCATGTAGTAATTGTTCTATTTCCAATCTAATGTTTTATTTAACCAAGGTTATTACTATTACCCATAATGGATATGACATTGAGCAATTTGTTTAACCCTTTTAAAATCTTATTTTTTAAGTATTATAAAAAGGCGAATAAAATGAGAACAGAAATATAGTCCAACCTGCACCCTGATGTTTATAGCAGCAATGTCCACAATAGCCAAACTGTGGAAGGAGCCTCGGTGTCCATCGAAAGATGAACGGATAAAGAAGATGTGGTATATGTATACAATGGAATATTACTCAGCCATTACAAACGACACATACCCACTATTTGCTTCGACGTGGAGGGACCTGGAAAGTATTATGCTGAGTGAAATAAGTCAATCGGGAAAGGACAAACATTATATGGTCTCATTCATTTGGGGAATATAAAAATTAGTGAAAGGGAATAAAGGGAAAGGAGAAAAAATGAGTGAAAATATCAGTGAGGGTGACAAAACATGAGAGACACGTAACTCTGGGAAATGAACAAGGGGTAGTGGAAGGGGAGGTGGATGGAGGGTTGGGGTGACTGGATGACGGGCACTGAGGGGGGCACTTGGCGGGATGAGCACTGGGTGTTATGCTAAATGTTGGCAAATTGAACTCCAATAATAATAATAAAAAAAGAAATACAGTCCATTTTATGAAATTGTAGTGGGTGGTAGGAGATAATATCCATGAAGTGTTAAGCACAGGTCTGACACATAATAAACACTCAGTAAATGAATTATGTTAATATTATTAATGCTATAGTAAAACTGTGAGGATGTGTATGCATGTTTGTGTTTTGCCTATAAAAGCTTGTTTATTTTTCATTAGGTTTGGTGCTTTAGAACAAAACCTCTTGGAGTTTCTGAAAACATTTAACGAGCAGACTTCACTAAACACACTGGCTTTAGAACTGAAGTAGTATGGAATCATATTATAAATATCTAATTTTGATTATTTGAAAATGATATATTAAATGTGGGAACTTCCATTAGAAGAAGTGTAGAGGGTCTTGGCCTGAAACATGTGAATGGAGGTCAATTAAAGCAACTAAAACTTGATTCTATACTTTTCTATTTTTTATGAATTTTTAAGATGGAAACCTTTGAAGGAAAGTTTCTTCTTCAGCAGAAAATATATGTTAGATATTATATATGGTTTAAAAATTCTTTTTCTGGGGTGCTTGACTGGCTCAGTCCATGGAGCATGCAACTCTTGATCTCAGGGTTGAAAGTTTGAGCCCCACATTGGGTCTAGAGATTACTTAAAAAAAAAATCTTTAACAAAAAATGAAAAATTTTTTTCTAACAATGAATCTTCTAGATTATCTCATTAGTTAGGTCTTTAAAATTTTCTTTTTTATTCTTAGCCTCAAATGATAAACACTATTTTTAAAATATTTTTAGAGGTGGTATAAATACACAATGGAATATTACTGAGACACTAAAAAGATATCTTGCCATTTGCAATGACATAGTTGGAGGTAGAGTATATTATGGTAAGTGAAATAAGTCAGAGAAAGACAAATATGATTTCACTCATATGTGGAGTTTAAGAAACAATATAGATGAACATATGGGGGGTGGGAAGAGAGAGGGGAAATAAACCATAAGATACTTTTTAAGATAAAGAACAAACTAAGGGTTGATGAAGGGAGGTGGATGAGGGATGGGCTAGATGGCACTTGTGTGGAGTGTTGGGTGTTGTATGTAAGTGATAAATCACTGAATACTGCTCCTGAAACCAGTATTGTACTGGATGTTATATTAACTAATTAGAATTTAAGTAAAAATTTGAAGAAAAAAAGAGAAAAGGTTAGAAACCAAAAAAATAAATAAAATATTCTATTTATTGAGGTATAATTGACCTAGATAACATTATATTAGTTTCAGACATACAACATAATGATTAGATATTTGTGTATTTTGTGAAATGATCATCCATCATCATACATATTACAAATTTTTTTTCTTGTAATGGAAATTTTTAAGATTAACTCTCTTAGCAACTTCCAAATATGTAATACAGTTTTATTAATGGTAGTCACCATGCTATACATTACATCTCCATGATTTATTTACTTTGTAACTGGAAGTTTGTACCTTTTGACCAGTTTTACCCATTTCACCCATTCCTCACACCCTACCTCTGGCAACCACCAATCTTTTGTCTATGTCAATGAGCTTGGTTTTGTTTTTAGATTGGACATATAAGTGAGATAATACAATGTTTGTCTTTCTCTGTCTGACTTATTTCACATAGCATAATACTGTTGAGTTTCATCCTTGTTGTTGCAAATAGCAAGATTTCATTCTTTTTTATGGTTGCATAGTATTCCCGTGTGCATGTGTATCACATTTTCTTTATTTATCCATTAATGGAGACTTAAGTCATTTTCATATCTTGGCTCCTGTAAATAATGCTACAATGAACATGGTAATGCATATATGTTTTCAAGTTAAGTGTTTTCATTTTCTTTGGATACTTACAAAGAAGTAGAATTGCTGAATCATATGATAGTTCATTTTTAATTTTTTAGGAACTTCCATACTGTTTTTCCATAGGCTACACCAATTTTCATTCCCAGTAACAGTGCAAAACAGTTCCCTTTTCTCTACATCCTCTCTGAAACAGTCATTTCTTGTCTTTTTAATACTAGCCATTCTAATAGGTGTAGATTATATCTTATTGTGGTTTTGATTTACATTTCCCTGACCAGTAGTAATGTTAAGCCTCTTCTCATGTATCTGTTGGTCATCTGTATGTCTTCTTTGGAAAAATGTCTATTCAAAAAAAAAAAAGTCTATTCAGATGCTCTGTCTTTTTTGTTTGATCAGACTGTTTTTTGCTATTGAGTTGTATGAGTTTTTCTTTTTTTTTTTTTTACATTTTTTGGACATTAACCCCTTATTGGATGTATCATTTGCAAATATTTTCTCTTATTAGGTAGGTTGCCTTTTCATTTTGGTTATGGTTTCCTTTGCTGTGCAAAACCTTTTTAGTTTGATATTATCTCAATAGTTTATTTTGCTTTTGTTTCCCTTGCTTGAGGAGACAGATCCAGAAGAAATACCACTAAGACCAATGACCAAGAGTTCACTGCCTATATTTTCTTTTTGGAGTTTATGGTTTCAGGTCTCACATTTAGGTTATTTATTTATTTATTTATTATTGGTGTTCAATTTGCCAACATATAGAATAACACCCAGTGCTCATCCCATCAAGTGCCCCCCTCAGTGCCTGTCACCCAGTCACCCCCACCCCGTGCCCACCTCCCTTTCTACCACACCTTGTTCATTCCCAGAGTTAGGAGTCTCTCAAGTTGTCTCCCTTTCTGATATTTCCCACTCATTTTTTCTCCTTTCCCCTTTATTCCCTTTCACTATTCTTTATATTCCCTAAATGAATGAGAGCATATAATGTTTGTCCTTCTCTGATTGACTCATTTCACTCAGCGTAATACCCTCCAGTTCTATCCAGGTCGAAGCAAATGGTGGGTATTTGTCGTTTCTAATGGCTGAGTAATATTCCATTGTGTACATATACCACATCTTCTTTATCCATTCATCTTTTGACAGACACCAAGTCTCCTTCCACAGTTTGGCTATTGTGGACATTGCTGCTATAAACATCAGGGTGCAGGTGTCCCTGCGTTTCACTGTATCTGTATGTTTGGGGTAAATCTCCAGCAGTGCAATTGCTGGGTTGTAGGGAAGATCTATTTTTAACTCTTTGAGGAACCTCCACACAGTTTTCCAGAGTGGCTGCACCAGTTCACATTCCCACCAACAGTGAAAGAGGATTCTCTTTTCTCCACATCTTCTCTAACATTTATTGTTTCCTGTTTTGTTCATTTATCATTTTCACCATTCTCACTGGTGTGAGGTGGTATCTCATTGTGGTTTTGATTTGTATTTCCCTGATGGCAACTGATGCGGAGCATTTTCTCATGTGCTTGCTGGCCATGTTTATGTCTTCCTCTGTGAGATTTCTGAATCACAAGAAGAAGTTTGGAAGGATTTCAAACACGTGGAGGTTAAGGACCATCCTGCTAAAAATGAAAGGGTCAACCAAGAAATTAGAGAAGAATTAAAATGATTCATGGAAACTAATGAGAATGAAGATACAACCATTCAAAATCTTTGGGATACAGCAAACACAGTCCTGAGGGAGAAATACATCACAATACAAGCATCCATCCAAAAACTGGAAAGAACTCAAATACAAAAGCTAACCTTGCACCTAAAGGAGCTGGAGTAAAAACAGCAAATAGATCCTACACCCAGCAGAAGAGAGTTAATAAAGATTTGACCAGAACTCAATGAAATAGAGACCAGAAGGACTGTGGAACAGATCAACAAAACCAGGAGTTGGTTCTTTGAAAGAATTAATAACATAGATAAACCATTAGCCAGTCTTACTAAAAAGAAGAGAGAAAAGACTCAAATTAATAAAATCATGAATGAGAAAGGAGAGATCACTACCAACACCAAGGAAATACAAACGATTTTAAAAACATATTATGAGCAGCTATACGCCAATAAATTAGGCAATCTAGAAGAAATGGACGCAATTCTGGAAAACCACAAACTACCAAAACTGGAACAGGAAGAAATAGAAAACCTGAACAGGCCGATAACCAGGGAGGAAATTGAAGCAGTCATCAGAAACCTCCCAAGACACAAAAGTCCAGGGCCAGATGGCTTCCCAGGGGAATTCTATCAAACGTTTAAAGAAGAAACCATACCTATTCTACTAAAGCTGTTTGGAAAGATAGGAAGAGATGGAGTACTTCCAAACTCGTTCTAGGAGGCCAGTATCACCTTAATTCCAAAACTAGACAAAGACCCCACCAGGGGTGGCCACAGTAACTTCTTGAAAGATACATTCATGAAGGCAAGAGAAACAAAAGCAAAAATGAACTTGGGACTTCATCAAGATAAGAAGCTTTAGCACAGCAAAGGAAACAGTCAACAAAACTAAAAGACAACCCACAGAATGGGAGAAAATATTTGCAAATGACGTATGAGATAAAGGACTAGTATCCAAGATCTATAAAGAACTTATTAACTCAACAGCAAAGAAACAAGCAATCCAATCACAAAATAGGCAAAAGACATCACATTTAGGTCTTTAACACCTTTTGAGTTTATTTTTATGATATGATATTCTTATGATATTAGAAAGTGGTCCAGTTTCATTCTTTCACATGTAGCTGTCCAGTTTTCCCAACATCATTTGTTGAAGAGACTCTCTTTTCCCCATTGTAAATTCTCGGCTCCTTTGTCTTAAATTAATTGACTATAGATGCATGGGTTTATTTCTGGGTTCTTTATTCCGTTCAGTTGATCTTTGTGGATGTTTTATGTGAGTACCATACTGTTTTGATTACTACAGCTTTGTAATATAGTTTGAAATCAGGAATCATAATACCTTTGTTATTTTTTTCAGATTTGTTCTTTCTTTTCCCTCAAGATTGCTTTGGATATTTGGGGTCTTTTGTTCCATATAAATTTTACAATTTGTGAAATGCCTTTGTGAAAAGTGTGAAAAATGCCATTGAAATTTTGACTATAGAATTTATAGATTGCTTTGAGTAATATGGACATTATTCAACAATATTAATTCTTCTGATTTATGGGCACAGAATATATTCCCATTTATGTCTTTTTAAATTTCTTCTGTCCATGTCTTACAGTTTTGAGTGTACAGATCTTTTACCTCCTCAGTTAAATTTATTCTTAAGTATTTTATTCTTTCTGATGCAGTTATAAGTGGGATTGTTTTTTTTAATTTCTCTTTCTGATGGATTGTTATTTGTGTATAGAAATGCAACAGATTACTCTATATTAATTTTGTATCCTGCAATTATACTGAATTCATTTATTCCTTCCAATAGTTTTTTAGGTGGATTCTTTAGGGTTTTCTACATATAGTTTCATGTTATATGCAAATAGTAACACTTTCAGTTCTTCTTTTCCGATTTGGATGCCTTTTAATTTCTTTTTCTTGCCTCATTGCTTTGGCTAGGATTTCTAGTACTATGTTGAATAAGACTGGCAAGAATAGACATCTTTGTCTTGTTCCTGATCATGGAGGTAAAATTTTCAGCTTTTGAGTATGATGTTAGCTGCAGGATTTTCATATATGGTCTTTATTAATTTGAGATATGTTCTCTTTATACCCACTTTATTGGTAGGTTTTATAAAAAATGGAGATGATCGTATTATTTTTATCCTTCATGTTGTTAATGTGGTGTATCATGTTAATTGATTTATGGATGTTGAACCATCCTTGCATAACTGGAATAAATTCCACTTAGTCATGGTATATGATCTTTTTGTGGTATTGTTGAATTTGGTTTCCTAATATTTTCTTGAAGATTTTTGCATCTGTATTTACCAGGGATATTGGCCTGTAATTTTCCTTTTTTGATGTGTCCTAGTTTTGTTTTGGTGTCAAGGTAATGCCTCACAAAATGAGTTTGGAAGTTTTCTCTCCTTTTTTTGGTGGGGGAGAATTTGAGAAGGATTGGTATTAATTCCTCTTTGAATGTTTGTTAGAATTTACTTGTAAAGCTGTCTGGTCCTAGACTTTGGTTTGCAGGGAGTTTTAAATTACTGATTCCATCTTCTTACTAGTTTGATCTGTTCTGGTTTTCTATTTTAATTTCTATCATAATTCAGTCTTGAAAGATTGTATATTTCTAGGAATTTATCCATTTCTTCTAGGTTGTCCAATTTGTTGGCATATAAATGTTTGTAATAGTCTTTTATGATCCTTTGTGTTCCTGTGGTATTAGCTGTAACTTTCCCTTTTATTTTTAATTTTATTTATTTCAGCTCTCTTTTTTTCTTGATAATTCTAGCTAAAAGTTTGTCAATTTTGTTTATCTTTTTAAAGAACCAGGTCTTGGTTTTATTGATCTTTTCTATTGCCTTTTTAGTCTCAATTTAATTCTGCTCTGATCTTTGTTTTTTCCTTAAATTAACTTTGGGCATTGGTTTTTCTTCTTTTTC
Organism: Canis lupus baileyi; assembly: GCF_048164855.1. Lineage (NCBI taxonomy): Eukaryota > Metazoa > Chordata > Mammalia > Carnivora > Canidae > Canis > Canis lupus. The sequence continues at coordinate 22,851,421 of NC_132859.1, read as the reverse complement.
TATTTACTAAGTGTAAACTTAGGTTGTTTATTTGAATTTTTCTTTTTCTTAAGATAAGCCTATATCACTATGAACTTTCTCCTAGAACTGCTTTTGCTGTATCCTAAAGTCTAGGATGTTATATTTCCATTTTTGTTTGTCTCAATATAGTATTTTTTTTTATTTTACTTTTGATTTCTTCATTGACCTACTGGTTGTTCAATAATAGCATGTTGTTTAGTCTGCACCTATTTGTGAGTTGTCCAGTTTCCTTCTTGAAATTGATTTCTATTTTTATACCATTGTTGTCAGAAAGGATGCTTGATATGACTTCAGTCTTTTTAAATATGTTAAGATTTGCTTTGTAGCCAAATAAAAGGATCTTCCCTGGATAATGTTCCATGTACACTTGAGAAGAATGTGCAGTCTGCTGTTTTTGGATGGAATGTTCTATTTATATTTGTTAAGTCCATCTGGTCTAATGTGTCACTTAAAGCTGATGTTTTCTGGGTGATTTTTTTTTGGTCAGTATTATCTATCCATTGATGTGAATGGGGTATTAAAGTCCCTTACTATTGTATTGATGTCTGTCTCTCCCTTTAGTCTAATATTTCCTTTGCCTATTTAGGTGTTCCTATGTTGGGTGCACAAATATTTACAAATGTTGTATTGACCTCTTTATAATTATGTGATATTCTGTCTCCTTATTACAGTCTTTGTTTTAATATCTATTTGTCTGATATAAGAATAGCTACCCCAGCTTTTGTTTTGGTTTTCCTTTGCATGTAATATCTTTTTCCACCCCTTCCCTTTCAGTCTGTGTATCCTTATATCTGAAGTGAATCTCATAGGCAGCATACAGATTGGTCTTGTGGGTTTTTTTTTAAATCCTTTGATCCACTTTATATCTTTTTTTCATAGAATTAAGTATATTTACATTTAAAGTAATTATTTGAGGAGTTAAGATGGCAGAGGAGCGGGTGGGGGGTCCTAAGTTTGTCTCGTCCCTTGAATACAAGTAGGTAGAAAATGATTTGTTCAAAAATGATTTGAACACCCGAGAAATTAATTGGAGGTCTAAAAGAACAAATACTGCAAGTCTACAAGTAGAAAAGTGATCACCTTTTGGAAGGTAGGGGTGTGGAGACTTGAATCTGGTGTGATATAGATGTGGGTAGGGTGGCGGGAGGGAGCCTGTTTAAGGACACTTTTAGAAATCTGCTACAGTGTGGGGCGTGCCTGGCTTAAAGGTGCTCAAGTGGCAAACTGGGGCAGAATCCTCCATGATCTGAGGATCCCCTGGGTTGCAAGAAGAATGGGTGATGCCTAAGTGTGACACCATTCCCAGACATAGGAGTGTGGAAGCTGGCTGAGAACAGTCTAGGTGCCAGCTCTGTGTTGCCGTAAACTGTGAACTGCTGCCTTCTACCTCTTTCCTGGGGTGGGTCTGGCAAAAGGCAGAAGCATGGTGGGATTCTCCCTGGGAGGAACAGGGTGGGCCCGTGCCACAGGAGTTCCTAAAATTTGGAATTTTGAAACTCAGTCAGAGATAAAAAAAAATCTTGGGCACAAGCAGGGTGAACACAGGATTCTGATGGAAACCAGGAGACAAGAGTGATTTGTTGTTCTTCTATGAGGACTCTCTGAAGAATGGGGGGCAAGAATTTTCAGCTCCTGGGCAAAAGAGTGGGGTGCTGCCATATTCATCCCACCTATCAGTGCTGAAAGCCTTTAGGGAGCAAAACAGTGCCACCTAGTGGAGTCTGGAGCTGCTTACACCAAGCTCTGCCTCCCTGTGCCCTGGAGGTGGGTTTCCACTAGGACAAGCCCACCTGAGAATCAGCACAACAGGCCATCCATCCCCCAGAAGACCAGCACAAGCAACTGGCTTGCACCAAGTTTACTGACCATAGAGGGCTGCAAAGCTTCAGCTGTAGGGGAAAATAGTATCTAGCATCCTTTGTACTTCTCTGGTTTGTTTATTATTATTATTGTTTCAGTTATTTTCTTATTTTTTCAATTCTTTTAATTCTTTTTTAATTTAAAATTTTATGTATACTTTATATATGTTTATTTTTGTTTTACTGTTATATATATATAACATATATATATAACATATATATATAAAACATATATATATATGTAAGGATGATATATATATATATATTATATATATATATCATCCTTCCTTCCTTTCTTCCCCCCTTCCTTATTTTGGGATCTAGTTTGCTTTAATAAGCAGACCAGAACACATCCAGGATCTAGTTTCTTTTGTTTTTATTGGTTTTATTTTTCCTCTTTTCTTTTATGAACCAAATGACAAGATGAAGAAATTCACCCCAAAAGAAAGAGCAGGAGGTAGTATTCAGCCAGAAATTTGATCAAATATAGATATAAGTAAGATGTCTGAATTAGAATTTAAAACAATGATTACAAGAATACTAATTGAGCTTGAAAAACAAACAGAAGACACTAGTGAATCCCTTACTATGGAGATAAAATCAACTGCAAAAAAAAAAAAAAAAACTAAAATCTAGCAGGTTGAAATTAAAAATGCTATAACCAATTGTAGTCCCAAATGGAGGCCATAAAAACAAGGATGAGTGAAGCAGAAGAGTGAATCAAAATATAGATGATAAAATTAAGGAAAATAAGGAAGCTGAAAAGAAGAAGGAAAGAAAACTATGCAATCACAAAGATAGACTTAGGTAACTCAGCAATTCCATAAAGCAAAATAATATCTATATTATCGGAGTCTCAGAAGAAGAGTACGGGAGAAAAAGGGGCAGAATGTTAATTTGAACAAATTATTGCTAAGAACTTCCCTATCTGGGAAAGGAAACAGGCATTCAAGTCCAAGAGGCAACAGATAACTCCCCTTAAGATCAACAAAAATAGGTCAACACCATGACGTATTATAGTGAAACTTGCAAATTGCAAAGATAAAGAGAAAATTCTGAAATCAGCTTGGGAGAAGAAGTCTTTAACCTATAAGGGATAGACACAGGCTGGCAGCAGACCTGTCCACAGAGACCTGGCAGGGCAGAAAGCACTGGTTTGTTATATTCATTGTACTAAATGCAATAAATATGCAGCCAAAAATCTTTTATCCAGCAAAGCTATCATTCAAAATATCATTTAGAAGGAGAGATAAAGAATTTCAAGACAAAAACTAAAGGACCTGCAAGAAATATTAAAGGAGACTCTTTGAGTGGAAAGAGAGACCAAAATTAACAAAGAGTAGAAAGAAAGAGAAACAATCTACAGGAACAGTGACTTTACAGGTAATACGATGGCCCTAAATTCATATCTTTCAATAATTACTCTGAAAGTAAATGGACTAACTGCTCCAATCAAGTGACATAAGGTATCAGAATAGATTAAAAAGAAATAAGATCCATCAATATGCTGCTTATGAGACTTAGTCCCAAGGTCACTTCCAGATGAAAAGTGAGAGGGCGGAGAAGCATTTATCATGCTAATGGACACCAAAAGAAAACGGGGGAGGTAATCCTTATATCAGATAAGTTATATTTTAAACTGAAAACTGTAATAAAAGATGAAGAAGTGGGCAGCTTTCGAGTCCCACGTCAGGCTCCCTGCATGGAGCCTGCTTCTCACTCTGCCTGTGTCTCTGCCTCTCTCTCTGTGTGTGTTTCTCATGAATAAATAAATAAAATATATAAAAAAAAAGATGAAGAAGGACACTAAATCATAATAAAGGGGTCTGTTCAACAAGGAGACAATTGTAAATATCTATGTCCCTAACTTGGGAGCATCCAAATATATAAGTCAATGACAAACTTAAAGAAGCTCATTGATAATAACAAATAATAGTAGGGGACTTTAAGACCCTACTCAGAGCACTGGACAGATCACCTAAGCAGAAGATCTACAAGGAAACAAGGGCTTTAAATGACACTTGGACCAGGAGGACTTCACAGATGTGTTTAGAGCATTTCATCCTAAAGCAGCAGAATACACATTCCTCTCAAGTGTACATGGAACATTCTCCAGAATAGATCACATACTGGATCACAAATCAGGTCTCAACCAGTATGAAAGGATTGAGATTATACCATGCATATTGCAAAACCACAATGCTTTAAAACTTGAACTCAATTAACAAGAGAAAATTTGGAAGGAACACAAATACATGAAGGTTAAAGACCATCCTACTAAAGAATGAATGGATCAACCAGGAAATTGAAGAAGAATTTAAAAAATACAAGCAAATGAAAATGAAAACATGATGGTTCAAAACCTTTGGGATACAGCAAAGGCAGTCCTAAAAGGGAAGTAGATAGGAATACAGGCCTTCCTCAGGAAGCAAGAAAAGTCTCAAATATACCACCTAATCTTATACCTAAAGAAGCTGGAAAAAAGAACAACAAATAAAGCCTAAATTTAGCAGGAGAAGAGAAATATTAAAGATTAAAGCAGAAATCAATGATACAGAAATTAAAAAACCAGTAGAACAGATCAATGCAACTAGGAACTGGTCTTTGTTTTTTTGTTTGTTTGTTTGTTTTTGTTTTTTGTTTAAATTCAATTTGCTAACATATAGTATAATACCTAGTGCTCATCCCAGTAAGTGCTCTCTTCAGTGCCCATCACCCAGCTACCCCATGGTTCTTTGAAAGAATTAACAAGATTGATAAATCCCTAACCAGATTTATCAAAAAGAAAAGAGAAAGGACCCAAATAAATAAAATCATGAATGAAAGAGGAGAAATCACAACCAACACAAAAGAATGATAAATAATTATAACAGAATATTCTGAGCAGTTATACGCCAACAAATTAGGCAATCTGGAAGAAATGAATGTATTCCTACAAACATATAAACTACCAAAACTGAAACAGGAAGAAATAGAAAACCTGGACAGATCCATAATCAGCAAAGAAATTGGGTCAGTGATAAAAAAAAAAAAAATCTTCCAACAGGGACTCTGGGGTGGCTCCGTGGTTGAGTGTCTGCCTTCAGCTCAGGTCATGATCCTGGAGTCCTGGGATCAAGTCCCACATTGGGTTCCCCGCAGGGAACCTGCTTCTCCCTTTGCCTGTGTCTCTGCCTCTCTATGTCTCTCATGAATGAATAAAAATCTTTAAAAAAGTCTCCCAACAAACAAGAGTCCAGGGCCAGATGGGTTCTACCAAACATTTAAAGAAGAATTAATACCTAATCTTCTAAAACTGTTCCAAAAAATAGAAATGGAAGGAAAACTTCCAAACTCTTTCTGTGAGGCAAGCATTACCTTGATCCCAAAACCAGACAAAGGCCCCAACAAAAAGGAGAATTAGAGATCTCTGATGAACATGCATACAAAAATTCTCAACAAGATACCATCTAATCAGATTCAACAATACATTAAAAGGATTATCTACCACAAACAAGTGGGATGTATTCCTGGGCTACAGGCCTGGTTCAACATTGGCAAATCAATCAATGTGCTATACCACATTAATAAAAGAAATGATAAGAATCCTATGATCTCAACAGATGCAGAAAAAACATTTGACAAAATATAGCATCCTTTCCTGAGAAAAACTTTGCACAATGTAGAGATAGAGAGAACGTACTTCAACATCATAAAGGCCATATACAAATGACCCACAGCGAATATCATCCCCAATGGAGAAAAACAGAGCTTTTCCCCCAAGGTGAGGAACATGACAGGCATGTCCACTCTCACCACTGTTGTTCAATGTAGTACTGGAAGCCTAAGCCTCAGCAATCAGAAAATAAGAGAAATAAAAGGCATCCAAATTGGCAAAGAGGTCAAACTCTCACTTTTTGCAGATGACATGATACTGTCTGTAGAAAACCTGAAACACCACCAAAAAAACTGCTAGAACTGGTACAGGAATTCAGTAAAGTCACAAGATATAAAATCAATGCACAGAAGTCTATTGCATTTCTATACACTAACAATGAAGCAGCAGAAAGATAAATCAAGGAATTAATCCCATTTACAATTGTACAAAAACCATAAGATACCTAGGAATAAACCTACTAGAAGGTAAAAGATCTGTACTCTGAAAACTATAGACTACATATGAAAGAAATTGAGGAAGACACAAATAAATGGAAAAACATTCCATGCTCATGAACTGGAAGAACAAATATTGTTAAAATGTATATAGTGCCCAAAGAAATCTATACATTCAATGCAATCCCTGTCAAAATACCATGAGCATTTTTCACAGAGCTGGAACAAACAATTCTAAAATGTGTGTGGAACCAGAAAAGACCCTGAATAGCCAAAGGAATGTTGAAAGACCAAAGATGGAAGCATCACAATTCTGGACTTCAAGCTGTATTACAAAGCTGTAATCATCAAAACAGTATGGTACTGGCACAAAAACAGACACACAGATCAATGGAACAGAATAGAGAACCCAGAAATGGACCTTCAACTCTATGGTCAACTAATCTTTGACAAAGCAGGAAAGAATATCCAATGGAAAAAAATTGGTGTTGAGAAAACTGGACAGTCACATGCAGAAGAATGAACTGGACCATTTTCTTTCACACACACAAAAAATAAACTAAAAAATGGATGAAAGACCTAAGTGTGAGACAGAAATCCATCAAAATCTCTACCTGACGGTGGCCGCTGTCTTCCGCGGCCGCATGTCCATGAAGGAGGTGGACGAGCAGATGCCCAATGTGCAGAACAAGAGCAGCTGGATCTTGGTCGAGTGGATCCCCAACAACGTCCAGACGGCCGTGTGCGACATCCCGCCGCGCAGCCTGAAGATGTTGGCCACCTTCATCGGCAACAGCACGGCCATCCAGGAGCTGTTCAAGCGCATCTCGGAGCAGTTCACGGCCATGTTCCAGCTCAAGGCCTTCCTGCACCGGTACACAGGCGAGGGCATGGACGAGATGGAGTTCACCGAGGCCGAGAGCAACATGAACGACCTGGTGTCCGAGTACCAGCAGTACCAGGACGCCACGGCCGACGAACAGGGGGAGTTCGAGGAGGAGGAGGGCGAGGACGAGGCCTTAGAACTTCTCAAATAAATTGTGCATCTTTAGTGACCTTCTGTTGTCCTCAATCAAGCATGGTTTTTCTATTTGTATACTATGGTGCTCCGTTTTGCCTCTGTCAGAAATTCACTGTTGATGTAATAATGTGGAACTCCTAAAAATTACAGTATTGTCTAAGATACCTATACTAATAAAAAAGCATGTGTCCAAAAAAAAAAAAAAGCCTTTGGGAGGTAATTAGACTTAGGTGTAAAAAAAAAAAAAAAAAAAGCGAGCATCAGGTAGAGAACAGGTCAAACCTCTTTGATCTTGGATGCCATTATTTCTTGCTAGCCACATCTCCAGAAGCAAGGGAAACAAAAGCATAAATGAACTATTGGGACGTCATTAGGACAAAAAGCTTTTGCACAGCAAAGGAAACAATCAGCAAAACTAAAAGGCAAACTATAGAATGGGGAGATGTTTGCAAATGACTCATCAAATAAAGGGCTAGTATCCAAAATCTATAAAGAACTTATCAATCTTAACAACCCAAAACCAAAAAAATCCAGTCAAGAAATGGGCAGAAGACATGAACAAACATTTCTCCAAAGAAGACATACAAATGGCCAACAGTCACATAAAAAAATGCTCAGCATTACTCAGCATCAGAGAAATACAAATCAAAACCATAATGAGATCCCACTTCACACCACTCAGAATGGGTAAAATTAACAACTCAGGAAACAACAGATGTTGGAAGTGAAGAAAAGGGAATCTTCTTCCACTGCTGGTGTGAAGGCAAACTGGTGCAGCCACTCTGGAAAGTGGTCTGGAGGTTTCTTAAAAAGTTAAAAATAGAACTACCCTATGAGCTAGCAATTTCATGACTAGTTATTTATCCAAAGGATACAAAGTGGTGATAAAAAAAAGGGTACATTCATGCCAATGTTTATAGCATCAATGTCCACAATAGCCAAACTATAGAAAGAGCCCAGATGTCTAACAACAGATGAATGGATAAAGAAGATGTGTTATATATATGCAATGGAATAGTACTCAGCCATCAAAAAGAATGAAATATTGCCATTTGCAATGACATGGATGGAACTAGAGGGTATGATGCTAAGTGAAATAAGTAAGAGAAAGATAGATACCATATGGTCTCACTCATTTGTGGAACTTAAGAAACAAAACAGGTGAACATAGGGGAAGGGAAGGAAAAATAAAATAAAAACAGAGAGGGAGGCAAGGCATACAAGGCTCTTAACACTAGGCAACAAAGAAAGGGTTGCTGGAGGGGAGGTAGGTGTGGGGATGTGGTAATTGGATGATGGGCATTAAGGAGGGCACTTGATATAATGAGCACTCGGTGTTATATGCAACTGATGAATCACTAGATTTTACCCCTGAAACTAGTAATATACTATTATTAATTAAATTGAATTCAAATAAAATAAACAAAATAATTATTGGTAGGTATTTGCTTACTGCCATTTTGTTTTCTAGCTGTTTTTGTTGTTTCTCTCTGTTCCTTTCTTATTTTCTTACTCTTTTCATATATAGTTTAATGACTTTCTTTAGTGATATGCTTTTATTCCTTTCTCTTTAACTGTTGTGTATTTACTATAGGTTTTTGCTTTGTGTACTGAGTGGCACACCTATAAAAACTTGTTTATAAACAGTCTATTTTCCTTTGATAACAAGTTTGATCTATTCTAAAGCTCAACATTTTTTACTTCCTCCACCATATTTTATGTTTTTGATGTCACATTTTACATATTTTTATCTTGTGTATTCCTTAACTAATTACTTTAATCATAGTTATTTTTACTACTTTTAACTTTTTTAAGTTATTACTATTATTGCTATACTATTTTTACTTTTTTAACTTTCCTTCTAGCTTTATAAGTGACTTGAGACCTCAGAATCTCAGGAAAGGTTTAGAGTCAGCTCTTAGATGTGTGTTTAATTAAAAGCTGCCCCTCATGCTGCAGCTATGATGATGAGCTAATTGGCTTCTTTCACAGAAAGGTTGAATTCCTGAGTCTATTGTCTTTTGCTGTGCCCTGGGATAGCTGTTTATAAGCTCCTTCCTTATTGGTTACATCCTGTAGTACTCATGAGTATAAGCCCTGTGGGGCCCAGAAATATAAGCCCCTGTCCTCCAGAGCCAGGCAATCAAGGGATGTCCCTTGTGTGGCTGCTGCAAAAATTGAGTCACCAGATGTAAAAGCCAGGAACCGAATTGTGTATAGAATCTCCCTTCTGGGAGATGCTGGCCCTCTAGGAGAAGGAGAGACCAAAGATAGTACCTGCCTAAATGAAGTGGGGGAAAGGAAAAGAAAAAAAAAATCAGAAAAAAAAAAAAGAAAAAGAAAAAAAAAATATGACGCCTTCTGGCTTTAACAAGGCAGAGGAAGAGTATACAGGAGCCCACCAGATGGAGCATAAAAATGGCCCCTGGGAGAAAGGAGAAAAAAAGATGGTGTCTGTCAGCTTTAGCAAGGCAGAGAGCAGGCAGGAAGATAGTTCTTACCAGTCTCTCTCTCACCCTGGAGAGCATCCTATCCGGCCCCTGCCAAATGCTTTAAATTAGGAAATGAGTCTTTCACATGAAGTCTGGGCACTTTGCAAAAGGCTGCTTCTAGCAGGGCCCTGGGGTGGGTGAGTCTGCATGTGGGCCCTGTAAGAGATGTTCCTTGGTTCACCGCAGTCTTGTGGGTCTCAAGGACACAAGCCCTGCTGGTCATCGAGTCAGATGTTTGCAGACTCATCTTTCAGGTGCCAGTCTAAAAGTTGGGGTGTCTGATGTAGCATATAAACCCTTCACTCCTCAGGTTTTGAGTTTCCTTTGGGTTATGGAGGTAGAGTTTATGGTGAGATTGTATCTCAGCTTCTCCTACCAAATGTGGTTTTCATTTCATTTGCCCAATGTTAAGGGGTTGTTCACCAGTTTTTAGAGGGTTTTTTTGGAGGAAATTTTTATGTACATAGCTATAGATTTGATGTATCAACAGGAGGAGATGAGTTCAGGATCTTGCTATATCACCACCTAAACCTTGATAAACATTTTTATGAGAATATTTATCTATTGTCCTAGGTTTCACAATTTTTATACTCTACATAAACATTTTTATGAGAATATTTATCTATTGTCCTAGGTTTCACAATTTTTATACTCTACACATCTCTCTCTCTCTTTTTTAAAGGTTTTATTTATTTATTTATTTATTCATGAGAGACAGAGAGAGAGAGAGAGAGAGAGAAGCAGAGATAGGCAGAGGGAGAAGCAGACTCCATGCAGGGAGCCTGATGTGGGACTTGATCCCATATCCTGGGATCCTGCCCTGAGCCAAAGGCAGATACTCAACCGCTGAGCCACCCAGGCATCCCACTCTACATATCTCAAATATAATGTGCTATTGAAATTGCACTAACATTACAGGTAAAAAAAATTCTTTATTTTATCAAAAAGATTTAAAGATGCTGGCTTGAAGTGCCCAAAGCCTTATCTCTTGGTGGAATTATAACCAAGGACCTCACTGTGCTATAGTCAAATCTTCATTCACCAAGGAGTTTTGGCTAGGGGAGAAATTTGTGACAAAATATGCTTGGTTTTAGAATTATTCTTGATCACACATAAAGGAGACCAGAAACAGGAAGATGGACACTCAGATGGTCTCTGGCTCTTTTTGTCTTCCATCTATGTGCCATTCATTCATTTGGTCTTCACCAATGCTGGGCCTATTTGCTATTTCCTGGGAGCTTAAGATCCATGGTAAGAAAAAACAACCTTACTTTGCACTCTGAAAATTTAGAGTCTAGGGAGAATACTAGTAGTAATAAAACAAATTTTGAGATTCAATGTAAAATTATAGGTGTGGGAAGAGTTACATAAGAGGAATTCCTAGTAAATGAGAACCTAGGCAATGGAGCCTTAACCTGGCTGGGAAAGTCAGGAAACCTTTCCTGGGAAGAAGCCATTTGAGCTAAAACCTGAAAGAATGAGATGGAATTCCAAGATGAAAAGACCCTTTGGTAATATGGAACTTAATGAGTGCAAAGGGCTTGAAAGAAGGAAGCAATGGCCAGATTGCTGGAGAAGTGGGCAGGAGCCAGAGCATTCAGGGCTTTGTAGACTGCATTAAAGTGTGTCCCAGGGTGCCTGGGTGGCTCCCTTGGTTAAGCATTTCACTTTAGCTCAGGTCATGATCTCAAGGTCCTGGGATTAAGCCCTGTATTGGGCTCAACAGGGAGTCGGCTTGTCCCTCTCTCACCCCTCTGCCCCTCCCCTCTGCTTGTGTTCTCCCTCATTCTCTCAAATAAATAAATAAAATATATATGTTTTTAATTTTTTTTTTTTTTTTTTTTTTTATGATAGTCACACAAAGAGAGAGAGAGAGAGGCAGAGACACAGACAGAGGGAGAAGCAGGCTCCATGTACCGGGAGCCCGACGTGGGATTTGATCCCGGGTCTCCAGGATCGCGCCCTGGGCCAAAGGCAGGTGCCAAACCGCTGCGCCACCCAGGGATCCCAATATATATGTTTTTAAAAGAATGTCCCTCTTTATCCCCAAAGCAATGAGAAGACTTTCAAGGGTTTTGACTAGTGGTATGATATGGTCAGATTTACATTTTGAAAAGATGCCCATTCTGGCTACAGGTAGAGAATTGGATTATAGGGGACAAAAGTGATTCAGGGGATATTGTTTAGGAGGCTACTTTTAAATCCACACAAAAAATGAGAGTGGCTTGAATTACATCATGCAGGATATGGAGAGAAAAGGCTAGATTTGAGAAGACTTGGATATGGAGGATGGGGGCAAGGGAGGCCTAGCTTTCTGTGCTAGGAGACTGTAGGGATGGGCATGCCATTTGCTGAATTAGGGAGCAATAAAAGGTGAAAGACTGGTTTTCAGGAAATGATCATGAGACTTTGTATGTGATAAATTGAGTTTGAAGTTTATTTGAGGCTGCTGAAAGGAGCTCTCAAGTAAGCTTTTGGGTATTGGTGTCTGTCCAAGGCTTCCCCCCATCAGGCTACCACTGTGTCTGGCTTCTTGAGACACATTTTAATTCCTCTAAGAACCTTTAGTAGGAACCTGCCTTGGATTTAGACCCTGGGGCTGCATTCTCTGGCCCTGGCCTCCTTGAAGTTGCGCAACAGGCCTCACCCACCCTCGCCACACAGAACGGCCTTGAGCCTTAGCCTGGTGGTGTAGTTCTCTTTCCTCTATCTTGAGCTACAGGTGGAAGTAACTCCTAGAAGTAGTTTCCTCCCCTCTAGTCCATTTCTTTCCATTCTATCCAGCCTGTCTAAACTATATTCATCAACAGGCTTTTAGGTTTGATTCTATTTACTCTTCACCTGTGGGCATGAGCCTGTTTGAGGGGACTTTAGTGGTGACCCCTATTCCCAGGGGCCTATTAGTTTCTGGTTGCCTCTCAGCTGCCTCCAGCACAGATTTCTTGTCTCATTCTATTTTTGCTGGAGCAACTTATTACCTCATGGTGAATTTCTTGTTTCTTTTCCTGAAATTACTGTAGTTTTCAGCTTATGGGCAGAACTAAGAATATTGACAGGTCTTAGGGTATCTCACATCCCCAAGTGCTATTTGGCAACTCGGCACCCAGGTAGTTACCTCAAAATGAATGTCTAGCATCTGTTAACTTCAATTTTAGAACAGAAAAATACTTGACAAATATAGTAATAATTACAGACCATTCTTTCCCAGAAGAGCAGGGTCATCTTCAGTATATAAAAGCCTTTTTTTTTTAAACAATTGATTGGTTGGTTTACTGATCATTTATTTGACAAAGATTTCCTGGGCTTGTTCTCAGGGTTTGAATTAGGTTGGAGGAATTCCTTGTACATCTTTCATTTACAAATCGACCAAAGAAATCTTTGTTCTCCAGTTAACACAGGAAAAATAAATAGTTCAGATGCTCCTGGCAGCAATAGAGTTAATTAATTTTGACCCAATTTTTCCAAAACTTAATTCTTAAAAAAAAAAAAAAAAAAAAAACAACACTTATTCACTTGCTAGAAGCACTTTACTGATTTATTTCTCAACATCCCACTCCTGGTCATTAAAAATGATGACTGAAATGTTTAAAAACCTGTAAGCTTCATTCACAATTCTGTGTGAATCTACCTTGTCATAAGATTTTTATTTTTATCTACCTTAAGTTTAGACTACAGAGATAAGTTGGCTTACTGTGACAACTTTTAATTATATAGAAGTAAGTTTCCTTGACATATAGTTTAATTTATGTGCATTTTATCTCAAATATATCTGCAATAAAAAAATGAGATATTTCTCAGTGGTTTCCAACTATCACTGTGAATTATGTAAGAAATGAAGAGCGTTGTTTTCTGTTTGCTGTATGAGGAAACTGAGTCATAGAGCAGTTAAATAAGTATTAAAGATCACCCAATGTCTGTGGCTGCAGAAACTAATAAATTCTCTGGTAGGAAATAAAATGCTTCAAATGGATATAGCTACCTCTGATCAGTCTCCATGGATTCTTCCATGATAATTCATTTTATAATACTTTTTCCTCATTTTGAGTTCCCATCACGTACTGAAAATCATGGTCATTCTCATATTGCTTATTTTTGTTCAAATTCTGTTTATAATTACTTAAAATTGCTTTTCATCTATATGTGGTTTTGATCATAGACTATGGCTGCTAGAGAGCAAGGACCACACTTATTTATTTTTAATCTCCTTAGTGTATAGAGTACAAAGATTAGCATATAATCAGGGGTCAGTAGATTTTAGTTGATTGCAGTTCTGTGTTTTCCATACTGTATTTTTTTTAAAAGATTTTATTTATTTATTCATGAGAGACACAGAGAGAGAGACAGAGACAGAGGCAGAGGGAGAAGCAGATTCCACGAAGGGACACTCGATCTCGGTACCACGGGATCACACCTTGAGCCGAAGGCAGATGCTCAACCACTGAGCCACCCAGGCGTCCCTACCATTCTGTATTGTTTTGACTGAAAAGTTTCTGAAATTTCTGACAAAACTCCGCTGATTGGTGGTCAGTGAAGTAACCCAAGACCAAAGAGGATTCCTGCTTGAATCTTACACATTGCCCTGTCTGTGGGCTGATACTGTTAAGAGAAGAAAATTATTTTAGGCTGAGCATTTGAAAAATTTGCCATGTAAAGGTTTTGCCAGTGTGTCAGAACTGAATGCGGGTCTTCTGATTTCAAATCCCATACTTTGTCTACCTGTTTATTTGCTCCTTAAAAAGCAGAAAATTTGGGGTATGGGGTCAACCTTCCTCCAGCTTTGAGAATGTGTATAGCAACAATCCCTAATGTTTCCTAAACATTTCCTAATGAGGGAAGCAAATACTTTTCACCTAACTAATATGCTTTCATGTTAATCCATAAATTTACAAGGATTATTCAATGTTGAGAAATTCCAATAGTGTAAATAAAAAAAAATATTCAAAGCTTTGATTTAATTCTTGCCAGTGTGGGAATGTCCTACTTTTGTTTTTGCACATACGTATTTTAATTTATGTTCCAGTTTACGAACAGTCAGTTGAAATATTAGTCCCAAGTCAAGGTCAAACACCTCACACAAAGAATAGCATTTCTCTAAAGCGCAGTACTTCTGTGCAGTTGAAGTGTATATTTCATGAGCAGAACTCATTGATCTGATTCTGTAATACTCACAAAACTCAGGCTCCTTTTGAAGCAATAGTGATAATGCTCTCTAACAAATATGGAGTCATCTGTGTTCCACTTCTTTACACATTACCTCATTTGGTCCTCATAATGGCTCTGTTAGTTGGGTAGAAGAGTTATAATGATTATTAACATGCACATTTGAAATCAGGGATCTCAAAGCCATAGTTATATGGCTAAGAACATGAGTTCTGGGTTCAAATCTTAGTTTTATTACTAACTAATTCTATGACATTGGGCAAATAAAAACTTTCTCAGTATCAAAACTTTGGAAGTGGAAAAAACACTATCACCTGGTTCCTAGAAAATTAAATCAGTTAAAGGATCTAAAGTCCTTAGCATATTACCTGGCACATACAGAAAGCTCAATAAATAAAACTCTTAGTATTAATCCAACTAAACCTCTCTCTCTCTCACACACACACACACAGACACACAGACCCATACACACACAACCCACACGCACGTTACCAACAACCAACAAATGAGTGGAACAACATTTATATATTCTTTCTTTTCAATCACTCTTTGGATGATCTCATGCAGTTTTATGGCTTTCAATACTATAAATTCATTGATGACTTCCAAATATATATCTCCAATCTGTACCTCTTCCCTGAACTTGTATATCCAACTACCAACTTGAGATCTCCTTCTGGATGTCTAATAGCATCTAAAATGTAATGTACCCTGATGTGAGCTCATTCAGTATCTCCTGCAATTTTCCCCATCCTGGGTAATGGTTAACTCCATTCTTCACCAATTGCTCAGATCACAAATCCTGGTATACTTCTCAGCTTTTCCTTGTATTCCTTACTTCTTTCATACTACACATTGGGTTCAAAAGTAAATTATGTTGCTACTACCTTCAAAATACACCCAGAATGCTATCACTTTCCACTACTCCCTACTTACCACTATATATCATATCATACATTATACTATTTCATCTTGTTTATTGTCTGCTTCCCTTGTTAGAAGGAAAGCTTCATGACGGTAAAGAATTTTTTCATTTTATATACAAATTCTCTATGCTTAATACAGTCCCTGACATATAACAGGTACTCAGTAAATAATTTGATGAATGAATGAATACTTATTTAATAGGTGAAAAAGCTTCACAGAAGCTGATTAACTTGTCTAAGAACAGGAGTAAGTAATGGCACCTAGGTTTATGTGGCTCTAAAGCCCACGTTTATAAGTACTACACATTTTGCCAGGGTTAATTTCTGGATATTGGTCATAACCTAAACATGTCTTCAGGTACATGTTAATGTAGTGATGTCTTAGCATGTCCTTGGGAAATAAAGATTTCTTATAACAAAATCAGCCAGTGTTTTTAAAAAAAATGTTTTTCAAGGGTAAGTGCTTCCTGGCCTGAACAAAGGGAGGGAAGAGAGGCTTGGGAGGACTGGGGGAGGGACTTTTGATCTGCCCACATGGCTACCCCCTTCCTGGCCAGAGTCCTCAGATTCCTGAGAGCACATTTTGCTCAGGCTAGTGAGGCATCCTTTGTCTTCCTCACCCTCTTTCTTTCTTTCTTCCTCTCTGTTTCTTTCCATTGTGTCTTTTAACTTATCCCCATCTTCCTTCATGATTTTCCTTTTCTCTTGAGCTGTATTCTCTTGTCCCAAACTGCTCTCCTAGCTCCTTATTTTGTGAGTTTTCCCCGCTCCTCTCCCCTGCATGAATGTCAGTGCCATCTCCTAGGGCACAGGATCTAAAACTCATCATACAATATGTGAACCCTGTACCTTGAACCCCGGAAATTTCACATAGGTACATTACCTTACATGAATGTTAAATGACCTTGGGATAGGTAAAGATTTTGTAAAGGGAATACAAATAGCAGTTATCATGAAAGCTGAGGTTGATAAATTAGATTTCATTAAAATAAGAAATTATATTCATCAAAAACACTGAAAAGTGAAAATGCAAGCCACAGACTAGAAGACAGTATTTCAAAGGATTTATATCCAGCACATGTAAAAAACTCCTACAAATCAATAATAGAAAGACAATGTAATTAAAAATGGAAAAAAACCTTGAACAAACACTTCACCAAAAAGTATATTCAAATGACCATTAAGTGTAAGAAAAGTTCCCAACATAATTTTTCATCAGGGAAATATAAATCAAAACCAAAATGAGATCATCACACAAATGAGTGCACCTCCCAGAATGACTAAAATTAAAAAGACCTTCAATACCAAGTACTAATGAGAATATGAAGTAATTCAAATTGTCATACATTGGTGGGAAGTAAGTAAATAAAACCACTCTAAAAAGTAAAACATAAGCCTACCCCATTACTCAACAATCCCATTACTGGGTCAAGAAAAATGATATATGTTCACCAAAGTTATGTACAAGAATACCCATTAGTAGCTATAAGAAAAGAAACCTTGGAAAGGCTCCTATATCCATCAACAGGGGAAAGGATAAGTAAATGTGGTGTACTTATACAGTGCAACATGGCACTGCAACAAAATGAACGGACTCCAACCCTGCACAACAGCATTAATGAATCTCAGACAGCTGTTGAGCAAGAGAAGCTACACACAAAAGAGTACTATACACACTTTATAATTCCCTTTATATGTTGTCCCCAAACAAAACTAATCAATAGAGATAAAAGTTAGAATAGTAATGATCTCTGCAGCAGTCTGCCAACGGGGAAGGGGCACCTGTGTATTGAAAATGTTCTAAATCTTTTTTTTTAATTTATTTTTTATTTTTTGAAAATGTTCTAAATCTTAATCTGGATGGTATTACACAGGTGCATATGAATATAAGAAATTATCAATCTGAAAAAAAAAGAAATTATCAATCTGTACATTTATGATTTGTGCACTTTATGTAAGTGACACCTAAATATAAAAATAACATCTTCCTTTCTAGGTATTTACTACACAAAGATTTATACGTAAATATTCATAGTGGCCTTAGTCATAATAACTCCAAAGTAGAAATTACCCAAATGTGAATCAACATTTGAATGGATGAACAAGCTATGGGACACCCATACAATGGAATTTACTTAGCAATAAAAAGAACTAAACAATTGAGAAATGCAACATGGATGAATCTCAAAATCATTACATTGAGTGAAAAAATCTAGACGCAAAGGACTATATATCATATAATTCCACTGATACAAACTCAGAAAATTCAGACTAATTTATAGCATCAGAAATAAATTGGTTGATTAGTTATCTGAGTAAAGGATAGGGATGGACTTACAAGGGGATGGGGAAACCTTGGGTACAGGAGGGAAATGTTCTGTATCTTGATGGTGTCAGTGGTTTCCAGGAGCATAATGTCTCAGGATGCATCAGATTGTACCTTTTGAAGGGATGACTTCATTTTCCATAAATTATACTTTAATAAAAATAATAAAAAGTAAGATATATATATCAAATTAAGAATACTCAGTGGCTTGGTCTTGACCAAAAAGGTGTAGAGGGCACTAGTTACATAAACTTCAGTTTCCTTCCTAAGACCCCTACATCTCCAATAAAATTAAAGCTAACATAAGCAGGATGTGTGTAAGGAGGAGGGATGCTCCCACCCACTTTGCCATATGGATACAAATGGAGGACATGAGTGGGGAATGGAGAGCAAGAATGGATGGTAGAAGACCAACATTATACCAGTTATTTGAACTAAAGGAATTTAAAGGATTGTTAACTCCATAATTGATAAAGTAAAAAGAAAACACAGAGGTATCAGGCAGCAATTGTAGGATGCAGCTACCACCCCTAGGTTTGGGGGAACAGATGGAAGAGGTTAGAATTATTAAAGCTTGGAAACTCGGAAGATGGTCTTGGGATCTGGGACTCACAGCTTTGAGGAAGAGGCCCAGGCTGGCTGGTGCAAGTGTTTCTGAGGCTTGTTTTATAAGTATCAGAGAAACTAAAAACTGGCTTCAGCTTCTACTGTAGAGAGATGTGGCTAATATTGAAGTGAAGAGACATTTCTGGGGTGACACTTTCAGGAACAGGAAGCAAATAGGTAAAAGTATATATATCCTTTCTCCCTCCATCAGCCTTGTAGTCTTCCTATAGCACCTATGGTGGCAGAGCTGGAAAAACCAAGATGTGGTCTGCAGATTGCAAGGTCCAGCATCATAAGCATGGTAAAGAAGGGGATGAGGAACAGTTTGAGGTTGAAATTGGGCCTCAGACTAGTTTGTGTTTAAATCTTGGTTTTGGGGCAGCCCCAGTGGCACAGCGGTTTAGCGCCGCCTGCAGCCCAGGGTGTGATCCTGGAGACCCTGGATAGAGTCCCGCGTCAGGCTCTCCGCATGGAGCCTGCTTCTCCCTCTGCCTGTGTCTCTGCCTCTCTCTCTCTCTCTCTCTTTGTCTCTATGAATAAATAAGTAAATAAGTAAATAAATAAATAATCTTAAAAAAAAATAAATCTTGGTTTTGTCCCCCCGCTTGTGTGACCTTGGGCAAGTTACTTAACTTCTCTGAGCTTTAGCTCAGCAAGGTAATACTCCATTCTAAACCTGTAGTATGGATGGAACTGGAGGGTATTATGCTGAGTGAAGTAAGTCAGTCGGTGAAGGGCAAACATTATATGTTCTCTTTCATTTGGGGAATATAAATAATAGTGAAAGGGAATATAAGGGAAGGGAGAAGAAATGTGTGGGAAATATCAGAAAGGGAGACAGAACGTAAAGACTGCTAACTCTGGGAAACGAACTAGGGGTGGTAGAAGGGGAGGAGGGCGGGGGGTGGGAGTGAATGGGTGACGGGCACTGGGGGTTATTCTGTATGTTAGTAAATTGAACACCAATAAAAAATAAATTAAAAAAAAAAGAAAAAAAACAAACTATCCTCTATCAGCAACTCTTCATAAAACATTTTTTAGCATGAAAAATGAAGGTCATATTTTTAGGATAATAAAATGGGATAGATCCTGAAAAAAATAAAAATAAAAAAAAATAAACCTGTAGTAGTGGGCCTTCAGTAAATGGACCTTAATATTTGATTTCTTTGTTTACTTGTTCTTCTCTTACATATCCCTAAATCACCCCCAGCATCATGACCCAATTCCCCAGTCCTTGGGATGGCTGTTCTTAGAGGTGACTTAGAGATGCAAAAAACTAAAGTGTGGCAGGGTTGGATTGTGGTCCATGGGGTAGCACTTGGATTTCAGTCCTGGGGAGGAAGAAATTAAGCAGCTGGCCTATCATTCATTTCTCTCCTATTAGGAGGAGGACACTCCTGGGAGACAAAGAAAGCAAGTGATCTGCTGTAACCTCCTTATAAACATGCTGATAATCGGCCTCCTAGTAAATAAATAACGAGACTGACTAGGAAGAGAGTACCCACCTATAGAATGCTCTTAGCAAGAATGACTCTGATTAAGGATTGTTTATGGAAAACTAATTTAGAGTCTATGGACTGGCATGGCTCCCTGGTGGATTTCATGTGAGTTACATAATGATCTGGGTATAAAATGGAGATAATTCATTACCTATAATCTCCTTGCTGTGTGAGGTAACCCACGAATCTCTTTGGAGACTCTATCATTGCTCTGGGCCAGAGAGTACATTTCTGATGCAGGATAAAAAGATCTGGGGAGCCACTCTCCGTGTCCTGGATCTCTCCTGGTTTTCCCTGTGCTCTCAATTACATGTGTCCTTAAATTACTAATGAAGCTTGGTGCTGAGTAACAGAGAAACTCAAACTAACGCAGAGTGTTGTTAATGTGATCCAGTCATGCTTTTTCAGTGAACAAGGTATTATTATTTTTTTTTAAATTTTCTTTATTTATTCATTATAGACAGAGAGAGAGAGAGAGAGAGGGAGAGAGGCAGAGACACAGGATGGAGCCCCGACGCGGGACTCAATCCTGGGACTCCAGGATCGCGCCCAGGGCCAAAGGTAGGCACTAAACCGCTGGACCACCCAGAGATCCCCTGAACAAGGTATTATTGAGACCCAAATACAGGAGAGCTCTAGAGGCTCTTAAGGATGTGTATCAAACACTTTTAATTTTTAAATCACTAAATAATAGTCATGTTCTGGAATCTAAGCTTACATGTTTCTCTGGCTATTATAATTTCCCCTTCTCTAAAGAATAGAGGTAAAATGAGTGCAAAACTTCCTTTAGAAGATAAAGGTTCTGGTCCTGGCTCTGCCACAAATGGGCTGTGTGGCTTTGGGTGGAACCTTCAATGTCTCTGAACCTCAATTTCTTTATCTGCACAATAGGAGGGTGGCGATCATACTGCCTTCCTCACAGAATGCCATAAGAGTCAAACAAAAGATGTAGGAAAATACTAAGTAAGCTGTATAAAAGTACAAAGTCATATTTCTTCTTGAGGTGTCATTTATTCTGTGTTGTCTACAGCTTCATATTCAAATATAAGTTCTCTACAATTTAAAGAAACAACCCCATCTCAGTCAGTGCTTATACTAATACTTGCTCAAATGTGTAGTTAAAAATCTGAATTCTCTTATTTGTACTGATACTTACAAATCCCCAGTTTATCTCTGTTTTCTGCAAAATATTTTATTGGGATATATTTTATATAAAGCAAAACACATAGATCTAAAGTATACAGTTCAACCAATTTTGACAAATGCATACACCTGTGTAATTCATACTTATATCAAAATATAGAAATTTCCAGCATCCCAGAAAGATCCCATTTGCCCCCTTCTAGAAGAACATACCCTTCAGAATCAGCCATTGTTGATTTCTACTGAAGTATGTTCATTTTGCCTGTTCTAAAACTACATACTTTCGTGTGTTTGGCTTCTTTCATTCAGCATAATGTTTTTTAAATTTAGCTATATATTATCGTGGGTATGAGTAGCACATTATTTTATTGTTTTCTGTATAGGCTTCCATTGTATAAATAGGCTACAATTTATATATATTCCTGTTGATGACCATAAGAGTTGTTTCCAGTTTTTAGCTATTAAGAAGAATAAGGCTAAGGACAGTCTTATACAAGACTTTTGTAGACACATGTTTTCACTTCTATTGGGCAAATACCTTAGAGTAGAATTATTGGGTCACAGTATAGATACATGTTTAACTGTTTAAGAAACTGCCAAATAGTTTCCCAAATTGTATGGGAATTATAGTTTTTCCATATCCTTGTTGCCATTTGGCGTTGTCAGACTTTTTTTTCAGTATATCCATAGGTATGTTGTGGTATCTTTAGGGTTTTTTTCCCAAGTTTTGTTGGATTCTTAAACTGGTATCTTAAAATGGCCTTGGGGATGCTCATGAAGCTATATGCAAAAATTTATGCCCCCTTACATTTTCATGAAAATGGGATCTATACATTTCAACTTCTCAAAGCAGGCCCTCGTTCCCTCAAATGCTAACAATTATACAAAGAGCAGTTTCTAAATATGCGATTTTTAAAAATCAGTCTGATAGCCTAAGCCATAATTAACTAGCGACAATCAACTATTTATATTCTTACATCTTAAAGATTTTGTTTTACTGTAACATGCAGTTAAACATAACACAAATTCTTACCAGCTCTGAATGTCTTAAAATACCGTTTGGCCCAGATTTCTAAAATGTCCTTTTGTACACAGTCCTTTCTATAATGAAAATCATGTTTTCTGGCCCTGTGCTATTAGGAAAGGAAGTTTGTATTCCTGATTTGATTAAGGAAAAATTAGTCATGGAGACTTACACAAGGAAGGTCTTTTGGTCTACCTTCAACTTGAGGAAATAGAACAGAAATAAGAAATAAGAAATAATCGCCTATTCAGCATGCTCTGTAAGGTCCAATTTATAATTGTAACTAACCTCATCATTGCAAGTTTTAGGAATTTGCTTCCTAAACTGTTGTTTATTTTCATGTGCGTGATTTAGCAAAAGTTTTCAAAGCACCATTTGTATGTGTCTGTGACATAAAAAGCCAATGAGGTTCAGAAGAAATAAAGTTTCCTTTTTACAAACCCCTCACATTCACTTTTAAAATTCACACTGACTGAATTCAAGGATTAAAGAAAAAATTCAAAAGTGTTTGCTCCTTCCTTGGATGTCCTGCTTATGCCCAATTCAAAACGTCATTAATGTGTGGTGGTCATTTCCAATATAATTTAAAAGAAAGAAAAGAGCAGCTTCTAGCATTTATTTTGATAAATGCCTTTTGTCAAGCATTTAAGTTTGAATAAAAGTAACATAGAATTGTGTATTGGCTGATCTACACTGTATCCAAATTGCTTGAATATTAAAATAATGAATGAGATACAGGAGGATGGCACTTCATTCCAGACTACTGTAGTCATAAAGGCATTAGTTTAATATCTCACTGATGGCCATTTGATATGACCAAAGGAGAAATGGAGCAGAGGAGAAACTTCTGATATACTTTTATTTTTCTGGTAACAGATTTATTGATATTATTCACATACCATTCACTCACTTAAAGTGTTTTCGGTTTATTCAGTTTATTCATGGAACTGTGCAAACCTCACCAGAATCAATTTCAGAACATTTCCATCATCCCCAAAGAAACCCTACACCCTTTAACAGTCCCATGTCCCCAGCTTTCCCTCAGCCTTTCCAGCTCTAGATAAACATCAATCTATTTTCTCTATCCATTGACTTTTTAAAAGGATTTTGTTTACTTGAGAGAGAGTGCCTCCTTGTGTACAAGTGGGGGGAGGGGCAGAGGAAAGGGAAAAGCAGACTCCCCATTGAGTGTGGATCCTAATGTGGGGCTCATTGTGGGGCTTGATCCCAGGAACCTGAGAGCATGACCTGAGCCAAAGTTGGATGCCTAACCAATGAGCCATCTAAGTACTCTTCTATCCATTGATTTTTATGGATATGCCTATTCTGAACATTTCAAATGAATGAAATAATACAATATGTGGTCTTTTGTGACAATTTTCTTTCAATTAGTTTAATATTTTTGAGGTTCATCTATGTTATAACACGCATTCACATGCCATTCCTTTTTATTGTTGAAGAATATTCCTATGTATGGATATACCACATTTTATTTATCCATTCATCGTTGACAAATGTTTGGGTTGTTTCCATTTTTCTGGCTATTGTGAATAATGCTATGACTGTTTGTGAACGATTATGCATAACTTTGCATAGAAATATGTTTTCAGTTCTCTTGATATATATCTAGGAGTGGAATTGCTGGGTCATACAGGAAGTATATGTTTAATCTTTTGAGAAGCCACCAAACTGTTTTCCAAAGCAGTCACACTATTTAACATTCCCACTAGTACTGTATCTGGGTTCTGATTTCTCTACTTCTTAACACTTGTCATTATCAATAATTTTTATTATAGCAATTCTAAAGCTATGAAGTAGTATCATTGTGGTTTGAGTTGCATTTCTGATGGCTGATGATGTTGAGCATCTTTTCATGTGCTTATTGGCCATTTGTATATCTTCTTTGCTAACTTTTTAATTGCGTTATACTCTAATTATTGAATTGTCATACAGTTTTGATATGCTATTGAGTAATAGAATGAAATAGATTTCCACATGAGTGAAATCATATAATAATTATCTTTCTCTGAGTTATTTCACTTAGCATAAGACCCTCTAGTTCCATCTACATTGTTGCAAATGGTAAGATTTCATTTTTGATGGTTGAATGATATTCCATTGTATATACATACCACATCTTCTTTTTTAAAAAAGATTAAAAAAAAAAAAGATTTTTTATTGGAGTTCAATTTGCCAACATTTAGCATAACACCCAGTGCTCATCCCGCCAAGTGCCCCCCTCGGTGCCCATCAACTAGTCACCCCAAACCCCTCGGCCACCTCCCTTTCCACTACCCCTTGTTCATTTCCCAGTTAGGTGTCTCTCATGTTCCGTCAACCTCACTGATATTTTCACTCATTTTCTCTCCTTTCCCTTTATTTCCTTTCACTAATTTTTATATTCCCCAAATGAATGAGACCATATAATGTTTGTCCTTCTCTGATTGACTTATTTCACTCAACATAATACCCTCCAGTTCCATCCACGTTGAAGCAAATGATGGTTATTTGTCGTTTCTAATGGCTGAATAATTATCCATTGTATAAATATATCACATCTTCGTTATCCATTCATCTTTTGATGGACACTGAGGCTCCTTCCACAGTTTGGCTATTGTGGACATTGCTGCTATAAACATTGGGGTGCAGGTGTCCTGGCGTTTCACTACATCTGTATCTTTGGGTTAAATCCCCAGTAGTGCAATTGCTGGGTTGTAGAGCAGTTCCATTTTTAACTCTTTGAGGAACCTCCACACAGTTTTCCAGTGTGGCTGTACCAGTTCACATTCCCACCAACAGTGCAAGAGAGTTCCCCTTTCTCTGCATCCTCTCCAACATTTGTTGTTTCCTGTCTTGTTAATGTTCACCATTCTCACTGGTGTGAGGTGGTATCTCATTGTGGTTTTGATTTGTATTTCCCTGATGGCCAGTGATGTGGAGCATTTTCTCTTGTACTTCTTGGCCATGTCTATGTCTTCCTCTGTGAGATTTCTGTTCGTGTCTTTTGCACATTTCATGATTGGATTGTTTGTTTCTTTGCTGTTGAGTTTAATAAGTTCTTTATAGATCTTGGATACTAGCCCTTTATCTGATAGGTCATTTGCAAATATCTTCTCCCGTTCTGTAGGTTGTCTTTTAGTTTTGTTGACTGTTTCTTTTGCTGTGCAGAAGCTTGTTATCTTGATGAAGTCCCAGTAATTCATTTTTGCTTTTGTTTCTCTTGCCTTCATAGATGTATTTTGCAAGAAGTTGCTGTGGCCAAGTTTAAAAAGGGTGTTGTTGCCTGTGTTCTCCTCTAGGATTTGATGGAAATCTTGTCTCACATTTAGATCTTTTATCCATTTTGAGTTTATCTTTGTGTATGGTGTAAGAGAATGGTCTATTTTCATTCTTCTGCACGTGGAGTCCAATTTTCCCAGCACCATTTATTGAAGAGACTGTCTTTCTTCCAGTGGATTGTCTTTCCTGCTTTGTCGATGATTAGTTGACCATAAAGTTGAGGGTCCACTTCTGGATTCTCTATTCTGTTCCATTGATATCTATGTGTCTGTTTTTGTGCCAGTACCACAGTTTTGCTGACCACAGCTTTGTAGTACAACCTGAAATCTGGCATTGTGATGCCCCAGCTATGGTTTTCTTTTTTAATATTCCCCTGGCTATTCGGGGTCTTTTCTGATTCCACACAAATCTTAAGATGATTTGTTCCAACTCTCTGAAGAAAGTCCATGGTATTTTGATAGGGACTGCATTAAATGTGTACATTGCCCTGGGTAACATTGACATTTTCACAATATTAATTCTTCCAATCCATGAGCATGGAATATTTTTCCATCTCTTTGTGTCTTCCTCAATTTCTTTCAGAAGTGTTCTGTAGTTTTTAGGGTATAGATCCTTTACCTCTTTGGCTAGGTTTATTCCTAGGTGTCTTATGCTTTTGGGTGCAAGTGTAAATGGGATTGACTCCTTAATTTCTCTTTCTTCAGTCTCATTGTCAGTGTATAGAAATGCCACTGACTTCTGGGCATTGATTTTGTATCCTGCCACATTGCGGAATTGCTGTAGGAGTTCTAGCAATCTTGGGGTGGAGTCTTTTGGGTTTTCTATGTACAGTATCATGTTATCTATGAAGAGGGAGAGTTTGACCTCCTCTTTGCCAATTTGAATGCCTTTTATTTCTTTTTGTTGCCTGATTGCTGAGGCTAGGACTTCTAATGCTATGTTGAATAGCAGTGGTGAGAGTGGACATCCCTGTTGTGTTCCTGATCTTAGGGGAAAGGCTCCCAGTGTTTCCCCATTGAGACTGATATTTTCTGTAGGCTTTTAGTAGATGGCTTTTAAGATGCTGAGGAATGTTCCCCCTATCCCTACACTCTGAAGAGTTTTGATCAGGAATGGATGCTGTATTTTGTCAAATGCTTTCTCTGCATCTATTGAGAGGACCATATAGTTCTTGTTTTTTTCTCTTGTTGATATGATCAATCACATTGATTGCTTTACGAGTGTTGAACCACCCTTGCATCCCGGGGATAAATCCCACTTGGTCATGGTGAATAATTTTCTTAATGTACTGTTGGATCGTATTGGCTAGTGTCTTGTTGAGAATTTTTGCATCTGTGTTCATCAGGGATATTGGTCTATAATTCTCCTTTTTGGTAGGGTCTTTGTCTGGTTTTGGAATTAAGGTGATGCTGGCATCATAGAACAAGTTTGGAAGTACTCCGTCTCTTTCTATCTTTCAGAACAGCTTTAGTAGAATAGGTATGGTTTCTTCTTTAAACGTTTGATAGAATTCCCCTGGGAAGCCATCTGGCCCTGGACTTTTGTGTCTTGGGAGGTTTCTGATGACTGCTTCAATTTCCTCCCTGGTTATTGGCCTGTTCAGGTTTTCTATTTCTTCCTGTTCCAGTTTTGGTAGTTTGTGGTTTTCCAGGAATGTGTCCATTTCTTCTAGATTGCCTAATTTATTGGCGTATAGCTGCTCATAATAAGTTTTTAAAATCATTTGCATTTCCTTGGTATTGGTGGTAATCTCTCCTTTCTCATTCATGATTTTATTAATTTGAATCTTTTCTCTCTTCTTTTTAATAAGGCTGGCTAATGGTTTATCTATGTTATTAATTCTTTCAAAGAACCAACTCCTGGTTTTGTTGATCTGTTCCACAGTTTTTCTCTGTTTCATTGAGTTCTACTCAAATCTTTATTAATTGTCTTCTTCTGCTGGGTGAAGCTTTCATTTGCTGTTCCTTCTCCAGCTCCTTTAGGTGCAAGTTTAGCTTTTGTATTTGAGTCCTTTCAGTTTTTGGATGGATGCTTGTATTGCGATGTATTTTCCCTCAGGACTGCGTTTGCTGTATCCCAAAGGTTTTGAATGGTTGTATCTTAATTCTCATTAGTTTCCATGAATCTTTTCAATTCTTCTCTAATTCCCTGGTTGACCCTTTCATCTTTTAGCAGGATGATCCTTAACCTCCACGTGTTTGAAATCCTTCCAAACTTCTTCTTGTGGTTTAGTTCTAGCTTCAAAGCATTATGGTCTGAAAATATGCAGGGTATGATCCCAATCTTTTAGTATCAGTTAAGACCTGATTTGTGGCCCAATATGTGGTGTATTCTGGAGAAAGTTCCATGTGCCCTTGAGAAGAATGTGTATTCAGTTGCATTTGGATGTAAAGTTCTGTAAATATCTGTGAAATCCATCTGGTCCAGTGTATCATTTAAACCTCTTGTTTCTTTGGAGATGTTGTGCTTAGAAAATCTATTGACTGTAGAAAGCACCATGCTGAAGTCTCCCAGTAGAAGTGTATTATTATCTAAGTATATCTTAACTTTGGTTGTTAATTGATTGATATACTTGGCAGCTCCCACATTCGGAGCATAAATATTCATGATTTTTTAGGTCCTCTTTTTGGATAGATCCTTTAAGTGTGATATAGTGTCCCTCTTCATCTCTTACTATAGTCTTTGGGATAAACTTTAATTTATCTGATATAAGGATGGCTACCCCTGCTTTCTTTTGAGGACCATTTGAATGGTAAATGGTTCTCCAACCTTTTATTTTCAGGCTTAGGTGCCCTTATGACTAAAATGAGTCTCTTGTAGACAGCAAATAGATGGGTCTTGCTTTTTTATCCAGTCTGAAACCCTGCATCTTTTGATGGGATCATTAAGCCCATTCACGTTCAGAGTTACTATTGAAAGATATGAATTCAGTGTCATCATGATACCTATTCAGTCCCCGTTTTTATGGATTGTTTCCTTGGACTTCCTCTTTCTTTTACAGAGTCCCCCTGAATATTTCTTGCAGAGCTGGTTTGGTGGTCACATATTCTTTCAGTTTCTGCCTATCTTGGAAGCTCTTTATCTGTCCTTCTATTCTGAATGAGAGCCTTGCTGGATAAAGTATTCTTGGCTGCATGTTCTTCTCATTTAGGACCCTGAATATATCCTGCCAGCCCTTTCTGGTCTGCCAGGTCCCTGTGGAGAGGTCTGCTGCTAACCTCTCCCCATAAAGGTTAGGGATCTCTTGTCTCTTGCTGCTTTAAGGATCTTCTCTTTATCTTTGGAATTTGCAAGTTTCACTATTAAATGTCAAGGTATTGAACGGTTTTTATGATTTTAGGGGGGGATCTCTCTATCTCCTGGATCTGAATTCCTGTTTCCCTCCCCAAGTTAGGGAAGTTCTCAGCTATGATTTGTTCAAATACACTTTCTGGTCCTCTGTACTTTCGGTGCCCTCTGGAACACCAATTAAACATAGATTTTTCCCTCTGAGGCTGTCATTTATTTCCCTTAACCTATCCTCATGGTCTTTTAATTGTTTTTCTCTTTTTTTCCTCAGCTTCCTTCCTTGCCATCAATCTGTCTTCTATGTCACTCACTCGTTCTTCTACCTTGTTAACACTCGTTGTTAGGACCTCCAGTTTGGATTGCATCTCATTTAATTGATTTTTAATTTCGGCCTGATTAGCTCTAAATTCTGCAGTCATGAAGTCTCTTGAATCCTTTATGCTTTTTTCTGGAGCCACCAGTAGCTTTATAATTGTGCTTCTGAATTGGCTTTCTGACATTGAATTATAATCCATATTCTATAAATCTGTGGCAGAGAGTACTGTTTCTGATTCTTTCGTGGTGAGCTTTTCCTTCTAGTCATTTTGCTCAGTGCAGAGTGGCTAAAAACAAGTTGTATTGGAAAAAGGAGAAAAAGAGAAAGAAAAAAGGGTGGGGGGGGGAAACAAACAGAAAACAAAAACTAGGAGGGGTATCCTCTGATTCTATATACTGTAAGTCCCTAGACTTTCCTTGGAACTTTCCAGCGTTGCTCTATCAAGAACTTGCTCTTCCCCTGTCCTTCCAGCTGGTCTTCAGTGGGAGGGGCCTGCTGTGCTGATTCTCAGGTGTGTGCCCCTGGGGGAGCTGCCCAGCCCCCTGCCAGTCGTACGGCTCAGGGGGAGCTGTTTATCCTGTGAGGCTCCTGCTTCCTGGCGGCCCTGCTCAGTCCCAGGTACAAGGTGACACCAGGAGGAACAACAGCAGTGGCGTCGTTAAGCTCTCCAGCCCTAGAGTCAGCTCCAGCAGTAACTACCGCACCTCCCAGTCCGCAGGGGCCTGGATGCTCCGGGGGCGGAGAGCCAGGGCCAGTGATTTGCACAGCTTGGGGGTGCCGGTGGGCAGGTCCTTCTGCCTCCGCCTGTCCTGGGGGACCGCCGGATTTTGGGCTGTGTCCCCCGGCGCCCTGGGCTCCTGGGCCTGCACCCTCTGGGCTGCTCCCCAGGCCACGCAGCCCCCTCCGTGGGGAGCTGCCGCCTGAGCATCCACCGGAGCTGAGCTAAAGGGAGCTCAGCCCGGGGATGTGGCGCGCTCTCCTCCGGGGTGCAGGTCCTCTGTTAGTGACCCTGGGAGCCTGAGGGCATCCCTCCCCTCCTGGGATCCTGCCCCAGCTCCCTGCGAGCGCCTTTCCATCCGGGAAGATTGGTAAAGTTCCTGCTTCTCCGGGCCTGGGCTCTCCTGTCCTGGGGGCTCTCACCACTTGGCCTTAGCCCAGCTCCTCGCAGAGGCCCCTCCCCCTTGGATGTTTTTTTATTTCTTTATTTTTTTCCGTCTTCCTTCCTTGATAGAAGTGTGAACTCTTCTCACTGTAGCATTCCAGCTGTTCTCTCTTTAAATCTCAGGCCGAATTCGTAGGTTTTCAGGATGGTTTGCAAGTTATCTAGGTAAGTTCGTGGGGACAGGTGACTTGGGGACCCTGCTCTTCCACCATCTTGCCTCGCCTCCTCAAGACTCATACCACATCATCGTTATCCATTCATCTGTTGATGGGAATTAGGAAACATAAGGAAAGGGAGGGAAAAATTAAGACGAAATCACAGAGATGGGCAAACCATAAGAGACTTTTAACTATAGGAACTAAACTGAGGGTTGCGGGAGGGAGGTGGGTAGGGGGATTGGGTGATGGGTGATGGACATTAAGGAGGGCACATGATATAATGAGCACTAGGAATTATATTGCAACTGATGAATCATTAGACTACCTCTGAAACTAATAATATATTTTGTGTTAATCAATTGGATTTAAATTTTAAAAATTAAACCAAAAAACATAAGATATTAAGAAAATTTTAAAAATGGAGAGAAGAAGAAGAAAAAATATAATGAAATGGAAAAATTGTTAATACAGATATCTCCAAAATGATAACAATATACATATTGATTGAGATGTTTTGAATCACAGAGCTTAAGGAAGTGGAAGTCACTGTAAAGAGCCGCAGGCAAAGCTCCTCTTTTATAGATGAGGAAACAAATTATTGTGAAAATTAAATGATTTCCTAAGAAGCTACAGCAAAGACATCAAAGAATGGAAATTCAAACTGAAATGTTTTTATGCAGAATTTGCTACTCTAGCTGATGCACTGTATTGCTTGGAAATGCAAAAAGATGCTCTGTGCTGCCGAGAATTCTTAGATCTTTGCCTATTGTTCTCTAAAGACAAATGCAACATTTATATTTATTGCAATGGATCATAGAAGTCTTCTGTTTAGGACAGGACTAATGGATAGTGAGTTAGAGCCATGTTCTCAGATTTGAGCATGCGTCAGGATCTCCTGGGGAGCTTGTGAAAAAGACAACTGTGTCTAGCATACATAATACATAATATCATGTAAATATATATTTTAAAATCACTATACAGGGGAATCCCTGGTGGCTCAGCAGTTTAGCGCCTGCCTTTGGCCCAGGGCGTGATCCTGGAGTCCCAGGATAAAGTCCCACATCGGGCTCCCTGCATGGAGCCTGCTTCTCCCTCTGCCTGTGTCTCTGCCTCTCTCTCTCTGTGTCTCATGAATAAATAAATAAAATCTTTAAAAAATATATAAAAAAATAAAATTGCTATACTTGATGCACAAGTGCCATTAACAAAGGCTGAGTAATGTATAGCACTTATTACATGACCCCAAATAAACATTTATTAAGTGGATATTAAAAACATAGTTTAATGTTTTTTTTCCAGATAGCATTAATCATAATCGTTTTTAGCGTACACTTTGGAATACATAACTTGCTCTTTCTCTTGTGGCTTCAAAGGGAGAAAATAACAAAAATGCCTGTCTTTTTAATTTCCTTAAACATACGTTGCAGAATTTCACACCATCTAAGTACTGTGTGTGTGTGTGTGTGTGTGTGTAACTACATATATAATAGGAAACTTCTTTTTAGGTTAAATAAGTTAAATAACTTATAAAAGATTACTGCTGTACATTAGGTTTATATATGTGCTTATATTTAGGTACATATAAATATAAAGGAAAATATTTGGGATGTCTCGGTGGCTCAGCGTTTGAGCATCTGCCTTTGGGTCAGGGTGTGGTCCCGGAGTCCTGGGATGGAGTCCCACATCAGGCTCCTTGCAGGGAGCCTGCTTCTCCCTCTGCCTGTGTCTCTGCCTCTCTTTCTCTCTGTGTCTCTCATAAATAAATAAATAAAGTCTTTAAAAAAGTAAAGGAAAATATTTGATAAGGATATTTGACTTCGCTTGTTATGTAGAGTGGTTGTATATTCTAAAACAAGGTAGCGAGAAGCTATCACTCTAATGCAGCTGGAAAGCCAATCAGATTTCTCTGGAAGAGCTAAGTCATGACCAGAGTCCTTAGAGTATGGAATGCTGATCCTTGCATACCATAGATCCTCTGTAAATATTTGTTGAATGGAGGAATGCTGTATCTGCCATGGGTTTTACTTTGCTTTGATCATGTAACTTTCAAATTGAAAAACATGGCTGATAAATTTTAGCTATACTTTTCAGACTTTCATATCAAGGTAAAAGATTTTTACATTCCATTAAGGCTGTCTGAGTTCTTGTATATCTTCCCGTGGGAGTTCTAAATCCAATTGCAGGCTCCATGCAGGGAGCCCGATGTGAGTCTCGATCCTGGGACTCCAAGATCACGCCCTGAGCCAAAGGCAGACGCTCAACCGCTGAACCACCCAGGTGTCCCTTATTCCTGAATTCTAAGAGAATTCTGTGATGAGGCATTTGGAAGTTACCTAGTTAATTCACCTAGATAGAATATGTTTTAGATTTTTATCATACTTGGTATTTTGGTTGACTCTACTTAAGAAATGAGGGCATTTTTGTGGAAAATCTTAGAAGAGGTGTTAATCATAAAAAAAAGTAATAGAGCCAAGATTGAATTTTCTACATGAATTTTAGAAAATTCTCACAATGTTAAGATACCAAGGCCATATATCCAGAACTAGCTTATAAAGTATGTTCCTTTATATCATTTTATAAAATGGTAAACATATAGGTACACAACCAGCTGACTGCCTGTGCAGTGGAAGAATGCATGGACTTTGGTGTCAGAGCTGTGTTCGGACATTCTGGCTTTGTTACTTCCAAGTTGGTTGACTCCAGTAGATGCTGTGATGTGTTGCTCAGATCTCTGTTTGGGATTGAAGAATTTATTTTCCTCAGCTGTTGCTAGTGCTGTAGACTGTGTTAACTGGTTTTTGTGAGAGTGTTAAATCCTGGCCCACTCATCCTAACTTGAGGCAACTCTCAAGGGACATTACAGCTCTAGAACTCCCCATGTGATTAGCTGAGGCCTCACTGAGACTGTATTGAAGCCCAGCTCCTCCTTATGTCCAATACTGTTTTCTTCCCTTTACCAGGTATTGATCCTGAGAATATTCTTTTCAAAATCTCTGAACATAAACCTCCACGTCAGAGTCTGCTTTCTGGGAACCAATGTGCAACTGTGATCATTTATAAGTTATTGAACTTCTTTGACCCTAAAAGAAGTTTCCTACAACAATGCCTATCTCATTTAAGGCTATTATCAGAACTAAATTAGATAATGTGTTGAATGACCTTAGCACAATGTCAGACACAGGTTAGACGCCCAATCTCTTAAATTCCTTTCTGTTCTCCAGCTAGTTTTCTTTCCTGTTAGTTAAGTCATTTTTCCCTAGACTATCACCTGTGCAACCACAGATAAGTTGGAGAATCTGAGATGTGAGAGAGTGTGAAAACTTTCATTTAGTTTGCCCAACCTCAGGCAAAACAGTCTCATTCTGGGACTATTATAAAGAAAGATGGCTTACAATACATTACCACATTCCTGAATAGGCTGGGCTATGGTTCCCAATGGCTACTGTCTGTACTAGTTTTTCCTGAATGCCAAGAAAATGCATGATAAACATTTTTTAAGTTAATGGTATCATGTTTGATTGATTAATGTACCATGTTTTAAAAAATTTTATTTTAATTCTAGTATAGTTAGCACATAGTGTAATAGGAGTTTCATATTTAACAGCTCCTTATATCACCCAGTGCTAATTACAAGTGTACTTCTTTATGTTTGTTTTTAGTGGTTTCATGTATTTTGGTGCTCCTATGCTGGGTGCATATATATTTACAACTGGGATGTCTTTTTATTAGATTGTCCCCTTCATTATTATATAGTGTCCTTCTTTGTCTTTTTTTTTTCCTTCAGATTTTTTAAAAAATATTTATTTATTTATTTATTTATTTATTTATTTATTTATTTATTTATTTGTTTGTTTGTTTGAGAGAGAGAAAGAGAGCACAAGTGGGGCGAGGGACAGAGGGAGAAGCAGAGTCCCCACTGAGCAGAGAGCAAGACACAGGCCTAATCTCAGGATACCAGGATCATGACCTGAGCCAAAGGCAGACACTTAACTATCACTCAGGTACCTCAGACTTTGTTTTAAAGTCTATTTTGTCCAATGTAAGTGTTGCTACTCTGGCTTTCTTTCTTTCTTTTTTAGATTTATTTATTTACTTTAGAGAGATGGAGTGCACTCATGCACATGAGAGAGTGTTCGGGTGGGGGTTGCAGAGGGTGGGAATCCCAAGCAGCGCCTCCACTGACCATGGAGTCTGACTAGGGGCTTGATCTCAGAACATGAGATCATGACCTGAGTTGAAACCAAGAGTTTGATACTTAACTGATTGAGTCATCCAGGTATCCTTCTGGCTTTCTTTTGGTATCTATTTGCATGATAAATGTCTTCCCATCCCCTCACTTTCAATCTGCAGGTGTCTTTAGGTCTGAAATACCCACCATTTGCTTCAACAGTGGATAGAACTGTAGAGTATTATGCTGAGTGAAATAAGTCAATTGGAGAAGGACAAACATTATATGGTTTCATTCATTCGGGGAATATAAAAAATAATGAAAGGGATTAAAGGGGAAAGGAGAGAAAATGAGTGGTAAATATCAGAGAGGGTGACAGAACATGAGAGACTTCTATCTCTGGGAAATGAACAAGGGGTACTGGAAGGGGAGGTGAGTAGGAGGATGGGGTGACTGGGTGACGGGCACTGAGGGAGGCACTTGACAGGATGAGCAATGGGTGTTATACTATATGTTGGCAAATCAAACTCAAATTAAAAAATAAACAAAAAAATGAAATGAGTCTTTTATAGGCAGCATAGAGATGGGTCTTGTTTTTTAATCCTTTTTGACACTATGTGTATTTTGATTGGAGCATTTAGTCCATTTACATTCAAAATAATTATTGATATATATGTATTTATTGCTATTAAGTTACTTGTTTTATGGTTGTTTTTGCAGTTTTTCTCTGATCCTTTCTTCTCTTGCTCTCTTTCATGGTTTGCTGGTTTTCTTTAGTGACATACTCGGATTCCTTATGCTTTATTTTTTCATATTTATTACTGTTTTCTGATTTGTGGTTACCATTTGGCTCATATATAACACCTTTTTCATATAGCAGTATATACTGAGCTGATGGTCACTTAATTTTGAACTCATTCTTTACTCCTCTCCCCTCCACATGTCAGATATTTGGTATCATATTTTATATCCTTTTATTTTGTGCCTCTCGACTGATTTTTTCAGATTTTTTTTGTGCTTCCTTTTTTTTCTTTTCTTTTCTTTTCTTTTTTTTTTTTACTCTTACTTATAGTTACTGTTTTCCACCCACAAATTCCCTCTTTAACACTTCTTCTAGGGCTGGTGTACCGGTCATGAATTCTTTTAACTTTTATTTGTCTGGGAAGTACTTTATCTCTTCTACTCTGAATGATAGCTTTGCTGGATAGCGTATTCTTGGCGGCAATTTTCCCTTTTAGCACTTTGAATATATAGTGCCACTTTCTTCCAGCCTGCAAAGTTTCTGCTGAAAAATCAGCTGATTGACTTATAGGGTTTCCTTTGTATCTGTCTTCTTTTCTCTTGCAACCTTTCACATTCTTTCTTTATTATTATTTTTTGCCATTTTAATTACTGTTTGTCTTGGTGTGGACCTCCCTATGTTGAATTTGTTGAGGGGATCTCTGTGCCTCTTGAATCATGATCTGTGTTTCCCTCCCCAGATTCAGGAAGTTTTTAGTTCTTATTTCTCCAAATACATTTGGAGATAAAAATGTAATACATTTTTTGCCTCCTTTTCTCAATCCCTATAATATGAACATTATTATGCTTGATGGAGTCACTGAGTTCTCTTAAGTCTATTCTCATTATGCAGTATTTGTTGGTCTCTCATTGTTCAGCTTGATTGCTATGATACTTTAAATTCTCTATCAGGCCCATTACTTTTTCTGTTTCTCTTAGATCTCGTACTGTGATTTTGTTCAGTTCTTTCATTTGTAACATACTTATCTCCTCATTTTGTCTACCTCTCTGTGTCTGTTTCTCTGTGTCAGGAAAGTCAGCTACATCATCTGCTCTTGAAAGTAGTGGCTTTATGAAGAAGTCCTATAGTGCCCTGCAGTGCCATGTCTACTGTTCACCAGAACCTGGGACTTCAGGGGAGTCTCCTATGTGTATTGTTTACATCCTGCTGTTGTGTCTGTATTGTTTTTTCTTTCAGTCCAGACATCATCACTGTCTGTTTAGGCTGTGCTTTCTTTCTGTGGTGTTGACACCCATGCAGGCTAGCTCTCAAAGGGCATGATTGCAGGAGGTCTCAGAGGTGGGGCAGTGGTGTTAGCAAAATTTCCACTAAGCTACTAGTCCTAGATTCGAGTCCTTGCCCCTGAAGCATGGTGGCCCCTGGGGGCAAGGTATGCAGCAACAGTGTCTGTCGTGCTGAGCAGGGCTACACACTGGTTCAAGAAAATTTATTCTGTGCCCAGAGCCAAGGTCAGCAGGCTTGGAGTGGATGAGTCCTCAGAACTCCTGGCTGGGGTACACTGCTAGTAGCAAGTGTCTGTGCAGTGCCACCTCCCACAGATAGACCTGTGTTTATGCTGGGGAACAGGGGAGGAGAATAGCACCTGCCAGCTTCTTTGTTTCTAGAGAAGTCCTCCAACATGCTCATAAGTCCATGTAAACAAATCTCCCTCCCCTTTGCCTCAGGCATTGTGCAAACTGTCACTTCTATTTTGTCTCTCTTGGGCTGTTGTCATTTTAAGGGCAGGGATCTGGCTATCACTCATCCTCTAGCTTGCTAGTGCTGAGTCAGCTGACTTTAAAACTCCAGGCTCCAAGACCTGCTGCTTATACAAACTCAAAGAATTCAGGAGCACCTAGGTGGCTCAGTTGGTTAAGCATCTCCGTTTGGCTTAGATCATGATCCCAGCATCCTGGGATCAAACCCCACATCAGGCTCCTTGCTGAGCAAGGAGTCTGCTTCTCCCTCTCCTTCTGCCTGCTGCTTCCCCTTCTTGTGCTCTCTCTGTCAAATAAATTAATTAATTAAAAAAAAAAACTCACAGAATTCAGCCCTTCTGGTTTTTAAGACAGACATTATGGGGATTCGTCTTCCCAGTGTGGGCTCCCTGGTGCTTTCCCCTCTCTATGCCCATAGCTCCCTCTCTCTTATGAGGAGCTCCCAACCACTGTTTCTGCCCTTCCTAACTTCTCAGATGGCTTCTTCTTCTCAGTGGCTTCTTCTCTACATTTAGTTGTGGAGTTTGTTCTGCCAGGCTTTGGATCCCTCTCCAGTTTATTTACACTGATGTGAGTGATATCTAGTTGTAAATGTGGGATGGGGAAGCTTAGGATCCTCCTACTCTGCCATCTTCCCAAGCTCCCTCTCATTATTTATTTATTTATTTATTTATTTATTTATTTATTTATTTATAAAAGATTTTATTTATTTATTCATGAGAGACACAGAGAGGGAGGGAGAGAGAGAGAGAGAGCAGAGACATAGGCAGAGGGAGAAGCAGGCTCCACGCAGGGAGCCCCACGTGGGCCTTGTTCCCAGGTCTTCAGGATCAGGCCCTGGGCCGAAGGCAGTGCTAAACTGCTGAGCCACCCAGGCTGCCCTCATTTTTTATTTAAATAGTCAACTTGAGAGAACACTATCATGCTTTGAGAGTCAGGTTTCTTTTTAAAGATTTTTACTCCTTTCTCCTCAAAAATATCAAACATCAAGAATATACTAAAGTGCTTCACCATGTAACCAATTGGATCATATATATGTAAAGCCAACAGTGTATATATATGATATAGTACTACTCATTGAAAATGGAAAGTCTGCGTTCTACATATTACTAGAGGGGTTTAACCCAGATAAGAGCAGCTGGAGTGATTGATTATTCACTTTGATAAACATTTATTAAGAATACCTCTGTGTTAGGCTTGGAAGATGTGGACATAATCCTCTGCCTTAAAACAAACAAACAAATAAAAACAACCCCCCAAACCTCATCCTTTAGTCCTTGGAGGTACTGGCTGTATAAGATTCTTTACTAGTGGAAAGGAGGATCTGAAATAAAATGCCATGTGATTTTTTTTTAAAGATTTTATTATTTATTCATGAGAGACACAAGGAGAGGCAGAAAAAGAAGCAGGCTCCCCACTGGGAGCCCAATGCGAGACTTGATCCCAGGACCCTGGGATCATGCCCTGAGCCTCAAGCAGACAGTCAGCTGCTGAGCCACCCAGGTGTCCTGATTTTTTTTTTACCATGATAGAAATCTATATGATGGTAAGAGTGTAGCTGATATAAATTGTTCATTATCCTACAGAATTCATTCTATCATTCTTCCTTTTAATAGTAAGCAAGATGGACATATGCTAACAATTTTAACTGGGCATATGTCCATCCAGATAGAAATACATTTCCCAGCCTTCATTGCTGTTATATGTGGCCACATGACTGCATTCTGATGGATGGTACATAAACAATAGTGATGTATGTGGTTTCTTGGTCACAGCTTAAAAGAAAGCATCCTTAAATGAAAGTTCTTTGCCACCAATATCTATCCTTTACACAGCTGGCTGGGAAATGACCTATCCAAATATGGAATCTATATTTTGAGAATGTAAGAGTACCTATGAACCACTACTGCTGGAATATAACATAAGGAAAAGTTTTTTCCTAACTAAGTTTTTTCCTAAATAAGAAGTTCTTATTTGAGCCCCTATATTTTAGGTTCTCTTTATTATAGAAACTTAGTCTATACCCTGACTTAATTAAATGTATTATCTCATTTAATCCTTATAATTATTATGTGAGGTATTTGTTTGTATCCTCATTTATAGATTAAGAAACTGATCCAGAGATTAATTCACTGAAGCAAGTGGCACAACTGGAACTCATGTCCAGATAATCTTTATTCAAGTCTAATTCTTTTCTCCAAATGGATTTGGTTATAGGAGAAAACTAAAACTTTTTTCTCATAGAAAACAAAAGGCCATGGAGATATTGTCCTTAAGTTCATAAAATCAATTAATAATAGTCTGCACTGGTCTTGCTTATCAAACCTTGCCTTTAAGAACTGGGGGCTTCTTTGAAGATTGAAACCAGAAGAATTAAAGTTAATAAAAAGAAGAGTTGTTCTATTTTACAAAGAAAGTCAACTAAGGTTGACTACTGCAAGAAGGCGTAAAACTGAAAATATAAATTAGCAGAAGGTGGTTTAGGTTATTCATTCATGATAGACTTAGAATAGGGAAATTTTGTGTGTTTGAGTACATCCTTAACTTGTGATTTTTAAGTTTTAAAGAAAAACTCTGCCTTCCAACCAAGTTCTCCTTAGGGCCTCTCTCTGCCAGAAATCTCAGATGGACTGGCTGGCACAGCATGCCATTCCTTAAATTCTCATGCTGGTGATAGCACAGCACACCAAGCTGTGAGCAGCTTTGCTGCCAACAACTTCAATGAAGAAGAAGCAGACCATATGCTAAGATATGACCTCTGTAAATGTCCTTAAATTCACAGTGATGAACAAGCAGGTGCTTAATAACCACATTTTAAAATTATGTCACAGTTTTGGGTTTGGAAGAGCATCAATCCATCCTGTATTCACAACCAGAAGACTTTGAATTTGCTGCTCTTAGAAGTTTCCTTTTGTGAGGACCCTTAGAATGAAGGTATGACATAAGTTAGTTTTTTGTCTTTGAGAGGGGCCATCTTCCCTTATGTGTGGCCTCAAGTGATCTGTATCATTTCCTTTTCTTCTGACAAGGGTGTTTTGGTGCAATAAAGTATGAGAAACACTGGTTGATTGGGCCCTTTTTCATCTTCTTACCTTTTCTGCATCTTCTACACTCCACTTGAAACTGCTCTCTTTAACAGCATTGGTGGCTTCTTGTGTGCCTAATCCAAAGACTTATTTTCTGACTTTAGTCCTCA
The DNA here is from genome assembly GCF_048164855.1 of Canis lupus baileyi. Classification (NCBI taxonomy): domain Eukaryota; kingdom Metazoa; phylum Chordata; class Mammalia; order Carnivora; family Canidae; genus Canis; species Canis lupus. The sequence goes on along the minus strand of NC_132859.1, from coordinate 22,811,186 downwards.
GGAGTAATTGACATTACTGAAAACCCTTTCCTTCTACTCTCCCCTAAAACTTCCTGGCCTGTTCAAGTTACTAGGCACCTATGACTATAACCTAATTCTCCTCCTTATTCCCACTCCTTCTTTGTTTTCTTAACTAGCATTTCCTGAAGATTTGTAATATCTCAATTCAACTGGGAAATATGTTGAACAATTACTGTGTGCTCTGCACTGTGCTAGGCTCTGAGAATATAGACATAAGTAAAATTCAATCCTTGTATTTAAGGAGCTCATGGTCTTGTGGTCTGAGACCACAGATCATTAATTATAATTGAGGATAATTGGGATGCATGGGTGGGCTCAGCAGTTGGGTGTCTGCCGTTGGCTCAGGGCGTGATCCTGGGGTCCCAGGATCAAGTCCCGCATCGGGCTCCCTGCATGGAGCCTGCTTCTCTCCCTGCCTCTCTGTGTGTGTGTCTCTCATGAATAAATAAATAAAATCTTTTTAAAAGTTCAGGATAATAAGTACTTCCAAAAATGAGCAGTGGATGGTAAGAGAGGAGAAAGAGGCCAGGGCAGTATATCTAGAGGAATACTTAAAGAGTACTCACTCCAGGCAGTTATGGAATCCAATGAGGATGTTCCAGCAAAGAGAAGAGCCTGGTTAAAAGGTAAGAGGTATGAGGGATCAAGGTACAATCTGGGATCTGTAAATAACTTGCTTTATCATATGAATAAATGGCAAACATAAGCTGAACAAGTAAGCTGAGGGTGCATCATTTTTTAAAAAAAGATTTTATTTATTTATTCATGAGAGACATAGGCAGAGAGAGACATCTGCAAGGAGCCTGATGCAAGACTTGATCCTGATCCCAGGAGCCCGGGATCACAACCTGAGTTGAAGGCAGACATTCAACCACTGAGCCACCCAGGAGACCCCTAAGGGTGCAACATAAAGAGCCTTATACACCTTGTTAAGGAGTTAGTCTTTATTCTAAAATGTCTTTAGGGAGTTATAAACAGCAGAGGAAAATGGGTGACAGATTTGTTTTGGAAATACTCTCATGGTAGTGGTGATAAAGGTGGTTATCTTAAAGCCAGGAAACCAGTTAAGAGGCCTTTGCAAAATCTAGATGAAAAATGTGAGCCCCTAGTTAGAAAAGAAAGTTATTTCTGTGGTAGGATTGACAGAGGTGAGTGGCTGATTAGATGTGAATGGTGAGGAGGTTGCAGCACTGGAAGACAAAGCCTAAGGTATTATGTAGATTTCTGGATTATGTGAATAGGTTATGTGCATTTATCTGAAATAGGGTCTTGAGGAGGAAACCCAGGTTGGGATGGGGCAGCAGGGCAGGGGGCAGGAATGAAGAGTTCAGTTCTGGGCCTAATCAAATGGAGATGTCCGGAAGACAGATGAACATAGGGATAAACAGGCTTGCTCAGGGGGGCACCAACCTCGTTGATGCTCTTCTTTTGGAGCACTCCAAGCCATGGATACCTGATTGGACTTTTATATAGAATAATGACTGTGGAACAGATTAAAATAACACCTGAATCCATTTATAAATCTTATCCTCATAAAAACTCTGTCATTCAACATCTCTTTCCTTTCTCCCCCCTATTTTCTCCAGGACTCTGAAGGGGAAGTTGTGGGAGGTTGATAATGGCCCCTCAAAGATGTCCATGTCCTAATCCCAAAAACCTGTGAGTATGCTACTTTACATGGCAAAAGAGATTTTGAGATGAGGAGATTGTCCTGCATTATCCGACTGACCCAATATAATCACAAGTGTCCTTATAAGAAGGAGGTAGGAGAGACAGACAGAATCAGAAGAGATATGATGAGGGATGCAGTAGTCAAGATGATGCAGGGCCATAAGACAAGGAATACAAGTGGTGTGTTGAAACTGGAAAAGGGAAAGGAATGGATTCTTCACTAGAGCTTCCAGAAGGAACCAGATCTGCCAACACTTTGACTTCACTGAATTTGGACTTTGGACCTCTAGAACAGAAAGATAATAAATGTATGTTGTTTTAAGCCACCAAATTTGTGGCAATCTGTCATGGCAGCAATAGGAAACGAACACAGAAATGTAGCAAGAATTGACGCTAGAGGGCAACATAATGACCTTTGATGTTGGCACAATGAAACCTCAAACCTGCCTCATAGTGCTAGATTACAACAGCCTGAAAGGCCCCAGAGCCCAAGTTTATTATTTCTTGGTTGGATACCAGTAACCAATGCCACGATTACCCAAGCAATTATACTTTATTGTCATCTCTTTTGCTAAACCAGTAGTTTCCAGACATTATGCACTGGGAGGTGATTGCTAGGCTCCACCTTCAGAGTTTGAGATTCAGTAGGCTTCATGTAGGGCCTTTCTAATGCTGTTGAAAGCTGTTGGCCTAGGGACTACAACTCTGAGAACTACTATGAGTGTGTGTGTGTGTGTGTGTGTGTATAAATCTCCTTTTGCTCAGTCTCAGTTGCTATATCAGTTCTTTCTCCTCTCTTTATTAGGTTGTCAATTATCTTAGATTTCATTATTCTTCTTTATATCTTCAGAGTTTAGCAATGTGCCTAACCAAGTAGACATTTAATAAATGCTTATTGATTCCCTATGTAGTGCTGCCCCACTTCTGTTCCCTAAAAGTTAAGGAACCATCTCCTTTCAGCAAAAGATTCTACTGCACAAAGCATTCTTTGAGATGTAGGATTTTTTACAGCCACAACAAATTTCACTGAGATATAAGCAGTTGCACACTATTCCCAATGAATTGTGCATGGTCCACTCTGTGTGTGTGTGTGGTTTTTTTGTTTGTTTGTTTGTTTGTTTGTTTTTTATATGTCTGGAAGACTAAGTTAATTATCCTTTGGTTTTGGCAACTTCTCAATAAGAGATCTGTCCATTGTAATACTATCACAAGGCATTTGGTAACATAAAGAAGAGCAAAATTATGTAAGAAGAATAAACATTTTTGCCCCACTGGGGGCAGGAAAGAGGTGAGAAGAAAGCCACATTAGTAGTTGAAAATGTTCTTTCTCAAGAGAGCTTTTAGGGGAAACAGTGTTGGTTTATACCAGTTAATACTGGATTCACAGACATAATGCAGTTTTGTTTTAGCTTAGCCTTTCCCCCGACAGCTCAAAGCTTGACTCTGCCCTAGAACCATTTTCTAGCCTGATGTGACTCCCCACTTGAGTTCTGAAGAAAAGAGGCTCTCAAAGCAGGTTTTTAAATCTTTTCATAACGTATTTAGATTTCTTGTGTTAAGGTATCTAGAGACCCTCATGTACAAGATTCTTCAAATATTCTTTCTAGTTAGTTGCCTTGAAAACTATAACTAGCCATTAGAAAATGAACATTATATCCCATAAAATAGTAAAGTGTAATGACAGTTTTCTTTTGTTATGTAATCCATAGTGATTTATCATTTAGAATAAAGCTGCATGGTTATAAGGCACATACTTAAACGTGACTGACCAGATTGCACCCATCTAACTTTGCCTCCACTGAACCCAAACGCATCTTCAGAATCCTTCTCAACACATTACAGAGTCCTAGGACTCTAGAGTTGGAGCTGGGTTTGAATATACCCTACTCTAGTTACTAGAGATAAGGACTTGGACAAGGTACTAATCTTTAAGCCTTAGTGTTAGTAAATAGGAGTAAAAATAGTGCCTATCTCACAGAGCTCTAGTGAGCCTAAATGAGAATATGCACACACATTTGTTAGCACAGGCCTGGCACAAAGAGCTCCATAATATTAGCTGTTCTTCTCATTATTATCAATAGCTTTTGAAGAATGGGCAAAGGATAGAATTATCCTTGCCCATCATGCTTAGATCATATCTGGGCAGAGTCTTTATTTGTAGATTTCAAAGTTACTTAATTAACCAGACTCTGTCTTTTTTTGGCATGACAACACATTTGAGTGAGCACCCAATCACATACCCAACTGGGGTACAGCTCTTTGACTCTAAGCTCAGTTTTCCATGCAACCTCTCATCTCCTCCCAACCATCCTGCTCAAATCATATTTCAGACATTGGGGAGCCTGATGTTACTGTTGTCTTATCCTTTTAGCTCTTAGAAGGCCTAGACCAGAACTGAGTTTCATACAACTTACCACCTGCTCCTGTCTCTCACTAGAGTTTAAAGTTTTTGAATTCAACAGTTACTATTCCATTCAACTTCCCAGGCATATCTTAAACCCATCCATTTTTCTCCATACACATGCTGCTACTCTTCTATTTAAACACACCATTATCTCTTGCCTGAATTTCTGAAATAGCCTCCTACGTGGGCTTTCTCCTTTCACTTTTCCCTCCCTTCCAACCAATCTCCATCTTGGCCAGTTAGATATTTTAAAAATGTAATCCTGATCATGATCCCTGCTTAAAATTCTTCAATACCTTCCTAGGTTCTTGTAATAAAATATAAAATCAAGGACCAGCCCTACATGGCCTTTTTTGAATTTGCCTCTGCTTATTTCTCTATCCCCATCATCTCATACCCTCTCCTCCTCTCTTTCTACATCACAGCTAAACTGACATTTTTCAGATCCTCAATGAGCCAACCTCCTTCCTTTCTCAGTGCCTTTGCACATTCTTTTTCTTTTGCCTGAATGCTATTCCCCCAACTCTTAATCTGCTTGATTCTGGTTTTCCTGATAGGTTTCAATTCAGCTGTTCCTTCCTCAGAGTCTTTACTCATTCGCATTGCTTAATATGAGTTCTATCCCCATCTGTTATTTTTGCCAGACTACTTGTATTTTTTTTCCACAGAGCTTAGCGCAGTTTGTAATTCTACACATAACTCTACATTGACTTGTCCAGTATTTTTCTCCCCTTCTATGCTGTGTGATGTTTGTGTGTTTAAGCAGTTTCCTAGCCCAGGAAAAATTCTAAGCAGGTTCTGGTTATCCTGACAAATACAAGAGTAAGACCTTTCCCTCCTATACTGTCATACTGCTATGGCAAATTGTAAGGGCCTCACCCTCCCTTTGGGGGTGGGTGCTGTGTCCTGGTATTTTGCAATGGAGTGCCTGTCCTCATGGGGTAAGCTGGCTAAGGAGTGAACCAAGTCCAGGGAGATGAGTGTTGCTTGAGCTGGAGAGTTGCTTGAAATATTTTCAGAGTTGGCAAAACCTTCTGTAACAAACTGCAATATTTTTATGGCTTAATGCAATAAATAAGTAAAAATTAACTTCTTCTCACACGAGAACCCAGTCAGAGTGATTATTTTATGTGCTCTCTTCCAAGCAGGGACCCAGGACACAGGCCCTTTCCATCTTTTGGCTCTGCCATGCCCTAGGGCCTTGGAGCCCATCATTTATATTTGACACAACAGGAAAGAGGGAACATAGAGGATTGCATTGGAAGTATTTATGAACAGGATAGGAAGTGGTGAATATCACTTCCTCCCACATTCCATTGGCTAGAACTCATAGGTTTGCGATATGATTTCATATAACTGCAAGGGAGGCTGGGAAGTAGAGCCTAACTATATACCCAGGAAGAAAAGGCAAGCATGAAGTTTGGGTAGCTGGAGAAAGAATGGCTGATATGGGCCCTAGTGGGTGATAGGTGGTGTTGGCAAATGCACCCTTGGATACCATCTGATTCAAGGGTGTCCACAAATTCTCTTCAATGTGGCTTTTGGCCAACACAGTTTGTTTTCATTCATGGCCCCTTCAGGTCTGATTCTCTCTCCGATCCTCACTGACCTGTATGGCAATTCCCTTGCCTACCATCTTTCTTCTCCCTTTCAGCTCCAAGGAATTTTTTGTATCATATTAGGGTATCTGTGTGGGGTGAAGTTCATGCTAACATTTGCTCTAGTGCCACTTATATTCCTATAACTACAGGAAGTCTCTCCTTTTTTCTCCATCTTCTGCTTATTTTCTCTCCCCTGAGGCAAGGAGCATAGTCTAGCTACCTGAGTGGGAGCAGGGAGAGAAAAAAGTAAGTACTGTGAGAAAATAACATTGGTTACTATTTCAAAAACATTATCCTACAACAAATACAAGCTGAGTGAGGGTAGAGACTGTGTCTATATATATACCACAATATCTCCAGAATCCAGCAAAGGGACTCAAGAAATATTTACTGAATAAATAAATAAATAAATGCATGAATAAGTACATGAGTGTTGCAAGAATCAGCATTCCTCACAGATAATCTCTTGCATCCTGATTCTTCCACACCTTCCAAGGCTTATCAAAGGAGTATGAGTGGTGGTCTTGTGGCTTCCACAGGGAGACCAGAGAGAGTTATAGCGATGGTGCCCTGGGCTCTGCAAGTTTGACATTGTCTTAAACTTTTATACACATACATACATATTGCCATATACACTTAGATAGAAAAATATTCCAAGAAAACAGCACAGGGTACAATAATAAAGAGAAGAGGGATAAAAACACCCGGTGCCTGGCACATAAGAACCCTATAAATGTTTATTGAATGAGAGAAAAGAAGAAATGCCCGGTTTTCCCTATTCAGAGACTGAAATGGGCAATTCATGGACTTGCATTGAATTCCAACATTTTTTTCCTTAAAGGTTTACTGAAGAGAGCTATGCTGTAGGCTGGTTATAATGTAACTCTTGTCCCTTAGCAACAGTCTAGGTTTGTTTTTCTAGCTGATCTAAGTCAACGACTGTGTGAGTGCTATTAAATGCTGGGGGAGAACTAACTCTCATGGCAGGGAGAGGCAGAACCAGGAGGTCCTGAGGTTCCTATCCAACACTGATAAGGAACGTGATGTGGCTTGAGATGGATTGTTTAAAAAAATTTTTTTTTTTAAATTTTAGAGAGAGAACATGAATGGAGGGGGAGCAGGCAGCAAAGGGAGAGGAAGAATCCCAAGCAGATTCTGCACCAAACCCAGAGCCTGACACAGGGCTCAACCCCAGAACCCTGAAACCATGACCTCAGCCGAAATCAGAATTGCATGCCTAACCAACTGTGCTACCCCGGGCATCCTGTGACATGGACTGTTTATCACTGGCTCTTTTAATGATATTTTTGAAGAGAGCAAAATTCAATGAAAATTTTTTCCTTTTTTTTTGAAACCTCTCATCAACATTTGTGGCAAACACTACAGGCTGCCCTTGCCAACTCTCATATCAGTCCCTTTCTTTCTGGCCTATGTCTATTATATGGGCTGAAGAAAAAATATGCCATTCCCCAACTCCCTTGCAGCCAAAGAGGCCATCTGACCCAATTCTGGATCCAGAGACAGAAGTTACCCCCTACTTTCCCTTCTTTTCTATCCCGAATGAACAAGATGGCAGCAGCTGCAGCTACCATTTGTGGCCATGAGGGAGAGGTCAAGAGACCCACGGAGATGTTGGCTCTGGCATTGTTGAGCCACTGAACCAATGCAAGCAAACACCTGTCTTCAGACTTTCTTTTATGTGGGGAAAAATGAACCCCTCTTTGTCTATGGTACTGAAATGAAGAATTCTGTCACTTGCAGCCTAAAATATCCCTTACTGACATCCCTCTCTTTCTTTTATTTTTCTCTTTATCCAGAAAAAAGTAAATCAGCTATATTCAAAAAATATGAAAAATTTCCACAAAATATTAAAATAAGCTTTTAAAATATGGAATTGTAGGATAGGCAAAGCAATTTGGAAAAGAACAAAGTTGGAGGACTGACTGCCTGATATTAAGACTTACTCTAAAAGCAAAGCATTTATAGTCTTTACAAATCAAGACAGTGTGTTATTGGCAAACAGACACATAATCAATGAAACACATTACAGCATCCAGAAAAGATGGAATTGCAAAATATTCATCACTGCAGAGCATTTCCCAACATAGGAAATATTCAACAATTCCAATTACCTCTTCTGTTTACAGTTGCAAGTCAGCTCAATTCCCAGTGATTTAGGCTAAGTTAAATTGTAATAATAATGAATATGTTTAAAACTAAATTCTACATTAGCCTTTCCTTGGCTAGGCTACACATCTTCAATTTCAGTTCTTCTTGCTATGCCCTTCTGATCCCCCTGAAGTTTTAGGAAGACTCCTTTGACCTTCAAGTAAGCTAGTCCAGGCACTGTCAATATACCACTTCTAGTCTGAAGCAGCTGAAAAGATTGTTTTTCCTGATGCTTGTGCCTTCCTTTTCCTGCATTTACTGATTTTCTTTCTCAGACACATCATCCTTCTCCCTCCCTCAGTTGTCTTTGGTTCTATAGTTTCCTTCTATCTTATTTATTTCCTTAAACTGTGAGTCAGTTTAAATCTCCAGCGGGTTGCCTTTTTCACAAGGTCCGTTCCTTCAACACAACAGAGGCCTTGTTGGCTACATGTCTAGAGAACTCTTTCCCCACATCTTGGCATGTCCCAACCCCCGTTTGGACATTAAGGTCTCCACCCAAATGTCTTTTTAAGCAAGTCTTCCTGGCTATCTACCTCTCCACCCTGATCATTTCTAAATTCCCAGTTTTTCAGCTTTCTTCAAAGCTTAATCAGTCTCCAGCTATCTTGTTCATTACCCTGCTTGCTTTATTATTTTCCACTGGTAGCATTTCTACACATTAATAACAAAGTTATTAAGACAAATTAAGAAAAACAATTCCATCTACAATTGCACTGAATAGAATAAAATACCTAGGAATAAATTTAACCTAGGTAAGAGGTGAAAGATCTGTACTCTGAAAACTATAAAACACTGATGAAAGAAATTGAAGATGACACATACAGATGGAAAGATATTCTATGGTCATCGATTGGAAGAGTTAATATAGTTAAAGTATCCATCTTACCCAAAGCAATCTACAAATTCAATGTAATCCCTATCAGAATAGCAATAGGATTTTTCACCGAACTAGAACAAATAATGCTAGAATATGTATGGAACCACAAAGGTCCCTAAATAGCCAAAGCAAACTTGAGAAAGAAAAATAAATCTGGAATATCACAATTCCAGATTTCAGGATATACTATGAAGCTGTAGTAATCAAAACAGTATGGTACTGGCACAGAAATATACACATAGCTTAATGGAATAGAATTGAGAGCCCAGAGATAAACTCATGATTATGTGGCCATTAATCTATGAAAAAAGAGGCAAGAATATACAATGGAGAAAAGATAGTCTCTTCAATAAATGATGTTGGGAAAACTGGACAGCTACATGCCAAAGAATGAAACTGACTGGACCACTTTCTTTCACAATATACAAAAATAAAGTCAACATGGATTGAAAAACTAAATGTGAGACCCTAAACTGTAAAAATCCTAGATACAAGTAGTAATGTCTCTGACATCAGCCTTAGCAACATTTGTCTAGCTAGACAAGCAAGGGAAACAAAAGCAAAAATAAACTATTGGGACTACATCAAACTAAAAGCTAAACTCTGGGGACTACATCAAACTTTGCGGCACAGCAAAGAAAGCAATCAACAACACAAAAAGGCAGCCTATGTAATGAGAGAAGATATTTGTAAATGATAGTAATTTCCATCTCCCTTTGTTTAAGCTCTAAAGGACCTTATCTGCTAAAATATGACATTTTTCTTTGGTTTACAATAAAATGAAGTAGCCTGAGAGGAAAGTCTGTAAGGAGAGTGTCCTTGTTTCTTCAGAATAATCCAGGTTATTTCCATGTCATTATTTATAGCATCCCCTTTCATTCTCAAAACCATGCCTGGTGGATTGTGAGAATACCTTTCTCTGAGTCTCTTGTCTTTGGTGCTAAGTACTAAGAATTATAGCCTTATGTGATCAGTGCTCTTTTTAACCATACCTTTCTGATACAGTGAATCTCTCAGCCTCAATATAAATTTGATTTTAAAACAGGGATGAACATGGGGTAAACAAACAAACAACTACGAATGACAGCCATGTCAGTTAATATACAATTATTCTTCTGCTATAAAGATGTATTTCAAAATCAAAACCACAATGAGATACCACCTCACACCTGTGAGAATGGCTAAAGTTAACAACACAAGAAACAATCGGTACTGGCAACGATGTGGAGAAAGGGAACCCTCTTGCACTGTTGGTGGGAATGCAAACTAGCGCAAGCACTCTGGAGAACAGTATGGAGTTTCCTAAAAAATTAAAAATAGAACTACTCTATGATCTAGCAATTTCCCTACAGATATTTATCCAAAGGATACAAAAATACAGATTTAAAGGGATATAATGTTTATAGCAGCATTATCAACAGTAGCCAAACTATAGAGAGAGCCCAAATGTCCATTGACAGATGAATGGATAAAGAAAATGTGGTATAGGTATACAATGGAATATTGCACAGCCATCAAGAAGAATGAAATCTTGCCATTTGCAATGACGTGGATAGAGCTAGAGTATATTATGCCAAGAGAAATAAGTCAGTTAGATAAAGACAAATACGATTTGATCTCACTCCTATGTGGAATTTAAGAAAGAAAACAGATGAGGAAATGGGAAGGGGGAAAAGAAAAAGGAAGAGAGCAAAACAAGCCATAAGAGACTCTTAAAAATAGAGAACAAACTGAGGGTTGATGGAGGGATATAGGTGGCAGACGGGCTATGTATGTGATGGGTATTAAAGGGGGCACTTATTATGATGAGCACTGGATGTTGTATGCAAGTGATGAGCCACTGAATTCTATTCCAGAAGCCAATATTGTACTGTATGTTAGCTAAGTAAAATTTAAATTTTTAAAAAAGATTTTATTTATCCATGAGAGACACAGAGAGAGAGAGAGAGGCAGAGACACAGGCAGAGGAAGAAGCAGGCTCCTGGCAGGGAGCCCAATGAGGGACTCGATCCCCGGACCTGGGATCATGCCCTGAGCCAAAGACAGATGCTCAACCACTGAGCCACTTAGGTGTCCCAGTAAAATTTAAATTTAAAAAAGATGTATTTTACTAGTTTTAGTGAATTCAGAATATTCCAGCATATGGAAGGCTGACAATTTATTTAACTCATCCCTTATTAATGAATATTTCAATTTTTTCCATTTTTTCTTTTTTAAAGATCATTTATTTGAGAGAGTGAGAGAGCAGGAGTGGGGGTGGGGGGAAGAGGGAGAGAATCTCAAGCAGACTCCTTGCTGAGTGTGGAGCCTGATTTGAGCAACCCATGATATCATGACCAGAGCCAAAACCAAGAGTTGGACTCATAACTGACAGCCACCTAGGGACCTCTCCAATTTTTTCTTTATTAACAATGTTATGACAATGAACATTCTTATATATTTAGTTTTGTATAATGAGCAAAATTTCATCAGGATAAATTTTTATATGTAAAATTACTGATTAAACAGTATGCACATTTATAATGCTGATGATTATTGCCTACGGCCATTTTAAACAGGAAGTTAATATTAACAATCACCTTTCCTAAAAAAAGCTTGTATTTCAGTTGTAATTTCAGAGTAACACACTTGTATTTTACATATGCATACAAATATGCTCTCTCTAAGGAAAAAATTTTAGATATCCAAAATATATAATTATTTTTGCATTCCCAGCTTTCATTTTAATGATCTCTGATGAATGCATATGGAGTGAATTCATGGATCGTTAGCAGTGATACACCTTTTTTGTTAATTTTAGGCTATTTAGTGGTCATAGATGGACCCCTAGTTTACACATTTCCTTTTTGTAGGCAAGAGTCCCAGTGTCTACAAACTTAATGATATAGTTAGTTGTATGCTAAATTCTGAATTAAAGTCATTTTTTAGGTTTTGCTTTGAATCACACACGAAAATTACAACATATTGGAACCATTAGGGATCTTACAGATCTGTAACCAGCATGGCCCAATTTATAGTTTAGGATGCAGATAAGGCACCAATCACTCAGGTGGCTTCCCAAAGTTGAACATGTAAGCCTTCACATGTCCAGTGAACAGGAAATACCACATCCTTCCCTGAGAGCCCCTCCCCTGATATGCCAGGGTCATCATGGTCGCTTCCTTTTTTTAAAAAATATTTTACGTATTTATTTATTCATGAGAGACACAGAGAGAAGGCAGAGTCATAGGCAGAGGGAAAAGCAGGCTCCTCACAGGGAGCCCAATGTGGGACTTGATCCTGGAATTCCGGGATGATGCCCTGAACCAAAGGCCGACGCTCAACTGCTGAACCACCCAGGTATCCCATCATGGTCACTTCCATTTCTGTTTCTGGCGTCTCAGTAGAGATGTCCTCTTAAGGCCAGGGGATTCTGCTACCCCACAAGAGGCTGGTGGCTCCCAAGGAACTGCTAGTGTAGACTTTTGCATGGGCCACTACTCTTCTTTCAGGGGCCAGAGAGAAGATCCCCAGACCTCAGGAGTAAATTCCACCAGGAGTGGGTTCCAGGCAAAGTTGGTCTGGACCGCTATCCCTGTCCCTCCTTATGTTCCCTCACATAGCCACTTCTCTAGGACTCATATCTGCTACCTGATTCCTGGGCTTGGTCCAGTCCTCCTGTGCACTGATTTACAGCCTTCTTTTGAATTCCTAAGTCTATGCAGAGGCTAGGCTGGTGGTCCTATCTTTTCTCCTTGGTGGTGATTTTACCAGAGATGTCTTGTGGCCATTCCCTGATTCTGAGGTTTGCTCAGGGCAATCCCCAGCCCACTCTAACTAATTTTAATTTCTTAGACAAAGTTTTGGGGGTCTTGATGCCTTTCCACCTTCACCCTCTATGAGTGTCTTGGGTTCCAAATACAAATTTGTCTACTTCCTACCAGCAATCTTCAGGCTTCAGATCTCAACACTTTCTGCCTCACACAGATATTAAATTTAATTTTATCCATCCATCTTACTGGAGATCATTTAAGTTTGGTCCCCTCATTTTAAAAATGAAGAAACTGAGGTACAGAGAAATTACTCACCCAGGGTCGCACACCTGGTTATGATAGACCACAGACAAGAATTCTTGCTTTCTAAATCATAATTCAGGGCTCTGTCATTTCTAATGAGATGTTTCTATACTGTGGGGTTTCTCTGGTGAATTTTGAAATGCTAAGCCACCTACTCTCCAGCATTCTTGGCCACATTCCATGCTGCCCAGATGAAATATGCTCAGACATGCTGCATACCTTTTTATTTACCTAGTAGTGATTTCCAGAGTCAAAACCAAACTGCTCATTACAATCAGCTGCTCTTTCGGAAAACCCAGATCATTATTCCCCTCCATTAGGATAGAATAATCAAGGGTTAGTGCTGAGCTCACACACTTGTTGCCCTAGAATGTGCTTTGCTGTGACCCAGTGACTCTAGAAAATACTTATGCTGCAGCCCAGCCTTTGGCACATATTTCCTCAGCTCCTCTGGACTCTCCATTGAGTCAAACCTTTTTGGGGTGTTTTCAATTCTGTCTCATTCAAAACATTGTCACTTGATGGACAGCTTAGGGAAGCAACTGGAAAGTCATTAGAGAAGTAGGAAATCATTTTGAAAAACAATCCACCAAGCTGTGGATTCTCCCAGGGCTGGAATCCTCATCTGTGGCCTGGAATTCTGGGCATAGGCCCATTCCTCAGGCTGATGACTATCTTTGGGTGGGATGTGTAGTTCGAGGGTAGACAGGTCATGGTGCGGGGAAGGGAAGATAGTAGGAGTATTCATGGTTAGAAGTCCTTCTCCTAAGGAATTTTATTTCAAAAAGCCCAGAGTTTTGCTCTGTACTGTCAGAATATGAGTAGCTGACCTACCCAGCAGTGGGTCAGACTGCCAGCCAGCATTTTGGCAGAATGCCATTCTACAAAGACAGCTTCCAGAAATTTCTGAAAAGTACCTTTTAAGAAATCATGTTTCCATCTTGATTTATATTTGTTGACATGCAGAGAAAACTTATTTCTCTGGGTTTACACCCATAATTTTACTAATGTGCAGAAATCCCACTCTCTGTTTTCCATATTGGATCACCTCTTTTTTAGAGAGAGGTTCTCAACCGCGGCAGCATATCATATCAACTGGGGAGCTTTTAGAAATCGCCAATGCCCTGGCCATACCTCAGAGCAATGAAATCATCCTCGCTGGGGGTGGGATCAATGCATCAGTACTTTTTAAAATTCTCAGATGATTCTGTTTAGGTTGAGAACCACTGTCTAAAATCTGCAGGCAACAATTTGCCTAAATGCTTAACTGTATGCTTTGTGAGGGTAGAAACTTGTTTGTATACTCTTGCTCATCTCTGACACTTCCAATACCTCCTGGCCCATGGGTAATAAGTATTTACTGATGGGATGAATTCATGCTTATTTTGAACTTCATATACATGTAGATAAATAAATGTTCTCCCTTTGGCATAGGGATAATGTTGCACATCTATAGTCATGGCACTACATCAGTAGTAAATGCTTCTATGTACCCTGATTCTTAAATTACAGGGTCATGAAAGGTTTATGGTGCTTGAGGAGAAGCCTGATTTGCCAGGGCCATGGAGAAACCCAGGGGGATCAGTGCTGTGGTTATTTAACAGCTGGAATGAAAGTATTTTAATATTTTAATGTAGGTCCTCCTGTACTCATATATAAACAGGCCACGGCGTGGTTTAAGTTTTCGTCCTTCTGATATCAGAGATTTCCTAGTCTCAAAACATGTATGTGATTGTCCACTTGCTTCTCCTTGCACTCCAGCCACACTGGCTTTCTCTGTGGGTTCAAGAAACCCTGTCAAATGCCTTCTTGCCTAAGGGTCTTTGCACTTGCTGTTCAGTCTGCTGGAACAGTCACCTGATGGGATGAGCTGCCAAATCACGTTGCAAAGGGCATGGAAGCAAAAATGGGAATGACAGCAGCCAGTTTGGCAAACAGTCTACCACATGGCCCCTTTAGGGAAATATTCAGTCTCTTAGATAAAATAGCACCTAGGATTTCTCTTCTTTGTCTGTCTCTCTTTCTCTGTGAGCATTCAAAAACATTCTGTTTGGGCTGCGAGGATGTGAAATTAGCTCTTTTTCTTTTTGTTTCTGCAATAAATCTAATTCTTTTTCCTGCCTTTACTGCTCCATACTACCCATCCACCTCCTTCCTGAGATAAATGCTTGATACTGGCAGAGGAGATGCTTCATATAAAAATACAAAGGAGAGATACACATTTATATGGCTTAAGATATTATTAAAGTTATAGAAGTTACTCATAATGGGTTCACTTCCTACACATTGTCCCATTTGATATTTGCAAGAGCTCATTTTATGTAAGAAAACTGAGACCTCCAAGCGGTGGAAGAAACATTTACCTAGCTGAATGGTATGTGTATATTGTAAAAGAAGGTATAATAACAACTGGTATTTGTTGGGCATTTATGATGTCTTAGGCATTTAATCCTTTTGCTTTCTATCAAGCTCCCGTGAGGCAATTTGATTATTGTCCCTTTTTAGACTTGGGGAAATAGAGGCACAAATAGATTGAAAGAACTCACCCAACATCATTCAGCAAGTGGCCAAGCCAGGGTTTGAGCCCAAGGAGTCTCCCTCCATAGAGTGCGTTCCTAGCCTCTAGGGTACACAGCCTTTAGGGAGTGGCTGACTTACATGCAGGTTTTATTGGAGGAACTGAATTTACCGGGACAAGCCCATCCCTTGGTGTGGTAGAGGCATCTCATGACCCTGTGTAGAAGCAATAAGTCATCTGTACTGGCAGAGGCCATCAAACAAATGTGGTGAACTATAAAAGATGAAAGAGCCAGTGTTCCTTTCATTCTCCCAAAAAGTTTCACACATACATGTTAGAGTTCTTATAGAGCTGGCATCTGCCATTATTTAACCTCTGGGCTGCCTGACCCCATAGCTCATGCTCTTCATCCTTATACTTGGTGTGCTTCTCTGTGAGATCATCACCTGTAAGGTTCCCTTTATAAAGTTTTAAAATTCCTATTTGTTTGAAGCTTGTTTACTGCTGTAAAAAGTATGCACTAACGGCATACTGCACAGCTAAAATTTAAAAGAAGACAGCAAAAAGAAGCATGACACAGGGAGTGATTGAAATGACAAACAAATCACAGATGAATAATAGGAAAGCCTCCATACAGAAGGCTTTTATTAATCCAGGGAGGTGACAGTGATATTTCATCACAAGGCACAATCTAGCAAGAATGGACCACCAGGCTGAATTATATTGGAATATCTTTTCTTCATGATGGGCACATAAAGCAAGGGTACATATTATATGCATGATTATTTTTCTTCGAGTTGAGGCATATTTATGTGGTAAATTTCTCTTGAGGTATTGTATCCCATTTAGGCTTCTCACAAAACCATGGTTTCCTAGTCCTAAATTCAACATGGTTGAAAAAGATGTTTCTTCACAGCTTCTGTCATGTTTACTTTATCCTAGATTATTAATAGTTTCAATTTATTCCTAAGAAGTTACTATTTTACCCTCTAATTATTCAAGGGGGAAGATCTGAGTGAAAAATGTTAGCATTTGTGTTTTTTTTTTCTCATACTATGCTGTTAAAAAATAATATGGCCCCTGGACTAACAACATACACATCACCTGGGAAACTTGTTTGAAACACAAATTCTTGGGACTCACCCCAGGCCATCTGTGGTCTCCTAGAACTTTATAGTTTCAATTTTTTTCATGAAGGTTTATAATTCATTGCATATTATATTTCTCCATATACTTATCTGGTTGTACCAGCATCATTTATTAAAAAGACTCTGTCCAAAATCAATTGATTCTAAACGTATGGTCTATTTCTGGTCTCCCTAATCTGTTCCATTTATCTCTTTGGTACCACACTGTCTTGTTTACTGTACCTTTATAATGAATCTTGAAATCAGCTGGGGTAAGTCTCCAACATAGTTCTTTTTTTCTCCATTTCCTTAGGTCATCTGCAATTTCTCTCAGCAATGCTTTGTGGGTTTTTGGTGCATAGGATTTGCATGTCTTTTGTTAAACTTATTCCTAAGTATTTTGTGTATGTAAATAAACCATCACTACTATCCATCTCCAGAACTCTTTTCATCTTCCCAAACTGAGATTCTATACCCGTTAAATACTAACTCCTCTATTCTTTCCTTCCCTTAGCCCCCAGCAACTACCAGTCTACTTTCTGCCTCTATGAATGTGACTGCTCCAGGTGCCCCATATAATGGAATCATACAGTATTCACCCTTCTGTGACTGGCTTATTTCACTCTGCAAAATGTCTTCAAGGTTCACCCATGTTGCAGCATGTGTCAGAATTTCTTTCCTTTTTAAAGGCTGGATAATATTCTATATGTATATGCCATATTTTATTTTTTTGTCTATCTATGGATTCTTGGGTTGATTCTACTTTTTGTTATTGTGAATAATGCTATGAACATAAGTGTACAAATATCTGTTTGAATCCCTGCTTTCAGTGCTTTTTAGTATATACTTAAAGTGTTATTTTTAAGACTCTGTTTTCCAGGGCCATCTGTGTGTCTCAGTCGTTGAGCATCTGCCTTTGGCTCAAGGCATGATCCCCGGGTCCTGGGATCGAGTCCCACCTCAGGCTCCCCGCAGGGAGCCTGCTTCTCCCTCTGCCTATGTCTCTGCCTTTCTCTATGTGTCTCTCATGAATAAATAAGACTCTGTTTTCCAAATGTTTGTTGAAAAAATATAGAAACACACTAATATAACACTGTATGTTAACTATGCTGGAATTAAAATTCAAAATAAAACAAAAAAAACAAAATATAGAAATGTAATTGATTTTTGTATATTGATCTTATATCCTGTGACTTCGCTACATTCAATTATTAGTTCTACTAGTTGTTTAATAGATCCTTTACATTCTATGCATATAGTCTTGTTGACTGCAAATAAAGATAATTTTACTTCTACCTTGCTAACTTTATGCTTTTTCCCTATCTTTTCTTGCTTTAATGCATGGTTAGGATCTTATGGATAATGTTTAGGAAAAGTAGTGAGAGAAGATATCCTTGCCTTGCTCCCAGTCTTAGGGTGAAAGTGTTAAGCATTTAACCATTAGGGAAAACATTAGTTGCATGTTCTTTTTTTCTTGGTGCCTTTTATCAGATAGAGGAAACTCCTTTCTATTCCTGCTTTGGTGGGAGTTTTTGTTTTTAAAACAGCTATATAGAGGTAGAGGCAATATACAAAAAACTGCATATATTTAATGTACATGCATACCTTGTGTATTGCATTTTGCTTCATTGTGCTTCAAAGATATTACATTTTTTATAAATTTAAGGTTTGTGGTAACCATGTGTCAAGCAAATCTATTGGTGCCATTTTTCCTTTTTTTTTTTTTTCTGGTGCCATTTTTCCAATAGTATTTTCTCATTTTGTGTTTTTGCGTCCCACTTTGGTAATTCTCATAATATCTCAAACTTTTCCCTTATTATTATATTTATACGGTGATCTGTGATTAGTGTTTACAACTCACTGAAGCTTAGATGATGGTTAGCATTTTTTAGCAATAAAGTATCCTTTAATTAAGGTATGTACATTGTTTTTTAGATACAATGTTTTTGCACACTTAATAGAGTATAGTGTAAACATAACTATTCTATACACTGGGAAACAAAAAAAAAATCCATGTGACTAACTGTATTGTGATATTCACTTTATTGCAGTGGTTTGGAACTTAACCTGAAATATCTCTGAGGTATACCTGTATACAATTTGATGAGTCTGAACATATGCATACACCTGTGAAACTACAATCCAGGTAATAAACATATCCATCATCTCCAAAATTATCATACATGTACATTGAATTTTGCCAAATGCCTTTTCTGTGTCTACTGAAAAAAAAAATCACCAGCAAAGGACATTTAATTCTATGATTCAACTTGAAGTAAGGTGAAAATCCCAACTGCTTTGTGCATTTGGCTGCTTAAACAAAATTAAGATTTTATAAAGTAACAAAGAAGAGAAAATGGTGGTTGTGATGGCAACCAGCATTAATGTTCATAATACACACTTTGACTCAATTTTGGAATTTTGTGAAGCTTATATTTCAATAGAATTAATAGAATAGGGATCCCTGGGTGGCGCAGTGGTTTAGCGCCTGCCTTTGGCCCAGGGCGTGATCCTGGAGACCTGGGATCAAATCCCACGTCGGGCTCCCCGTGCATGGAGCCTGCTTCTCCCTCTGCCTGTGTCTCTGCCTCTCTCTCTGTGTGTCTCTCATGAATAAATAAATAAAATCTTTTTAAAAAAAAAAAAAAAGAATTAATAGAATAACTTGCTACATTTGACATCTTGTTTTACCTATCCATCTTGCTCATGCAGTCAAACACGTCTTTCTAAAATACAGCTCTGCCCATTTCACAACTTTGCTCAAAAAGCTTGCTGGCTATCTATCACTACAGAACAAATTCCATAGTGTGGCATCCAATGCCTTCCTGGATTTGGCTCCATGTTGTCTTTTCAGTTATATCTTTCAGTACACTTATATCTGCCTATCACCCAATTCCTGTGTCTATCACTACTGGTAATGCCTTGCCCTCTGTATGTACTTCACAATGCACTTACCTTTGGAGACCCAGCAAATACTGCCTCTTCCATGATGCCATCCACAGTATTTCCAGTTCCATGATCTCTGTTACCTCTGTGCCTTTATTGTACCTGTAATGCTCTCTTGCAGGATATTTAGTGGAAAATGTGTTTGGATTATGTTTTCCTACATTGTTTCATATAGGGACTGCAGATATTACAGAAGCCACAAGTCCCTATTTGTAAGCCCATGGAAGGTATTACTAAATGATTACAGCATGATTTCCCACCAAACTTAAATGCACTTCAAGGCACCTCAGAACATTATTAATTTATTATAATTGCCTGGGGCAGTTATTACCAGTTGGTTAAGTGAAATCTGCATTCCATCTCTAGCTAAATTTATGACCTTGTTCATAACAAAAGCTCAATGCCTTGTTTAGTTAGTTGAATTTCACTGCATAGACTCCAAGGGTGATTTCTACCAAAGACTAAATTTATTTGGGAAAGGTAGAAAGCTAGAGGATTATAGCAGATCATAGTGCTGTAGTATTATAGCATATGGAGTAGCTGGCCACATGGAAGAAATCTGTTAGTAAGAGTGACAAGCTCTTGCTGAAGGGAGGCCATGGGCTGTCAGACTGATTTTCTTTTCTTTTCAAGAAACTCACCAGGAGACCTTGTTATTTTCCTGGTTCAGAATCCAAGAATCAGATAAAGGTCTACATCAACTATATGTAAGGCCATGCCCTGGGAATCTCATGGGCCAAGGGGAGGAGTGAGAGGGTTTCCAAATGCCACAATCCATTTCATTACTGTGGGGCAAACTTTCATCAGACATGGCCATAAGTTTCCCTCTGGGAATGGCAGGTGTCTACAACAAATAGAACTCTTTAAATCAAAAAAACAAAAACAAAAACAAAAAACTCTTTAAATCATACAGACATTAGTCTGACTAGTGTTCAAAAGTCAGTTTGGAAAAGGATAAAGTCATTAGGGGTTTCCTTGAAGAGGTCAGTTTTGACTATTTGTCAGGTTCTTTGAAAACATTCTAAGGCTATACTGACCAATACAATGGCCATTAGCCATATTTGGTTTTTTAAATTTAAGTTAATTAAATTTAAGTAAAATTAAAACTTTAGTTGCTCAAACTAGCCACATTTTAAGTGCTCAACTAGCCACATGTGGCTAGTGGCTACCACATCAGACAGAGCAGATACAGAACATTTCTATCGTTGCAGAAGGTTCTAGTTACAGCACTGGTCTAAGACCACCTGCAAAAAACTTGAGCTCCTTTGCATTGTAGCTTAGAGTTTCTGCAGAAGTTTCAGCTTGTGTGGACCAATTATACTCTTTGATACTTCTATTATGTATATCACGTAACTATATTATTTATGTTTATTCACCTAAGTAAGTGCTTTTCTCTTCCAATGCCTTTCTGTTTAATGTCTCATTTGAGAAAAATATCAAGGAAATATTTATTCCCCATCGTTAGAGGCCTGTGTGGTAAGCAAGATTCTATTATTTATCTTCTGTTGTTTCTTTATGGTGGTTAATATTTTCCCTGATCCCTATGAGTTCCGTTTTGCAACCCTCTGCCTGCTAAGTCGGCTAAGTCCTGCATGGTTGTTTGAATTTAAATTACCTGCCGGTTTGCCTTACTAAGGGAGATGTAGCAAATTCAGTCATTAAAGGAAGGGACTATTGGGAAATAATGTGCCATAAGGTCCCATCTAGTCTGACATTTTTATTCTTGCCTCCTCTCCCACATTAAATAAAAGCTATCGTATATAGGGAGATGCATTAAAAATAGGCCACACAATACAATGTGGCTAAAGCTTTCACATTGGTTTTAAATGGGGTTCATTTGAAATGACTTTAATCTTGATTATGGGGGCTACTTGATAGAACATTCATTCTTTGTTACAACTCAAAGCTATATGTTTACTTCATTTATTCCTATGAAGATAAGATTAAATGTTTTTAAGATTTTTCAGTAAGATGAAATATAAATAAACAGAACTAAAATGCACTGCGGGATAGGAGACAAAATCTAATGTTTATTTCTATTCCTATGGTTCCACAGATTATCATCTTCCCTTATAATTTCCTATTGAGTCACCTCTTTGAATAAGGTCTAGATTGGTGACATAGTATTCATATTTTCTCTTTACCCACATGGTGCTGAGGCTAAAAGCTTGGTATTTATTTGGAAAAAATGAACCCAAACTTTCCCTTTCTGGTTCCATTGTTCAGAGCCCCCTGTAGAGGGATGGTTAATCACAGGGCTGGGTTTGAATCCCAGCTCCAGGCTTCCTGATGATGTGGACCACAGAAGTTCCTTAATATTGTATACTTCATCTTCTTCAACCTGAAGATGAGTTTGATTTCCAAACCTACATCATTGGATTTTCCATGAGATTTAATAAAAGCCCTTAAGACAGCACCATTATTTTTCACTTGGGCTTCAACTCTAAAGATCATTTTTATGTGACTTTATTTTTTTTTAAGATTTTATTTATTTATCTGAGAGAGAGAGTAAAAGAGAGAGAGAGAGATCGTGAGTAGTAGGGGAAAGGCAGAAGGAGAAGCAGACTCTGCTGAGCATGGAGCCAAATGCAGACTTGATCCTAGGACCCTGGGATCATGATCTGAGCCCAAGGTAGACACTTAACTGACTGAGCCACCCAGGCACCCTCTGTGACTTTAAACTTTTAAAATTGAAATGTAATTACAATGATTTGAGTGATTGTGTCCTGTCAAAATTCACATATTGAAATCCTAGTGTGTTTGGAGATGAGCCCTTTGGGAGGTGATTAGGTCATGAAGGGTTTGCCCTGGTGAATGAGATTAATGCCCTTATATAAGAGACTCCAGAGAGAGCTCCCTTGTCCCTTCCACCACATGAGGACACAGCCAGGAGTCAGCAATCTGTTACCCACAAAAACCCGACCATGCTGGCACCCTGATTGCACATTTCTAGCCTCCAGAACTGTGAGAAATAAATTTCTGTTGTTTATAAACTACCCAATCTGTGGTGTTCTGTAGCTAAGACAATAATTTATGTAGTGAAATGCACAAATCTTAAGTATACAGTTTGATGAGTTTAGGTAAATGCATACACCTTGTAACCCACTATCAAGACATAAGAGATTTCTATCTCCCTATTAAGTTCCTTAGTGCTTTCTCAATCAATTCCTGCTTCCCCACCCCCAACACACACACACAGGACATTGATTTTATTGCCAGAGCTTATTTTTGTCTATTCTAGAATTTCATTTGAATGGAATCATAGAGTATGTATTCTTTTGTATCAGGCTTTTCTCATTTTCCATAATAAATTGTATATCTGATATTTATCTCCAATAGTTTATTAGCATTATATTTTATAATATTTAATTAATAATTGTGCATAAGGTAATGGATCACATTAGGAAAAACTGGCATTTCTTTAAAACTAAAATATAAACAGAAATCAAATGGCCTAAAATATAGCTTGTTACTCTGTTCCTTCTTTAGTAATGTTTTTTGACATACTGTTGTGTTTGTGTTTTTATGATAATCTTTAGTTTGTCTTAATTTATTTCTCATGCATTTTTTCTTAAGATTTAATTCACATAAAAGATATTTATCAAGCTTTGCAAATGTCACCATTATGTAATTCCAGAGTATTTTCATCATTCTTTTTATTTTTAAAGATTTTATTTATTTGAGAGAGGGAACATGAGAGAGAGAGAGAGAGAGAGAGTGAGCAAGCATGAGCAGTGGGGGGAAGGAAAGGAAAGAGAGAAGCAGACTTCCCACTGAGCAGGGAACCCAATGTGGGGTTTGGTCCCAGGACCCTGGGATCATGACCTGAGGTGAGCAACAGAGCCACCCTAGTGCCCCCTGTTTTCATCACTCTGAAAAGAAATCCCAGGGCACCTGGGTGGCTCAGTCAATTAAGCATCCAACTCTTGATTTCAGCTCAGGTCATGATCTTAGGATTGTGAAATGGAGTCTAGCCTTGGGTTCCGTGCTCAGCAGGGAGTCTGCTTGAGATTCTCTCTCTCTCCTTCCCCCGCCCCTGCATCTCCCCCTCATGTGCATGCCCTCATTATCCAAAATAAATAAGTCTTTTAAAAAATTTTCCTGCTTAAAAAAAAAAAATTTCCTGCTATAGTGGAACTTCCATTATAAACTTCCATTCATTCACTTATTGTCAATCAACAAACATGTTTGTTTGCTTATTTAATATTGGGGGTAATAAGTTCTTTAAAGAAAAGGAAAAGAGAGAAAAGAAACCTGGAGTGCTGGGACAGATTTGTCATTCTGAACAGAGTGGGGACAGAAGGCCTTGCTGGTAAAGTGAAGGAGGTGGGGACTGGGCCACAGAGATATGTCATTGGAGGTGTTCCTGGCAAAGGGAAGAGCAAGTCCACAAGCACTGAGGTAGGAATGTGCCTGGTATTTCCTAGGAGCAGCAGAGAAGTCAGTGGGCCTGGAGCAGAGTGAGCCAGGGGGAGGAAGGCAGGAGAGGTAATAGGGCCAATCGTGACAGACTTACTTGACATTTAGAAAACTTTGGCTTTTACTGTGAGCAAAATGCACAGCCATTAGAGGATTCTGGGCAGAGGAAGCACATGATTTGTTTTATATTCCTAAGGAATGTTGGTTTGAAAATTCTTCAGGAGCTTCCTGGATATAATCAGAAACAACCCCCAGCCCCCGCACTCAGAGGACAGGGAGAGACCCAAGAAAAAGGCAGATTACCACTCCAGATTACCAGGTTTAATAAGCAAGGTAACTTACATACAGGGCAGCTGCAAGACATCAGTAGATCTTGTTAGATCTCTGTACCTACCTGCCACATCTTAAAAGTTCATATAGAGGCTTTAACTGGATTTAGTCACATCTACTATCAGATGGTCTCGATACCACATCACTTTCTCAAGGCTGTGTCCTTGAGGCAGCTCCTGGCAGCAAAGAAGGTGAGTAGAATGCACATTCCAAGGATAAGGAAGGGGGTGAGGAGCCTCCAAATGCCAAGGTCCAACTCATGGGTCGACTAGGGGTCACGTCCTCTCCATGACCTCTTCCAATAAGGATCATTTTGGCTTCCGGCATGACAAGACCTATAAGAAGGGGATCCCTGGATGGCTCAGCGGTTTGGCGCCTGCCTTTGGGCCAGGGCATGGTCCTGGAGTCCCAGGATCGAGTCCCACGTCGGGCTCCTGGCATGGAGCCTGCTTCTCCCAATGCCTGTGTCGTTGCCTCTCTCTCTCTCTCTCTCGCTATCATGAATATATAAATAAAAAAATCTTAAAAAAAAAAAAAAAAGAGAAGACCACAGGAAGACAACATGGGAACAGGGAGACCAGTTAGGACACTGTTACAACAATCCAGATAAGAAATGATGTGGTGATAGAGGTTATGAGAAGTGGTTAGATTTTGGATATGATTTGAAGCTAGAGCCAATAGGATTTACTATTGGATGGGCTATGGTTTGTAACAGTGAAGTCAAGGTAATGTCAGGGGTTTTGTTCTTAGAAGTGGAAGAGAGAATTTCTATCACCTAGTATGGAGAAGGCAAGGGGAATAGGTTTGGGAAGGAGCATCAGGAAGAATTTGAGTTTGAAATCCCTGTTAGCCATCAAGTAGAGATGGTAGGTAGCAGATCTAGTCCCAAATATGAATCTAGAGTTTAGGAACAAGGTCTGGGCTGAAGGTATAAATTTGCAGAAAATTGTCAGAAAAGAGAAATTCAAAGCTAGAGGCTAGATGAGGACATTGATGGTGTGAGAATGTAGAAAAGAGAAGTTCAGTGAGTCTCTTTGGGACTGATGAAAATATGACTTAAAATAAAAACTATCTCTCAATTACAGGAAGGCTACTGAAGAGGTTTTTGTCCTTTATAACTATTTAATATTTCCATGACACTTCTCACTTATTCCTTAGCCATTTCTTTCCTTACTACAGGGATTCTTACTAATTTTATCTTTAGGATGAAAACCAGCCCTGCAGGCCACTTATTCTGGATCCTCTCAGATTAATGGAAACTAAAATTGCTTTTTTTTTTTTTTGAGACTGCTTTCAACTCTTTTTGACTCTTTAGAAATTAAGAGGACGCCAAGTAGGCACAAAAACAAATATATTTTCTGTGAATTCGAGGTCCTTATTGATGTGAGGAACAGAGTTTTAGTACAAAATGTCTTATTTTTCTCTAAGAAGCAAAGGCAAGAAATGTTCCAACTTTCTGTTTTAATCTATGACATTGAGAAATGCCTTCATCTTACAAACAGAAAAACACAATCCTATTTTGTTGAAATGTGTATAGGCAGAAATAATCCTTCCTCTACTTAGACATTGCTATATAGTCTTTAGGTTGTTTGAAAAAGTCACTCTGAGAGTAACCTAAAGATGAAATAAAGATTAAATACCTGGAGAGATTTTGTCCCAGTTACAATGTCTGCATAGTAAATGACCCTAAAGCTTAGTGTAATAAAATAAATTTATTATACTTTTGAGTTCTGTGGGTAATGAATTTGGATGGAGTACAGCAGGGATTACCTGTTTTGTTCCATGATGTCTGAGGCATCAAATGGAAGATGTGAAGCTGGAAGCAGGGATCATCTGAAAGCTTATGCAATCACCTAAGCAGTTGTTAGTAGGTAATTTTGGGGTCACAGTTCCTTTTCACATGGGCTTCTCCATGCAGTCTCTCTATATGGACTAATTTGAACTTATTTACAACATGGTGGCTGGGTTCCCAGGGTGAGTATCCTGAAAGAGAGAGCCAGGTGGACACTGTCTCCTTTGTCTGACTTAACCTCAAAAGTCACACAGCATCATTTCTGCCACACCTATTAATAGGGGCAGTCTCAAGCTCACCCAGGTTCAGCAGAAGGGATATAGGTCCTGACTCTGAGTGGGGGAGTGTCAATCACATTATAAGAAGAGCACACTGGATGAGATATAAATTGGTGCTCTCATCTTTGGAAAGATACAATCTGCCAAAGATTTAGTGACTATTACGAATGTAAGCTATTAGATTCAAAGAATTTTTGCCTTGAGAAGTAAAGAAGAGCTAAACATTTCTGAGAAGGGATAGGAGATTATGGTAAGAACTTTCACTGCTAATTTTAGAAATGCTTTATTTCTTTTTTCTTCTTCCTTTTCGACCATGAAGCTGTTACTCTGGGATGAAGTCTGCCTGTATCTGTATCTCAGGTTCACAGTCTCATTAGGACAGTATTTGTGCAATTTGCTGGATGACAAGATTCTCAGAAGGACACAGAGAAGTGACCTATGGTAAAGTTGTAAGCAATTACTGAAGACCCTTGGGAGTTTGCAGACATCACCCACAGGAGATGCAAGAAGCTTTAATATGAGGCTGTCCCACTTCCTGACAAGAGACCAGTGAATTCCCTAACTCAAACTGTGTTCAACTTCCACCAACTTCCCTCCAGATGTGCAGAGAGAATCAGGATAAATCATACCCTTTACTTCTGTAGGTTTAAATCTAAGAGGAAAACTCTTCTCTCCCCACATACAAAGTCAGCACCATGGAACTCATTTTTAGAAGACATTGGTGGCTAGGTCCAGGGTTAGAGAATAGATTAAAAGATTCACAGTCTCTTGATAAAGACTGAGAGGGAAAGGACTGAAATCCCTGGTGTTATGAAAGCTCAGATAAAATAAATGCACATATGTAGACCAAATCTGGAGAGTTATTTGGGATGATTTAAAATTCCGGAGGAGTGCATATACTCTGGGTGCACACATCAGGGCGGTATTTTCTGGCTTTGCCCATATACAGTCCAGTTAGAGGAAGGTCTAGGCTTCTTATCAGCTCTCCTGAGTAAGGTGACACAAAATATAGAGAAAGTATTTTTAAAAAATAAAAACACTTATGTCACAAAATTTTGGAATTGATCTCAAATCTTAGTGCAATTTAAATGGACCAGATTTTTGCAAGTTTCAAAGTATCTACAGCCAAGGTTGAACTTTATCAATTGGTTCTATTTTAATTGGCCTTTGTCTATTAGAATCTTAGGAAGTTAGACCTTCAAGTTCCTACAAATGTGATTTGGCTGCCTGGCTTCTATAGAAGCATAGGCGTCCAAGGGAATGGTGGGTGCTGGGAGAGCATTGTGGGGTCCAGGTTGGCTTGATGAAGCCTGGGAAGTGTTTGGCAGTCAGGGAAAGTGAGGGAACCAAGAATAGAAAAGTTAGTTCACCTAGAAATGGGTAATTTGGAAGCACTGTGGAAATAATTTGGAAGAAAGGTAGTAGAGGGAGGTTGGGTTAGGAATAAAGAAGCCCAGACCAGTTCTTTTTTCTTTTTCTTTCTTTCTTTCTTTCTTTCTTTCTTTCTTTCTTTCTTTCTTTCTTTCTTTCTTTCTTTCTTTCTTTCTTTCTTTCTTCTTTCTTTCTTTCTTTCTTTCTTTCTTTCTTTCTTTCCTTCTTTCTTTCTTTCTTCTTTCTTTCTTTCTTCTTTCTTTCTTTCTTTCTTTCTTTCTTTCTTTCTTTCTTTCTTCTTTCTTTCTTTCTTTCTTTCTTTCTTTCTTTCTTCTTTCTTTCTTTCTTTTTTTTTTTTTTAAAGATTTTATCTACGAGAGAGAGAGAGAGAGAGAGAGAAGCAGACTCCTTGCTGAATAGGAAGCCTGATGCGAGGCTGGATCCCAAGACCCAGAAATCATGACCTGAGACCAAAGCATATGCTTAACCAACTGAGCTACCCAGATGCCCCACCCAGACCAGTTCTGAGATAAGTTTGGGAAAGAAAAGAATGACCTGAGTAGGTGGGGAACTTACATTTTGTGTTCTGGGAGGTAATACAGAATTTGAGTAATTTAAATTTTCAAGAAGAAGAGTAATACTTTATGTAGTAGAATAAGTCTCTGCTTTATGTGGTAGATAATGCTCAACCATCCTGTCTGCCTCTTTTCCTGGCCCATGTGAGGTCACTTTTGTCTACCCATTTTCTGTTTGGATAGGGCCATGTAACTAGTCTGGCCCCTGGGCTATGTGCAAAAGTGATATAGTAACCAAAATATTTACTTGCTACTATAAAACTCTCCATTCCCTCTTTCCTCTGCCTCCAGAACCTGAAATGTTCTTAATAATGGAGCCTTCATTAATCTGGGTCCTGAAGAGAGGGCAATATGGACTAAAGACTAATGACCACCCATCACCCCACTAATGCAAAATGGACATGTTGCATGAACAAGAAACAACTGTGTTAAGATACTGGAATTTTGGAGTTATTACCTCAGCATAACCTAATCTATTTTGAAGGACAACTCAGATGTTATAATATAATACAATACAATATTACAGTATTTGTAATATCATTTTCTATAATTTGTTTCATTTTGCTGTTAAGTCTGCATCTTGTTGGAGACTGACAAGGTGACATAAATGTTCCAATTAATGGTAATATATATTAATTAATACATAATACCAAACCCAGTATCATATATAATACCATTAACAAACATACACATATATACACTTGATCCTTGAACAACAAGAGAGTTAGGGTGCCAAAACACCATGAAGTTGAAAATCCACACATAACTTTTGACTACCCCAAAACTTAACTACTAGTAGTGTACTATTGACCAGAAGTTGTTTTACAGATAACAAGGTTGATTAACATACTTTGTGTGTTATATGTATTATATACTATATTCTTACAATAAAATAAGCTAGAGGAAAGAAAATGTTATTAAGAAAATCATAGGGAGGAGAAGAGCACCTGGGTGGCTCAGTTGGTTAAGCATCTGATTCTTGATTTTAGCTCAGGTCATGATCTTGGGGTCATGAGATTGAGCCCCGCATGGGGCTCCACCCTGGTTGTGGAGCCTGGTTGGGATTCTGTTTCTCTCTCTGTCCTTCCCCCTTGGCTCACACTCTCTCTAAAAAAAAAAAAAAAAAAAAAAAAAAAAAAAAAAAAAATAAGGAAGAGAAAATACATTTATAGCACTGTACTGTGTTTATTGAAAAAATCCACGTGTAAGTGCAGTTCAAACCCTTGTTCTATAGATAGAGAATATATATATACACACACATGGCTAGATATACCTCTATACCTAGATACCATGTTGGCTGGAAAAAATCCTGAAAACTTGAGCTAGGGAAAATAATATATTTTTTTAGATATGTTATTTATTTTATATATATTTTTATTCAATTATATATATTTATAGACTTACATATATGTATTTTTTAACATATAAAAGTATATAACATAAATAGGTGGGCATACAACACACACACACACACACACTCCTCCCCAAACTCAAGTTCTCAGGACTTTTTCCAGTCAACATGGTATCTAGGTATAGAGGGTGGCTTATCTGTCCTTCTGGCAGAAGGGAGGAAAGGAGTTTATGTTCTTCATGATCCCTGAAAACCCTGCTGACTTTGACTGCAGAAGTTTATGGCTAGGACTTCTGCTGAACCAGTTCTACCCAGGTTTTCTAGGTCCTGCACATTCTGAGATCTCAGGTCTTGGATCCAAGTCCCATCTAGTAGCCTTGTGTAGGATGTCTGTCCCCTGGCCCAGCCCCATGATATAGTTACCTTTCCATGGCAGCACCATGCAGGCTTGATAGTCTTTATCCCTTTTTTCTTGTCCCCCTATTGGCTTATAGGCATGTCTGAATCACTTTCTTCTTGCCTCCTCTCCGTCTTAGATTTACGTCCTTTCACTGTCCACTCCCACTGCCTAAGCTAAGCATCAGAGAGATAGAAGGGCTAGGCCCAATGGGATCAAACAAACTCTTCCTCCTACACTCCTCCCCCACCCCCAATTTTTTCTTTCCTTTTCACATAGGATATGACCTGCCCTTTCTGTCTAGTGGGAACTTCCTCTAAGTCACTTCCTCTCTTGTTCATCTGTAGATATCTTTGTTCTAAGTGGTTGTGCCTCCTTCCCCAATAGTTTAAGGGCCTTAATGGTGAACATGATTTATGGGAGAATAAAACAGGGACTCAGGTTCACATTTTCAAGATAATTACATTAGCGTTTATAAAGTACTTTCTCCCTGGAAATTCTGCCCACTTATTTGATATTGTTGGCATTTGTTGACTTACTCGGTGGCGAGTCCAGCAGCCTCCAGTGGGTGGTAAGTACTTTGAGGGATATGGATGGCCTTGGTGTCAACCCTGTCGTCTTGATTGGTGGATTGACCCAGGAAGCTCCTTCCACTCTGTGGAACGCTGTATAAAATATTTGCCTGCAACAAAATAAACTCAGAGTTTAACCTCCAATTCCCATGGAAACCCAATGGGAAATACAATTCTTTCTTTAGGTCTGCCAGCTGCCTGATTATCTTAAATCCCATAGCCTAATTTCCTTTAGGGTCTTATTCACAGAGTCAATGGCTTATTTCAAGACTGTCAAGGATCAAATGAATAAATGCAAAGACTTTAATTTTTTAAAAATGTTTTCTGGTCACATAGTTGGTCTTGAGGCCTTGGGTGAATTTTATCTTAAGAGAAATTCTCATTTATATATAGAGTATCTGGTTTAATTTTGTACCTCTCTTATGGGTTGGCCACATAAATATGATGTTCATGGATCATTTTAAGCCGAACCCCAGGGAGGCTTGATGCTTTTAAGCTTTGAGAATTGTTTGACCTGGAGACTCTTAGTTGTTCTTTATGAAAAATAATGATTACTCAAGAGCTTTTAATTCTTTTTTTAGTTTGCTGCTGAATATTTTTAGCCATGCATCTTATATTTGTTGAGCTCTGTCTTTCATCTCCCCACCAGTCAGATCATACTTCAGGAATATACCGTGTGTCTTTCTTACTGTCAGCTACTGAAAGCCTGTGCTGTATAGAGCTGCTATATTTCTCTCTGGTGGCAGAGCCATTACAGATGACTCTCCTCCTCTCTTTAGCTAACAGTGATGACGGGAGCTTGTTCAGAAGCAGATGTGTGGCATTTTTGACAAAAGATACATTCCTGAAAGTTGCCTTGAAAGCAAATTTCTTTATTTCAAATCCTGTAACCTTATTTATATGACTGGATAGCTTTTGTGTGTTACTTAAAAAAATTGTCAGATCCTCCTCTTACTTGAGTTACTTCTTTGGCAATGAGTTCCTGCAGACGTTATCTGGTTAATGCAAGGACAATTAGACTGAGACTTCCTATGGCTTCCATGGCTCATGCCATGACCATGTATGTCTAGTTTCTTGCCCTATTTCCTCTCTGATACCACATCAGGGGATCCTGGTCTGTACTTACAGGTATGTAACTCCGAAATTCAGGGGGGAATAAACTCTCACTTGAATCACCCTTGACCAGTGGGAGAGAGGAACAGATGGATAACTGCTTCTTCTTTTGTTCCCAGGCTAAACACTTCTGAGATACAGTTCGTAAGGGTCCTTGGGAGGTCCTGGTGGATCAAGTACTGGTTGTTCATAGGAATGGCCAACTCAATAACACATCCTTGCGTTGGCTTTGCCTTCTTCCTGTTTTGCTTTTCCTCTCCTGTAGTCCTGCTCCCTATGAGTCATATTACAAAATAACCTACCTGCAAGGACATTTTTGCCTCATGTTTTACTTTGGAAGCCAAGACTAAGATAGCATTCTCATTAAAGCCTATCAAGAGAGTTGAAGCTTGAAGTTTGTGAGTTTGGTGAGTGCATGGATATGCTTATGTATATATTGGAATATCTAACTGTATTCTATAACCATCTGTAGTAATTATTTGGTTATCCACATAAAGAATCAGATTATTAAAAAATCATTTATTTTTGATATTAAGATGTATCCATTCTCCCATCTACTGATAGTCAAAACTCATCTTTCCTTTTCTATTCCTGGCTTCAAGTTCCTTCCTACTTGATACTTTATAACCTAAGATCCTATATATAATGGTAGGGAAGGGATCTTGGAGAACCTACAAAGCAGATCAACAGACTTAACTGTAAAACTTAAACTGGAATTATCTGCTCCTTTGAATATTTCACATTTTATTCCCATTTATTAATATGAATAATTAAGGATTGAACTGATAATGATGATATAATATGATTACCTTTTACTTTAGATTGGAAACCTAATTAGTGGTTCCTAGAGGATATATTGTCAATGTGGCTATCAGGAGAGTGGCTCATATAATTTAGAAGATTAAAAGAGAAAAGGATTAAAAGAACACCTTCTTAGGTGAAGGTAGGATTCCTCCAAATTCTAGAGCTTCATGATTGTGGAGGGGGAATCCTAATGACCATTTCCATAATCAGTTCTTTGAGAAGGAATTTGTTCTCCTGCTGTACTATTATGAATTATAATAAATATATATATGGCCTTTATTCCTGGCGCAGCACTCCTGAAACCCTTGGAATTTCCTAAGTGAAGAGGAATTTGTCTTATATTATGTTAATGACCTGACATTTGGAATGTCTCTAGGTAACCTAAGGATGGGGGCTAGTTTGCAGGGGAACCAGCCGTGTGATGAGAAGATTTGAATTTTTAGTTCCACTAGCCTCCCACCCCCAACTGTACCTCTGAGGGGTGGTTAGGGACTGGAAGTTAAGTTCAGTCACCAATGGCCAATGATTTAATCAATCATACCTATGTAATGAAGCCTCCATGAAATCCCCAAAGGATGGGGTTTGGATATTTTCCAAGCTGGTGAACATATGAAGGTTTGGGTAAGTAGTTTACCTAAATAGAACATGAGCATGGAGACACTATGCTCCTTCCCATGTACCTTACCTTATGTATTCATCTGTCTGTTCATCTGTATCCTTTATAATATCCTTTGTAATAAACTAGTAAACATAAGTAAATGTGTCCCTAACTTCTGAGAGCTGGTGTTGGGGGAAAAAACATACAGTAGACCTGCCTAGAAAGATAGAATCCCATCAAAATCTCAAAGAAATAGACATACTATAGGAAGGCTTTAGGGGAAGAGATACCTAAAATATCTAAAAGAGATACCTAAAAATACCTAAAATTTTTCATCTACCAGAGATGCTGAAATTGGGATACTAGTCAATTGATAGAATATTCCAAATGACTTTAATCTTATTATTGCTCCTTTCTGAGTAACCAGAAGATAACATGTAGCTCTGTTTTCTTTATCCTTTTGCCAGGACAGGCAAAAATTAGAGAAAATCTGAAATCACCTCTTTTCTTGTATTATGTGAGTAATTAGTCATCATGGAATTTCTCCAATCTTCTGTTCAACTTTGATTATTTTGTTTCTTTTGGTGAATCATAAGCAAACATGATTGCACACATGCTCTTTTTGAGATCTTTCAATAATACATCAGTTGGATAAAGAATTTGAGAAGTTGATTGTATTCATTAGGGCTATTTTGGTAGCAAATGACAGAGTGTCTAGTAACACGGGTTGAAGCAATGATGTTGTGGTGTCCACCAATCTCTAGGGCAGGAGTGGGACTGGGATGCCAATTTTGGGCAGGCACCTCTCTTAGCCTTATATCTGTTTGTGTCTTTATTTTTCTCCCTCATTTTTCTCTTCCTTATTTTTTCGACTGGCTTGTTCTACCTTGGATGAGAAGAAACATGGCTGTTGACAGGATCTACCTGAGCTTTACATTTATAGCTTCAGTCATTTGGAAAGAGATGGACTTTCCTTATTATCAGCTACCAAATTCCTGGTCAGAAACTCTGAGTGGGGATCCCTGGGTGGCGCAGCGGTTTAGCGCCTGCCTTTGGCCCAGGGCGTGATCCTGGAGACCCGGGCTCCCGGTGCATGGAGCCTGCTTCTCCCTCTGCCTGTGTCTCTGCCTCTCTCTCTCTCTGACTATCATAATTAAATAAAAAATAAACAAAAAACAAAACAAACAAACAAACAAACAAACAAACAAAAAAAAAACGCTGAGTGGCTCAGCTTGGATCAAATGCTAAGTCTGGAACCAAATTGCTGGCCAGGATTGATTCTGGGAGGTGATTGACCCAGATATCTTCCCCTGCACCAACTAACTGTGGCACAGGTCACATTTTGTACAAACTGATTGGTCCAGAGGTTACCATGTTGATAGAGTAGGAAAAAAGAGAGGGAAGAGACTATTTCCAGGAGAAAGTAGAGGAGGGGTAGAGGTGGCTTTATATACTTAGAGCAATAATTGTTCATTACACTGATCTGAAGGAATTTGACCCTCTGTAGTCAATATGGTAAATTTAATATGAAGTATCACATCTCTTTTGGTTCTAGGAACATTAAAAGTTTCTTTTGGGAAAGTAAAAGTAAGGGTGTTTTAAAAATATATAGTTCCGGCAAGATGGCGGAAGAATAGGGTGCCCAAGTCACCTCTTCCCGCCAACTTACCTAGATAACTTTCAAATCATCCTGAAAACCTATGAATTCGGCCTGAGATTTAAAGAGAGAACAGCTGGAATGCTACAGAGAGAAGAGTTTGAGCATCTAACAAGTACAACTTGTTTTTAACCACTCTGCACTGGCAAAATGAGTAGAAAGAAGAACTCACCACAAAAGAAAGGATCAGAAACAATACTCTCTCCCACACACTTAACAGAATTTGGATTATAATTCGATGTCAGAAAGCCAATTCAGAAGCACAATTATAAAGCTACTGGTGGCTCTGGAAAAAAGCATAAAAGATTCAAGGAAAAAAAAAAGATTCAAGAGAATTCATTACTGCATAACTTAGATCTAATCAGGCCGAAATTAAAAATCAATTAAATGGGACGCAATCCAAACTGGAGGTCCTAATGACAAGGGTTAATGAAGTAGAAGAAAGAGTGAGTGACATAGAAGACAGGTTGATGGCAAGGAAGGAAGTGAGGAAAAAGGAGAAAAACAATTAAAAGACCATGAGGAAAGGTTTAAGGAAGGTTTTTCCTCAGAAGGAAAAAATCTATGTGTAATTGGGGTTCCAGAGAGTGCCAAGAGGGCCAGAGGGCCAGAAAGCATAATTGACCAAATCATAGCTGAGAACTTCCCTAACTTGGGGAGGGAAACAGGCATTCAGATCCAGGAGATAGAGAGATCTCCCCCTAAAATCAATAAAAACTGTTCAACACCTCAACATTTCATAGTGAAACTTGCAAATTCCAAAGATAAACAGAAAATCCTTAAAGCAGAAAGAGACAAGAAATCCCTAACTTATATATATCCCTAACAGCAGACCTCTCCACAGAGACCTGGCAGGCCAGAAAGGGCTGGCAGGATATATTCAGGGTCCTAAATGAGAAGAACATGCAGTCAAGAATACTTTATCCAGCAAGGCTCTCATTCAGAATAGAAGGAGAGATAAAGAGCTTCCAAGATAGGTAGAAACTGAAAGAATATGTGACCACCAAACCAGCTCTGCAAGAAATATTAAGGGGGACTCTGTAAAAGAAAGAGGAAGTCCAAAGGAACAATCCACAAAAACAGGGACTGAATAGGTATTATGATGACACTAAATTCATATCTTTCAATAGTAACTCTGAACGTGAATGGGCTTAATGATCCCATCAAAAGACGCAGGGTTTCAGACTGGATAAAAAAGCAAGACTCATCTATTTGCTGTCTACAAGAGACTCATTTTAGACCTAAGGACACCTACGGCCTGAAAATAGAAGGTTGTAGAACAATTTACCATTCAAATGGTCTTCAAAAGAAAGCAGGGGTAGCAATCCTTATATCAGATAAATTAAAGTTTATCCCAAAGACTGCAGTAAGAGATGAAGAGGGACACTATATCATACTTAAAGGGTCTAGCCAACAAGAGGACCTAACAATCATGAATATTTATGCCCCGAATATGGGAGCTGCCAAGTATATCAATTAATTTGTAACCAAAGTTAAGACATACTTAGATAATAATACATTTATACTGGGAGACTTGAACATGGCACTTTCTGAAAATGATAGATCTTCTAAGCACAACATCTCCAAAGAAACAAGAGGTTTAAATGATACATTGGACCAGATGGATTTCACAGATATTTACAGAACTTTACATCCAAATGCAACTGAATACACATTCTTCTCAAGGGCACATGGAACTGTCTCCAGAATAGACACATACTGGGTCACAAATCAGGTCTTAACTGATACCAAAAGATTGTTAGTGTCCCCTGCATATTTTCAGACCATAATGCCTTGACACTAGAATTAATCACAAGAAGAAATTTCGAAGAAATTCAAACACGTGGTTAAAGACCATCCTGCTAAAAGATGAATGGGTCAACCAAGAAATTAGAGAAGAATTTAAAAAAATCATGGAAACTAATGAGAATTAAGATACAACAGTTCAAAATCTTTGGGATACAGCAAAAGCAGTCCAGAGAAGGAAATACATCGCTTAACAAACTAGAAAACTCAAATACACAAGCTAACCATGCACCTAAAGGAACTGGTGAAAGAACAGCAAATAAAACCTACACCCAGCAGAAGAAGACAGTTAATAAAGATTCGAGCAGAACTCCATGAAATAGAGACCAGAAGAACTGTGGGACAAATCAACAAAACCAGGCATTGGTTCTTTGAGAGAATTAATAAGATAGATAAACCCATTAGCCAGCCTTATTAAAAACAAAAGAGAAACGACTCAAATTAATAAAATCATGAATGAAAAAGAAGAGATCACCACCAATACCAAGGAAATACAAACAATTTAAAAAACATTTTATGAGCAGCTATAAGCCAATAAATTAGGCAATCTAGAAGAAATGGATGCATTTCTGAAAAACCACAAACTACCAAAACTGAAACAGGAAGAAATAGAAAACCTGAACAGGCTGATAACCAGGGAGGAAATTGAAGCAGTCATCAGAAACCTCCCAAGACACAAAAGTCCAGGGCCAGATGGCTTCCCTGGGGAATTCTATCAAACATTTAAAAAAGAAACCATACCTATTCTACTAAAGCTGTTCTGAAAGATAGAAAAGGTTGGAATATGTCAAATCGTTCTATGAGGCCAGCATCACCTTAATTCCAAAACCAGACAAAGACCCCACCAAAAAGGAGAATTATAGACCAATATCCCTGATGAACATGGATGCAAAAATTCTCAACAGGAGAGTAGCCAATAGGATCCAATCCATTAAGAAGATTATTCACCATGACCAAGGGGATTTATCCCCAGGATGCAAGGCTGGTTCAACACTTGTAAAGCAATCAATGTGATTGATCATATCAACAAGAGAAAAAACAAGAACTATATGATTCTCTCAATAGATGCAGAGAAAGCATTTGACAAAATACAGCATCCATTCCTGATCAAAACTCTTCATAGTGTAGGGATAGAGGGAACATTCCTCAGCATCTTAAAAGCCATCTACAAAAAGCCCACAGCAAGTATCATTCTCAATGGGGAAACACTGGAAGCCTTTCCCCTAAGATCAGGAACACGACAGGGATGTCTACTCTCACCACTGCTCTTCAACATAGTATTAGAAGTCCTAGCCTCAGCAATCAGGCAACAACAAGAAATAAAAGGCATTCAAATTGGCAAAGAAGAGGTCAAACTCTCCCTCTTCACAGATAACATGATACTGTACATAGAAAACCCAAAAGACTCCACCCCAAGATTGCTAGAACTCCTACAGCAATTCCGCAGTGTGGCAGGATACAAAATCAATGCCCGGAAGTCAGTGGCATTTCTATACACTGACAATGAGACTGAAGAAAGAGAAATTAAGGAGTCAATCCCATTTACAATTGCACCCAAAAGCATAAGATACCTAGGAAGAAACCTAGCCAAAGAGGTAAAGGATCTATACCCTAAAAACTACAGAACACTTCTGAAAGAAATTGAGGAAGACACAAAGAGATGGAAAAATATTCCACGCTCATTGATTGGCAGAATTAATATTGTGAAAATATCAATGGCACCCAGAGCAATGTACACATTTAATGCAATCCCTATAAAAATACCATGGACTTTCTTCAGAGAGTTGGAATAAAATTCTAGAGGAGAACACAGACAACAACACCCTTTTTGAACTTGGCCACAGCAACTTCTTGCAAGATACATCTATGAAGGCAAGGGAAACAAAATAAAAAATGAATTATTGGGACTTCATCAAGATAAAAAGCTTCTGGGGGATCCCTGGGTGGCGCAAAGGTTTGGCGCCTGCCTTTGGCCCAGGGCGCGATCCTGGAGACCTGGGATCGAATCCCACATCGGGCTCCCGGTGCATGGAGCCTGCTTCTCCCTCTGCCTGTGTCTCTGCCTCTCTCTCTCTCTCTCTCTCTCTCTCTATCATAAATTAAAAAAAAAAAAAAAAGATAAAAAGCTTCTGCACCTCAAAAGAAACAGTCAACAAAACCTACAGAATGGGAGAAGATATTTGCAAATGACATATCAGATAAAGGGCTAGTATCCAAGATCTATAAAGAACTTATTAAACTCAACAGCAAAGAAACAAACAATCCAATCATGAAATGGGCAAAGGACATGAACAGAAATCTCACAGAGGAAGACATAGACATGGCAAACAGCACATGGAAAATGCTCTGCATCACTGGCCATCAGGGAAATACAAATCAAAACCACAATGAGATACCACCCCACACCAGTGAGAATGGTGAAAATTAACAAGACAGGAAACAACAAATGTTGGAGAGGATGTGGAGAAAGGGGAACCCTCTTGAACTGTTGGTGGGAATGTGAACTGGTACAGCCACACTGGAAAACTGTGTGGAGGTTCCTCAAAGAGTTAAAAATAGAACTGCCCTACGACCCAGCAATTGCACTGCTGGGGATTTAACCCAAAGATACAGATGCAGTGAAATGGCAGGACACCTGCACCCTTATGTTTATAGCAGCAATGTCCACAATAGCCAAACTGTGGAAGGAGCCTCGGTGTCCATAGAAAGATGAGTGGATAAGGAAGATGTGGTCTATATATACAATGTGATATTACTCAGCTATTAGAAATGACAAATACCCACCATTTGCTTCAATGTGGATGGAACCGGAGAGTGTTATGCTGAGTGAAGTAAGTCAATAGGAGAAGGACAAACATTATATGGTCTCATTCATTTGGGGAATATAAAAAATAGTGAAAGAGAATAAAGGGGAAAGGAGAGAAAATGAGTGAGAAATATCAGTGAGGAGGACAGAACATGAGAGAGTCCTAACTTTGGGAAACAAACAAAAGGTAGTGGAAAGGGAGGTGGGCAGGGGGACGGAGTGACTGGGTGATGGGCACTGACGGGGGCACTTGACGGGATGAGCACTGGGTGACATGCTATATGTCGGCAAATTGAACTCCAATAAAAAAAATAATTAAAATAAAATAATGTATATAGTTCCTAATTATGACATGGGTAAAGATGATGTAACAATTCAGTATAAATATCCAGTGTTATAAAAACATGTACACATTGGAATGTTGATGGATATTGGAATGCAATTATATGAAATATTAAATCATTATAATTTTACTTATTTTTCCCAGCTACTGAAATATTACTTCAATTAAATGTGTACTTAGTTTTATTTGTTGTTATTAATTGTGGAAATAAGAAGTGATTAAGGAATCTAGCTCTAGAAATATTTTGCTTGGTTCAGGTTTTTTTTTCCACTTACTGGTTTTAGCCTTGGAAAAATTACTTAATC
This sequence comes from Canis lupus baileyi, assembly GCF_048164855.1. Lineage (NCBI taxonomy): Eukaryota > Metazoa > Chordata > Mammalia > Carnivora > Canidae > Canis > Canis lupus. The sequence continues at coordinate 22,771,277 of NC_132859.1, read as the reverse complement.
TCCCTATGCCTGGTTATTAATTTGTAAAGTAGGGATAATAACTGGCCTTTTCATAGGTGTTATGAATATAAAATTAGTTAATATATACCAAGTGCTTAGAAAAATGCCTGCATGTAGTCATCATTCAAGAAATGTTAAGTATCATCACTAGAATACTCTGAGCACTGTTTTTTCTTCAGGATTATAAATGAATAATACAAATGGACTTTCTTGCATACCTTTTTGATTTTCATTGAAATGCTCACTTAAAATGGGCTCTTTGCAAAAAGTTCATGAATTCCATCTCACAGAAAAATACAAACAGTGTCATGCTTCAAGAACCTAAGGCATATTCTGGTATTTATTAAGACTTTTTGAAAATGTTCCCTTTAGTAGGTGTTCTATTCTGTCCTTCCAGGCATGTGGCAGAGTTTTATTTTCCATCTACCGGAAGTTAAGTGTGGCCATGTGATTTGCTTTGGCAATGATTCTCATCTTTCTGGGTAGAAAATTTAAGAATCAGGGTATGTTTTGCTTCATTCATTTTTTCTTCTACCAAGAAAACTGGCAACTACCAAGATAAAGTCTTCTCCATTAGCCTGAACCCCTGATTGACAACTCACACAATGAATATATGGTTTGAACCACAAAGAAATCTTTGTTGTTTTAAACAACCACAATTTCTCTATTCTTGATTCCAGTGAAACAGAAATCCTTTAAATAAGGCCTCTAGAAAGGTATCTTCGGGCATCAGGTCTGGCTGGGCTGGTTCTTCTTTGGCTATATTTCATTCAAGGAAGGAACATCTGCATAATTAGGTTATCAATTTCAAAAACCATCACGTTACTAAGAGCAAACATTTTAATGGAGGACAAAAAGCCATATTTTGCACAATGATGCTGTTATTATTTAAAACTCTGGCATCAGTTGAAAATTTATATTAAAGTAATAAATTTCTAACCCAGCCACACAAAAGCAGAGCTCATTTTTAAGGCTGCCATTCTGCTTGCCCGGTAAGACGCATATACCCAACATTCCAACAATTCCAAATATCAGTATCAATAAACTAGCTTTCATTGTTCTGTCTAGTTTTAATGTCCATTTCATCTATCTCATTCTTTTTCTGATCATTTGACACCTGATTTCCTTTGCCCAGAAATTCTTTGAAATTAAGTTAAATTATATTTGTTATTTTTAATCATCTTGAAATGCAAGCACAGTTTATTTAGCCTGTAAAAAAATGTTTCCTGTCATTCTGGAACTAGGAATATATAAATAGTTGGGTTAAGGGTTAGTTTCAAACTTGTGGGGATATAGTTTTACTGAGGCCAGAGTTTTTCTATATCATTTCTTCAATATCCAACTGGCCAATAAAATCTTTATGTTTTTCCTCAGCAATGTCTCTTGAATCCACTCATCCTCTTGCACCTGTTGAGTAGTATCATAGTTCAGGTTTCCTCATCCCTTGTTCATACTTTCAAGTTTCCCAACTGGTTTTCCTGATACTGTTCTATCATCAGAATTACCTTATTTATGTATTTATTTACTTATTTATTTTAGAGAGAGAGAGAGGGAGAGTGGTGGGGAGGGGCAGAGAGAGAAGGAGAGAGAATCTCAGGTAGCCTCCGTGCTAAGCCCAGAGCCTGACTTGGGACTCAGTCTTATGACCCTGAGATCATGATCTGAGCCAAAATCAAGAGTCAGATGCTTAACCAATTGCACAACCCAGGTGCCCCCAAAATTACCATTTTAGAAACCCAATTCTAGAAGCTTATTATCTGCGCAGGGGATAAAGTGAATGCTTTAGCATTTAGAATCCTTCTTCTATTGTGTTCCCTACCCTACCTCTAGTGTCCACAGTTCTTCAAAGACATATTTTCACCATTCGCTGGAAATGTCATAGCTTTTCATGCCCTGGGGGCTCTGCCCAGATACCAGTCTATGGAGCCATCAAAAGTCCTCAGCATGACAATTTTTCTTTCAGCTTTACTGAATTTAAGGATGGTGAACTGTAAGAAAACACCTTCTTTTGCTATGTATTCATTTACTTCTCATAATAATTTAGTGTGGCTTACAGAACAATAGCACAAATACATTTAACCCCTACATGGCATTTGACCTCCTATGCCATGTCTGGGAAATTGGGTTTTAGAATCAACTCCACTAGCTGTGGGATCCAGAGCAGGACACTTAATTTCCTGGGAAGCAACGTCTTAATTTTTAAAATAAATGGTTGGACAGACAGATTTTCAATGGAGGAGCAATTGGCATTGAGGCAGGACAATTCTTCCATGTGTAAGATTGTCCTGCATATTATAGCACACTTAAAATCTCTGGTCTCTGACTAGTAACAACCCGTACTCTTTATGACAACCCAAAATGTCTCCAAATATTTCCAAACAACCTGGCTTTTGAACACTATGCTTCCAACTCTAGAATTCTTTCTTTAAAAAAGATTTTATTGGGCAGCCCCGGTGGCTTAATGGTTTAGCCCCACCTTCAGCCCAGGGCGTAATCCTGGAGATCGAGGATCTAGTCCCACTTTGGGCTCCCTGCATGGAGCCTGCTTCTCCCTCTGCCTGTCTGTCTCTAATAATCTTTTTTTAAAAAAATATTTATTATTTTAAGAAAGAAAGAGAGAGAGAATGAGCAGGGGGGAGGGACAGAGGGGAGAGGGAGAAGCAGCCTCTCTGCTGAGTAGGGAGCCTGAGGCAGAGCTCAATTCTAGGACCCGTGGATCATGACCTGAGCCCAAGACAGACTTTAACCAACTGAGTCACCCAGGAACCCCTGAATTCTAGAATTCTGTGACTCTTGTAAATTTTTTGACAGTTAAATATATGGCAAATACCTCTTTATCTGAAATCTAAGCTAATAAAAAAAAACTCAGATAACTAGGTTTTGTTTTGTATGTGTTGAAGGAGTGGATGTTGTATATTCTGACTATATTTTTGTATTTTTAGAAGACAAATGACAGGTGAATAATCTGTTGTGTCAATTCTGAAATGTCAAATGCAAGGCACATCCTTGCATTATATTTAACCCAATTTCTGATCCTTCTGCAACTTCCAAAATGGTAGACATTAGCCACATGTGGCTAATAAAAAAATTCAAATAAAGTAAAATTTACAATTCAGTATCTCAGCTGTAGTAACTATATTTTGCTATACATGTGGCTGTACTTGTAGCTTGTGGCTATCCTATTGGATAGTGCTACTCTTTTGATCAGGAGTAGCAGAGTCTCAGGTAACCTCAGAAAGGGGACAGTTATTCTAAAGTTCCTTCAACACAGAGAGTTCTGACAGAAAGTAGTAACTGTCCTAGTATATGTAAGCAGTTATAGCTGACTCAATCTATGTCATGCAATATTTTGTCTTATTCATTTTTATTACTGAGAATGTCATTATTTCTGTGCTGATTATTTTGCAATCCAGACATGTAAATTTTTCCTCCACCCATTCAGGAAGGCTGAAAGTAAATTATAATTAGTAAAGTATGCATTCAGGGATCCAGATATTTTAAATTTTGTGTGGAAGATCATAATCTGGAAGAATTTGCCATCTAGTTTTTTTCATTTTTATTTTATTTTTAGTTTTTATTTAAATTCCAGTTAACATACAGTGTAATATTAGTTTCATATGTGCAATTTAGAAATTCAGTACTTCCATATGACACTCAGCGCTCATCATAAGTGCACTACTTAATCTCCATCCCCTATTTAACCCATCCCACTACTTACCTCCTCCCTGGTAATCATCAGTTTGCTTTCCATAGTCAGGAGTCTGTTTCTTCTATATATATATATTTTTTTTTTTTTCCCCTATGCTCATTTGTTTTGTTTCTTAAATCCCACATATATGGAGGCTTAGTAAGACCTATGCCTCTGATTCCAAGAGCCTGGCAAACGTAGGCATTTCCAGATACCTCTTCTTCCTTATATATGTCTGGAGTCATTAAAGACAAAAAAATTACCTTTTTTTTTTGGTGTAAGTCTTTTTTGACTATGTGAGTTCACTTGCTGAAGAAGGCTTGCTTACTGCCTAATGTCAGGATTAAAGAGTTTGTGTCTGGAGAGGCCTCTCTTTCTTGTTTTTCCCTCCTGGAACCTCACATGCCCGCATCCTGTCCCAGAAGGCAGGACTAGGGCTTGAAATCGCAAAGTGGATGAGGCAAGTGTAAGATCACAGGTAGGCTGAGGTGTCCCTCATGACCACACGTGCTATGTTTTAATTAGTGGAGCTTTTTTTATCTCCATGATTGTATTTCAATTGCCCATTGGAGAGCTTTGTTTCTTAGAGGAAAACTCACGGTGTCCCTTGAAAGCCTAAGAAAGATTTATGCTGCTTATCCAAAGGTTCCAGATGGTTTCCTATTACCACAGCTTTAACTCAACTCATAGATAGGTAAGAGACTTGTAGTGAATGAGAGGCCAATCTCACTGGTGGAATGCTTACCTTGTACCAGGCAGTGGGCTAAGGTATATATATATTTTTTTTTTTCACTTATTCCTGCCAACTAGACTAGGAGTGTTTTATTATTAGCTCCAGTCTTCAAGATGTTAAGTGACCTATTGAAGGTCACACAGCTGGGAAGATGTAGGGCTGAGATTTGAACTTAGTCTGACACTAGAGTATGTGTGCATACACACACACACACACAATTCTATTAAATGTTTGACATGCTTTTCTACTCCATCTTCTTCTCAATCCTATGAGATATAAGAGGGCTCAAAATAAAGGAAAAAATAAACAAAGATTCCAATGCTAGAGGAGTTATATTTCAGAGCTCCTAAACAAACTGATCTTCTTGCTCTCAGACACGACCATGCCTGTAACATGCCCTGACAGGTCTTCATAGGGAATGAGCACAAATGGGAGGAGAGGACAGATCTAGAAGGGAAGATTCTTGCTTCAGGACAGACTCCTAAAAAAAAAAATTAAAAAAAAAATTAAAAAAAAAAAAGGACAGACTCCTATCAGTTAAACTACTCTTTTCCTCAAGGGTAGCAGAGACTCAGGTAATGTCAGAAAGGGGACAATTACTCTAAAGCTACATTTAGGGCAAATGTGGATGAAGGAACTCATGGAAATTTATCTCATGGGTTTGGTCTTCAGGAGCCAGGAGGTGGTGAGGGACTGGGATCTGAGGCAATTCCACATATTTTAGGATCTGCTTTTGGACTTGTCCACTATCAGGAAGCTTTTCTAGTGCATCCACCCCTCTCTGGGGTGCCCACAGCTGCCTGGCACCACCACCTGCCTTGTTCTTCCCCTATTTCCAGTTCCAATAATGACAGGAGAAATCTGATTGGCTCAAAAAATATTCATCATATCTGTTTGGGCAGAACCTCTAATTCCCCAGGGAGGTCTTGCCTTCAGCTGATAATTCGGTGTCTTTGTCAGCTGCCCACCCAGGCCCAATCAGAGGGGCTGGAGTGGTAGGACAGGGTAAGAATGACTGGCACAAAATAAATGGAAAATCTTGGTTATCTGGACCAAACCTTCTGCAGAGCTGTTTTTCTCAGAGGCAGCTGGGGATTCAGAGGCAATGGCATTAATGTATCTTTTACAGAGAGAAAATGCTGCACTTTTGCACAACTAGATTAAAGTTCACTCCTGTCTAGAGGGTGTTCACATTTTGGAAGGTGATTTTTCAGTTTTCTCCAGGTTATATAATTCCACATCTAATCGACCCAAGATGCTCATTTCCTCACCCCCTTGAAAATTAGATTTAGGTAAAATTCCTATGCTACAATTTTTTCTTTACCTGAAAATTTCTGAGACTCTAAGTCACCCAAAAACATGACATGCCTGTTTCTGAAGGTCCCATGTGGGATTTTGATTCAGGCTTTCAGGCCTTAAATTATTATTCTTTATTATCTTTTCTGCCACCTAATAATTCTCACATAAATTGTGGGGGTTATTAGTGTTTTCTGCTTGCAAATATCCTATCTAGTGGTTCTCAGCTATGGCTACAAGGTGGACTCATTCAGGGAACTTTAAAAAATACTTCAGCCTGTGGCATACCTTCAGAAATTATGATTTGTTTTGTGAAGGACTAGGAATTTTTAAAAATCTCTCCAGGTGATGTTAATGTAGAGCCAGGGCCCATAACCATAGTTCTCAAAGTATAATCCCTGACCAATAGCATTAGTAACATCTGGAAACTTATCAAAAATTCAGACTTTGGGCTTTATCACAGAACTGCTGATTTAGAAACTTTGGGGGTAGGGCCTAGAAGTCTGTTTTAACAAACCCTCCAGGTGATCCTGATGTAGGCTCGTTTCAGAACCACTGACCCACATGGAGCTGCTTAATTTAATTTACTTCTTCATAGATCCGTATCTCAAGCCTTTGAACTAACCATTTTGGAGGTGGCCTCTTGAATCACATTTGTCACACAGTTTAACTGACTTCCTAAGAGCTGCTTGGGCTGACTTATGGCTTGGCAGAAGGTTAATCGTTTTGATATTTTGGCAATTCTCAGCTCATATGTATATGATTATTAATTACCAAAATAAGATAGCTAAATCTAGTCCTCTCAGCAGGCTCCTTTTATTATTTTTTAATGTGATTGTTTTCCTAATTGTTTCAGACAATCATTTTTCTCCCCATGTCTGTTCAATGACATGATAAATTGGCCAGATATTAAGTGGCTGCTTATTCTATCTTCAGCTGCCAAGATATAATTTTTCTGTTTTTTTCTTTTTCAGAAAAAAAGACCCAACAATTGTTTATGAAGATTTTTGATGCTAAATGTTTTTACAAACACATGGAGTATAATATACTTGCCATAAAAGCAAATACATATTGTGTAGGATATCACATAGGATCTAAAATTCAGGATGCAATACAATGTTATTATAATTGTCTTTATATGTCCTGCACTAAATACTGAACTTTTGGGGGGGTTGCATATTTTATTTTTAACTGTCTGGCAGAGTGGCTGGGGTATAATAAACAGTGAGCTCAAGTTTGGTGAATGAATAAAAGAATGAATGAATGATGGCACCATCTAACACTAGCTAGTCATATCCAGGTATCATGTTTATTTTGTCTGGAGGCCACTCTATAGAAGATTCATTGTTGTTATAATCCAAAAATGAAAGTCAGGCTGGGAACATGAAAATCATTTGGATTATGTAAGAGTGTCTCAGAGAGGAAGGGGGATTACTGCATGGGTTTAGAGTCACTCCCTTGTGGGGATAGAGCTGATTTTCTCCTCCCCAATGAAGCAGGGGAAGGTTCAATGCTGTCCTGTCAGCAAAAGGAGTGGGAAGCATAGCTTGGCATAAGAGAGTACAATTATTATAATAAATAAGAAGGAATCAAAATACACTAGTGGGAAGGTCCTTCTTTTTCCTGGGGGATGAGATGTCTATGGTGGGTGGGGTAGGACAGAGCTGTGGGAGTGGTCACCCATTAGGAGTGTATTCCCCCAAAGAGGTATCTTGACAACAGGTTCTTTAAAGTTCAGTGTTTGGGGTGCCTGAGTAGCTCAATGGTTGAGCATCTGCCTTCGGCTCAGGTCGTGATCCTGGGATGGAGTTCTGCATCAGGCTCCCCGCAGGGAGCCTCCTTCTCCCTCTGCCTATGTCTCTGCCTCTCTCTGTGTGTCTCTCATGAATAAGTAAATTAAAAAAAAAGTTTTTAAATAAAGTTCAAAGTTTAAGATTAGGATGAAAAGGCATGGAGCAAGTGAATTATAAAGAAAATTCTTGGGATGCCTCGGTGGCTCAGCTGTTGAGCATCTGCCTTTGTTCAGGATGGTGATCCCAGGTCCCACATCCTGCTCTCCGCAGGGAGCCTGCTTCTCCCTCTGCCTATGTCTCTGCCTCTCTCTGTATATCTCTCATGAATAAATAAATAAGATCTTAAAAAAAAAAAAGAGTTCTCCAAAAATGGCACCACAGCAGCTCCCCAGGTCAGACTGTGGCGTCACTTGTGGAAAGAGAGGGGGTGACTATGGAGCTAGGAAGCTCTCTGAAAAGAGAAGGGTCACCTCTTGAGGCAGGCCATTTTCCCCATCAAGCTAAACCGGCCTGACTTTATGCTAGGAGGGGAGGGGGATTGGAACACTAGGTTGCGTGATGAATAGGGTGGTCCTTCTGGAAACTCTCAGTCCTCACAGAAGGTAGGAGAGTCCACAAAGCAGTGGTAATTAATAAGAAACATTAAGGATATGAGGGTCTTAGGATAGGACAGAGCTTACTTTCTCTGGGATGCATGACTGGGCACATTTGGCAGGTGGTATGGTGAAGGACAAAGGACTTAGAACTGCAGAAAACACAAGAAGAACCATTTCTGCCCCTATTTAGCTTAGGAATACAATGTCCTTTTTTCTTTTCTTTTTTTTTTTGATGAAGGATTTGGATTTGGGATCTCCTGATCACTCAAGTTCATTTTTATATCACCTTCTTTCTCCTCAGCCCTAAACCATGTTCTGTTCCATTTCCCTCATGATCAAAGTTCAGCTCTCTCCAGTGTAATGGCTGCCTACCATTTCTGGTTCATGTGCCCCAGGATGCAGCAGGTCGCTACACTCTATCATGATGTGAAAATGTAATTATTCATTACATTGAAAAAAATTATTTTTCACCCACACTAATGCGACACACATATATATTTTTAAGATTTTATTTATTCATGAGAGACACAGACAGAGGGAGAAGCAGGTTCCCCACAGGGAGCCTATGCAGGACTGGATCCCAGAACCCCGAGATCATGACCTGAGCCAAAGGCAGATACTCAACCACTAAGCCACCCAGGCACCTCTACATATATATTTTTTAGCAGTCAGAAATCAAGACTTTCTGGTTATTATGAATATCTGCAGGAAAACTGGCCTTTAGAAGCCTCCTTTCAGTTCATTCTCTGGGTGTGGTAGCTCCTGCCTCAAGGACCTTGCTATTCCCCTATCTGGAATATTCTTATGCTCCCTTTTCACTAAGCTAATGCCCACTCATCCTTCAGATTTCAGTTCAAATGTAGTAATTGTAATATTAGATCACAAGGGTCGACTGATATTTCAGTATTTGTTTCAAGTTTCAACATCCTTTTTTTTTTTTTTTTTTATTCAAAAAGTGTTAACATAGTATAGTTGTTAAGAGCACGGACTCTGGAAGTAGATGGCCTGACTTTGAATCAACTCTTCTATTTACTATTGTGTGGCCTTGGGCAAGTTTTTTAGCCTCTCTGAACTTTAGTCTCCCCATCTGTAAATGGGGTAATACTAGTACCCACCTCATAGGCTTGCTGTAAATATCAAATGAATAATATTTATGAAAAATTGATTAATTTTAAAAAAGAAAATGAATAATGCATTTTAAAATATAAACATATTTAAGCCTATTATAAAAAGGAAATGAAAATAGTACCTTATAAAAATACTAGACATATTTTTCTGTTATAAAAATATAATAGAAATAAAATACTATAAAAATAAACGTGCTATATAAAAATGACTAAAACTTGAGTAATAAGGAAACATTTATTATGAAATAATTTTTGATGTTTTAAAAAAAAACCCTGTAATCTTAAAAACTCAAAAATGACAATCATGTATGTCATTATTGAAACTCCAGAGTATTGTTTTTGCAGAATAATCCAGCTTTTGGAAACTCTGGTCCATGAATGCCAAGAAGAGATTTTATTTTTAAGTTTTTAAGATTTTATGTATTTATTCATGAGAGACACACACAGAGGTAGAGGCATAGGGGGAAGCAGGCTCCCTGCAGAGCAGGAAGTCCAATGCAGGACTCCATCACAGGACCCTGTGATCACCACCTGAGACAAAGGCAGATGCTCAACCGACTGAGGCAACCCAGGTACCCTAAAGAAGAGGTTTTAAACTAGAACTCTTTCCTTACTCCCTTATCTTCAGATAATACCATCCTTTTTTTTTTTTTAAGATTTATATATTTATTTGGGGGGGAGGGTCAGAGGGAGGAGAATTTTAACCCAACTGGGGGCTGGAGCTGAGGACCCTGAGATCACTACATGAGCTGAAACCAAGAGTCAGGCACTTAACTGATTACGGCACCCAGGCATCCCCAGATAATACCATCTCTTTACTGATAATGTGGAGAAGTTATTTTTGAATATTTCCCCCAATAGGAACTAGAGAATTCCACAGATTTTTTTTTTTTTTTTTTTTTTTGAGTGATACTGAGCCAGAACTTTTGTTTCAAAGGAATCATTTCTGGTTCATTTTTGTCCTCCTTAGATTTTTTTTTATATGTAGGTGAAGGTTCTCACACAGTGTTATCTGTAAATGTGGAAACTGTTACTTCCTATTCCACTTTTTCAAGGCGATCTTTTTACACTGTTATTTTCCTCTTTTTCTTGAGTATCCTGGAGGAATAAAAGAACACCTTCCAAATGATTGCAACTTTGATTCAAAACTTTTATTGTTATTATTTTTTTAATTCAAAATTTTCATGTAGAATCCAACTCTGGGTATTTCTCAAGACATGATTCTGGCTTCAGTTTTTTTCAAGATGCCAGTATGACATTATACCAATAAAATATGAATATTTTCTACTTAAAGATTTTAAGATACACTAGATGCCAGACCACCAAAAACAGATTTTTGCAATCAATATTCAAATGTCATTTACTTAAAGAACCCTCCTTCCTTACTCCTCAGACTGGATTAAAGCTCTATGTTATAACCAGAGGTCTGCAAACTATAGCTGGGGGGCTAACTCCAGCCAGCCTCCTGTTTTTGTAAATAAAGTTTTTTGTTTTGTCTTAAAGATTTTATTTATTTTCTCACGAGACACATAGAGAGAGACAGAGACATAGGCAGAGGGAGAATCAGGCTCCCTAAGGGGAGCCTGAGGTGGGACTCGATCCCAGGACCTGAGCCAAAGGCAGATGCTCAACCACTGAGCCACCCAGGCACCCCTGTAAATAAAGTTTTATTGAACACAGGTATACCTATTCATTTACATACTGTCTAAGGCAGCTTTTGCAATACAATGGCAGGGTTGTAGTTGCAATAGACACTGTACAACCCACAAGCTTAAAATATTTTCTCTTTGATTATTTACAGAAAAAAATTGCCAATTATTGGCTCCCTATCCCTGTCCTTCAAGACCTGAGTACAATTGGTAATGATGTATCTAGTGATAATTTTATTAATGTTATTCTCTCACTATTCTTTAAGCTCCATGAGGGCAAAAACCATATTTATTATCCTCACTATTTTATTCCCAGAACCTAGACTAATGTTGGCACATAGTAGTTGCTCAATAAATGCTTGTTGAGAATTAGATTATATCAGATGACAATTTGGGAGCAAATACTGCCTTTGGGGGTACACCTAACATTTCTGTTGAAACTTATGAAATACAGTGGTAAAGGGTTAGTGGGGTAATACACAAGGCATGCAGCATAATGTCTAGAATATAGAAGGTGCTGAATAAATGACAGCCCCTTTTTTTTGTAAAATCCTCCAAATTGTCTTTTTAAAATTCTGTAGAGACTTTGTCATATAAATGCACAAAAATATTAAGAAGTACATTCATTCCAGGGCACATGCTTATTATGGATTTACTCCATGCCTGATAAAGCCACTTTCCTTACTTCATGGCTTCTGAGTTTTACCACCCAGCCATTTTTTTTTCCAGCCATTTTTTTTAATAGGCCCTTCCTAATGATATGTGTTCTAGAAAAGAGGATTGGTGGAGAAGTCAGCTACCTTACCAAAGAGCATGTCAGTTCTTCATTTATGTGCTTGTTGACCAGGGCTATGCATTGCAATCACCTAGGGAATTGTTAAAAATAGGATGTGTGGGCTCTGCCTCCAGAGGTTTTGGTTTCATTGGTCTAGGGTAGTGCTTTTAAAGCTCCCCAGGGGGTTCTAATATACAGTGAGGGGTGAGATTGTCTGTTTCATCAGTTAAGAGGTATTCAATAAATATTTGTTCAGAGAGATTGAATCCACAAATAGACGATGGCCAGACCATTTATGACAAAAGAATTCTGACCCACAAACTCTGCAGTAACTGAGCTACAAGAATCAGGACTTAGTAATTGCCAGCTTCCCCATTTTTATACCTCCCCCAACTTCCAGCTCAAGACCAACAAAAGGAAGTCAAACAAACATTAATAATGCATTCCCATACTAAACAATCTCCAATCAGGTCATACCTGAAGCCTTCCTTTTTTTCTTTTTTCCTTTTTTTTTTCTTACTGTAAAGCTTCCCTACTGCCCTGCTTGTGTTTGAGTCTCTGCCAAAATCCAGGTGATGGTGGCTGACTCCCTTGCTATACCAGACTCTGAATAAGTAGTGTCTATTCTTATTTGGGTGGTCTTCATTAATTTCCACAGTGCTATATTCTTGTTACTGTAACTAATGTTAACAGATAAATAGCATACTTTAACTCCTCTTACAACCAAGAGAATCATATAAGAGAATCCCATGGGGATTAGGTTAAAAACTGGAATGAGTATGAGGTCTCAAGAGTGTCTCAGACAACTAAAAGCAGAATCCAGTTGGGTCTCAGGAACCCAGGGAGGGAAGGCTATTTGGAACCAGGAAATTTCTCCATTCTCTCATTCCCATTTCTCTCTGTGCATGTGCTTCATTCTTTCTTCTTGGTTTAGACAACCTATTTCTATCTTCCAGCCCACATGTCAGAATAACCAGTACCAGCAACTCTTAGGATTGTATCTCCTCAATTAGAGACAGAAGAGCTAGGCCAACTGGAATTTCTCATTCTGCATCCACATCTCCAAGGAAGGATCTCGGTGGCCCATGTTGCAGAGGTTCCTTTTTCTGCTGGCCTGCATACCACGTGAATTGCTCAGAGGAGGTCAGTTCCCACAGTAAACACAGAGGGTGACTGAGGGAGACATGTTAACAATATGACTTTAATAATTTTTTAAAAAGGCAATTTATTTTTTTTCAGGATCCTATACTTTTAATCATGCAATAGCATTTTATTTTATTTTTATTGAACTATAGTTGACAGATTATATTTTTTTAAATAATAAAATTTTTTATTGGTGTTCAATTTACCAACATACAGAATAACACCCAGTGCTCATCCCATCAAGTGCCCCCCTCAGTGCCCGTCACCCAATTTAAATTCTAGATTTGTACCAAAGCTGTTTTTGTTTTTTTGGTTTTCTTTTTTTAGTTTCCTAGTGATTTTTGTCTCCTCTGGTGAAGCTTCCTTGTATAACTTGCACCTGCAGCTCCACTCTCAGGCATCCTGGGGCCATTTAACATTGCAAGGAAAAGTACCCTTGAGATTATGGTGCCTCAGGGTGTGTGTGCCTCTCTACCTTATATGCTTATGTGCCCATAGAAGTGTGCCACCTATGTCCATGCCCCCACCATCTCTCAGGGTCCCTTAGAAGTACACTTCATCTATTATTTCGTGAGAGGAGTTCATGCCCAAACAACTGCTATGATCCATGCTATCCTTTTGGGGAGTTCTATGCCCTTGGATCTTCTTGCCCAGCAGATCTAGGGTTGGGACAGCTGTTTGGAGCCCCCCAACTTCCCACTGCCTCTATCTTCACTCATCCAAAGTGATACTATTCTCTACAGGGATGCAGAATCAGCAGGAAGGTACTAGGGATAGAATAAGAGAATTTCTGGAAGTGGAATGAGCTCAGAGTAATCCACTCCTCATCAACTCAGGCACTAAAATAAAATTCTAGGCAACACAAGGAGTCAATTAAGCCTAAGTATATGCCATTTGCTTTGTAGGTGAATATAAATTGCAGAGACTAGAGTTTAGAGACACTGTGCTCAAGCCAAAACTAGGGCATACTGTACTTCTTCCATCAAATCATACACCATAAATACAGAGGAGCCCATAGGATTAAGCCCAGAATTGATACTTTCAAAGGAAACTTGGAGGAAAGTGCTGTTTCAGACATTCTTGCCACTATAACCATGGAGCTCTGCACCGAGTCTTGATATCAAAGATTTACTGAAGACCTGACACATTTACTTACCATTATGCAAATAACGTATTCTTACTTTTCCCTACTGTGAAGTTCAATTAATGTTTTATGTGAAGTCAAATAGGCTGCTATCCCTTAAAGTTCTAGTTTTAAATAAGCAGCAGTATTATCAGTCTGCTTTGATGTCTGCTTATCTCTGAGCAAGGAGAGCAGGAACAAAGATATCTGGGTGTCTTACATTGGTTATATAATTGCAGAGTTCACAGTCTCTTTGCCCTTTTCAAGGTTTTGGGTTCTATCTGATCTGACATTTTCCAAGCCAGACAACCGAAGACAGCCTCTGAAAGATCATCTCTCTCTTTCGTCACCACCCCCCAATCCTGGAATATTTTACATGAGTTTGCAGTGCATCTGATTCTCACTGGAAAGGATTTATTAGGCCCTTTGGGCTGGAGGACATTATAACCTAGATGAGAGAGACTGAGTTTCCATTCCTCTGCTTAGTCATAGAGGCTGTAGCGAGATATTTAGATGTTTTTGAGTCTTGATTTTTTTCACCAAATGGGAATAATGTGGAAAGCAATGTATTATCAAATGACGATCAAAAGAGATCTTGATGTGGAAGGCCTAAGATCATTTATTGAACACTTACATGTAATCTGCCGGACCTGTGGATGCAGTGATGGAGCAAAGTCAGACATAGTCACTTTTCACATGGATTTACTTGGAAAGCTAGATATTTGATTTTTAAAAGGCACACAAACAATGTAAACTTTAACCTTACAGATGCCCCAAGGTGGAGGTATATGGTGCTGTCAGAGGCTGTATTAGGGGCATCTGTTCTGGGTTGAAGGTCAAAGAAGACTTCCACTATAGTGGCAACAGAGCTACAATCAGAAGAGAAAATAAGAAGTCACTAGAGGAAGAGTTAGAGGCAGGGGAACAGCAGGTACAAAGTTACAAGACTCAGAGTGTATACAAGGGACTGAAAGGTCATGTGCAGAAGGACCACTGGCATCTTACCCTCCATTATTAAGGGTACATTGCATATAGTCAGATGGGGAGAATAAAAACAACTTTGCATCCTTAGAAAACCACCAAACAAAAATCAGAAAAACTATGTCTAATCCTACTTTTCAAAATTAATCAATCTCTGAGCCATGTCTTGAAGGTTAACAACTTTATCTCTGACTTTTATGACCTTGAGGTTTTCAAATTTATAATAATATTTGAAGATATGAAAATTAAATAAGGAAGTCTGGTTTTTGAACCATGAGAATAATAATCAGACTGATTGGAACTTTTTAAAAAAGACTTTATTTATTTATTCACGAGAGACACAGAGAGAGAGGCAGAGACATAGGCAGAGAGAGAAGCAGGCTCCCTGTGGGGACCCCAAGATGGGACTCCATCTTGAGACTCTGGGATCATGCCCTGAGCTGAAGGCAGATACTTAACTGCTGAGCCACCCAGGTGTCCCTGATTGAAACTTTATAGCATTAAGTATCCACATTTTCCTTTTTCAGGGTGTCCCATTCTTTTGAAAGTTGGACTCTTACAGTTAAAGGCTTATTTCTTAGGGTTTGAATCTCCCTCTGGGGTCTCCTTTGATGGTGTTAGTGTGGCTGCAATGCCTCCAAATGAGTTGAGAGGGATTCAGTTGGGCCCAGCTTACAGACTCCTGCAGATTACTTCAGAAGTCTTATCTTTACCTTGAGACCAAGGAGGAAGCCATTGGGGGTCATAGGGACATGGTCTCCTTTTTTCCTAAGTTTTTATTTAAATTCAAGTTAGTTAACATATAATGTAGTATTGGTTTCGGGAGTAGAATTTAGTGATTCATCACTTGCATATAACCTCCAGTATTCATCTCAACAAGTACCCTCCTTAATACCCATCATCCATTTAGTCCATCCCCTGCCTACCTCCCCTCCAGCAACCCTCAGTTTGTTTTCTATAGTTAAGAGTCCCTTATGGTTTGCCTCTCTGTTTTTAATCTTATTTTGTTTTTTCTTCCCTTTCCCTATGTTTATCTAGTTTCTTAAATTCCATATATGAATAAAATCATATGGTATTTGTCTTTCTCTGACTTACTTTGCTTGAGATAATACCCTCTAGTTCCATCCATATCATTGCAAATGGCAAGATTTCCTTCTTTTTGATGTCTGAGTAGCACATCTTCTTTATCCATTCATCAGTCAATGGACATTTGGGCTCTTTCCATAATTTGGTTATTGTTGATAGGGCTGCTATAAACATTGGGGTTCATATGTTCCCTATGAATTAGTACTTTTGTACTGTTTGGATAAATACCTGGTAGGGTAGTTGTTGGGTCATAGGGTAGTTCCATTTTTAACCTTTTGAGAAACCTCCATACTGTTTTCCAGAGTGGCTACACCAATTTGCATTCGCACCAACAGTGTAAGAGGTTTCCCCTTCCTCCACAACCTCACCAACATCTGTTGTTTCTTTTTTATTTTTTTAAATAACTTTTTAAATTGGAGTTCAATTTGCTAACATACAGCATAACACTCAGTGCTCATCCCGCCAAGAGCCCCCCAGTGCCTGTCACCCAGTCACCCCAACCCCCCACCCACCTCCCCTTCCACCACCCCTTGTTTGTCTCCCAGAGTTAGGTGTCTCTCATGTTTTGTCACCCTCACTGATATTTTCACTCATTTTCTCTCCTTTCCCCTTTATTCCCTTTCACTATTTTTTATATTCCCCAAATGAATGAGGTCATATTCTCCAAATGAATGAGACCATATGTTTGTCCTTCTCTGATTGACTTATTTCACTCAGCATAATACCCTCCAGTTCCATCCATGTCAAAGCAAATGGTGGGTATTTATCGTTTGTAATGGCTGAGTAATATTCCACTGTATACATAAACCACATCTTCTTTATCCATTCATCTTTCATTTCCTGAGTTAAGATTAGCCATTCTGACAGGTGTGAGGTGAGACTCGTTGTGGTTTTGATTTGTATTTCCCTGATGATGAGTGATATTGAGTATTTTTTTCACGTGAGGGACATAATCTCTTATACTTTGGGTATAAGTGCTTGCAGAGTGAAGAGTGCATTAGAGACAGAGTAAGTGCAAGTTGATATGTTAAGAGGCCACTGGAGTAACCAAGTTGAGAGAAGATAGAGGTTTGTTCTGGGGTGGTGATAGTGGTTGTGAAATGGAGAGGAGAATGGAACTGAAAGATATTTAAGTTGTAACAGGGGGCAGCCTGGGTAGCTCAGCAGTTTAGCGCCACCTTCAGACCAGGGCGTGGTCCTGGAGACCCTGGATTTAGTCCCGCATTAGGCTCCCTGCATGGAGCCTGCTTCTCCCTCTGCATCTCTCTCTCTGTGTCTCTCATGAGTAAATAAATAATTTTTTTTTAATTTTTATTTATTTATGATAGTCACACACAGAGAGAGAGAGAGGCAGAGACATAGGCAGAGGGAGAAGCAGGCTCCATGCACCGGGAGCCGACGTGGGATTCGATCCTGGGTCTCCAGGATCGCGCCCTGGGCCAAAGGCAGGCGCTAAACCGCTGCGCCACCCAGGGATCCCAATAAATAAAAATCTTAAACAAAAAAAAAAGTGGTAAAAGGAACAGGACTTGATTCTGGCCTGAGAACCAGTTGGGTGGTGAAGCCATGCCCTGAATAGGGAAGCCCTGGAAGAGGGGCAGGCCTGGGTCTTATAAAATCTGTATGCAGGAAAAGTCTGATTTTGTCTTCCCAGGAATTGAAGAATTTCTCAGATGATGGTACAGCTATTTATAAACTATTCCAAACTACATCAGGCTTTAAACCCAGCATTTCCAAATCTCAGTGTGTAATCCCTTAAACCCTCCTGTAAAATGCACAGAATTCCTTTGTCTAAGGCACTATTGTTAACTCCTCAGAGAACTCATTGAAATGTATATACCCTCAGGGGCCGGGACAGGGGAAGCATTAAGCCAGAATCTTCCTCTCTTAATAACCTCTGATGTTTACATGGTATTTTAAAAATCACAAGATACTATATCACAGTGCTGCTCAAAGTGTGGTCATCGGAAGGCAGCATCAGCATCACTTGGGAGATTGTTAGAAATGCAGATACTCAGGGATGCCTGGGTGGCTCAGCGGTTTAGCCCCTGCCTTCAGCCCAGGGCATTATCCTGGAGTCCTGGGATCAGGCTCCCTGCATGGGGCCTGCTTCTCCCTCTGCCTGTGTCCCGGCCTCTCTGTGTGTCTCATGAATAAATAAATAAAATCTTAAAAAAACAAAACAAAAATGCAGATACTCAGACCTTCTGAATCAAAAACGTGTATTATGGGTGTTAAAAGCAGGGAGGTCTGCAGTCTGTGTTTTGGCAAGTTCTCCAGGTGATTCTGCTGCATGCTCAAGTTTGAGAAGCACTGCTTATCATATAATATCTCTTCCATGCTTAACAGTAATTGTGGAAGGTGGATATTATTATCATCCTTGTTTCACTAAAGAAGAACCAAGGCTCTGACAGGTTACATGACTTGCTTAAACATATAGTTGGTGGTGACAAAGGTTGAAACCCAGTCCATGGTTTTTCTAAATCTACATTTAGTGCCTTTATAGTCTTCTTTTTTTTTTTTTTAAGATTTATTTATTTATGACAGAGAGAGAGAGAGAGAGAGAGGCAGAGACACAGGAGGAGGGAGAAGCAGGCTCCATGCGGGGAGCCCGAAGCCGGACTGGGACTCCAGAATCGCGCCCTGGGCCAAAGGCAGGCGCCAAACCGCTGAGCCACCCAGGGATTCCCCCCTTTATAGTCTTCTTAAATGAAATGAGTACAAGGACCTTGAGGGAACAGATGTGTAAATTTGATGGGGACAGAGGTTGGGAAGGTGGGTTTGAAAGAGATGGAAGGATATCCTACCTTACACCAAATAATATATTCTTCTTCCTGGGGAGGGCCTCATAGGTGGGAGCAGGGGTGTGCTGGAGCTTGTTGGCATCAGCTCCTGAGAGGCAAGAATGCACATCTCTTCCAAATTCTCCATTTATTGATGATATGCTGGTAGGTTAAAATAGACCAGGTTGGGAATATTTACATCACAGAAAATGGCAACAGCTGCAAATCAGGGCTGGTCACTCCCACTCCTTAGGGGGAATTGTTAAATAGTTACCAGCACATCCCTGAAGGAGAGTCAGAAGATCTCAGAGGCAGTGTATCATAAAATAGGGAAGGAGTTGCTGGAGAAGTGGGACAGGGTCAACTGTGATCAAGGTAAGGTGTTGCCAATTATAACCATGAGCCAGAAGTTTCTTCTATGGATTAAGATTACCAGGAACAAATAAATGTATCTTAAATCTTATGCTTTCAGCTGAGCTAACCTAGTCAAGATGGGAAAAACTTACTAAATACACTTACTTTTGAGACAGAATAATAAACATTTTAAAACAGTGGTCTCTATCTTTTTTTTTAAGTATGAAAAGCAACATGGATAGGATTTTCATAACACTTCTTCAGCCTTTTTCCCAGCATGGGCTTGAAGTCACTTGTGAGAACTATTGAATAAAATGATAACAGGTGCCATCAATAAAACCTACAGAGTATGGAAAGAAAGGAGTTTTTGCCAACATCAGATTTTTATTACATTTCAGTTAGAGTTTAAGTCGAATAAAATTGTATGATTTTTTTCTAAAAATCCAAGAAAGAGAAACTAATTTTATTGACATATAGATTCACTCTGGGAGAATAATTTAAAATGGAACCTATCTTAGCTAAAATTTGAATATATTTTGGTGTAGAAATCAAGAATGAAAACTTATGTTGGGTTTTTAACTCAGAATGTCATAGAACTTACCTCCTGACAATAGGAATCACTTAGATTCCTCCCCCCCGCCTACTGCCCCCAGCCCTGTGGTTCTCAATCTGGGTGTTACATTAGAATAATTTGGGGGATCCCTGGGTGGCGCAGCGGTTTGGCGCCTGCCTTTGGCCCAGGGCGTGATCCTGGAGACCCGGGATCGAATCCCATGTCGGGCTCCCGGTGCATGGAGCCTGCTTCTCCCTCTGCCTGTGTCTCTGCCTCTCTCTCTTTCTCTCTGTGTGACTATCATAAATAAATAAAAATTAAAAAAAAAAAAAATAATTTGGGAAGTTTCAAAATAGGTGATTCCCAGGCTATAGAAGGGAGGTCTGCAGTCTGTGTTCTAAATCGGTGTCTGGGAGTGAGACCCAGGCCTTATTTTTAAAGCACCTTAAATGGTTCCAAGGTACACCTAAAGGCAAGAGCCCAGTCCTGGAGCAATGACAGAAACTACCCCTTTATTCTACAGGTGGGAGACCCAAAGCCCAAATTGCTTCACTAATTGTCCCCAGGCTACTCAGCTAGCCATTCCCTGGTTTATCATCAATCATGTAACAGTTGTGGAACACTTAGTGTTTGTCCAGTCCTGGGTGGATGCCATGGAATTTGGAAAGACCAACGCGATAGTCTGTGGGGTTCTATGCTCATAACTCTAACTGGCATTTTCATCCTGGTGAAATCATGTTAAATCAGTAGCACCTTCAGGTCTTCATCTCATCCTGCAATCCTTCCCCCCGCCCCATGTTTTTCCAATCCTCTACTTAATATTACTATAATAGCACTTCATAATTTGTTTTCCTAGCATTCACTACAGTTTATAGTCATAATTATTTATGAGATTATTATATGAATATAGACTTCCCCACCAGTCTGTAAACTCCATGAGGGCAGGGATTGTATTTGGGTTTTATTCACTATTCATTCATTCATTTTTCAGCCAATATTTTCTGAGTGCCTACTCTGGATTGGGCTCTATTTCAAGAACTAGAATATTGCCTGGAACACAGTAGTCATAGATATTTCTGTTGGTTATTAAAAGGAGAGAGAAGCAACATATGGAAGTGTAAAGAGGTCGCTCTTTGCCTTGCTGTATGGCTCTCATAGTGGTTCCCAGACAAGCAATTTCAGCATCACCTGGGAACTTGATAGAGATGAAAATTCTTAGGCTCCACTCCAGACCTATAGAATCAGAAATTCTGGGGGTGGGCCCAGCAGCCTGGTTTAATGAACACCCCAGGTGATTCTGATGAATACAAAGGTTTGAGACCCTCCTCACTAAGAAGCTGGAGAAATCGGGAGGTGATGATATGCTCTAGGTTTTGTTTTGGCTTTAGTTAACAAATACCACCTTTGACCCTCCCGTGTGCTGCCTCTTTGCCTATCCCTCTTTAAGGATCCCCACCTGCCCCCAGAAAATCTAAAAGCTCAAAGGGACCATCAGATTTTGATCCCTAAGGACAGCTCTTCCATCAAACTATGGCCCATACCTTCAAGGAAGGTGGGACAATGCGCGGTAGACACAGCTGAAAGCGATGGTTTATTGAGGCTCTCTTCATAAAACTTGGAGGATATCCTTTTTTTTTAAAAAAATATTTTATTTATTTATGAGAGAGAGAGAGAGAGAGAGAGAGAGAGAGAGAGGCAGGGACACAGGCAGAGGGAGAAGCAGGCTCCACGCGGGACTCGATCCTGGACTCCAGGATCCCCTGGGCCAAAGGCAGGCTCCAAACCGCTGAGCCACCCAGGGACCCCCGGAGGGTATCCTTTTTAAATGAATTGGTTGTGTTAGGAATCAAACAGCCTTATAAACCAGAGATGTGAGTGTCGAGTGATTATAAAATTTGATGCTACCCTGTTCTCTGGTATCTGTTGCCAACTCCCGCTGTCAAGCAGCAACTCTCATTTGCCTGTGTGTCTCCCTTGCTGGGTTGGCCAAGAATTTCTGAAGATGGTCACAAAGCCTTGCTATTCGGTCCACTCTCAAGTCACACTCTTCAGCTTTGACAAGGCCCTCCCTGGTGCAGCTCTGCATCCTTTTTGTCCTTTTATCCTCACCCACAACTGCGCACTTTCTCCCACCAACTGCTCTGACCTCTTTCACTCTTGGCTCTGACCCTGCAGCTCCTCTTGGGAAGTGAAGGAGGACAGTACACTGTCTCAGTACACTCTCTTGGCTTCCTTCATCCTCATCTTTCTGCATTTTTACATGTTCCTTCTTTCCTCACTTCCACTCCATTTACAAAGGATTTACTGAGAAGCTTTTATGTGCCAGGCAATGTGCAGCCTATAATCCTGCTCTCAGAGTGCATTCCTGAAAACCTGATTTTAAGAAAAACATTTAAGCAAATATATACTGTATATGAATATGTGAGACAGGATAACTATAAATGGCAACAGAAGCCACAAGGAAATTAATCAGGTCCAAAGAGAGAAAGAGAAACAGAGGAAGAGGTGATCTGTTTCTTTCCAGAGCTCTCCTCCCTCTGCACATTTTGATTCCAGCCTGGTTTGCTTCCCTGACTTAATTACTATCCTTTCTCTCTCTTACTCCCAGTCCTTTCCTCCTGCCTACAAATAGAACTGACTCATTTCCACTATGAAACATATCTTCATGATTCTAAGATTAGTTTACAACTGATGTTTGTTTCTACCTCTCTACTGAAACTGGACTTTCCATTAAACTGGTCATTAGAGTCTAAATCCAGTGGCCATTGTTTAGTATCCTCATTCTTCACTTGCTATGAGAGTGTCATGTCTCTTTTTGATTTAAACCCATTACTTCCCATGGTGCCTGGGTGGCTCAGCCAGTTAAGTGTCTGACTTTTGATTTTTGGCTCACGTTGTAATCTCAGGGTCTGCACTCATCATAAAGTCTGCTTGGGATTCTCTCTCTCCCTTTGCCCCTCTCCCTGCTTGTATGCTCAATCTCTCTCTCTCTCTCTCTCTCTCAAATAAATAAATATTTCTAAAAAAAAAAGAAATAAATAAATAAACCCATTCCTTCCCTAACTTCCGTGAATTGGAGCCAAACTTGTTCTCAAACCTTTCCACATGTGCATCTCTTCTTATCTTTCATTGACATCTCCACACCCACTTCCTTTGTGACATTTCTTTATTTTTTTTTTTAAGTTCTTTATTTATCTGAGAGAGAGTGAGAGAGAAAGCACAGAGGGAAAAGGAGAAGCAGACTCCCTGCTAAGCAGGGAGCCCAACATGGGGCCCAATCCTGGGACCCTGAGATCATGACCTGAGCTGAAGGCAGACGCTTAACTGACTGAGCCACCCAGGTGCCCCATGACATCATTTTTTATGTTACTAAGCAGAAGTGGCCAGGCCTTCCTTCACTGTTTGAAAGCTCTGCCTTGCTCTAGCTCTCTCATTTTCTTTTCTTTTTTAAAATATTTTATTTATTTATGAGAGACACAGAGACAGGCACACAGGCAGAGGGAGAAGCAGGCTCCATGCAGGGAGCCCGATGTGGGACTCGATTCTGGGACTCCAGGATCATGTCCTGAGCCAAAGGCAGATGCTCAACAGCTGAGCCACCCAGGCATCCCTCATTTTCCTCTCTGGGCCTGCAAAATGCTTAAGGGGAAGAACTGTGAATCAAACCTTCTGATCCCACCACAGGGCTTTGCTACAAAGGCATTCAATAAATATTTGGAATGAGTTGCTGTTAGCAATGGTATTTGATAGATATTAAGTAATATCTTCAGATATTAAGTAATATCTTCAAATATTTAATTAATTTTATGTATTTATGCATTTCATGGATTGCAAGTCCTGATAGCTGGGAATTTGATATTTCAACTGGGGAAGAACTGGATTTTTACTCTCGTCTGTAGCCCTGGTGCCCATGAACAGGACCTCAGTGAATGCTGCCATAGCAACACACAGCACTGCTTTGTTTTAGTCAGCATAAATTAACCTTTTAAAACATATGACTGTAAAGGGTTATGTTATTTTTGTTAAGTATATAATTACATTTTTGCTTTGAAATACCATCATCCCCACATTCCCAACCATTATGACTCTGAAACACATGCCCATGCCCCTCTGATACTTTCTCCTCCCAATGAGCTGAAGTGCCTTGTTGGATCACATCTGGCATGTTAATAGATGTATCCTTGCACAGTAAAATGCTAAATGATGTGCTGTGGATGCATGGCTGCTGTCAGGGTTTGCAAGACGTAAGAACTTGTTCAGAAAGTGTTTATGGCAGTAAGACTAACGAGCAGCCTCTTAGAGCATGTTTGATTAAGCCAGACTGAGAGTGAGATGAGAGGGCCAAGTGACACAGTATGGATTGGGGCAGTTAGCAGGAACATGCATCTTAAAAATAGATGAACTGAACTGCCAGCCCCAGGTTTGTTCATAATCTTTGAATTCTACTAAGTTTTACTTGAGTATATGAAGACTCAACCACAAATCAGTAAGAACTGGGCAGAGAAAGCATTTCTCCTGATTTAAAATAAATAAATAAATAAATAAAACAAGTTTCAAAATGCTGTCCTATTCTGAGTCCTATTCACAAATACTGTTCTTTTCTTTTTTTTTTTTTAAAGATTTTTATGCATTTATTTGAGAGAGCAAGAGAGAACACAAATGGGAAGTGGGGAGAGGGGCAGAAGGAGTGGGAGAAGCAGATTCCCTGCTGAGCATGGATCTTGATATGGGGCTCAATCTCAGAACCCTGGGATCAGGACCTGAGCTGAAGGCAGACATTTAACCAGCTGAGCCATCCATGCACCCCTGCTGTTCCTAGTTTCAATATGTAACACAATGGATGGAACAATGGGGTATAAATGGATAACACCTTATAAGTAAAAACCAACCTTCAAATGTTGTCCAAGAAGGTTTGTTTGTTTTTTTAAATCATATCCTTTATATTTCAAAATAGGCTATGATTAGTCTTCAACAATGTCAAACTCTCATTTATGTAGCAGATATAGGAAAACAAATATTCACCACTTTTCCCATGATTCTTCATGTGTAGAAGGGTGTATTATTCGGAGGCCTATTTGTTTAACACAGTCATCCAAACTCAGTGAGCTGAGAGGGACAGGGTTATAGGACAGCCTTCAAATATTTGGTTATGCACAATCATTCTCCCTGGGAGCAAATGGACAAAGTGTGGCACATCTGAATTTTTCTGAGGTCATTTCTAATTCTATGCTAGTATTAGATGCCAGTGTGATTAATAATATAACTCATCAGTTGTAGCCACTTGATAATTATTCTCATTTAGGCTCATGTATAACCCCATTTTTCCCCCATAAGAAAACCAAATTAAAAAAAAAAAAAACCAAATTATTTTATAAATTTTCACTTGCCAAATAAACAACAATTCTCACACTCCAAGAGCAAGACAAGTGCAAATTGCATTTCAATGAGTCTAGAAAAGGGAAATGCTATTTTATTTAATATTTTTAGTGCTATTTGTTCTTCTCGGATATATTTTTATGTTACTCTTTGATAGTTGCTTTGCTGAATGCCCTTTCCCACCTAATTCTTTTGAATCTCTGATTGAAAGTGCTTTCTCTAGCTCTCCAAGCAAGTTTAAAAGGAACACTCTTGTGTTTTACCAACCAAAGCAATAGAATCTATCACCTCCTGCCTTCACTACCAATCCCATGTTTTCAACAATTAGATTGGGAACACTGGAAGGGCAGGGATAGAGGCTGATCCACATTTGTATCCCTGGAGGTACAAATGGTTGTATCAATGGTTGACAATTGGAGATACTCAATAAGTGCTGTTTGAAAGAAAAAAAAGAAGAAATGCATGAGTGACCGCTCCATTCTAGTCCACTTCATTAGACATTTTTGAGGTCAATGGAGGAGACGCAGGGGTGAGAAGCTATTTAACACAAACCCCTCACCCACTCCCCTATCAGTTTGTAACTATCAGTTTGTCCTCTATAATTAAGAGCCTGTTTATTGATTTAATCTCTTGCTCTTTTTTTCCCTTTGCTCATTATTTTGTCTCTTAAATTCCACATATGCATGGAATCATATGGTATTTGTCTTTTTCTGACTTATTTCGCTTAGCATAATACTCTAGATCCATCCATGCTGTTGCAAATGGCAAGATTTCATTCTTTTTGTTGGGTTGAATAAAATTCCATTGTATATAGGTGTACCACATATTCTTTATTCATTTGTCTATTGATGGACACTTGGGCTGCTTCCATAGCTTGGCTATTGTAAATAATGCTGTTATAAACACAGGAGTGAATTAGTGTTCTTGTATTCATTGGGTAAATACCCAGGAGTGCAATTGCTGGATATTTCCATTTTTAACCATTTGAAGAACCTCAAACCATTTTCCACAGGGGCTGAATCAGTTTTCACTCCCACCAACAGTGCACAAAGGTTCCTCTTGTTTCTGCAACCTCGCTGACACCTGTTGTTTCTTGTGTTGTTCATTTTGGCCATTCTAACAGGTGTGAGATAACATCTCATTATAATGTTTTGATTTGCATATCCCTGATGGTAAGTGATGATGAACATCTTCTCACATGTCTGTTAGCCAGGTTGTTCCAAATTCTGGAAGTTCTCAGTCTTTGGGAGAAAGAACAGAGCTCAGATACACCACCAGGTTGGCAAAACAAAGCAGTTGACACAACTGAGAGTCCTTTTCTGTGTCAGGATATTTATATACTCATTTTCATTTAATTTTTTAATAATTCAATAGTTAATATCATTCTTATTTTGAGGTGAGAAAATAGAAGCTCAAGTGTATTAAATGTTCAAAGAAGCTTTGATGGGAACTACAGAAGCACTAGTGAATTCACCACCAAAGCACTAGAGTTTAGTCTAACATCTTCGGTCAGTTTTTCTTTCCCTTAGTATCATTAAATACTGTGTGAGCATCTGTGTGTGTGTGTGTGTGTGTGTGTGTGTGTGTGTGTGTGTGTGAATGTGTACATGCATGTGTATATGCTAAGTGTGAAGTTGTATGTTTTTCTTAAAGATTTATTTATTTGAGGGGGGAGAAGTAAAGAGAGAATCCCCAAGCAGGCTCCCTGCTGAGCCTGGAGCCCCACAACATGGGGCTTGGTGCCAGGACCTCTGGATCATGACCTGAGCTGAAATCTGGAGTCAACTGCTTAACCAACTGAGCCACCCAGGTGCCCCAAAATTGTATAATTTTTAACTTTTAATTTTAAAGATTGTTATGCAATAAAATTCCTTTTTTCTTTTGGTATACAGTTCTATGAATTTTGTGTGTCTGTGTTTGCTATTAATTTGCATTGTCATTCTTTTTTAAATGAAGTGTACTTGATGTGTGATGTTACTTAGTTTTAGGTATATAACATATAGATTAGACAATTCTATACATTACTCAGTTCTTGCCACAGTAAGTGTAGTCACCATGTGTCACCACATAATATTATTACAAGATCATTGACTATATTCCCTAGCTGTACTTTTCATCTTCATGACTAATTTATTTTATAACTGGGAGTTTGTACTTCTTAGTTTCCTTCACCTATTTTGCCCATCCTCCTACTCCCCTTTCCTCTGATAACCACCAGTATTTAGGAGTCTGTTTCCGTTTTTTGTTTGTTCATTTGTTTTGTTTTTTAGATTCCACATAAAAATGAAATCATATGGTTTTTGTAGTTGCCTATACAGTTTTATGAATTTTAACATATATATAATAGAACCACCATAAACTGGAAAAGAACAGTTTCATGACCCAGAGGAGCTCCCTTGTGCTGTTATCTTGTAGTCATACCCTCTCCTCATCTCTACCTCCTGGCAACCACTGGTCTTTTCGCTATCAATATAATTTTATCTTTTGATAATGCCCTATAAATAGACTCAATAGTACCTAAACTTTTGAGATTGGCTTTGTTTTGTTTTTGTTGTTTTTTAAATTTTATTTATTTATTTATGACACACACACACACACACAGATAGGCAGAGACATAGGCAGAGGGAGAAGCAGCCTCCATGCAGGGAACCTGATGTGAGACTTGATTCTGAGTCTCCGGGATCAAGCCCTGGGCTGAAAGGCAGTCCTAAACCACTGAGCCACCCAGGCTGCCCAAGATTGGCTTTGTTTAGTCTGTATAATGCCTTTAAGATTTATCCAAGTTGTGTATATCAAAGTTCATTCCTTTTTATTGATAAATGGGATTCCATTGTATAGAATACCACAGTTTGTTTATTCATTTGTCCACTTGTGGTGGATGGATAGATGATTCTCTGAAAGACCTCCACATCCTAATCTCCAGAACCTGTGTTGTGGCATGTTATAATGTGTTATCTTTCATGGCAAGAGGAATTAAGACTGCTAATCATCTGAACTGGCCACTGATGACTTCAAAAATGGAAGGGACCATGAGCCAAATAGTGTAGACAGCCTCTAGAAACTGAAAAAGGCAAGAAAAATTCCCTACAGCCTTCAGATAAGAATGCAGCCTGTCAAAAATTTGATTTTAGTCCAGTGAGACCCATTTCAGATTTCTCATTTCCAGAACTCCAAGATTTCATGTGGGTGTTATTTTAAGCCACTAAGTTTGTGGTAATTTTTTCCAGTACTATAAAACTAGTACATCATTGAAGGACAACATTAAATTATTTCCAGTTTGGGGCAATTATGGATAGAGCTGCTATAAACATTTATGTACAGGTTTTTGTGTGAACATAAGATTTCATTTATTCAGGGAAAATACTCAGGAGTAGGATTGCTAGGTCATGTAAATGCATGTTTAATTTTATTAAAAAACTGCTAACCTGTTTTCTAGAGTATCTGTACCACTTTACATTCCTACTAGTTACATATGAGAGTTCTAGTTGTTTTTGTATCCTTATCAGGTAGCATTATTTTAGCCATTCCATAGTTGGGTAGTTTTATTTATTTGTTATTTATTTATAGATTTTGTTTATTCACGAGAGACAGAGAGAGGCAGAGACATAGGCAGAGGGAGAAGCAGGCTCCCCACAGGAGCATGATTGTGAGACTCGATCCTGGACCTGAGGATCACGACCTGAGTCAAAGGCAGATTCTCAACCATTGAGCCACCCAGGCATCCCTGGGTGGTAGTTTTAATTTGCATTTCCCTAATAGCCAATGATGTTAAACATCTCTTTATGTGCCTGTCTGGTAACTTTATATCCTTTTTTAGTGAAGTGCCTAAATCTTTTGTCCATTTAAAAATTGGGTTATTTTATTATTGAGTTTTGAGAATTCTGTTTTCTATGAAGAAGTCCTTTGCTGCATATGGAACTATTTGTGTGAGTCTACTTCTGACTATTCTGTTCTGTTCCATTGACCTATGTGTCTATTCCTTTGTCATTACTACACTGTTGATTTCCAGTAAGTCTTGAAATTGTAGTGTGATTCCTCCAGTTACTCTTCTTATCAATATATTTTCTACCTACTTCCTTTGCCTTTCCATATAAAATTTAAAATATGTATGTATATATCAACAAAAAGTCCTGCTTGGATTTTGTCTGTTATTAGTTAAATCTGTAGATCACTTTGGGGAAATTGATATCTTTACCATCTCTCTCCATTTATTTTGATCTTAAGTTTATCAGCATTTTTTTTTTTTTTTAGTTTCCAGTATACAGACCCTGTCTTGTTACATTTCTATTCCTTGAATTATTGTAAATGGTGTTGTCATTTAAATTTCAGTTTTTATTTTACCTTGTTAGTATATAGAAATGCAATTGATTTTTTGGATGTGCTGACTTTATATACTGCAACCTTGCTAAATATACCTATTGGTTTTAGAAGCTTTTTATGGGTTTCTTGAGATTTTCTATATAGGCAATCATGTCTGAAAATAGGGAGAGTTTTACTTCTTCCTTTCTAATTTCTATGCATTTTATTTCTTAATTTTTCCACCCTTATTGCACTAGTTCTTCCTCTTCTAGATTTAAGGCTGGAAACTTTTTAGTCCTAGGAGCTGCTGTAGCTATCTTGGGACCACAGAGGAGAGGGTTCCCAGAAGTGTCACCAACACCAAGGGTGCAGAGCAGAGGAAGTGAGAAAAAAAAAACACACCTTGGTATTATCATTTTGAGCTTTCAGTTATATGTTATCTGAAACTAGTTAGATCTCTCCCTGAACCATCCAGTAACTGGGGCCAATATATTCCCTCCTATTGCTTACTGCACAGTGAGCTGAATTTTCTGACATTTGCAGTGGAAATATTTCTCATTTTATCAATACTATCATTTTGAATTTCCTCACATATTAAAAAACACTGATTAGTCATAACATATTTCTTTTCAAAGCATTTGCCTTTACCTTTTCCTTATGGGCCAAGGCAATCTTGTTATCCATATATCCATATATCCATTTAATGTGATAAACTGATAAACTCAGATTCCTCTGGGAAGCTCTGACTATGAATAGCTGTTAGGTATTGTCACATGCCAAGAGCTCACAGACAGACATTTCATCTGATGGTTTCTCGACTATTTCTGATGGAATGTGTGTTTTGAGATGGAAGGTGAGGAGAGGTTGAAAGATGAGAGAGATGAGTGTATAAAGTTGCAGTAATATACTACAAGCTTTGGTTAAATTGTATCCATTGGAGGTAGCCCAGGGAACTTTATAACTCTTCTCTCATGAAGAGGTAATACACCTCATGGTATCAATAGAATCTCCCAAGATGCCACTAAACCTGACTGATATCTCTCATCTGTATGCTAAAGTTCAAGGGATGTTGGACCCTCTTGGGGAGAGGGTGGCTTGCTAACAAAGTGCTAAAGATGACTCAACCAATCACTTAAAAAACTGGCATTTGAATCCAGACCTGCCTGACTCCAAAGCACTTTATTTATCCTTGAGGGTACATGGTCACTTAAAACATGACCAAGAAAACAAAACAAAACAAAAACAAAAAAACAAAACAAAAAAACATCACATAGAAGCACACATCTGAGCAAAACTTCTTGCATACCCGCTGGAAAACAGCCAAGTTGTCTGTGTTCATCTCCTTCTATGCTACAAATTATTGCATTGAGATCATGGAGACCATAGTCTCTTCCATAGTGGCTGTAGACACCATAATAGATTAAATATGCTGGATATTCCTTGCTATCCCTTTCATTAAAAGGTGGGGTCTAATTCTCACTTCCTATTAATATTGCCTGACTTTAGTGTCTTGCTTGACCAATAAAATGCAACAGAAATGATCTTTAGGGACTCCTGGGACTAGGTCATAAAAAACCTTGCAGCTTCTGCCTGAGTCTTGAAACACTCTCTCTCTCTCTCTCAGAGCCCTGAGCTGCCATGTGAGAAGCCCAACTACACTGACACTGTCAAGATGAAGAAATGTCGATGCTGCTGTTGACAATCCCCATTAGACTCAGCCAACAAGGCACTAGAAATATGAGTGAAGCCATCTTGGCCACTTCTGTTATTCTGTGAGATGTCCTAACACAGGAATTTTCTCACAGATCGAAGGATCTGTCATCCAAGTGTTCTGGATGCAAGGATATACTTCACCATCCTCTGTCCAGGATATTGGGTTTGTTTTCCATTTGCAGAAATCTCCTAACCCGTTTGTTTCTACTCTCAGGGAATCAATCTCCTTCTGATGATTGTATCACCCTTCCTCCCATTTCATTTAATTCACAGCACCAGCTTCCACCCATTCCCCTCTGGGATATACTAGCTTTTTCTCAGTAAGAACCATTTGCTTCCCATCAGTGTCAGAGTGCAGGTGGTGGTCCTGTGGTAAGAAAAATTTGAAAATACAATGGTTTGGTGGAGTGGGACAGGGGAAAATGGTTGTTTTGTTCTCCCCTGATGAGCCTATAAGAAGGCAAAGCAAAACCAAATAGACACAAGCCACCAGTTAGATTTTTCTCTAATCTCTGATGAGTTACCTTCTCATGGTCTCCAGGTTCTGGCAGTGTCCAGAATTGAATGATATGCCAAAGAAAATGCCACAGAAGCTCTCAGAGAACTGCCAGTTTTATTGGAGAAATGGGTCTCATATACAAAGCAGCATCTTTCACCATGGAAGTTTTTCTTCCAGGTGAAGGCACTGTTGGACCCGCTGTCTCAATTCTCAAAGTCTCGATTCTCAAAGAATTTTGTTGAGGCAACAAGACATGCATCCAAGACCATCAAAAGTCCATACACTTCAGTGAATGATGAAATGGTAAAAAGTTGTGGGAGAGCAGCTAGGTCGTCCCTGGACTTGTAGAACAGCTATTTGAAAATCACCTCAGAAAGGGACTGGAGTTTCTACAGCTGTTCTCAAATTGCCACTTTGCCCAGATGACCTCTTTATGATCTGAAGACAATCTGCCTCTGAGAATTTGAAGTGTATATATATTTTTTAATTTTTATTTATTTATGATAGTCACACACAGAGAGAGAGAGAGAGAGGCAGAGACATAGGCAGAGGGAGAAGCAGGCTCCATGCACCGGGAGCCCGACGTGGGATTCGATCCCGGGTCTCCAGGATCACGCCCTGGGCCAAAGGCAGGCGCCAAACTGCTGCGCCACCCAGGGAATCCCCTGAAGTGTATATTTTTCACTGAGCAATAGGACAGGCCCTCCCGTATTCTGAGAGGACGACCAACAGCTGACAAAGTGGAAAGGATCTATGCATGATTCTTGGCTTGGCTTGGTTTCATCTATTAAATACGTGGTTTTCTTTCATCCCAGCAAGTCCTCTGAAGTGCCTACAAGCCATAGGGTGAAAATGTGTCAGGAGCCCTGCAAAGAAGAGAATTATCTTTTACCTTTTGAGAGGTTATGGTATAATAATAAGTGGTTTCATATGTCAGCTCTGGATTCGGACACCTTGAGTTTGAATCTCTGCTCCTCCACTCACTAGCTATGTGATCTGGGGCAAGTTAATTAAGATCTTTTTACTTCTTCTGAAAAAAATACATAAAATTCCTCCCCTATAGGGTTTCTTGAGGATTAAATTAGTTAATGCATATAAATACACTTAGGATGGTGGCTAGCACATACTAATTGCTCCATAAATGCCAACTATTAGTATTCTTGCTGTTTACTCTTTGAGGATATCTCAAAAGAACAAGCAAAGCAGTCTGTGATAGGTTTGCAGGTTAGGCTTTAATGAATGAAACACAAATGAATAGATGTGGTAACCTTTGGAAGCTTAAAGGAGGAAGTATTAAGGGGCAGCCCGGGTGACTCAGTGGTTTAGTGCTGCCTTCAGCCCAGGGCCTGATCCTAGAGACCGGGGATCGAGTCCTGCATCGGGCTCCCTGCATGGAGCCTGCTTCTCCCTCTGCCTGTTTCTCTGCCTCTCTCTCTGTGTGTCTCTCATGAATAAATAAAAAAAAAATTTAAAAAGGAGGGAGTATTAAGACATATTAAAAATAATGTTGCCTTACCTGGCAAGTATGAAGCACACGGAACTCACTATCCCAGGAGGTTATATAAGCCAAAAATGTAAATAGAATCAAGGAGAGATGAAAAAAAACTCTGAATGGTAGGACATAAAATCAGTGCATGCTGAATTTCTGAGGCACAGAAAACACCTGCCATTTCCATAGCACTTTCCTTGGCACCACCATTACAGAGAGCCAGCTCAATTAAACAATGGTGGGGCCTCACAGGAAACCTATTTAGATAGTGCTTGAAGAAGTTAGTGCTTTGACAGCTGAAGCCTTCCAGAGCTCATAGCTGGAAACCCCACACCTGCCTTCCCAGAGAGGGTGCTCCCAAATATTTTGTTAAGTAAAAGAGTTCTCCAAACTCTGGGACCCATCATTGCCCCAAGATAGTGAAAAAAGCCTTGTTTTAGGAGTTTGGTTGATGGTGGTACTATTTTTGGTTGTCTACCCTGCAGCTATTGCCTCTTTTTCCTTGCTGACATGACCTTGAATGTGTTCAGGTGTCAAGGCACCCTATATCAAGTTCCAGAGGTTGCATCATGATGTGTCTAGACAATTGTCGTCAACCCACTCCTCTTTGCAGTGACTCGTTTACTTGTGTTCACATGTTCTGGTTCTGGCCAAGGTAATATTAGAGGGATTCAGCTGAGAAACTTTGGTCAAGATTTTTCTCATATTAAAAAAAAAAAAAAAGACTTGAAAATTTTATTCCTTCGTACTTTCAACACCATTATGTGAAGGCGTGGTTTGTGGGGCTTCTATATCCTTTGCAGTCATGAAGGAAACTGAAAAGATATTTAGCCACAGTTCTGACTTTGGCAAGTGATGGAAACAACCTTAAGACAGCCTACTTCCAGACTTTGGATGTGAAATTACTAATTACTTGTATTGCTTATAAGCCACTTTTAGTTGGATATTGCATCGCTTGCAGATAAAAGTATCCTAACTGATGTAATTACTGTGTATGTTTTGTTCACCACCAACTAGTGCAGTGCTTGGCAAATGGCTAGGAGTTCAATACTAGTTTATTGAATTAGTGAAAGAACTACTCAATCTTATTGCTAAGTCTACTCTGTCCTGGTTCTGATGGTTCTGAGCCCTTGCCTGGCTAACCTGCCTGCAGTGGCAGTCACTTGTCCACTGAGCCTTTTCTTGCTCTTGCCAATTCTTTTGAGCTTGGAGTTATGCCCATGGTCAGTAGTGGCTCCTAGCTCTCCCTGAGACCAACTTCTGTCCAGATTGTGAAAGGATGGCCTGCTTTCATATCTTCTGTTGATGAGTTCCTACTGGAAAGGGTCTATGTATTACCTTCTGCTGAACTGTCTGGCTATGGACCACCTGCCTAGATTGCTAAATTTTGTCTATTTTTTTTTTTGTTGTTGTTCCATTCTCATATCTTGGGGACTATTTTATCTGCTTCCTTGAAGCACACCTTGCACCCCCACCCCACCCCAGCTATCATCATATCTCTTATATCTTGTCCAGAACTGGCAGTTGTGACCTGTATTCATTACCCAGTTCCACCCCCACCCCCTGATCTGGTATGGTCTAACCTTGGAGAGTGTTCCTCTTGATATACTCAGAAGTCATTTCTGTCCTCATCAGACAGAGTTTGGTGAGATGCTACTGAAGAATGACAAAAATTGCTTCTTCTGCAGGCTAGGAAGCTTTACTTGTGATCGTGTAATGTCAAGTAGAAGCTGAGCTAGAAGAAGAATAAGAAAATTATCCTCTACTCATTGTTCTTTTCTAAGATTAAAGAAAGGATCCCAGGCTTTTTGAAATCCCTATACAAGGACATTTCAGATTCACTGTTTATAAAATCAAAGAAAGTAAGCTTATTTTCAATTTTACTGAAATTACTGAGAATTAGGAATGATGGAAATGTTTTATAAATTATAAACTTGGGCAACCCTGGTGGCTTAGCAGTTTAGCGCCGCCTTCAGCCCAGGGTGTGATCCTGGAGACCAGGGATTGAGTCCCAGTTTGGGCTCCCTATATGGAGCCTGCTTCTCCCTCTGCCTGTGTCTCTGCCTCTCTCTCTCTCTCTCTCTGTGTGTGTGTGTGTGTGTGTCTTTCATGAATAAACAAATAAAATCATAAAAATAATAAAAATTGAAATACATTATAAACTTACAGGACCTACCCCAATGCCTATCACCAGTAGAAGAGTAGTTCACCTGTGGCATATGTACAGAACATTAGTTTAATGAAAGTAAATGATATACAGCCATGAGGAATTTCAAAATGTAGTATTGAGTTAAAGAAGTCAGATACAAGCATGCTATATTTGTTTAAGGCTCAAAAAGAAGCAAACCAAATATATGTTATTAAAAGTCAGGACAGAAGTTACCTGTTGTGAGACTAGAAGGCTGTGACCAGAAGGGAGCATGAGGTAGGCATTTGAGATTCTGGTCATGTTCTACTTTTTTGTCCTGGAACCTGGTTACATGGATGTGTTTAGTGTGCAAAAATTCAACAAGCTATACACTTATAATATGAGCACATCTCTCTATATATTATAATTCATTGAAAAGTTCAAAAATAGTTATATGGCATGGAAACAGGCCTGAATCAGAAAGCAAGCAAAGATTCACAGAATCCTAGTGGCAAAAATAAAGTCTCTCGTTTTATTTTATTTTTGATTGATTTGAACGAGAGAGAACACAAGCAGGAAGAGCAGCAAGCAGAGGGAGAGGGAGAAGCAGGCTCCCTCCTGAGCAGGGTGGGGCTCCATCCCAGTACCTTGGGATCATGACCTGAGCTGAAGGCAGAGGCTTAACCAACTGAGCCACCCAGGCAACTCAAAACCCCTCATTTCAAAGAGAGGAAGATTGAGTGCTCTGAAACCATTGAATCATTGAAGATCATGTCACATCAGACATTGCACCTACATCTGATTCTAGCCCAGGGCACTCTCATTGAGTGGGTATACAGGAACTTAGATTGTGACCAGAAATCTAGTGATATTTCCTTCTGTGCATCTTTATTTCTTTTTGTTGGATTTGCTTGTGAATCAGGATTGGGGGAATTGTTTAGGCATGTTTATTACTAACAGATATCTTTGTTGCTTACCTGAGGTATATAGAGAAAAGCACAGATGAGCAGGGCTGGCAGTCACACAGGATCTCAAGCTCAGAAGAGTTCTAGCCTTGATTTAATGCTCTGTTGTTTCCATCTTGAAATCCTTACTAATTTTCAAATAAAGCACCTAGCATTTTCAGGTTTTGTTGGTTCCTACAAATTATGTAGCTAGTCCTGCAAATAAATGTTGCTTTGTGGGCAGCTTGGGTGGCTCAGTGGTTTAGCGCTGCCGTTAGCCCATGGTGTGACCTGGAGGCCTAGGATTGAGTCCCACGTCGGGCTCCTTGCATGGAGCTGCTTCTCCCTCTGCCTGTGTCTCTGCCTCTCTCTCCCTGTGTCTCTCAGGAATAAATAAATAAATAAAATCTTTAAAAGAAAATGTTGCTTTGTGTAATACAGGTGATATGCAAGTCAAGTATTTGTAATCAAGAATTATTTTAAGTGATTGAGGGAAATTTGTTACTTAAAGGTAAATCCTATACAACAAACTGGTTTTATACAAAGAATAATACCCTAATATTTGTATTGTTTTCTAAATTTCTATGCCACCAGTTAACTTAAAATGAGAAATCTTATGGAAAGTGAAATAATAAATAAGAATTTTGGTTGGAATCATCTAATTTAAGAACTGGAAAGAGATCTTCAAAATAATCCATCCCTCTTATTTAGCAGATGGAGAAAATGAAGTTTAAAGAAGAGAGTGATTTGCAAAGAAATTGAGTCAACTGTGTAGGTGGAAGTCAATCAAAATTGATCTGTATAGTGTAATATTTGAAGACTCAGTGATATTTGGAAATTGCTGGCAAAGTTTCTGGAGCACTTTTTTTCCATCCCAGAAAAAGCCTCGTAGCCCGGCCAAAACATTAAACTTTGCTTTATGCAGAATCATTTGCTAGAGAGAAAGCATACAGGGAAATTGATTACATTTTGTATAAAATAATTACCTTAATGTAGCATCTGCCATATACAATGTTCACTTGGAAACAGAAATGACTGTTAGAATGGCTCTGCCTCAAATAGTTTGTTAGCATCAACTTGACCCAGCTCAGAGTCTGCCACATGCAGATACCAGCATTGAACAAAGCCCCTGGCATGTATCTGAAACACTGGGCTTGCATCTTAGCCCACCTGTTTGGCTTCACTGAATGGATTTAGTTGTCTGGGTCATGGCTTTGTTCTGTTTTTGATCAATGACATTTCTGAATCCAGAGAAAACATGAATGAATTAAAGCTTTTAATTAATTAAAGCTGGTAGGGGCTAGGAGTTCTGTTAGGTGACAGAATGGAACATGCCTCTGTTCTCAGGGAGTCCACAGTCTGGTTAGAGAAGGAGGCATGGTTATAACTCAAGGCAGTGAGTACAACAGTACAGATACACAAAGGGTAGTGGGATGGTGGGGCTACTTGGTGGAGCCTTGCAGCAAAGCAGGCAGCAAAGAATTGCTTCCTTAGTCTTAAAGGATGAGTAGAAGTTAGCCTGATGAGGGCCTAAGAGAGGGATGACATGGCACGTGGGGCAAAGAACTCCAGGAAAGAATGTGAACAGAGCCAGTGAATGGTTTTGAACAGAGAAGTGATTGATGCTTCAGAAAGATTGTGGCAGCAGCAGGGACAATGGATAGTGGGTGGTAAAGGGCAAGAAGGCAGGCAGTGGTCCAGGTATGCCCACCATTACCTTCCAAAATTTCTTTTCAGTGAGAGAAGCAGTATTATCAGAATCCAAGTCAAATAGGTGTTAGCATCCACTAGGAGGACTTTTGAAGTAATAGTAAGGAATTGTTTTGGAATAATTATGCTTGGGCCTTTCAAATCACACTCCATCCTAAATTCTAAGAAGGCAAATTATTAGATGTCATTGTCAAGGCTTCATTTTATATAAAACTTATGGTTATTGGGAGCCCCTTATACTACCAATGTATACAGTAGAGTGGTGTCCAAATTATAGAAATCAACATGGAATGTTTCTTTTCAAAATGATTATAGATTTATGGTAGAATATTTGCATGAATATTTCCCTGTCTTTGGACCTTTGATATTTTATTTCATCATTTCTTTCGGTGGAGAAGGGAACTTTAAACATAAAATAATATTAAAGGTAGGCAGTGAGAAGTCAATATTGGCAAGAGGGAGCCAATGTTGTCTGCTCTACTCTGAAGAATTTAAAGCTGTGGGAAAGATCTGTCAGCATGGCAACCATGAAGACCAAAGTAGGTGCCCTGGCCAAGGGCAGTGGAAAAGGAAGAAGGGAGGAGAGGCAAAACTTCATGTAAGCAGACCTCAGTGCAAAAGAGAAACTATAAAAGCACCTGACAGTCTCTATCCTCTGAGCATGTTACAGATTCACCTTAAATAAGACTGGGCTCATTTTGGGAAGGATTGTATCTACACACCTCACTATACAATGCAGCAGGGTTCTAGTTGTTTTTATGACATCCTAGTAAGAGCCATGCTATAAGGAGATGTTGAGTCCTTGGTCAGGGATGCATAATAATAATGAAAATTATACACTGTCATTCATTTAACAAATACTATATGCTGCAAACCATCCTAGGTGGGTAGCCTGACTGAAATCTCATAGTCAGGGCAGTGATATCCAGACCAGAACCCAGGTCACAGGGCTGCCATGTTCATGCTCTTTCTATTGTACTATATTGTCTAGTGTTTGTAATCTAGCCTGGAGGTGTGTGTGCACATGGAGATGGAAAAGCTGCCAAGACTCCAAGGAATGAATCTTAGGTAGTAGAATTTTAGGCATGTGAGAAGCCTGGGACTTTATCCAACTTTCTGAAAAATAGTACCAGCTAGGAAAGCTGTTCTGCCCAGATTAAAATACACTATGGAATGTGGTTGTTGGGAAGATCTCAGATGACAAATGGTAAAGAGCCTGGCATACAGTGTGATTAATAAATGAACCAATATATAATGAATTAATACAATATGAGCTCTGGAGGGCCTCTCACACTGCATATTTGAAGCCCTCCCTCTCTACTGCCTATCCCGTGAAAGCCACTACACACAGTACCTCACTACCACTTGATAGACTATGGGAGACTATGATTGTCTTCCTTGAGAATCCTGGGAGTGCCTTGGGTTTGGAGACCTAAGGGGCAGATTCATGGCTATTTCTGCCAGGCCCAAGGCATTCACCAGGTAGATTCTGGACAACCTTGTTCAGTCCTAAGTTTCTATTTTTCACTAGTGATACTCTCACCCAGGGCTGGGGCAGGAAGCTTGCTTCCAGATGCAACTTTCTAATCCCAGACCACAGAGTGGGTAGAGAACTGTTCTGGTTTCCTGCCCATGACTTTGCTTCCTGCCCAGGCATTAAAAGATCTCTTCACGTGTATCTAAGACTCACATTCTGAGGGCTTCATAGTTTTAACTCCTACCTACTACACTATCTAAAGTCTTCTTTGTTTCTGGTTTCTGGGAATTTCTTTTTCTCGTTTGCATGCATATTAAAGTGAAATCTTGTTAAGAATGCTCAGTTCAGGCCCTCACTGAATGGCCCCAGGGCTACTAGAAATTTAGGCAACTAATCCTGGACTTGCTTAAATCCAGACTTCCCTAAATCAGAGACAGGAAAAGAAAGAATTTACATTCTGCCTAGGGCCAAGGTCTTTTGATTTCTTTTTTTTTTTTTTTTTTTTTTATTATTTATGATAGTCACAGAGAGAAAGAGAGAGGCAGAGACACAGGCAGAGGGAGAAGCAGGCTCCATGTACTGGGAGCCCAATGTGGGATTCAATCCTGGGTCTCCAGGATCGCGCCCTGGGCCAAAGGCAGGCGCTTAACCGCTGCGCCACCCAGGGATCCCAGGTCTTTTGATCTCTAATGGAGAGACATGCTGAACTCACACCTGAACGAGGCTACGAGGCTACATGGCTCTCCCAGGTAAACAACAAATCCAGCTTTGTTTCAGACATTTGGTCATCTTTGTTTCTTACTGTTGTCTTTCACGTATCCTTTCTGTATATTTGGAAAAGAATTGGGAGTAGGATTTGTTAACGACTGCTAAGTCTGCCACTTTTTCTAGACAGCTGGGTAATACTACAGCATTTACAATGTTGGCTCACACTGTAATACTCCACAAAGGCCCTGAAGGGGAAACCAGCCACAAGTAATAAAATAAGGAGTGCCCAAAGCGCCTTTTATAAGATATAGAAAGGCTCTCAGCTGCCCTGGCCAAGGGCATGACTTGCTCTTCAACCCAAAGTCACAGAGGCAGAAGGGCTACTTTCTGTGTAGTCAGGAATCTGGGTTCCCCCATCAGCAACCATATGTGTTTGGGAACATTCATCAGCTAGGGAACTCGCTGAGCTGGAAAAAGAGACTTTCCACAGGACAGCTCAAAATATTTTAAACTTATGGAAAACTGGTAGTGACTTTCTTAATGTGCCAGCTGCTGACAAGCATTTTTGTTTAAAGATATACCAGGTCGAAAATAAAATGTTTCAAGGAACATTTCAATGGATAAAAGTTGGCTGTTCCAGGTGTCACTTGAAACAAAAGTCACCCTCAGTAATAAGGCATCTAGGTGGGCACCAACAGTGACTACTACAATATTCATTCCAAAGCCTATTTCATGTAGGCTTTTCTTTTTAGGAAATTCAGCAGTCTCCTTAAAATGGTGTGTAGCTGATATCTACATTAGTTTCTTAGTCTTGAAAAATGCTCTATGAAATATGCATTGAGGCAGAGCAAGGTCCTCTACCCAGTTTGTGCTATTAACTTGAGCCTGATAGATAGCACCCTTCTTTGTGGAATTGTGTTTTTTGACTATAATAATAATGATGCAACCTACCACACACATATATTGTGCTCTTCCTCAGAGTAAAAACTATGCAAACTAAAATCTTGTGTACCTTTAACATTTGTGGGGTCCAATGCAAGAGCACCAATGGAGGCCTACATATCACATATCAAAGTATTTTAAGGGTATAAATCATGCTAACAAACTGTTAAATAAGTTGTATCTCTCTACATTCATGTATATGCATTCATAACATCCTGGAAGAGCACATTTGAGTTTATAATTTTCAGATTTCTTGAAGTGTCATGCTGGAATGAGGTGGCCAGTGGAGAGTAGACCCCCTCACACACCCAACCTATGACCCACCTCCCCACCTCTTGCATGCCTAGTCTAGTCTGTTCTGTGAGGGACCTTGTATATTAGTCTACTTGGGTTGCCATAACAAAATACCACAGCCTGGGATTAAATAACAGAAATTTATTTTCTTATAGTTCTGGAGGTTGGAAGTCCCAGATAAGGTGCCAGCTAATTTGGCTCATGCCTTGCAGATGGCTGCCTTCTTGCAACATACACGCATGGCCTTTCCTCTGTGGCATATGGAGAGTGGGAACTCTCCTTCAAGCCCTGGCCATTTAGGGCTAATTGCTACAGAGGTTGTGGTTGACTTCCTGGGCTGGTTGCTACAAGCTGTGGGTCAGAGTTCTGTTTTCATATATGATCTAGCCATTGTCCATTTGTATATTTAATCTCTCAGAATCTAGCCACCATCTTGTCAGGGAGCTTCCCATGTGGAGACGACCTTAAGGTCTCACAGCAGCCAAAACCAACTTGCCAACTCTGTGAGTGAACTACTTGGAGGCATATCCCATAGTCCAAGCCAAGCCTTCAGATGATTACAGTCCTAGCTGACATTGGACTACAACCTCATGAAATACCTTGAACCAGAACCACCCTGATAAGCTACTCCCAAACTCAAAATTTGCAGAAACCATGAAAGATAAAAATGATTATTCTGTTAACTCATTGAGTTTTATGGTGATTTTCTATGCAGCATTAGATAACTCTTGAAGGAGAAGAGTGCAGCAGAAAAGAGGCCATCCCAAAACCTTCCAAGGTGTGGGGCCCAGGATGGGAGCTTCTATTGCCTGGATCTAAGGATGCTACTGATAAAAGGATTTTTTTTTGGTACCTAAGTATTTCATAGGGAAGGATCAGCCTATTTATATAAATTAGGAACTTGGAGGGCTCTAAGGGGTTTGAGATCAGAAAATTGTTTTACAGAGCAATAACAAAAGTGCCTTTTGTCTGGAGTGCACAAACAAACTAAAATGTAATGAGACCATTTATGTGCTTGGTTGTGTAAACATACAAAAATGTACATATTTTGGAATAGTCATAGTGGAAGATCTGCTTAAAACAACAATGCTGTCTGTCACTTTTCAAAAATGCCTGTGAAACTTCTCTTTCAAAATTGCCCACAAAGCTGGATTATGAGCTTCCTGTGAAGCCAGAGTCATCACTCAAACTGAGACTTGGTTTGTGACCCCAGACAGCGTTTCCCAGCTTGATCACCCAACCTACTCTGCAGACTTTGCTTTGAATGGCTTAGAATTGTTTCCAAAACTCACATCCCCCCTCTGAGGATACATGTCAGAGTTATCTTTCTAAAACACATCATGGATCATGTGCTTCAGTGGCTCTTGGTTGCAGAGAGAATTAAGCCCCAGCTTCTCAGCCAGATTTGCAAAACTTTATATAATACCCAACCCCCACCTCATTTTCCAGGTCTATCTTCCTGGAACACATGATGCCCTTGCCACTTACAGATGACAGGTACATTTACTGAGCTCTTATGATGTGCTTCACACTGTGCTAAGAGCTTTATATCATATCTCATTTTCTCTTTATATGATTTTGTAAGGTAAATGTTAATCTCTATAGTACAGATAATAAAACAGTGATCACTAGCACTTTGTACAGTGCTTACAATGTGTTAAGCCACTGT
Organism: Canis lupus baileyi; assembly: GCF_048164855.1. Taxonomy (NCBI): domain Eukaryota; kingdom Metazoa; phylum Chordata; class Mammalia; order Carnivora; family Canidae; genus Canis; species Canis lupus. The sequence goes on along the minus strand of NC_132859.1, from coordinate 22,728,349 downwards.
CCAATGGAAATATAATGTGAGCCATTTATATGATTTAAAATTTTCTGACTATTAAAAAGTAAAAAGAAACAAGTGAAATTTGTTTCAATAAAATGTTTTATCAGTGGGCTTGTAATCAATAGAGACTTACTGATATATTTTTTCTTCTTCTTCTTGGCAAGGTATTAACTCTTTCAAATCCACTATGTATTTTACACCTACATCATGTCACAATTTGAACTCTAAATTTTTATTGAAAATAATTGACCTCTATTTAGATTTCATAAAAAGTACAGTGGAAAAATTAGTTTCACATACCCAAGTTATTCCAAACATACTTTAGAGATTTCTAGTTATTCCAAACATACTTTAAAGATTTCTAGTACCTGAATATCAAATATCAAATATCAATAATCATTTCCTTTTCTACTTTTATCCATATTGATAAAACTGCTTCAATTGAAAACTTTTAATTTCAATTTCAATCAATTAAAATGAAATAAAATAAAAAATTTGTTTTCCAGGGCACTAGTCACATACCAAGTACTTGATGGTCATATGTGTTAAGGGACGCTTAACACGCTATGTTGGGAAGTACAACTCTGAGCACTTTACTGTTGTCAGCACAAATGTAGGAAGTAGATGCTATTATTATGAGAATGGTTGATTTGCCCAAAGCAACTTAGCTAATATCTTGGAGTCAGGATTTGAACTCAGGATTATTTATGTCCAAAGCCTAAGTTTTTATCCACTGTATTAGGTTCATACACTTAATTTCTCACTATTCTCTTTTAATGCTTACTTTCTTATTTCTAGTCCTTTTTATTAGACTGTTCTCTCTGGAATGCTTTGCAAGGCCCATTTTGGGTGTTGTCCATTCCTTTGGACAGGCATGTGATCACATTTTCAGCAAATATTAACAGCCATTTTTTTTAAGACTTTAATTATTTGAGGGAAACAATGCGTGTGAGAGAGCACAAACAGGGAGAGGGGCAGAGGGATAAGCAGACTGTCACTGAACAGGGAGCCCAATGTGGGACTTGATCCCAGGACCCTGAGATCATGACTGAGCTAAAGTCAGATGCTTAACCAATTAAACCACTGAGGCATCCTAACAGTCATTTTTTAAAATATCTCCCATGTAGGATATAGCAGTGATCAAGAAAGATGTAGCCCCTGCCCCCAAAGGGCTTATGGTTGAGAATAACATGTTACAAACTTTGATCTCAGGACCTTGTAGCACTCTAAAATTTCAGGACCACAAAGGACTTCTGATTATATGAGTAATTGCTGTCAATGATTATTGTATTAGAGATTAAAACGAGGAAACTTTAAACATATTTATTAATCCATTTAAAAATAACGTAATGGAAGGTCTGCTAAAAAGATGTAGGAGGACACTAAGCTCACCCTGACCCACACATACAACTAGATAATACTCACATCAGTATAAATAACCCAGGAAGCATCCAAAGACTGGCAGATAAACTCCACAACTAAACGTAGAGAGGAGGCCACATCAAAAAAAGTAGGAAGGGTGAAGAGGAAGTCTGGGAGCAAAACAGACTGTAGCTGTCTATGGTGGGGAGGGAGCCAATGGTGTGGAGAAGGGTGGAAAACAGATTTTTACACTGGGGAGCCCACAACTGGAGAGGATGAATCCCTAAAACATTTGCCTTGAAAGTAAGAGAGGCCAAATTGCATGAGTTCTTACATCCAGTGGGACTTAAAGCCTGGAATTTTAAAAATCGCTGGGCTCCATTCTGGGAGAGCATGGAGGGCATTAGGAAGCAGAGTCCCCACCCTTAAAAAAACAGCACAACAAACAGCCTGTGCAGATACAGCTTAGAACCAGGAGTTTGAAAAATGGAGGGGGTTGGGTGCAGATGTGAGGGAGAGTGATTTGCTCATCTCAGAACATCCCCAAAGAGACAGGGATCATGGGAACTCCAGGAACAAAGGAGCTAGCAGATGCCATTTCCCTCCCATGTCTCCTAACATAAACAACGGCCCCCTGGGTGAACCAGTATGTCATACATTACCTAACTTGCTTACAACAAGCCCTCCCTCCCCCTCCCACCCCCATACCTTACTCCAGCACTACAGGCACATCCCCCGAGAAGACAAGTGCAAACCCTGCCAATGCCACATTTCTTGACCTGTGCACTTTGGAGAACCTCATTTCTGGCTGTAGATCTCCTTTTGCAGGTAAACCACTGAACACCTGTTAAAACATGCCCCTCTCCTGCTAGGGACCAAACGCTACCCATAATAGGCAAAGAGAGTCTCTGCAGAAAAATGGACTGAAGGATTGCCCAAGACTCAACAACAGAGCACATGCAACACACATAGGAGATACTTCCTGAAATGCCAGGCCCTTGGGAACAGGGAACATTGCACTTAAGGGCAGACAGGACCTCTTCTTCATAAGGCTATTATTTTTAAGAGCAAGAGAAGTAGCTGACTTTAATAACACAGAGAAACCAACAAAGAATGTCAGACAACATCAGGAGACAGAGAAATATCTCCTGAATGAAAGAACATGACTGTAGCAAGAGAACAAAGCCAAATGGAAATAAGTAATATGCCTGATAGAGAATTTAAAGTAATGATCATAAAGTACTCATGGGATGTGAGAAAAGAGTAGAGAACATCAGAGATTAAAAAAATAGAAATCAAGAATATAATAAATGAAATTAAAAATACACTTGTTGGAAAAAATAGTAAATTAGATGAAGCAGAGGAATGAATTAATGACCTGGAAGGCAGAGTAATGGAAAGTAACCAAGCTGAGTAAAGGAGAGAAAAGAAAATTATGCAAATTGAGAATAGTCTTAGAGAACTCAGTGACTCTATCAAGTGTAATAACATTTGCATTATGGGGATAGAAGAAGAAGAAGAAGGAGAAGAAAGAGAAAAGGTGGCAGAAAATTTATTTGATGAAATAACAGCTGGAAACTTCCCTATGTGCAGAAGGAAACAAATATCTAGATTCAGGAATCCCCTCCAAATTCAACTCAAGGAGCTTCACATCAAGAAACATAGTAACTAAATGGCAAAAAGTAGCTATAAAGAAAAAAATTACAAGAGAAAAGAAGACAGTTACATACAAAGGAACCCCTATAAGGCTATCAGTAGAATAGCCTTGGATCTTCAGCAGAAACTTTGCAGGCCAGAAGAAAGTGGCATAATCTATTCATAATCTATTCATAATACTAAAAGGGACACATCTGCAGCCAAGAATACTCTATTCTGCAAGGTTATCATTCAAAATAGAAGGAAAGATAATTTCCCAGACAAACAAAAACAAAGAGTTCATGACTATTAACCCAACCCTACAAGAAATATTAAAGGGAACTTTTTGAGTGGAAAGGAGAGACCATGAATGAAAGAATAAAAAGAAAAAAAAAAGTAAAAATATATATTTCTGTAAAAGCAGTCAAAGCATTCATAACATAAATAAATATAAAACATCACATTATATACCTAAAATGTGGGGAGGAGAGAAGGGTTTAAACTTAAGTGATCATCAATTTAAGATAGAATGCTATATGCAGAAGATGTTATATACAAACCTAATGGTAACTACAAAATCAAAAACCACTAATAGATATGCAAAGAATAAACAGAAAAGTATCCAACTATATCACTAATAAAAGCCAACAAATTATGAGAGTAAGAGAAAAAGGATAAGAGAAAATCTACAGAAATAACACAAAATAAGTAATAAAATGGCACTAACTACATATCTATCAATAATTACTCTAAATGTAAATGGACTAAATGCTCTAATAAAAAGACATAGAATGAAGAAGTGGATAAAAAAAGAAGACTCATCTATATGCTGCCTATAAGAGACTTACTTTAGACCAAAAAACACATGCAGATTGAAAGTGAAGGAACGGAGAAACATTTATCACACAAATGGATGTCAGAAGAAAACTAAGGTAGCAATACTTATATCAGACAAAATAGACTTTTAAAAAAAAGACTATAATAAAAGACAAAGGGGAACCTGGGAGGTTCAGTCTGTTAAGCATCTGACTCTTGATTTCCACTCAGGTCATGATCTCAGGGTCCTGGGATTGAGCCCCACATTGAGCTCTGTGTTCAGTAGGAAGTCTGCTTGGGATTCTCCCTCTCTTGCTCCCTCTGTCCTTACCCCCACTCACAGACATTTCTCTCTCTCAAATAAATAAATAAATCTTAAAAAAACACAAGACACAAAGAAGCATATTATATACTAATAAAGGAGACAATGCAACAGCACGATATAAGAATTGTAAATATTTGTGCACCCAATATGGGAGCTCCCAAATATATGAAGCAGTTAATAACAAACACAATGGAAATAATTGATAATATTACAATAATAGTAGGGGGCTTTAACACCCAATTTACATCAATGGACAGATCATGCAAACAGAAAACCAACAAGAAACCATTGTCTTTGAATAATATACTGGACCAGATGGATTTGACAGACATATTCAGAACATTCCATCCTAAAAACAGCAGAATACACATTCTTCTCAAGTGCACACAGAACATTCTCTGGGATAGATCACATATTAGGCCACAAAACAAGTCCATAATTTCAAAAAAATCAAAGTCATACCATGTATCTTTTCTTTTTCTTTTTTTAAAGTTTCTATTTCAATTCCAGTTAGTTAATACATAGAGTAATATTAGTTTCAGGTGTACAATTTAGTGATAAAATATTTACATACAAAACTCAGGGATTATCACAAGTGTACTTCTTAATCCCCAACCCCTACTTAACCCATAGATATATATACTACATCTTTATCTATTCATCAGTCAATGGACATTTGGGCTTTTTCCATAATTTAACTATTGTTGATGCCGCTATAAACACTGGGGTGCATTTACTCCTTTGAATTAGTATTTTTGTATTGTTTGGGTAAATACCTAGTAGTGCAATTGCTGGATCACAAGGTAGTTCTATTTTTAACTTTTTGAGGAAGCTCCATGCTGTTTTCCAGAGTGGCTGCACCAGTTTGCATTCCCACCAACAGTGCAAGAGGGTTCCCCTTTCATTGTACTTTTGATTCACATTTCCCTGATGATAAGTGATATTGAGCATCTTTTCATGTGTCTGTTGGCCATCTATATATCTTCTTTGGAAAAATATCTATTCCTGTCTTCTTCTTTTTTTTTTTTTTTAGACAGCAAGAGTTCAGGAGGGTAGGCAGAGGGAGAGGGAGAGAGAGAATCTGAAGCAGGCTCCACGTCCAGCATGGACCTCCACACAGGGCTTGATCTCATGACCTGAGCTGAAATAAGAGTCAGATGCTTAACCAAATGAGCCACCCAGGCACCTGTCTTCTGCCCATTTTTAATTGGATTATTTATTTTTGGGTTGTTGAGTTTTATAAGTTCTTTATATATTTTGGATACTAACCCTTTATCAGATATGTCATTTGTAAATATCTTCTCTCATGCTGTTGATTGACTTTTAGTTTTGTTGTTTCCTTCACTGTGCAGAAGCTTTTTATTTTGATGACGTCTCACTAGTTTATTTTTGCTTTTGTTTCCCTTGCCTCGGGAAACATCTAGAAAGAAGTTGCTATGGCCCAGGTAAATGAGGCTACTGCCTGTGTTCTCCTCTAGGATTTTGATGGTTTCCTATCTTATATTTAGTTCTTTAATCCATTTTGAATTTATTTTTGTGTATGGTGTAAGAAAGTGATTCAGCTTTATTCTTTTGCATGTAGCTGTCCAGGTTTCCCATCATTCATTGAAGAGACTATCTTTTTTTTTTCCTTTGGGTATTCTTTCCTGTTTTGTTGAAGATTAACTGACCATATAGTTTTGGGCTCATTTCTGGGTTTTCTGTGCTGTCCCATTTATCTATGTGTCTATTCTTTTGCCAGTACCATATTGTCTTGATCATTATAGCTTTGTAATATAATTTGGAACCTGGAATGGTGATGCCTCCTCCAGCTTTACTCTTCTTTTTCAAGGTTGCTTTGATTATTTGGTTCCATACAAATTTTAGGATTGTTTGTTCTAGCTCTGTGAAGAATTCTGTTGGTATTTTGATAGGGGTTGCATTAAATGTGTAAGTTGCTTTGAGTAATATAGGTATTTTAATAATATTTGTTCTTCCAATCCATGAGCATGGAATGTTTCCCCATTTCTTTGTGTGCTCTTCAACTTCTTTCATAGGTGATCTATAATTTTCAGAGTACAGATCTTTTACCTCTTTGGTTAGGTTTATTGCTATTGGATAGGTATCTTATGGTTTTTGGTGCAATTGTAAATAGGATTGATTCCTTGATTTCTCATCTGCTGCTTCATTATTGCTGTATAGAAATGCAACAGATTTCTGTACATCAATTTTGTGTCCTGTGACTTTACTGAATTCATTTGTCAGTTCTAGCAATTTTTTTGGTGGAGTCTTTTGGGTATTCTATATTGAGTATCACATGATTTGCAAATAGTGAAAGTTTGACTTTCTTGCCAATTCAGATGCCTTTTATTTTTCTTTGTCACCCATTTGCTGTGGTTAGGGTTTCTAATTCTATGTTAAATAACAGTGGTGACAGTGGACATCCCTGTCTTCTCCCAGACTATAGAGGAAAAGGTCTTAGTTTTTCCCCAATTTGGATATTAGCTGTGGGCCTTTCATATGTGGCCTTTATGATGTTGAGGTAATTTCCTTCTAACCCTACTCTGTTGAGGGTTTTTATCATGAATTGATGTTTAACTTTGTCAAATGCTTTTCTTGCATCTATTGAGAGGATCATATGGTTCTTATCCTTTTATTAATATGGCATATCATGTTGATTGATCTGTAAATACTGCATCACCCTTGCAGCCCAGGTATAAATCCCACTTGATCATAGTGAATGATTCTTTTAATGTGTTGCTGGATTCAGGCAGCTAGTATTTTATTGAGAATTTTTACATCCATCTTCATCAAGGATATTGGCCTGTAGTTTACTTTTTTGGTGGAGTCTTTATCTAGTATTGTTATCAGGGTAAATAACATGGTCTTGTAGAATGAATTTGGAAATATTTCTTCATTTTCTGTTTTTTTGGAATAGTTTGGAATAGTTATTAACACTTCTTTAAATGTTTGGTAAAATTTGCCTATGAAGACGTCTGGCCCTAGACTTTTGTTTGGGAGATTTTTGATTACTGATTGAATTTTTTTGCTACTTATTGGTCTGTTCAAGGTTTCTTCTTCCTGTTTCAATTTTGGTAGTTTATATGTTTCTAGGAATTTATCCATTTCTTCCAGGTTGTCCAATTTGTGGGCATATAGTTTTTCATGATATTCTCTTATAATTCTTTGTATTTATGTAGTGTTCGTTGTTATTTCTCCTCTCTCTTTTTGTCATTTTATTATTTGAGTCCTTTCTCTTTTATTTTTAATAAATCTGGCTAGGAGTTTATCAATTTTATTATTTTTTTATTATTTATTTTTTTTCAAAGAACAAGCTCCTGGTTTCATTGATTTGTTCTATTAGTTTTTATATCATTTATTTCTGCTCTAATCTTTATTTCCTTCCTTCTGTTTGCTTTAGGCTTCATTTCTTCTTCTTTACCGAGCTCCTTTAGGTTATGTTGTTTACTTGAGATTTTTCCTTTTACTTGTGGTAAGCCTGTATTGCTATAAACTTCCCTCTTTGTTCTGCTTTTGCTGTATCCCATAGGTTTTGGACTGCTGTGTTTTCATTTTCATTTGTTTCCAAGTATTTTTTTCATTTTTTCTTTAATTTCCTGGTTAACCCATTCATTCTTTTTTTTATTTATTTTTTATTGGTGTTCAATTAACCAACATACAGAATAACCCCCAGTGCCCGTCACCCATTCACTCCCACCCCCCGCTCTCCTCCCCTTCTACCACCCCTAGTTCGTTTCCCAGAGTTAGGAGTCTTTATGTTCTGTCTCCCTTTCTGATATTTCCCACACATTTCTTCTCCCTTCCCTTATATTCCCTTTCACTATTATTTATATTCCCCACATGAATGAGAACATATAATGTTTGTCCCTCTCTGACTGACTTACTTCACTCAGCATAATACCCTCCAGTTCCATCCACGTTGAAGCAAATGGTGGGTATTTGTCATTTCTAATGGCTGAGTAATATTCCATTGTATACATAAACCACATCTTCTTTATCCACTCATCTTTCGATGGACACCGAGGCTCCTTCCACAGTTTGGCTATCGTGGCCATTGCTGCTATAAACATCAGGGTGCAGGTGTCCCGGTGTTTCATTGCATCTGTATCTTTGGGGTAAATCCCCAACAGTGCAATTGCTGGGTCGTAGGGCAGGTCTATTTTTAACTCTTTGAGGAACCTCCACACAGTTTTCCAGAGTGGCTGCACCAGTTCACATTCCCACCAACAGTGTAAGAGGGTTCCCTTTTCTCCGCATCCTCTCCGACATTTGTGGTTTCCTGCCTTATTAATTTTCCCCATTCTCACTGGTGTGAGGTGGTATCTCATTGTGGTTTTGATTTGTATTTCCCTGATGGCAAGTGATGCAGAGCATTTTCTCATGTGCATGTTGGCCATGTCTATGTCTTCCTCTGTGACATTTCTGTTCATGTCTTTTGCCCATTTCATGATTGGATTGTTTGTTTCTTTGGTGTTGAGTTTAATAAGTTCTTTATAGATCTTGGAAACTAGCCCTTTATCTGATATGTCATTTGCAAATATCTTCTCCATTCTGTAGGTTGTCTTTGAGTTTTGTTGACTGTATCCTTTGCTGTGCAAAAGCTTCTTATCTGGATGAAGTCCCAATAGTTCATTTTTGCTTTTGTTTCTTTTGCCTTCGTGGATGTATCTTGCAAGAAGTTACTGTGGCCGAGTTCAAAAAGGGTGTTGCCTGTGTTCTTCTCTAGGATTTTGATGGAATCGTGTCTCACATTTAGATCTTTCATCCATTTTGAGTTTATCTTTGTGTATGGTGAAAGAGAGTGGTCTAGTTTCATTCTTCTGCATGTGGATGTCCAATTTTCCCAGCACCATTTATTGAAGAGACTGTCTTTCTTCCAGTGGATAGTCTTTCCTCCTTTATCGAATATTAGTTGACCATAAAGTTCAGGGTCCACTCTATTCTGTTCCGTTGATCTATGTGTCTGTTTTTGTGCCAGTACCACACTGTCTTGATGACCACAGCTTTGTAGTACAACCTGAAATCTGGCATTATGAGGCCCCAACTATGGTTTTCTTTTTTAAAATTCCCCTGGCTATTCGGGGTCTTTTCTGATTCCACACAAATCTTAAAATAATTTGTTCTAACTCTCTGAAGAAAGTCCATGGTATTTTGATAGGGATTGCATTAAACATGTATATTGCCCTGGGTACCATTGACATTTTCACAATATTAATTCTTCCAATCCATGAGCATGGAATATTTTTCCATCCCTTTGTGTCTTCCTCAGTTTCTTTCAGAAGTGTTCTATAGTTTTTAGGGTATAGATCCTTTACCTCTTTGGTTAGGTTTATTCCTAGGTATCTTATGCTTTTGGGTGCAATTGTAAATGGGATTGACTCCTTAATTTCTCTTTCTTCAGTCTCATTGTTAGTGTATAGAAATGCCACTGATTTCTGGGCATTGATTTTGTATCCTGCCATGGTACCGAATTGCTGTATGAGTTCTAGCAATCTTCGGGTGGAGACTTTTGGGTTTTCTATGTAGAGTATCATGTCATCGGCAAAGAGGGAGAGTTTGACTTCTTCTTTGCCAATTTGAATACCTTTAATGTCTTTTTGTTGTCTGATTGCTGAGGCTAGGACTTCCAGTACTACCCATTCATTCTTTAGTAGGATGTTCTTTAACTTGCATGTATTTGTAGCCTTTCCAAATTCTTCTTATGGCTAACTTAAACTTTCATAGCATTGTGGTCTGAAAATATGCCTAGTATGTTCTCAATTTTTTTGTACTTGTTGAGGCCTGATTTGTGACCCAGTATGTGATCTATTCTATAGAATGTCCTATGTGCCCTTGAAACGAATGTGTATTCTGCTGCTTTAGGATGATGTTCTGAATATATCTGTTAAGCCCATCTGGTCCAGTGTGTCATTCAGAGGCACTGTTTCCTTGTTGATTTTCTGTTTAGATTATCTGTCCATTTATATAGTATAGTCTCCTACTATTATTGTATTATTATCAATGAGTTCCTTTATATTGGTTATTAATTGTTTTATGTATTTCAGTGCTCCTATGTTGGGTGCACAAATATTTACAATTGTTAGATTATCATGTTGGATCATCCCCTTTATTATGATATAGTACCTTCTTCATCTTCTGTTACAGTCTTTGGTATAAAGTCTAGTTTGTCTGATACAAGTATTGATTGCAACTCTGGCTTTCTTTTGATGTCCATTTGCATGATAAATGTTTATCCCCTCACTTTTTTTTTTTTTTTTTTTTTTTTTGCACTTGGCTGATATATTTGCGTAAAGCCAGAAGGGGAAAAAAACACACACACACACACACACACACACAGCAGGGACAGTGGTAGGCTGAGCTCACTGGCAGTAGAAATCCCATTTATCTGTCTTCACATCAATTTTGCCAGGTTTCAGGGTCTGGTCCTCACGTACAACACTACTGGGGAAATAGCTCAGGCGAGCAGCTAGATCTCCATAGTAATCTCCCTGAACACTGCCTCCCTAGAAGAGCCGCCCTCGGCCCTTCAGCTTGGAGAAGACATATACAACTTGGCCCCTGTATATGGTCAGGAAAGAGTAGTCGGGGGACACGTAGTCCTGAAGGGCCACAGCCATGGAGTATCCCCTCACTTTCAAACTGCAGATGTCTTTAGGTATGAAATGGGTCCCTTATAGGGAACATATAGATGGGTCTTGTTTTTTCATCTATTCTGATTCCCCGTGTCTGTTGATTGGAGTATTTAGTCCATTTTAATTCAGGGTAATTATTGATAGAAATGCATTTATGACATTTCATTACTTGTTTTGTTGTTGTTTCTGGAGATTTTCTCTGATCCTTTCTTGTCTTTGTCACTTTTGGTCTTTCCTTTCCACTCAAAGAGTTCTCCTTAATATTTCTTTTAGGACTGGATTAGTTGTCATGAACTCCTTTAGTTTTGTTTGTTTGTTTGTTTTGGGTTTTTTTGTCTGGGGAACTCTTTATCTCTCCTATTCTGAATGACAGCCTTGTGATATTCTTGGCTGCAAATTTATCCCTTTCAGGACTTTGAATGTATCATGCCCACTTCCTTCTGTCTTGCCAAGTTTCTGTTGAGCAATGTGCAGCTAGCCTTATGGGTCTTCCCTTGCAATTTAAGGACTTCTTTTATCTTGCTGCTTTTAAGTTTTTTTTTCTTTATCACTACATTTTGCAAATTTAATTATAGTATGTCTTCGTGTTGGCCTGCTTTTGTTGATTTTGATGGGAATTCTCTGTGCCTCCTGGATCTGCATGTCTGTTTCCTTCCCCAGATTAGGGAAATTTTTAGCTATTATTTCCTAAAATTAACTTTCTGCCCTCTTTTCTCTCTCTTATTCTTCTGGGACTCCTATATCACAAATGTTACTATGTTTGATGGAGTCATTGAGTTCCCTAAGTCTATTCTTATGTTCCATCATACTTGTTTCTCTCTTTTGTTTAACTTCATTGTTTTCCATTATTTTGTCTTCTAGGTCGCTAATTCATTCCTCTGCTTCTTCCAGTCTTGTGTTCATTGCATCAAGCCTGTTTCCAATCTCAGTTATTGCATTTTTAATTTCTGATTCTTTTTTTAAAAATTTTTTTGGAGTTCATTGCCAACATATAGCATAACACCCAGTGCTCATCCCGTCAAGTGCTCCCCTCAGGGCCCATCACCCAGTCACCCCAACCCCCTGCCCACCTTGTCCACTACCCCTTGTTAGTTTCCCAGAGTTAGGTGTCACTCATGTTCTGTCACCATCACTGGTATTTTCACTCATTTTCTCTCCTTTCCCCTTTATTCCTTTTCACTATTTTGTATATTCCCCAAATGAATGAGACCATATAATGTTTGTCCTTCTCTGATTGACTTATTTCACTCAGCATAATACTCTCCAGTTCCATCCACATCGAAGCAACGGGTGGGTATTTGTCATTTCTAATGGCTGAGTAATATTGCATTAGCACATCTTCTTTATCCATTCACCTTTCGATGGACACCAAGGCTCCTTCCACAGTTTGGCTATTGTGGCCATTGCTGCTATAAACATTGGGGTGCAGGTGTCCCGGCATTTCACTGCATCTGTATCTTTGGGGTAAATCCCCAGCAGTGCAATTGCTGGGTCGTAGGGCAGGTCTATTTTTAACTCTTTGAAGAACCTCCACACAGTTTTCCAGTGGCTGTACCAGTTCACATTCCCAACAGTGCAAGAGGGTTCCCCTTTCTCCACATCCTCTCTAACATTTGTTGTTTCCTGTCTTGTTAATTTTCCCCATTCTCACTGGTGTGAGGTGGTATCTCATTGTGGTTTTGATTTGTATTTCCCTGAGGGCCAGTGATGCAGAGCATTTTCTCTTATGCTTGTTGGCCATGTCTATGTCTTCCTCTGTGAGATTTCTCTTCATGTCTTTTGCCCATTTCATGATTGGATTGTTTGTTTCTTTGCTGTTGAGTTTAATAAGTTCTTTACAGATCTTGGATACTAGCCCTTTATCTGATACGTTATTTGCAAATATCTTCTCCCATTCTGTAGGTTGTCTTTTAGTTTTGTCGACTATTTCTTTTGCTGTGCAGAAGCTTTTTATCTTGATGAAGTCCCAATAATTCATTTTTGCTTTTGTTTCTCTTGCCTTCATAGATGTATCTTGCAAGAAGTTGCTGTGGCCAAGTTTAAAAAGGGTGTTGTTGCCTGTGTTCTCGTCTAGGATTTTGATGGAATCTTGTCTCACATTTAGATATTTTATCCATTTTGAGTTTATCTTTGTGTATGGTGTAAGAGAATGGTCTAGTTTCATTCTTCTGCATGTGGATGTCCAATTTTCCCAGCACCATTTATTGAAGAGACTGTCTTTTCCAGTGGATGGTCTTTCCTGCTTTGTTGAATATTAGTTGACCATAGAGTTAAGGGTCCACTTCTGGATTCTCTATTCTGCTCCATTGATCTATGTGTCTGTTTTTGTGCCAGTACCACACTGTCTTGATGATCAAGCTTTGTAGTACAACCTGAAATCTGGCATTGTGATGCCCCCAGCTATGGTTTTCTTTTTTATATTCTCCTGGCTATTCGGGGTCTTTTCTGATTCCACACAAATCTTAAGATGATTTGTTCTAACTCTCTGAAGAAAGCCCATGGTATTTTGATAGGGACTGCATTAAATGTGTACATTGCCCTGGGTACCATTGATATTTTCACAATATTAATTCTTCCAATCCATGAGCATGGAATATTTTTCCATCTCTTTGTGTCTTCCTCAATTTCTTTCAGAAGTTTTCTGTAGTTTTTAGGGTATAGATCCTTTACCTCTTTGGTTAGGTTTATTCCTAGGTATCTTATGCTTTTGGGGGCAATTGTAAATGGGATTGACTCCTTAATTTCTCTTTCTTCAGTCTCATTGTCAGGGTATAGAAATGTCACTGATTTCTGGGCATTGATTTTGTATCCTGCCACACTGCCGAATTGCTGTATGAGTTCTAGCAATCTTGGGGTGGAGTCTTTTGGGTTTTCTATGTAGAGTATCATGTCATCTGTGAAGAGGGAGAGTTTGACCTCTTTGCCAATTTGAATGCCTTTTATTTCTTGTTGTTGCCTGATTGCTGAGGCTAGGACTTCTAATACTATGTTGAATAGCGGTGGTGAGAGTGACATCCCTGTTGTGTTCCTTCCTGATCTCAGGGGAAAGGCTCCCCATGTTTCCCCATTGAGAATGATATTTTCTGTGGGTTTTTTGTAGATGGCTTTTAAGATGCTGAGGAATGTTCCCCCTATCCCTACACTCTGAAGAGTTTTGATCAGGAATGGATGTTGTATTTTGTCAAATGCTTTCTCTGCATCTATTGAGAGGATCATATAGTTCTTGTTTTTTCTCTTGTTGCTATGATCAATCACATTGATTGCTTTATGAGTGTTGAACCAACCTTGCATCCCGGGGATAAATCCCACTTGGTCATGGTGAATAATCTTAATGTACTGTTGGATCCTATTATTGGCTAGTATCTTGTTGAGAATTTTTCTGATTGATTCTTTTTTAACTCTTTTATATCCTAAAGTCATCCATTCTTTTCTCAAGTCTAGTATCCTTTTGATTGTTGCTTTAAATTCTCCAGTAGGCTTGTTAGTTATATCTGTTTTGCTTAGATCTCTGGCCATGACCTTATCTTGTTCTTTCATTTGGGGTGAATTCCTCCATCTTGTCATTTTTTGTCTAGGTCTCTATCTTCCCTGTGTTAGAAAAGCCCATTATGTTTCTTGCTCCTGAGAATAATGGCTTTATGAAGAAGAGGTTATATAGTGTCCACAGCCTGGTGCTTCAGGGAGTGTCTAGTGTATGCTGTTTCATGTGTTCTGCTGTTGTGTTTTGGCTGTTCTGTCTTTCAGGCCAGTGGTCCGCATAGGCTCTCTTTGCCTGCAGTGGACAATGTTTGGTCTTTGGCCAGAATGTTGTAAGTTTAACTAGGTATGTTCTGGTCTGCTTGTTAAATGAGACCTGATACTACTTCCACTAGAACTAAAGCCCTGCACAAGTCTCTGGTCAGGAGACACGGTGTGGGCAGGGTTTTTTTCTGGTCTTCTGGGGAAGGGGCCTACTATGCTGGGACTGAGGCAGGCTTGACCAAGAGAGGTAATCCCAGCAGAGCACAGGGGTATGGGACTTGGTTTAAGCAGGTTGGGCAGCCATTGTTGTGGCTAAGCTGCTTTCCACAGGTGGCTATGTGGTTATGATGAGGGGCAGGGGAGGGAGATGGTACCAGCCAACTCCTTTGTCCTTGGAGAGGCCTCTCCCTGAATGCTGCCTCCCAGGGACTGCCTCCAAGAAGAGTGAGTAATCTCCCTGCTGTGTGCCCCAGGCATTCTTCAGATCACTGATTCCACACCATCTGCCCCCCTCCCCTTGGTTCTTTGCCTGCCTCTCTCCAGGAGTAGAGCAGTGCCCTCTGGACTCTGCTAACTTTTAAAATTCCAGTCTTTAAGCCCTGCTGGCTACAAGAACTCACAAAAATCAACCCCTCTCATTTTCCCAGCCAATGGCTTTCAGTAAATGTGTTCCCCCTCCTTTTACAGCAATTGCCATCTGGTTTCCCCCTCAAACCATTTCTCCATACTTCCTACATTCTTTGATGTGACTTCTTCTCTCCTTTTAGTTGTGGAGTTTGTTCTCTCAATCTTCAGGTTGATTTCTGGGGTATTTAGAATGATTTTATAGTTATCTAGTCGTGTTCAAGAGAAGAGATGAGCCTAGAGTCCTCCTGCTCTCCTGCCATCTTAGCTCCCTCCATGCATCTTTTCTGACCACAATGCTACAAAACTAAAAATGAACCACAAGAAAATATCTGGAACAACCTAACTTTACACCTAAAGGAGAATAAAACCCAAATCCAGAAAAAGAAGAGTATAATGAAGATTAGAGCAGAAATAAATACTACAGAAACTAAAAAAAATCTATAGAACAGACACAAGGACCTGGTTCTTTGAAAAGATCAACAAAATTGATAAACCTCTAGCAAGATTAATCAGGAGAGAGAAGACCCAAATAAACGAAATCACTAATGAAAGAGGAGAAATAACAGCCAACACCACAGAAATACAAACATTTGTAACAGAATATTATGAAGACCTATATGCCACAAATTGAACAACTAAGAAGAAGTAGATAAATTCCTAGAAACATAACTTACCAAAATTGAAGCAGGAAGAAATAGAAAATTTCTTAGAATAGACCAATCACCAGTAATGCAATTGAATCAGTAATCAAAAAACTCTCAACAAACAAAAGTCTAGAACCAGATAGCTTTATAGGCAAATTCTACTAAATATTTAAGAATAGTTAATACCTATTCTTCACAAGCTATTCCAAAAAATACAAGAGGAAAGAAAACTCCCAAATTCATTCTAGGAGGCCAGTATCACCCTGATACCAAGACCAGATAAAGATACCATAAAAAGGGCACCTGGGTGACTCAATTAGTTGAGTATCTGACTCTTGGTTTTGGCTCAGTCGTGATCCCAGGTTCGTGAGATCAAGCCCCATGTTGGGCTCCCCATTTAGCAGGGAGTCTGCTTCTCTCCTCCCTCTCATTCTTCCCTCCCCCTATTTATTTATTTATTTATTTATTTATTTATTTATTTATTTTAAGATTTTATTCATTTATTAGAGACACAGAGAGAGAGAGAGACAGACAGACAGACAGACAGGCAGAGGGAGAAGGAGGCTCCATGCAGGGAGCCCGACGTGGGACTCCATCCCGGGTCTCCAGGATCATGCCCTGGGCTGAAGGCAGCGCTAAACGGCTAAGCCACCGGGGCTATCCCCCTCCCCCTATTTATATGCATGCTTCCTCTGTTTCATATAAATTTTTTTTTTTTTTTTAAAGAAGAGGCACGTGGGTGGCTCAGTCAGTTAAGTGGCCAACTCTTGGTTTTGGCTCAGGTCATGATCTTAGGTCATGAGATTGAGCCCTGCATCAGGCTCCATACTAAGCATGAGGCCTACTTGTCCCTCTCCCCCTCCTTCTACCCCTATCCCTACTCTCTCTCTCTCTCTCAAAAATAAGTAAAATCTTTTTTAAAAAAGACACCACAAAAAAAGAGAACTATAGGCCACTAACTCTTATTTATAGAGATGCAAAACTCTCAACAAAATATTAGCAAGCAAAATCCAACAATACATAAAAGGAAATCGTATACCACAGTCAAGCAGGATTTGTTCCTGGGCTCCAAGAGTGGTTCAATATTCGCAAAGCAATCAATGTGATACCTCATATCAATAAATGAAAAGGAAAAGCCATATGATCACTTCAATAGATGCAGAAAAAGATTTGACAAAGTACAATACCCATTCATGATAAAAAGAATGAAATCTTGCCATTTGCAACAACATGAATGGACCTAGAGGGGATCCCTGGGTGGCTCAGTGGTTTAGTGCCTGCCTTTGGCCCCAGGTGTGATCCTGGAGTCCCGGGATCAAGTCCCGCATCGGGCTCCCTGCATAGAGCCTGCTTCTCCCTCTGCCTGTGTCTCTGCCTCTCTCTCTTTCTCTCTCTGTGTTTCTCATGTATAAATAAATAAAAACTTTTAAAAAAATGAATAGACCTAGAGAGCATGATGCTAATAAAAATCAGAGAAAGACAAATATCATATGATCTCACTCATATGTGGAAATGAAGAAACAAAACAAATGAGCAAGGGGAAAAAAGAATAGAGACATACAGGAAACAGGCTCTTAATTATAGAGATCAAATTCATGGTTACCAGAGGCAAGATGTATGGGGCAATGAGTGAAATAAGTGATAGGGATTAACAAGTACACTTATCATGATAAAAAATTAAAATAAAAATAATGTAATGAACCTGTTATATGTAAACATAGATAATGTATGAGATGTAGTGTAATGAGATGTAATGTAATGTCTAAACATAGACAATAAAAAGAGAACTATCTTTTCCAAAACAAAAATATTAATGAATGACATTGTGTTATAATTTTGCTACTGTCTTTAATGTCTTTATAAAAGGTAGCTGGACTGTCATGTCTGCTTCTGTCTGTTGCAATATGCTGTTTTGGTTGAAATATATATGGGAAATCGGTCTCACACAGATATGCAATTGGAAAAGAGAGAAGTATCTTAAAAGTCTTTTCAGATAATTGTGAAAATTATTCTTTGCTACTATACCAAAAATCAGCAAGTGTTAACTTGTAAAGGTCAGCTACAGTGTGTAATATGAAACCATATCAATGGTAAATAAATGAAATTAATGTTTCATATACTAATATTAATTAGTCTATCTTGTACTTTCAGTGAATCTTACATATGATCTTGTAATAACATGCATCGTTCACTTGGAAAACATTGATTCACTGAGTTATACCACTCTTTCAAATGTTGACACATTTCACTATACAATCTATAAAAACCACATTCATTAATATCAGCACTGATCACATCAGAAAAGTCTAAGTATTGGAAGGCAGCCAAACTGGTGTGACAAATACAATTTTTCTAAAATTCTGATATTTATTGGAGTGTTCGAATTTTACCATTGACAACACACACTGTGAGTTGTTTTTCTTGAAGTGACAGTCTCACTTTGTTCATTTATTGAGAAAATGTCTTCCAATACCCAGGTCTAAGTAACCATAGTTTAACTACTGTTGTTCTCTCAAGTAAAAATGATGCTCCATGAAAACAGTGTTCAGCTCAACTCACAGTCCAGTCACAAAAATGCTTTTTCATGAGGTAACCATCCTACTTCATTGTGTAGCAGAAGTGCTTTATGCATATTTCCCATTTTTTCATGTAGAATATTAAATAGACATGCTCATGGATCATGATTTAATAAAATTAATCATTTTGCTGCTTAAGCACATTCTCAAGTAAAACTCACATTTTTTTCCCTGTGAGTGGATGAGTAAAGAATACAATGACCAATGCCCCTGTTTGCACAAGCAGCTTCCCACCATAGCTTTTGTCCCAGTGGTAACAATGTCAGTACAGTAAAAAAGGTAAATAATATCTTAGAGTATTATCATGAAAATAGCTTTGATCTTGTTAACCCCATAAAATGATCTCAGGATCCCAGGAGTCTGAGAACTACACTTTGAAAGCCAATGATCTAGAAGGAAAGATAATTACACAAGTACATGGGTGAGCTGGTCGACTCCAAGGGGTTAAGGAAGGACTCATAGCTATTTAAGTTTAGGTCAGAAATATATATGCCAGTAACCCAGGTGAAAGAAGGAACTACAAAAGGTTTGTTGGCTGGGACTTGAAAGATCATGGGGAGAGCAGCAAGTTATGAGGCCAGAGAGATGGGCAGTGCCAAAAAGCTTGCAAATGCATTGAGGGCATCGCATTACCTCTGATTACTCCTGGAAATGTTTAACCTAAGTGTAATCATGAGGAGACAACCAGAAAAATCTAATTTAAGATACATTCTGCCAAATAACCTGCCTGGACTCAAAAAATGTCAAGATATTGAAAGACAGAAAAAGGCTAGGGAACTGTCCTGAATTAAAGGATACTGAAGAGACACAGCAACTAAAAGCATTACATAATCCTTGATTAGATCCTGGATTGAAAATAAATAAATAACCCAACAACAATCATAAAGGACATTACTGGGACAATTGAGATTTGAATACACACTGAATATTAGCTAATAATATTGTATCAAGGTTAAATTTTCTGAATGTGAACACCATATTGTGATTATATAGGAGAATATCTTTGTTCTTAGGGTGTTTAGATGTCTGTTATTAATTCAATTCTCAAATGACTCATCAAAAACTTTGTATGTATATACAGAAAGAGAAAGAGATATGACCAATGTAGCAGAATGTTAATAATTGATGAATTTAGATGCAATGGGCTTTAATTTTGCTATTCTTGCAAGTTTTCAGTAGATTTGGAAATTTTTCAAAATATTGGAATATAAGGAGTTTGGTGTTCATCCTAGAATCAATGGAATCCAAGGAAAGATTTTTTCTTCCAAGTTTTTATTTAAATTATACTTAGTTAACATATTAGTTTCTGGTTTAGGATTTAGTGATTTATCACTTACATGCAATACCCAGTGCTTATTACAACAAATGCCCTTTTTAATACCTGTCACCCTTTAATTCATCCCCTGAGCCCACCTCCCCTCCTGCAATCTTCAGCGTGTTCTCTATAGTTAAGAGTTTGTTTTATCTCGTTCTCCCCACATGAGTGAAATAACACAGTATTTGTCTTTCTCCAACTGACTTATTTCACTTAGCATAATACATTCTAGCTCTATCTGCATCATTGCAAATGAGAAGATTTCATTTCTTTTTTCTTTCTTTTTTTTTTTTTTTTAGATTTCTTTTTATGGCTGAGTAATATTCCATTGTACTCCCTTGGTAGTAAAATAATTAGGACTCTTATAAGGGATCAAAACCCAGTTTGAACAGAAAACTTACTGATCCACATTATCAAAAAGTAGGGGGTGATGCTGGTCTCTATATTGCAGAATCCAGATCTCCTTGGGCCCTATCATCCTCTTCCAAACCTTTCTAACACTGGTCTGATTCTTCGAAACTCTAGGCAGGATTTATCTGCCAAGAAACATGGTCTCAGATAAGTGAGCGTTTATTTCTTTACTGACTCAGAATCCCCTGCCTCCATCTGTTTGAGGTTGACTTATCCCCACAGAGGCATTATTGGTCCTATGGACACCAAAGGTGTACCCCTTTGACCAATCACTGAGACCATTGATATGAACAATGATAATTGGTTTCCCCAGTCCTGCACTTGCCCCCATGCATCAGTTTCTCCTCTTAAAAGCAGACAGCCAAGACAGGATTAGATTTCCAAGAGGGTCTTTGAAGGAAATGCCAGTAAAGGATAAATTGAAGGGGCATAGGAGTAGGCTGGAAGAGCCTTCAGACCGTGATATAAACCTGATGCCCATGAAAGGAAAAAGGGAAGGAAAGACTAAGTAGCACACTTCCAAGGAGGCCCCCACCAAGTTAATAGACAGTTTCTAAGAAAAGACTGCCTATTGGAAAAATACTACATCAGGCAGAAATGCCCAAGCTCTAGACCAACATCATGTTCAGTAAGGGTTGGGAGTAGTCGGAGAGAAGTACTCTCTGGTTACCAACACCACAGTAGATCCCAGCCTGCATTAGCTGGAGGCTGTCAGTCACGTAGGCCCCGCCTCCCCAACAGTTTCTTCAGAAGGAGGTCTGCACTGTGCACCTCCAGGTTACCACACCCTGTTAGAGAGGGAATGGTGGCAATGGAGGGAGAGGTCCTGAACAGAAGTAGGATGACAGCAGTAGTGCTACACTATTGTTCTCTGCGAGGGAAAGAATACTGCCTTTTCTTTGACTTTCAGTCCCCGATTCTTTGTGTCTATGTCCTTACACAGTAATGTGTAATAATTAAATTTATATTCTGGAGATGATTACAGAAAAGGTGTAAAATAGATTTTATGCAATAACTGTGATCTGATTCTGTCTAGCTGGAGTGATCCCTTTGAGGGTAGAAACATGCATGAGATGTGTAAAGTCTAATGTGTTAAAAAAGTTTTGCTTGTCTTATGCTGATTTACTGTGTTTTCTACTTAAACTTAAGGATGCCTGTGAAAGTCCTTTTTTTTTAATTTAATAGTTGTGTGAGTTAGTAGTGGAACTAGAAATAGAAACAAGGTTTCCTCTGTGTTCAACCCTGGTTCCTTGCCTCAGTCACATTACACAGATAACCAGGTTGGAACACATAAAGGCTGGATTGTCATCAAAAGATGGATGGAATGTTAAGATGAGAGAGATCTGAGTTTGGTTTGGGATGGAACTATGAGAATGAAATGGGATGGTACAGCTGCAGGGGAAAAGAATATGATGGTTCCTCAAAATATTAAACATAGAATTACTTTATGAGCCATTAGTTCCCCTTCTACATACATACCCACAAGAATTAAAAGAAGATACTCAAATATTTGTACACTTATGTTCAGAGCAGCATTACTTATAATAGCCAGAAGATGGAAGCAGTTTAAGTGTTCATTGACTGATGAATGAATAAGAAAATGTGGTATATCCATGCAATGGAATATTACTCAACATTAAAAAGGAAGGAAATTATGGCATATGTTACCGTATGCATTAATCTTGAGGACATTTTACTAAGTGAAATGAGCCAGTCACAAAAGGACAAATACTGTTTATGATTACATTTATATGAAGTACCTAGAGTAGTCAAATTCTTAGAGACAGAAAGTAGAATGCTAGTTGCCAAGGACCAGGGGGAGGGAAGAATTTTTTAAAAAATGAAATGAGAACCACCTTGGAAAGCTACCTGACAGTATCAACTAAAGATGAATGTAAGTATGTTCCAGAACCCCGCAATCACACTCATTGGTATATGCCCAAGGTAACTGAGTACATTTGTCCACCAATAGACAGGTCTAAGAATATATATATAGCAGCACTTTGCATGTAGCCATAAATATTCACATGTCCACCTGTAGGAAGATGGGTAAATAAATTACAGCATAGTCCTATGGTAAAATACTATACAGCAATGAAAATGAACAAAATACGGCTACACACAACATGAATGAATCTCATGAACATGAAGTTGGGCAAAAGTGATTCCAATAAAAAAAAAAAAGAGGGGATCCCTGGATGGCTCAGTGGTTTAGCGCCTGCCTTTGGCCCAGGGCGCGATCCTGGAGTCCCAGGATCAAGTCCTGCATCGGGCTTCCAGCAAGGAGCCTGCTTCTCCCTCCTCCTGTGTCTCTGCCTCTCTCTCTCTCTCTCTCTCTCTGTATCATAAATAAATAAATAAATCTTAAAAAAAATAAAATAAAATAAAAAATAAAATAAAAAAGAAACTAATTTCTGGTATTAAAGTCAGAATAGCAGTTGCTTTTGCAGAGGTGTGGGAGGAGTGATGGAAGGAGCATGATGGCGGCTCCTGGTGTGCTGATAGTGATCTATTTTTTGCTTTGCATGGTGGTCACATCCATGTGCTCAACTTGTGGAATTTTGTTCAGTGTTATATCTATTATTTAGGCACTTTTATGCATGTGTACTTCAATTTCTGAAAGTTTATTAAATAATGGATCAGGTGAAATTAGGATTTTTAAATCTCCATAGAGTTTGAAATTGATCTTTATATAATTGATACTCAGAATTGATATAGTAGATAGTTTGGGACCCAAATGTAGGAAGATAGAGAACTTTTCTGCATAAAACAGGTATCGGTTGTGTGACAATATCAGAGTTAGCAGACCATTACATTTTTAAAATGTGCTTTAGATTATTTTTGTTTTGTTTTATGATAGTCACAGAGAGAGAGAGAGGCAGAGACACAGGCAGAGGGAGAAGCAGGCTCCATGCACCAGGAGCCCGACGTGGGATTCGATCCCAGGTCTCCAGGATCGCGCCCTGGGCCAAAGGCAAGTGCCAAACCGCTGCACCACCCAGGGATCCCTAAAATGTGCTTTAGGTTAGAATCTCTTTCAGGTATATTTGCTAAGATAAGCTTCTCATAACAACCCTGAGAGTAGCAGTTGCTACCATAGGCAATTTCTAGGTGAGAAAACGAGCACTCAGGAAATCTAGTGAATTACTAAGGTGTCTCAACTCCTAAGCAATGGGTTCACAATTGAAGCCCAGGTAGGCTGGCCCCAAAGCTTGTGCGAGCCCATCCTCTCCACTCTGCCTCCAAGTATCTTTTAGTATCTACCAATGTCCTCTCATTCACATGATTTTGTGCCTGGGTAGTGTGGTTCTGGTTATATTATCTATGCATTTCTATTATAAAGAAAGAATTCTATATTTTTTCTTAGAGCTTGCTCTGTTTACCAACTAGATTCAACTTTTTATTGTTTTATTTTGTAATTCAGTGCTTTTTTAGAATGCTAATACATTAACAGTTATTTAAGCCTTTACATCACAAAAGTAGTATAATGACATTAAAGGAAGCTGAGAAATTAAGAAGTCATCCATAATCTCGCCATCTTAATTGAATTTCTGTAGTATACCTTCTTCTAGATCTGTTCTTGAGTGTTTATTTTCCCCATTTTTTCCATTTAATACATATCTTAGAATCTTTAAAGCTACATTTTTAGAATAACTTTTTTTGTGTACTAGGAGAGTAAAACATTATTGTTAAAAAATTTCAATTGAAAAAAAATATAAAGAAAAAATATCTTAATTGCATAACTGAGCAAGAACCAGTACTAATTGATTGTGTTTCTTTCCAGGGCTTTTTTTCCCTGTGAATATATAATATTCATTTGGAAATTGGAACCACATTATACATGTAAAATTGTAACCTGCTTTTTTTTCTCTCTTATATTCTTTGAAACCATAATTTTAATGGCCACATCACAGCTAATGAATAAAAATATTAAAAGGAAAGTTCCCTACATCAGTTTTCATTCTTAAGGTTCTCTTCTAGTCTATGTACATATATAAATATAATTTTTGATATAATTTCAAAGATTATAAGCTTCTTAGGAGCAGGAGACACTTGGAATAAGTACAGAATCTAACCTTGAATCAAAATGATGTCTCACCAAAGGTGTTACCTAGAGTGGGGAAAAGCCTAGGGAAATTTTGGATTGTGATATCTATTATTTCTGGAATAAAGAATCAATGAAAATCAATGTTATAAATAACATTTATTTATAAAGATAAAAGAATCTTCACATATCAAGGCAAATAGTCTTTGCTAAAGATAGCAAGCAATCATGTATATTTGAATATATCCTAATTAATTTCAGCTTTACATATATACTCACTGCTCTACTTGCTAGAAATTTGTTCACCACCACACCAAGTTTCTTTGTGGCATTCCCATCGTGCCCCTTCTCTGTGCTGTGGTCATGGTATGGGCATAGTTGCTGGGCTGCCACAGGCAATAGAGTTCTCTAGTGCCTGGCCTCACCCTTCTACTGTAACTGCTTTAAGATTATTCAAGGCTCTGGGTCAAGACCAGAAAGATGAGGAGTTCCCTCTCCTTTCCATTGTAAGAACTGTCCAATTTCCTCCCTTGAGCTTTCCTTTGTTCCAGGATTATTAACAGGAGAAACAACTATTCTCTTTAGGGAAAATCATTACCTCTCTTACGAGGGACAAATTTTATCTTCTTGGCTCCCCAAAAGCAATAGCAAATTAGTTCAATCTTGGCTGGACTCCCATAGTCTGATTCATTCTTTCTTATCCAGGATTTTCAGAATGACAGATGCCCCATAAATGTAAATAGGTCAACTAACTCACTTAAAATTAAAAAATAAAAATGTTTGGAACATTTTCCAATCAGCTTCAGGCTGCTTATTTGGGAATACTGAGAAACAGAGGGAGACAACAAAGGTAAAATCAGGTTACTGCATGGTATCCAAATAACAACCTCCTTGCTAGGCTCCACTCCTTTAAATTCACCATAATGAGAGATACCCTCTGACTTGAAAGCAAAGATTCAGTCAAAATGACTGGATATACAGTTGCTTTCCAAATAAGTATGTTCACCAAATGATTAAGAGGATTAGTGTTGAGCTTCAAGGCTATTTATTTTAGTCCTGAATGATGCAGACATTTCTCATAAACATGAAGACCCTGGTGGGGAGGTATGTGTTGGGCATTCAATTATACACTTAGCAAATTATGGGTATTCTATATGTTGTCAGTATAGCCTTTAAATATGTCCCAATCTAAAATTACATCTTGTTGGGGATCCCTGGGTGACTCAGCGGTTTAGCACCTGCCTTTGGCCCAGGGCGTGATCCTGGAGTCCCGGGATGAGTCCCACATCAGGCTCCCCGCATGAAGCCTGCTTCTCCCTCTGCCTGTATCTCTGCCTCTCTCTCTCTCTCTCTCTCTCTCATTCTGTGTGTGTGTCTCTCATGAATAAATAAATAAAATCTTTAAAATAAAATAAAATTACATCTTGTTGATGGCACCAATGGAAGTAAACAAATACATATCTACTTGATTAAACTTAAATATTATTTATGACATTGTAGGTATAAATGAGGTTATTGTTAGAATTGTGTACACCTGTTGTATCTTTCTGTAAAAGTCACTCAACATCTCATACCTCCTAAGATTATCCTGCACTTACCATATTTGCCTGATAACAAATTATAATTATTGGAATGAACTCTGTTGGGAATGGAGAAACTCTATGCTTCCTTCAACTACTCATGGTATTCTTTAATTTTCCTCCAGTTCTCCCCTCTTCTAGGGACTCTCTTCACTCCCAGCATTTATAAGACCCAGGGATCCATTACTTCCTTAGTGCAGACTAGAATTCTGTGCTCTGTGAATATCTGTACAGCAGGGGAGGAGGGAGAACTGGACAAAAACATGAAGAATGTTAATAAACAGTCTGATGGAAGTACAATAAAAGCATGTACGTAAATTAACATAGTA
The DNA here is from genome assembly GCF_048164855.1 of Canis lupus baileyi. NCBI lineage: Eukaryota > Metazoa > Chordata > Mammalia > Carnivora > Canidae > Canis > Canis lupus. Next base: position 22,702,314 of record NC_132859.1, on the reverse strand, counting down.
ATACATGAAGAAGCCTGTTCAATAGTGTTTAAAAGTCCTAGAACCGGGATCCCTGGGTGGTGCAGAGGTTTAGCGCCTGCCTTTGGCCCAGGGCGCGATCCTGGAGACCCAGGATTGAATCCCACATCGGGCTTCCAGTGCATGGAGCCTGCTTCTCCCTCTGCCTGTGTCTCTGCCTCTCTCTCTCTCTGTGTGACTATCATGAATAAATAAAAAATTAAAAAAAAAAAAGTCCTAGAACCTAATTTAATTTCAAAGAGATTAGGATCATTTCCAAATGGCCACATGTTTGTAATATATACATATATATATATATCCTCGAATGAAAAAGAATAAATGGTTTAGCTTTTTTTGGGTCAAATATAATTTCTGACTAGACTCCTGCTGAGCTACAAGCAACAAGTTATGATCAGAAAAGAAGCCCAGTAAATTTGGAATTTGTTGAGTTTAAAATCCAATTTTAAGGTTAATTTATACTTAGAGTTGTTGTGTTGTTATTTATCTTTTCTGATATTTAAATTGAATAGCAGGGCAGCCCCGGTGACCCAGCGGTTTAGCGCCGCCTGCAGCCCAGGGCATGATCCTGGAGACGCTGGATCGAGTCCCACGTCAGGCGCTCTGCATGGAGCCTGCTTCTCCCTCTGCCTGTCTCTGCCTCTCTCTCTCTCTCTCTCTCTCTCTCTCTGTATCTCTATGAATAAATAAATAAAATCTTTTTTAAAAAGTACACTTATAAAAAATAAATAAATAAATTGAATAGCAACTGTGGATGGACGCTAATAGTATAAGTAGCAATGAGGTTATAATAATGAAGTTTCCCTGTTAAGGAGCAAGGAGAACCCATACTTTTAAGGAAAATTTCACATTCTTAACATTCTCAAGTAGACTTGGGTGTTCCCTACTTGTGTAGCAAAGTATATTACTATCACTCTATCATAAATGTTTCATAATGCATAGCAATTACTTATTCCTTACAATTTATTGCAGCTCTACTCTGTGCCAGATATTGGGAGTATGAGGTTGAAAAGGGTACATACCCAGTCATCAAGGGAAGACAAACATAACATGTCAAATAGGACTTTCCCTATTGCCTTAATATTATGCTTGCATATTCTAGAGAGGGCATGGGGCATCTCCACAGGAATTGCTAAAAGATAGCAAATTCAATACTGTGACTGATTCCTAGCTCCTCATTTAAATTCAACCTATGAAAGAGAGGCCCAGATAGTTTTTTTTTAAAGAATTTATTTGAAAGTAATTTATAGTTGAGAACTTTCAGGTAATTCCCCTCAATCCCCTATAGAGAGAAAAGGGAGATAACCTACTGCCTCCCTTTAAGATAGGTTGGAGCTGTGGTGCACCAGGAGTAGAAGAAATATGTCCCTTGGACTTTAATAGGCATAGAGACTGATCTACATCTTAGTTGGAAGCTGGTGGAGGAAACAGCAATGACATTTAAAAAAGAGAGACTGTTGTAATAGGAATGGCCCATACTTCCAGAGTTTGTTGGGACAAGGGTACAGAAGTTTATTGGTGAGCTCAGCAGACTATGTAGAAAGGCTGCCAAATTGGAGTCACCCTGAAAAGATTTGTGAGAGGGATGACCCTCATGTTTCCTTGACCCTGAGGGTATTCTGCTAGAGGGTAGAACTGAGGAGTGAGGAGGTTTATAACCAAGAATATCTAATTAGTGACATCATATCCATGAAAATCACTCAAGAATCTACCAGTATGTATCATGAAAGGGACAGCATTTGGATAAGAGCATTTAACAGCCAAATGAGAACTACAAACAACATCAGTTAAATAGATTTTTGTCCCTTTTCTTCTCATCCCTCTCTCTGACCCCATTCTTGGAGACACCATAAGTAGAATCAGAACTGGATGAAAGATGGAAATGCCAATATTGAATTGGACTGCATTTCTTAATATCTCTAAACAAGACTGTCCTTTAACACTTGAAAATATTAGAAGTGATGAGGTATACCCTAGATGCCACCAGGAAAAAGGAAGGGGAGATCTGCCAGTGTTTGAAAGCCTTGGTGGAAGAAAACAAAGACAAATTTAACTTGTTGAACAGATCAAACAAGTAAACGGATAATTATAAGGGAACTGTATAACCTTTGTTGTAAAGATGCATGTGGCCTGTCAAAACATGGGGGTAACTAGGTTGGATCTCAGGAGAGCAGTGAATAATTCCTGGAATCAGTGAGTTCACACAGCAAGTAGGAGTTTGCCCAGTAAAAAGAGTGAAAGATTGGAGGGGAAGTGCAGCTGGCCAAAAGGAGGGGCATGTGCAAATTTCTAGAGGCAAGAGAAACAATGACCCATTTTTGGAAATTACAATTCAGTATGTTTCGAGTTTAGATTCTGATCAGGAAGCAATGCAAAGTAAAGAAATATCATAATAAAGAGGTTGAATGGAATCCTGGGATCTATGGGAATCCATGAAATAGCACTTTTAATCAGGGAAATAGTACTGTGAAAAGCAACTCTAGTTGCTGTGCTCTGAGATACACACCTGGAGTTGTTAAGGAGCTGTAATAGTAATCAAGGTAAAGGATATTGGTAGCTTGAACTAAAACTAAAGTAATGGCAGTGAGAGTGGAGAGAAGGTGACAATTATGAGTACTCTTCAGGAAGTATCATCTAAAAGACTTGGTGACCAACTGAATGACAGGGTAAGTAGAAGGAACATGTTTCCACATTTCCAGCTTCGACAGCCAGATTCATTCAGTCATTCAGTTTTTCACCTCTTCCAAAAAGGCTGAGCACTCTTAGGAATGTTGGGATACAGATTTTGTAGTAATTGGCAGAGTAATTGGATTACAAAGGAAATGGAAAGAATGAACATAGATAGCTCTCTTTTAAAAATAATTTGTTGGTTGCAGAGGAGAGGATTCGGAGGGTAGTAAGTAAAGATGAAAAGTTGGGAACAGGTTTTCTTTTTTAAGGATGGTAATAATTTGTTGGTTGCAGAGGAGAGGATTCGGAGGGTAGTAAGTAAAGATGAAAAGTTGGGAACAGGTTTTCTTTTTTAAGGATGGTAATGACTATATGTATTGAAATGCTGCTAGAAAGAGATGGGGAACAAAGTTGAGGAGTGACATCTTGGGGCAGGTGAGATGGGAGGAACACTGGTGAGGAATTGGTCTTTGGAAGGACCATTCAATTGGGACCAGATATGAGAAGAAAAGATGGGCACAGATGTAGGCTAGTTGGTAGGAAGTAACCTAGCAGATGGATGGAGTTTCCATTATCTGCTCTGAGAGTTAGGGCAGAAGAGTGAAAGAATACAGGGACTCATGAAATTACCCATGAATAAAACCTATCCTTTTTTGAAAATTACTGTTGAGTCTGAATAAATAAATAAATACCATCATAAATTGAATAAAGAAGCAAAAAAAAAAAAACCACAGTAAGAATCACACAAATATTCAATAAATTATCAACAAGTGTTTCAATTTACTAATAATGAAATAAATAGTAGTAGAAATTGAAACAACCAGGAAATACAATTCTCCTTTATCAGACTATAAAAGGTTTAAAAGATGATAATGCTCCATGTTCATGGAGATTTGGGGGACTCTTATTAGTAGGACTATAAAGGATACTACCATTTGGAGAGCAATTAAGAAAAAATGTGTCAGAATTAAAATATGTGTTTACTTTGACCTTCGGACACTAATTCTAAAAAATCATTTCTAAGGAATTAATTGAATAAGAGCATACATATATATGTGTAGAGATGTTTATTGAAGCATTGTTTTTATTAGTAAAAAGAGAAAGCAAATTAAATATCTTACAATATGGATACTGATATTTATTATATATTTTATTTACTATAACACATAACCATACAATGGAATGTTATGCATCACTAAAAATAATGATAGTGATTTATAGCTATTGACATGAAAAATAACTACAATGTATTAAATGAAAAACTAGTTAAAATGTAATAATTTATTTTCCCAGAGTTATAAAAATATATATGCATAGAAAAACACCAACAGTAATTATTTCTTGGAGAAAATATTTCCAATGTTTTTTATTTTCTTCTATAAATCTTTTGGTATTGACTGATTTTTTTTACAGTTTACATATTTTTTGTCACTTCTCCCACAGTTTATGTGTGTTACTGTTTTTGAAACAATAAAGCTAATGTCATTTTTTTTCTACAAAAAATGAAAGTAAAGAGAAAGTGCCAATTAGATATTTTAGTTCTACCATTGCTTTTGGGTGAATCACAAAATGACAGTTTAATACACATATTTTGGTTCTCTCTCACCTGTTGTATGCTATAAAGTGTGTTTCCTAATCTGTTGGCTTATAAATTAGGGATCTAGCCTACTGGATTATGCAGATTTTCATCATTGTAGTTTCTGGTTAGGCCCGTTTCTAGGAAGGCAACTTCAAACGATCAGAGAAATTATCAAATTCAACTAAAACCCTATTTAAATCTGCCTAGTGGTGCAGGGAAAGGTCCATCATGGTTGACCTGCTGATGATATGGCTCATCTTCCCACCAAAGGTGGAAGAACCAGGTATTGTTATAAGTTGTACTTTTGTCAGCCACAGAAGAGGCCTCATTTGGAATTGGGAATGTGCCACTGGTAGTGCACAGATAATGACTTCTGCCCTCTCGTTTTATAAGCCTGGTTTGCTGTTGACAACGTCTGCACCCATAGGGTCACAGTTGCCAATCACAGGCATTGCTCTCCTCTGGATGTGTGTGATGGAACACCAACATGACTAATGCATACTTGAGATGGAAAGTAGTTCTTCTCGTGAGCCTGTTCCAAATAGTTATTAAAAAAAATAGTTTAGTTGTATATGGTCCACTTGTCAGAGCAAACAGCCAAATCATTAGCTGCAATTTGTATGAACTGAATATTGACAAATATTAGTAGGCTCAGATTTACAGAAAGACAGACACCACTTGAAGATGCTGGTTTTGGGTTGAGTTTTGATAGCTCTTTATTAATGGGTGAACCATGGAATCTAAGAGCTAAAAGATATCTTAGAAATTATCTAAGTCTTCATTTTATCACTAAGGAAGATAGCCTTTATGATTTATCAAATATAATAGGGGTAATAACAATACATCAGTAACAAATTGCAAAAATATGCTTTTGGTGTTTTAATTTTATATAGCAAATAACTAATATACTATTTTATTAATGTGGTATCTTGGTTGGGCATATAATTTTTCTGGCTCACTTTTCTGCTGCAAATTCACTTGTTAGGTCATCAAAATGTATACTTTTAGCAACTTAATTTACAATCAATATAATTCAGAGTGACATCAGTAGCTTTTGGCAAATGCAAAATTGCAAATTACTTTGTAATTTTTCATTTTTAAGGAAGATCTTTTTGTTAGTGAACAATTTTTTCTAAAAAGATTTAACTCTAAAAATCAGCTTCATCTAAGTCTGAATTTAATTTTAAGTATAAATATATACAATGGCATTTTAATGTTTCCTCTGACATTTTCTGTAACTTGCAGAAACTGAAAATGGTTTCATGATTTGTATATGATTCAAAATACTTTTTTATGCATACTATTGCTTTATATTTATTTATAAAGAAAACATAAAATGTTTCTTCATTAACAATTAGCTCATTTGAAGCTTTGTATAAAAACAGTTTTCCTGGTGCCTAGGTGTCTCAGCTGGTTGAGCTCCAACTCTTGATTTCGGCTAGGGTCATAATCTTGGGGTCCTGGGATCAAGCCCCACACTGGGCTCCCCACTCAGCAGGGAGTCTGCTTGAGGATTTCTCTTCCTCTCTCTCGCTTGCATGCTCCCTTTCTTTCTAAAAGTAAATAAATTTTTAAAAAACTACTTTCTTTTCCATTGAATGCAACAATTTTTAAAATATAATTTCCACTTCTATGCCTATGGATATTTGTTCCTAATACTGTAGCAGTTCTCAAAACCAGAGAATCTAACTTCTTTGAAGCCAAACAACTCCCTGATATGTCATATGCAATGCCCATTTTATGTGCTTTTATTTTGTAATAATTTACTGACAAATTTTACTGCCCACATGTTGTAGTTTCTGTCCCAATGTATAAGCTGGAGAACTAACATGTGTACAGATGATGTAAGAATGGGCTCTGGAGATGGACAGGCAAGCTGATCTTCCATTGTAGCCCTGGTGCTACGCCACGTGAAAACCCTCCTCTTTCCTGGAGTCACCCACTGCTACTACTTCTGCTAACATTATGAGCCTGCCAGATCTCTTTGCTATGGCTTTTCTTTGGGGTCCCACGACAGCCAAGACTACTGTAGGCATGTTCAAGGTGCTAGGCAGCCAGGCCAATGAATGGTCCATGCTTTCACTACTTACTGCTAGCCATGCTTGTGGGCTTGAGCTCATGCCTACATACCAAGATATGTGATATATCTCCTCTGCCCATATACACGTTCCATTATCTTATCAGATTTTACCTATAAAACACAAGTTCAAAAATCAAATGGCAACAGGAGAGCATTAAGCCAAGCATGGGGCTATTTCAAAGAGCTGCACCCTCTGTGACAGTATAGGCTGCATGCACACAAAGCTGGCCCTGTCCACAACAATGAATGATCCAATTCAAAATGTCCATAGGACCAAGGTTGATAAACTTGCTATAGATTTGTTTTTTTCTGGGTTAGATTTCATGTAAATAGAATCAAACTAAACTTTCAGAGTCAATTCTTTTATTTAAGTTACATTTCATGATGTGCAATTTAATATACAAGTAAAATCCATCCATCAAATGCACAGATCTGTGAGTTTTGATAAATGCATAGAATTGGGCAATCAACATAGTCAAAATATGGAAGAGCTTCCCCACCCCACCCTCAAATTTCTCTCACGTGAGATAGAGTTGACAGGACAGAGATCTATTATTTGAGAAAGACCAATTCAGATTAATGCAAGAATCCTCAGCATGTTATGGAAAGGACTTGATCTGAGATCTTAAGGAAAAAGAAGATGACCAAACTAGTGAGCTCTGGCCTGCAGAATTGTGTCTATGAATGGTTAGAGGAAATTTATGAAAACTTAATCAAGCAAATTTTTAGAATTTATGGCCACGGTGCCTGGGTGGCTCAGGTTAAGCATTTGACTCTTGATTTTGGCTTAGGTCATGATCTGAGTTGTGAGATCAAGCCCCATGTTGGGCTCCATGCTTGGTGTGGAGCCTGCTTAAGATTCTCTCTCTGCCCCCACCCCCACTCTGCCATTCATGCTCTCTCTCTAAAATCTATCTATCTATCTATCTATCTATCTATCTATCTATCTATCATCTATCTATCTATCTATCTATCTATCTTAGGGCCATTGTGTATTTTTAATATTCTGGCTATCTAATGGTTTAGAGTTTCTGAAATATTTCTCTTTCATTCAGATCAGAATTGGGACTGCTGAATAAATAAACTTCTGATTGTTACATCTGAACAAAATAGCATAAATAGATAGTTATATGGACAGAACACACACACACATACACTACACACACACAATCTATGTGCCGTAGCCTGAGGCAGGTGTGGATACCTTATCACAAAGGAGGTTTGTCATGGGTGACCTGTTTGCTTCAACCTGGCTGTTACAGATTTGTCTTCTTGATCAGTTCAAATGGTCACAAGTGCAGAGATTGGGTGTTTGAAAAGAAGATATCGCACAGTCCAAATGAAAAAAAAAAGAAACTAGAGAAAGATCATAACTCTACAATACAAGAAAAATAAACCAATATAGGGAATGCATTTGGGGCAGCAGCTTCAACACTTGATTGTTCAAAATGTCAGGTGGCAAAAGTCAGCCACAAATGCTCAGACCAATTTTTTTCTATTATTTACAGTGGAAGCCAACTGAATAAGCTCCAAATTTTACACAGCTGAACCTGAGAACTCTGGCTGCCCAGGAAGTATAAAAACGTGGGTCAACATGTTTTACATCAGTTCTCTTCAAATTTCCAGAATTGAATATACCCAAGAAAATACAAACTTGTTGTCTATATATACACACAAACCCATACTCCTACTCTTTTATTTAAATAGACATTCTATAGACTTTTATGGAGTTTTTTTATGAGGTGGTATGTGAATAAAAAATAAATATGCATGTGTTTTTATTATATGGGCCTGAAACTTGATTAAATAATCAAGGCTTTGCTTATTGAGGCATGATGTTGTCCTTCTGTTTTTCTGCTCTATATGCTTAGGTTTTGGCTTGCCAACTGGTGAGAGGCATTTTCAATCTAGAGAATGTTTGCCTCTAGATATGGAGGGATTATCATGAGACAGATAATTGTAGAAAACAAGAAGACAATAGGCCTTGAGGGTTAGGAAGGCAGAAAAAGAATGCATCTAAGAGGCAGAATGAATGGTGGTGGATAAATGTGTGTGGGTGATGGTAGGCATAGGTAAGTAATAACATAAGAAATATTTCTTGGATATGACCTTGTAAAAGAATGAATTGAGACAGAATATATATTAATTTAATATTCAACTTCAAGTAGTCTATATTTTCTAGGCCATATATATATATGTGTGTGTACTACAGCTTGTAATTTGATTTCTGAAAGTCATTGAGATACAACCTCCCAAACCTCCCTTTTCCTTTGTAATCCTTGAATAACATGGGCTGTGAATCATGCCTAGGGGCTCTTAGAGTAACTTCACAAAAGTAATGACATGTCAATTTTAACTTGAGTTTTATGGCAGATTTTATGGAGAAGAAAAAAAACTATATTTATTAAACTGACAGTGACTAGAATTATCATAGTCTGTGTTTCTTGAAATGGAAACGCTGCTACCACCTTAACATATGTGCATTTTGTTTATGATTCTTGTGTCTTGATATTATAAAGATTATTCATCTTTAGCATTATTCTGGTTCAGGTAAACCCAGAGGGTGTGATGTATCACACACACACACATACACATACATATTTTCAGGCATCAGCCTGAATATGATCTCAGTCTAGGGCTTCTGGACACCAGGCCAAAGTAGGATTTATCACAGACTCCAGTTCATTCTTGAATGATCTGTCAAATACACACACACACACACACACACACACACACACACATAGAATTGAAAAAAAAAATAGAAAAAGAGGGGAGGAAGAAACTGGTATTTAACAAACACCTATTACATTTGGTCAATGCAACAAAAGTTGTTCTCATAGTCAATGTAGTGATATTCACCTCTGCTGGATGGGTTGCCATGAATGAGAGAAAAACAAGAGATTGTCCCTGTGTGTCTAGAAGGTTAGGAAACACCCCAAATATCAATCATAGTTATTCTAGCAGTCATTGCAAGGTGATAAAAATATAAGGAAACTGGATATTTTGGAGCAGAAATTACTTCCACTGTATACTGTCTTTTAAAGAGAGATAGAGTGAACAGAAAACGTTTTAAAAAGGAGAGTAAAAGGAAAACATTGTCAGAGTACATGGAAACACCACCCAAGAAGTAGAGCCTGGCAGATAACAAAGGTTTTGTTCAAAAGAGGAGAGGAGTTCTTGGCTAACTTGTTCTGAGTTGTGCTGCTTCCAAAACAAGATTATGCCCCCAGAGAGTTTGGTAAACATGAAGATGTGCCATGCAGCTCCTTCAGGGTCTGCCTCCACTGCAGAGAGCTACCAGCCCATGGGGTAGATGGCTACTCTCACATTTAGGCTGGAGGGGCCAAGGGAGAAGGTGGTATTGTCACAGAGCCAAGGGACCCAGGGTTACCTGGAAGAAACTGGAACCACAGTAGACCTGTCTAGCATGAACTATAGCAATGAAGGAGACCCAGGTGCAGTAGGAGAAGCTGCTGAAGACAGAAAGGAAGGGAGGAAACACTCTAACTTCTTCCTTCCTCCTACTTTCCAGACCCTCACCAGCACGTCTCATTAACCAAGACCTGCCCTGGAAGTCTCCAGAATGAAGTCTACCAGGTCAGCCTGAGTGCCACACAAAGCCCAGAGCCATCATTGTCAGGATACATTTCAGTCTACTTCCATGAAAAACCTCAAACTGATACAGATGGTTCTTAACTAAAGATGACTTTACGACTTTATCTTCTCTCGCAATGCTGGGCAGTGGCAGTGAGCCACAGCTCCCAGGCAGCCATGAGATCACAAGGGTGGACAACAGATACACTTACAACCATTCTGTTTTTCACTTTCAGTACAGTATTCAATAAATTATATATGATATTCAGCACTTTATTATAAAAAAAACATTGTGACATTGATTTTGCCCAACTGTAGGCAAGTGCAGGGACATTTAACACAGGCTAGACTAAGCTACAATATTTGGTAGTTTAGATGTATTAAATGCATTTTCAATCTATGATACTTTCAATTTACCATTACCAGGATGTAACCCCATTATAAATTGAGGAAGGTCTATATAGCCATTTGGGGGACCTTTAAGAGCAGGGAGCCTATATTCCTCAGATGATAATATCTACCACATATTGTGCACCTTGTTGGAAAGATAATTATATGAACCAAGCACTGTGCCTGGCACTGTTTATTATAAAGCAGATTTAAATACCCAATATAAATTTACTTAACTCCAGGGAATTGGCATTAACAGGGGCTAATTTGAAATCACATCCATTCAAGACATTTCATAAACCATCCAAAAAAAAGTGAATTTAATCCTATTATCTTAATAATTCCAAACTGAACATACATGTGCCATGTGGATAAGATAGAAAACCTAGTTAACAGAGTTCTAGAAAATGGAGATTGAAGAGCCAATTGTCAAAACCTCAAGGAGTGCATTTGTTTACTGTATTTTGTAAGGAAAGAATAATTAAAGCTGGAAAGTTATTGAATAAACATTCAATTTGCTAATACTATGCTTTTAAAAATGCCAATTACTCTACACAAATCCCTCCAGAAAATGAAATGAATTGGTTCCTATTCTCATTGTGGTTTTACTTCTAATGCATGTTTCCTTTGTATTTTCATGAAAAGGGGCTGTCTCACTATAGGCTGTGTGTTTACTTATTTTTATAAATATCCAACTGAATAAGTATACCTTTTATGGGAAAAAAATTTTAGCAGGTTTTCCAAAACAAGTTGCTTATGATATTGTTTCTCTGGTATGTCAGTATAATAACTACATATTTTTTTAAATTGTTAAAGCTATAGATTTTCAATTTCATTCTCTCTTATGGAAAACTACAAAGGAAAACAGATACTTTTGAAAGAAAAGCAATTTTGGATTTATGGAGAAAACAATTAGAATAAATAATTTAACAACACAAAGATTTAAAATGTGTCCTAAAGGGAACTGTGTTCAAATGCCAACTTTCTTTGATTCAAAGATGTCTCTCAAAGTGTAAATAATTTAAGGGTACTATGACACAGCACCCATACTCCACTGAGAACTAAATAAACATGATTTGTTCCTGGTCATTTATGAGAAGTGATAAGATTTAGCTTGGACACAATAATAAAAATTACCTAATGACCAACCCAGCCAAAATGGTGGCAATTTAGTTGAGTGTACCTGAAACATTCCAACAGTCAGTGACCACCACACACACCTGATTTCCAGTTTTGGCAGAAGAAAGTCTGAGAAGAATTTAGTTCAAGTTTCAGAGATTTATACTCCTTCTGGTTTCCAGACATAAGATTAGGGAAAAGGGAGCGAATAAAGATGCACTTTAAAATGTTTAGGATGCCCTAATCCTAAAGGTTGTGGAGATACTTAAACTGCAAATAAAAGTTAGAAAAGATTGTGTGTCTGAAAAATCTTAGACTCCTCGTTTCTGTTACAGTGTTTCTTATTCCTAGCATATCCTTTTGATTCTTTCTTAGAGTTTCCATCTCTCTGCTTACATTATCCATCTGTTCTTACATGTTGTCTACTTTTTCCACAAGAACCCTTAACACATTACTTCTTTTCTTTTCTTTTATGTAAATCACCTGTTTAATTTTAAAAATTTTAATTCTAATATAGTTAACATACAGTTATATTACTTTCAGGTGTACAATATAGTGATTCAACACTTCTATTCAATACTCGGTGCTTGTAATAAGTGACCTCTTAATCCCAATCACCTATTTCACCCCAACCCACCTCCCCTCTGGTAACCTACAGTTTGTTCTTTATAGTTAGAAGTCTGTTTTTCAATTTGTGTCTTTTTTAATTTGTCCTTTTTTTTTCATTTCTTTTAAAACATTTTAGTTGTTTAACATATACTGCAATATTGTTTTCTGGAGTAGAATTCAGTGATTCATCATTTTCATACAATACCCAGTGCTCCTCATAACAAGTGCCCTCCTAAATATTCATAACCTACTAGCCCATCCCCCACCCACCTCTCTCATTCCACCCTCAGTTTGTTATCTATTGTTAAGAGTTTCTTAAGGCTTTTTCCCCTCTCTCCTTCTCTTTTTCCCCCCTTTCCCATATATTCATCTGTTTTATTTCTTAAATTACACATGAGTGAGATTATATAGTATTTGTCTTTCTCTGACTGACCTATTTCACTTAGCATTATATGCTCAGGCTCCATCCAAGTCATTGCAAATAGCAATATTTCATTCTTTTTGATGGCTGAGTAATATTCCTCTGTGTGTGTGTGCACGTGCGCGTGTGTGCACACATGTGTGTGTGTGTGTATCTCACATCTTCCTTATTCAGTCATAAGTCAATGGGCTTTTAGGATCTATTCATAGTTTGGCTATTGTTGAAAATGATGCTATAAACATCAGGGTGCATGTACCCCTTCAAATCCATGCTTTCATATCCTTGGGTAAATATCTAAGAATGAAATTTGTGAATCATAAGGTAGTTCTACTTTTAACTATTTGAGGAACCTCCATACTATTTTCCAGAGTGGCTACACCAGTTTGCATGATCACAAACAGTGTAGGGAGAGTTCTCCTTTCTCCATATCCTCCCCCATATCTGTTGTTTCTTGTGTTGTTAGTCTTTGCCATTCTGACAGGTGTGAGGTGGTATCTCACCATGGTTTTGGTTTGTATTTCCCTGATGATGAGTGATGTGGAGCATCTTTTCATGTGTCTGTTAGCCATCTGGATGTTTTCTTTGGAGAAGACATGTCTTCTGCCTATTTCTTAACTGGATTATTTATTTTTGGGGTTTTGAATTTAATAAGTTCTTTATATATTTTGGATACTAACCCTTTATCAGATATGTCATTTGTAAATATCTTCTCCCATTCCATAGGCTGCGTTTTAATTCTGCTGATTATTTCCCTTACTGTGCAGAAGCTTTTAATTTTGATGTAGTCCCAATAGTTTATTTTTGTCTTTATTTCCCTTGCCTCAGGAAACATATCTAGTATGAAGTTGCTATGGCTGATGTCAAAGAGGTTTCTACCTATGTTCTCCTCTAGGATTTTGATGGTTTCCTGTCTCACAGTTAGGTCTTTCATTCTTTTTGCATTTATTTTTGTTAATGGTGTAAGAAAGTGGCCCAGTTTAATTTTTCTGCATGTTGCTGTCCAGTTTTCCCAACACCATTTGTTGATTAGACTGTCTTTTTTTTTTTTTTTTTGACTGGATATTCTTTCCTACTTTGTTGAAGATTAGTTGACAGTATAGTTATAGGTTCAACTCTGGGTTCTCTATTCTATTCCATTGATCTATGTGTCTGTTTTTGTGCCAGTACCATCCTGTTTTGATGACTACAGCTTTGTAATATAGCTTGAAGTCTAGAATCATGATGCCTGCAGTTTTGTTTTTCTTTTTCAGGATTGCTTTGGCTTTTGGGGGTCTTTTGTGGTTTCACATACATTTTAGGATTGTTTGTTCTGGCTTTGTGGAAAATACTGCTGGTATTTTTTTAAGGATTGCAGTGAGTGTGCAGATTGCTTTGGGTACTATAGACATTTTAATAATATTTGTTCTTCCAATCCATGAGCATGGAATGATTTCCCATTTCTTTGTGTCCTCCTCAATTTTTTTCATAAGTGTTCTATAGTTTTCAGAGTACAGATATTTTACCTCTTTAGTTAGGTTTGTTTCTAGGTATCTTATGTTTTTGATGCAATTGCAAGTGGGGCCGATTCTTTGATTTCTTTTTCTTCATTATTGGTGACTAGGAATGCAACAGATTTCTGCATATTGATTTTATATCCTGCAACTTTGCTGAATTCATGTATTAATTCTATTAATTTTTTGGTGGAGTCTTTTGGGCTTTCTACATAATGTATCATGTGGTCTGCAAATAGTGAAAGTTTGATTTCTTCCTTGCTGATCTGGATGCTTTTTATTTGTCTAAATTGTTGAGGCTAAGGCTTCCAGTACTGTGTTCAACAGTAATGGTGAGAGTAGACATCCTTGTCTTGTTTCTGACTGTAAAGGGCAGGCTCTCAGTTTTTCCCCATTGAGGATGCTATTAGCTGGGGGTCTTTCATATATGGCCTTTGTGATGTTGCAGTATGTTCCATCTATCCCTACTTTGTTGAGGGTTTTTATCAAGAATGGATGTTGAATTTGTCAAATGCTTTTTCTGCATATATTGAGAAGATCATATGATTCTTATCATTTCTTTTATTAATGTAGTGTATCATGTTGATTGATTTGTGAATATTGAATCACCCCTGCTGCCCAGAAATAAATCCCACTTGATCATGGTGAATAATACTTTTAATGTATTGTTGAATTCGATTTGATAATATTTTAATGAGAATTTTTGCCCCCATGTTAATCAGGGATATTGGCCATAATTCTCCGTTTTGGAGAATTGTGGGGTCTTTGTCTGCTTATGCTGGTTATGTAGAATGAATGGAAATTTCCCTTCCATTTCTATTTTTTTGGAATAGCTTGAACTCACAACCCTTAGATCAAGACCTGAGCTGAGATCAAGACTAGTATGTTTAAATGGCTGAGCCACCCAAGTACCCTGGCTATCAATGTCTTCTTTGGAGAAATGTCTGTTCATGTCTTCTGGCCATTTTTAACTGGATTACTTGGTTTTTGGGTCTTGAGTTTTATAAGTTCTTTATAGACTTTGGGTACTAACCCTTTATCAGTTATGTCATTTACAAATATCTTCTCCCATTCAGCAGGTTGCCTTTTAGTTTTGTTGATTGTTTCCTTTGCTGTGCAGATTTTTTATTTTGATGTAGTCCCAATAGTTTACTTTTGCTTTTATTTCCCTTGCCTCAAGAGACATATCTAGAAAAATGTTGTTATAGCCAATGTCAGAGACATTAGTGCCTGTGCTCTTTTCCAAGATTTGGATGATTTGAGGTCTCACACTTAGATCTTTAATCCATTTTGAATTTATTTTTGTGTATGGTGTAAGAAAGTGGTCAGTTTCATTCTTTTGCATGTAGGTGTCCAATTTTGCCAACACCATTTATTGAAGAGACTGTCTTTATCCCATCATTTAACCTTGTGTCCTTTGTTGAAGATTAATTGACCATATAATCACGGGTTTATTTCTGGGCTCTCTATTCTGTTTTGTTGATCTATGTGTCATTTCTGTGCCAGTATTATACTGTTTTGATTATTATAGCTTTGGAAGTATATCTTGAAATCTGGAATTGTGATATTTCCAGCTTTGGTTTTCTTTCTCAAGATTGCTTTGGGTATTTGGGGTCTTTTATGGTTCTGTACAAATATTGGTATTATTTGTTCTAGTTCTGTGAAAAATGCTGTTGGTATTTTGATCGGGATTGCATTAAATCTGTAGATTGCTTTAGATGGTATGGACATTTTAAGAATATTTGTTCTTCCAATTCATGAGCATCGTTTCTTTTTATTTGTATCATCTTCAGTATCTTTCATTAATATTATTTTATAACAATGATTTTACTTTTTATTTATAGAAATTAAGTTTTATTTGCTTTCAAATTAACCTCTTATTTTTATGCCATGTTATTACATTTTAAAATGTTATCTCTCGGGGATCCCTGGGTGGCTCAGCAGTTTAGCGCCGCCTTCAGCCCAGGGCGTGATCCTGGAGTCCTGGGATCGAGTTCCACATCAGGCTCCCTGCATGGAGCCTGCTTTTCCCTCTGCCTGTGTCTCTGCCTCTCTCTCTCTCTCTCTGTCTCTCATGAATAAATAAATAAAATATTTTTTAAAAAAGAAATAGTTAAATGAGAGAATTCTCATTTCAAGCATATTTTCCACTGTTCCCAATATTCAATATTTCAAGCAGAGTTTTTTCAGTCTCTTCTAGGTCTACTGTTTGAATGCTTAGGTTGCTAATTTTGTTTGTGGCTTCTGCTATGATAGAAATAAGGCGAATCTATTAGGATAGAGATCATGGCAGATCATTACCTGTTATAATTAGTAATCATTAATTGGTATCCATTTCATGCTCCCATCCTCTATGGCATTCCCTAATATCCTAGATGTCAAAAAAAAATTTTTGCATTTATTTCAGCTGAAGAAAAACAAATGCTTCACTCATCCTAGAAGATACTTTACATTAACTTCTCCACTCGGGATTCTTATACTTACTCCACGATCAGTATGCATTTAGGTTTCCTAGGCATTATTTAGCATAGACTTGTGGTTTTGACTGCTCAAGCAAAGCAACAATTTTACCTAGAAATTCAGGCAGACAGCAAATTTTCCTGGGCTCAGGAGGAGTATATATAGATCCTCTTGCTTGGCTGTCTATATGCAGTTGTATCTCTCCACCTCATCTTGTCACAGTTGGGTGCTAAAATCCAGCTTTTGGACACTGGGACCTACATTTGGCTCTCATACCTCTGTTTCTTGTGGGACTAGCTTTATTTCAAGGGTTGCTTTGTATTGAAAATGGTTTTATATAATTGGACATTCCGGCTCCATCGAGCCTCAGCTAACAGTGCATGATATGAAAGGATCCATAGAAAAGTTGTGGTGGGGCGGCCTGGTGGCTCAGCGGTTTAGTGCCGCCGTCAGCATGGGGTGTGATCCTGGAGACCCAGGATCGAGTCCCGCGTCGGGCTCCCTGCATGGAGCCTGCTTCTCCCTCTGCCTGTGTCTCTGCCTCTCTCTCTCTCTCTGTCTGTCATGAGTAGATGAATAAAATCTTTAAAAGAAAAAAAAAAAGAAAAATTGTTGTGGGTTTTTTGGGTTTGTTTGTTTGTTTTTTAGCTTATGTTGTTATATAGCAATAGATAACTGAATTACCTCTATCATCTCCAAGCCTTCTGTAAGGTCTAGTTAAAAGTTACCATCAAGATGCTATTATCACTGGCAAGAATTGAGAGAAGGGTATTGCCCCCCTCCCTCCATTTACAGGTAGGTAGTAGGGTAGAGCAGCTGGCAGGACAACTCTAAAAGCAGGAATGTGACTCACAAAGGAGTGTACAGAGGTATGTGTAAAGAGCACAGCAGTATTTCACATCCAGATGATGATCGATGTAAATCCCTGAAGATTCCCAAAAGTACCTATGGAGAAGAATCTGGCAAAGGTTAGATTATACCATAACATGGTTTGGGGACTTGAGGCATAGTGATTTGTGCTTAAAAATATGACCTCACAGCCCAGTGAAGACTCAGGAAAAGAATACCACCTGGAAGGTAGTGCTGACTCAAAATGAGACATAAGTGGGACCAAAATCTGGAGGAAAATACCTAGGCCAAGAACATTAATTCTAAGAACATGTGTGTCTGAACACATGTGTGCATGCAAGCATGTGTCTATGTGCATACATACGTGTGTGTACATGTGTTAAAGAATAGTCAATATCCTCTCTCAAAACTGCAGACAAAAGAAACAAGGTAAAGTTTACACATATCTATTACATTTGGCAAGGAAATTTATCTACTCCTACATGAATAGTTGGACTAGATAGATAAGATCCCTTTCTCCTCTGAAATTATTTGATTCTAATGCTTCCATGTATCACTGTCTTTTTGATTCATGTCATAGAGCTCTTCTCTGTTTTATTCTCTTCTCTGCCTAAGGGGAAATAAGAATTTGTCTATGTTCTGAAGGCAGTATAACACTCTTATCAGTTTGATAGTCTTGATTCTAATCAGATAACATGTTAGTATATGTTTCAATACTTCCTTCCCATCATCCCTTGCAAAGTGACTAATACATAAGTAAATAGATTATTCCTCAATAGAACCTAATTTTTACATATTAGTGGTAGTGAATTTTTTTGAATAAGGAATTTGAACATGACAGATATTAACTCTTTATTCACAGGTCCACTCTATAGTGATGACTAACACTATCTAACTTTGCATTAGCCAGTCACTGCTGTAAGTACTTTACAAATAGTAGGCAATTTAATCCTCATAGCACACCATGAGAAAGATATTATTATTATCCCCATTTTACAAATTAGAAACCTGAAGAGCCAGAGATTAACTTGCATGGCCAAAGAACAAGCACTACAAATGTCAACGTTATTGCAGGCTGGGTCCTTCAGAAAGCAGATTCAGAGTGGAGTTTGGTATATAGAAAGTTTATAAGTACTCTCAGGACAAAAACCTGTAGAAGGGGAGAGAAGAAAGTAGCATTGAGCAGAAAGAGAACTTGGAAAAATGCAGTCTTAGCAATAGACTTTGTCTGGGGTGGCCCTTCAAAGTGGTTTCAAGTAGGATAAAGGGACCATGACTTCCACACTGACCAGTCATCAATTAAGGCTGCCCTTGGAAAAGGGGGCATGACCGTGGTGAAGAGGCTCTCTCCAGCCAAGGGCATTTTCCAGAGAAGAGCAGCATTATTTTACTAGGAAAATAATTTTTCAGACCTAAAGGGGGTACAGGGAAACACATCCAGTAACTACTACATATGTACTTATGAATCATTCAAGGATCTTAAGATGTAGCTTCTGATTCAGTGGGTCTGGGCTGGGGCTGAGAGTCTGCATTTCTCACAAGCTCCCAGGTGATGCCAGTGCTGCTGGTTTGTGATAGCAGGATCCTGGTCATGTGGCATCAATGCTGCAAAGTTAAGAATAGAACCTAAGCTGTCTGGTTATGAGATTGTGGTCTTACAACTCTGCTGCAATGCTGCTTAAAGAAATTTTCTACTAAATTCTAATTCTGAAGAACTTGATATACCGTGCCAGATTGACTAGTTTTAAAGCAACTTCAGGTCTCCTGGCCTACATCTTTAGTGGACATGCTGTCCCAAGCATTTTTTTATTGCTGTAGTTTATCATTTCTGGCTTTCTTATTGGTGTTGCCATCCAGAATATTCTTCTTTTGGCTAGCCTGACAAGTTTTTTTTTCCTCTAACATTTAAGCAAATGTATCAAACATGAGAATGACCCTAGCTACTTGGTATTCATAATTTGTGGCACACGTGGGCTATTATTATTTTTATCAGAAAATTGCCATTTTTCTATCTAAAGAGTTTATTATATTCTTAGGTATGACATTATTATGTGTTAAAGCCATTTTCTCCCCCAAAGGAGTCTATCTTTAATTTCATAACGAAAGCCAATAAGAGAACTGGATTTGACATCTAGGTTCATTTGTACTCATTTTTTTAGAAGTATCTCTATTTTATAGAGTCAAACCTTTACTATGAATTTTCAGGCCACAATATATTGTTAGTTACACGATGATACTTTTCTCACTGTGTACTCCCCACAAGCACAGAGGAAGAAGATAAAATGTCATGCAATTTTATAATGTCCGCACAAATGTGAGAATTAGTAACATGTGTTAGTCCTTACCTTGTTTCAAATTCTTACAGAAAACAGTGATCTAATTATTTTACTTTTAATCATTTTAAAAGAATTATGCCATTGTGTATGTGTATATGTGTATAAAATCCTATATTGAGATTGGGTAGGGGTGACATGAAAAAGAGAAGTGATCTAAAAGATATTTATTGAATTGTAAGAAATGAAGTCTTGAACTGAGCAACACTCTGGTTAAGAAATCTCTTGTAGCTCAGTCTGTTCCCTAGGCAACAAAAGTCTGTGTTTAAAAAGGAAAAAAAAGATAGCACTTAGAGTAGTTAAGGTTTTAGAGTTATTCTTCATTCAGGAGATTCACACTGAAACATCATTTACTCAACTATTACAGTTAATAGCACTTACTATAAGAATTTGGGTCAGCATGTAGAGTAGTTGTGTTTTTGGAATGATGGTTCTCAAAGTGTGGTCCCTGGACCAGCAGCAGCAACATCACTAGGAAACTTATTAGAAATGTGAATTCTCTGTCCTCATTCTAGATCTGCTGAATCAGAAACTGGGGCTGAGGTGGGAGCAGGAGGTGGGGAGAGGAAGGAACAATGGTCTGTTTCACAAACTCTCCAAGTGGCTCTGAGGCCCACAGAAGTTTGAGAACCACTGTGTTTATGAAACACTCTATTTAGACCTGAACTATTTCTGTTCCCGAATGTTTTTCTGCATATCTATATGGACACATGTGCATGGACACAAAATCTTTAAAACATTAGTTTGAAGGAACTCTTACTAAAATAGTTGTATCAGAAGCAAATTTCTTACTCAATATAATTGGATTAAAATTTCTCTAAAGTTCTCTTTAGGGGATCCCTGGGTGGCTCAGTGGTTTAGTACCTGCCTTCTTTCTGCCCAGGGTGTGATCCTGGAGTCCCGGGATTAAGTCTCACATTGGCCTTCCTGCATGGAGCCTGCTTCTCCCTCTGCCAGTGTCTCTGCCTCTCTCTCTCTCTCTCTCTCTCTGTCTCTCATGCATAAATACATAAAATCTTTTTTTTTTAAAAAAAAGTTCCCTTTAATGCCTTTTTCTATGTCTAAACTATAAGAGTTGCAAGTGGTACGGGCAGCCTCAGCAATAAAAACACCACCATTGAATTTAATTTCAAGCAATATCTGGAAGAGCAGTCAGCAGCAGGAGACATCTTTCAGAAGGAAAAGAACGACTTTATTCTTTAAATTGAGTGGAAAATGACTCCCATCAGATTGTTGAAAGCAGCCTTCTTATTGAGGTGGAGCGGTAGTTTGCCGTGCTCACTCCTTCCTTCCTGCTGCTTGGAGAGAAGGTCAGGCAAGATAAGAGCTGTGAACAGGGGTGGGGAGATACTGTATTTTGTTCCTGGCTTTTCTTCCTTTCACTAGTTGATACTGGGGAGATAGCAGTAAGATCAGTGACCACTGGTTGAGAAGAAAAGACTAGACCCTTATTTTCAAAACTATAGAAGAGATAACGTAGGGTATTCATAGCCAATACCTAAGAGAGAAGTTGGAAAGTCCCAAGAGCATACTTATCTAAAATCTTGCAGTGCTAGAAATAACTGAGTTTAAGCTAGTCAGTTAAAAAAAGAAAAAAATTGAATAGCATCCAGAAACAAGAGCAAAGCTGGATTTAGCTTTGATTTAAATATTAAGACTTAGTGTAGCAAGAGCTATATGGAGCTTTTTAAAACTTGTTTTTTCAACTAACACTTACTGAGTGTCCATTAAACCAGGTGCTATATTAAGCACTGAAATACAAAAGTTGTTTATGTTATTCAGCTGTTATTAATAATTTTGCAGGGTGCTTGGGTGGTTCAGTCAGTTAAGCATCCAATTCTTGATTTCAGCTCAAGTCATGATCTCAGGGATGGGTTGGAGCCCTGTGTCAGGATCTGTGCTGAGTGTGAAGCCTGCTTGGATTTCTCTCTCTCCCTCTCTCTCTGCCTTTCCCTGCTCATGGTCTTGCTATAATAATAATAATTATTATTATTTTTATTATTATTTAGCTAAGAATATTCATGTACAAGTAAGTCTTTATGTGGGTATATGTTTTTATTTCTCTTGAGAAGATGCTGAAGAGTGGAATTGCTGGATCATATGATAAACTTACAGTTAATTTTAAAGAAACTGCCAAACTTTGTTAAAGTGGCTGCACCATATTTCCACCAGCTTTATGAAGTTTCAGTTTCCCCATATCTTCACCAACATTTGATATTTTCTTTTCTTATTATAGCCATTCTAGAGGGTATGAAGTGGTCTGTGGTTTAAATTTGCATTTTCCTGGGGCACCAGGGTGGCTCAATAGGCTAAGTATCTGCCTTCAGCTCTGGTCATGATCCCAGGGTCCTGGGATTAAGCCCCATATCTGGGCGTGGTTGGGGGCAGGGAGCCTGGTGGGGGGTTGCTCTGCTCAGCAGGGAGCCTGCTTCTCCCTCTCTCTCTGCCTCCCACTCCCCCTGCTTGTGCTCTCTCTCTGTCAAATAAATAAAATCTAAAAATAAATAAATAAATTTGCATTTTCCTAATGACTTATGATGTTGAGCACCTTTTCTTTTTTTTTTTTTTTTTAAGATTTTATTTATTCATGAGGGACTCAGAGAGAGAAGCAGACTCCATGCTGGAAGCCTGATATGGGACTTGATCCCGGGACTCTGGGATCACAACCTGGGCCGAAGGCAGAAGCTCAACCACTGAACCACCCAGATGTCCCCCTTGTCCCCCTTTTCATCTATTAAACTGCCATCAGTATATCTTCTTTGATAAAATGTCTGCTCAAATCATTTACCCATTTTTGTTAGGTTGTCTTATTATTGAGGTATAGGAATTCTTTGTATACTCTAAACCAATGTAAATTATGTAGTCCTAAATCTCTGTCTCAATATATTTTATAAAGTCAGTGTACAGTACCCTAATCTCTATACACCTCAAAAATATTGAGGCCACATCATATAATTTCTATGTTGATGAGTAGGTTCAGTAAAATTGAAGTTTAAGATACCTGCAAACACCCTATCTTTTCTGTTGAGGTCTTATTCCTCATAGCTGGAATTAGTAAACACAACCTGCCTTTTAAAAGAAGCCTGTTGTTACCACAATATGGTGGTTTTAAACCATGACATCAAATTCTTTGACATTCCTCCCATTAGGAGATGGGGTCTTTCTCTCCTACACTTGAGTCTGTGCTGCCTTGTAAGTGCTTTGATGAACAGAGTATGGTGGAAATAATGCTATGTGATTTCCAAGCTAATCATAAAAGGGCAAGCATATTCTGCTCTTGAAGCCCTGAGCTTCCATGTAAAATGTCCATCTATTCTGAGGCTGCTATGCTGTGAGGAAACCCAAGCCATAGGGAGAGGTAGTGTATAAGCATTCCAATCAACAGTCCCATCAAGGAACCATTTTTGTGAGTAAAGAAGCTGCCAGATGATTCTACCCTCCAGTCATTTGAATATTCCCAACTGAGGCCCAAGACTTCATGGAGCATGGAAAAGAGATAAGTCATTCCTGCTGAAGTCAATCTGAATTCCTCACCCACAGATTCTATTAATATAACAACATGGTTGATGTTTCATGCCACTATATAGAAGCTTATTGCTCATTCAATGCTCTTTTAACTATAAGGAACAGAAGCACCCACAAGATTACTCGAATAATATGAAGTTTATAATAAGGATCTTCTCATGAATTTGAAGGACAGTAAAAAACCATTAGAAACTGAAGTCTCACTTGTCATTTCTTAGGGACATCTCCTATTCCATTTGCATGCCTGTTCCATTACCCTCTCGTGGCAGACAGAATTGTTTGGTATACTCATCAATCTGTATATGACCCCACAACTTCCCTACTTTGGCCCCTAGATACATCATCACTTTCTAGCTTTATGTCCCACTGCCAACTGATAGTCTTTTAGCTCAAATTCTTGAACGGGAGAATCTGATTTATTTATTTGATAAATAAATCTGATTTATTTAAATTATTCATTATTTTAAATGAATCTGGCTTATTTATTTGAACTAAGCCATTCAAGCTATAGATGAAGACAAAATTGGCTACTTTGGGATAAAGTATGCACTCTTAGTGATAGGATGTGGGTCTAGGACATAGAGTATAGAGACATGCTCATTTAGGAACTGGGGTCAAGGAAGGAACCATGAAACTTACATATTTCACCAATAATAACTATATAATATTATGAAGACTATGGGGGAAATGTATAGTATACAACATACTATAAAATGGCAAAAGCAGAGTGATTAATTCTGCTGGAGAAGTCAGCAAACCATCTCAGAATTGGTGGCATTTGAATTTGGTCTTAAAGGATAAATAGGACTTATTAATTTTTCAGGAAAAGGCAATGACTCAGAGCACAGGCACACCCAACATAATGAGGAAATGGCAAGTACTTTCATGGTATTATGTTGCCAAAGAACTTGGGGACATGAGTCCAGAACATTGGGATGACATACTTAGAATGCCCTTTTTCACTGTAATCCTATCAGAGAAGGAGTAAACTTCGAGTCAATCAATGTGACAGATTAGACAAGATTTAGATTTATTCTCTAGGTTTGTAGTTCTGAAATCTGAATATGCATAAGCATCACCTGGAGCCTGTTTTTTTCCCTTGAATGAAGTAGGCTCCACAGCCAATGTGGGGCCCAAACTCAAGACCCTGAGATCAAGAGTTGCATGGTCTGCCAACTGAGCCAGACAGGTGCCCAAATCTGGAGCCTTTTTAAGAAAACAGATTTCCAGACCCCATTTGAGTTTCTGATTTAGTAGGTCTGAGACAGGCCCTGACAATGAATATTTCTCACAGTTTGCCAGGTGATGCTGCTGCTGCTCCAGGGACCACACTTTGAGAACCACTGCTCACTGCAGATGTCCTTTAGACCTCATGCTAATCTGGGGCCAGGATTTAGAATCCACAAATTGCTGTCTGATTCTGATGTAGACTCACGTTTCTAAAGGAGACTGGATTTTCCCTCTACTTCTATATCAGCAGTTTGGCTGATCTAGGTTGATGAATGGCCAGGCTGTATGAATGTTTCACAACAGCAAGTAAATGGTTGCCATAGTGATTCTGTCTTATTATAGGGATATATTTGTACAGGACTTGGAATTAGAGTTGAAAATAGAGTCCATCACTTGATAATCAAGATGAATAATCACAATGGTCTCTTCTGATCTGACTGCATTGGTGAGGGCTTATGAGCCAGATACCATGATCAGCACTGAGAATACAGAAGCATCACTGCCTATTTTTCTCTATTACAGAAGCATGCCTCTTCCTTCTTGGTACCACTGCGTTTTGTAATTATTCAATTTTTTTGTTTATTTATTTCATGGCTCTACTACTTGATTATAAGTGCCACAAAGATCAATTGTGCCTTGTTTATAATTTTGTTTCTAGACCTACTATGATGAAATAGATAAATGAATGATAAGAAAAATACCCCTTGCTCTCAAAGAGCTAATAGCCTGGTTAACATAGAATCACAAGTGCTCGCTTCAGCAGCACATATAATAACATAGAACCACAGTACAATATAATTAGTTGCTTATTAGCTGAATACTGAAAAAGCATAAAATACAGAAGATGGAGAAAGTAATTCTGCTCTAGCGGAATCAGAGAAAGTATTACTGATAAGAGGATCTTTTAGATGGGTTCTTGTAAGATAAGTAGGAGTTTAGAACATAGGGATGTTGTGTGCTGACATTGAAGACAAATAAAACATCATATGTGAAAGCATGGCTATAAAATAGAACATGGTGTGTGGGAGTGGGTGATATGATGGGGAAATGATAGGAGGAGCTGAGTTAGGAGATGGATAAGTATACTGAGATCAGAGTGTAAAGGGTATGGAATGCCATGCCATAGGCTTGAACTTCACCTCACATTCGTGGGAAGCCATTAGAGGCATGAGAGTAACATCATTAGATTGTAGGAAGATGTCCCTGATGGTCAGTAGGAGGGTGGAAGGGTATCTAATGGGCCTAAAAGACCAGTTAGAAGAGGATTGCTGTCATTCAGGCAAGAAATGATGATGTCCTGGACCAAGGCATTACCCTGGGAGTCAGAAGTGTGGGAGAGATTTGGTAGTATTTAGAAAGCAAAATCATTAATGAGTCCTGGCAAGTGATAGAATATGACAGATTGAGTGAGAATAGAGGGAGGATTTATTTTATGTAATGCTATTGTGTGTCACATAAGTATTCGTTACTGTATAAGCATTAATGCACTTAATCTTAGCAGCCTTGTGAAATAGGTATTATTATTAGCCCAACTTTACAGATGGGGAAATCTAGGTACAAAGATACTAGGTAATTTGCTCAACATCACACAGTTATTAGGTGCTAGGAGCCAGGATGTGAACCCAGAAAGTCTGGTTCAAGATCCATGCTACTAAATACTAAAGGAGCTATCTCATAATTGCCTTGGCTCTAAGGACAAGATATCTGGGAACAATTGCAAAATGCATAAAAAGAGTAAATCCAGCTCCTGGAAACTTTGACTGATTTTGTTCTTCCTTTGTCGTCCAAATGCTAACAAAATATTCTCCCATTTCCAATATTAATGATTTCAATGACTTTCTGAATGGAATCAAATGGAACAGAAAAGAAGGACCATTTGTCCAGAATAGATGCCAAAGGGCAGAGTTAGAGCCTGATTTAGAGAGCTTCCTAATGAATGGTGGTGGGTGGATTCTGCAGAAGGGACTCTGTGTCTAAGGAAAGATCTAGCCATGCTTGGGGGTTCTGATAATAACTACATCCTGTAAAGACCATCTTTGCCTTGTAGAAGCCCATTAAGCATGTACAGTGGATTGCTGTTTTCCTATAATTCTTAGGAAAAGCTTCTTACATAAAATGCAATATAGCTTATACACTTTGATATATCTAGAAGTTAAGCCAGATGAACATGGAGCTTTCAAATCTACATACTATTGGAAGGGAAAAGACTACTTTCTAGGGAATAACCTAAAAATGACTTCCAGTCTCTCATCTACATATTCCCCCTTAGAACCTGGCCTAATTTCTCTAAGCCAGGAGCAGAGGATATGGCCCTGGCTCAGGACATTGGAAGCAAAGTCACTGGGAAGTACAATAGTTAAAGGAAAAGTTCTAAGACTTATTTGGGTGGTGCCAAGCAAGTAGTCATTAGAGAAGTG
This sequence comes from Canis lupus baileyi, assembly GCF_048164855.1. Classification (NCBI taxonomy): domain Eukaryota; kingdom Metazoa; phylum Chordata; class Mammalia; order Carnivora; family Canidae; genus Canis; species Canis lupus. The sequence goes on along the minus strand of NC_132859.1, from coordinate 22,675,533 downwards.
TTTGTCTCCTTATTGTGCACTTTCCATGTACTGTTCCACTGATAGATTCTGAACCTTCATGCATTCTCTTTTCTGTAGTGGTGGCAGAGTTTTGAAAGTACTCTACAAGTAGAAATTATGTTCTAGCGCTTCCAAGAACTACCACTAGGATCACTGCTTGTGTTGGGTGATTCAAAATGGAAATCCCTAATTACCTTTTATAAATATGAATCCATTCTTTCAAAATTATAGTTTGATAATAAGAATAAATCAGAATTTGGAAAAGTATGGTTTGATGTGTAGTTGGGCACCAATTACAATGTTCTGTCTATAGCTTGGAGTCATTTTAGCCTTGATTATGCTGGACAAGGCTGACTTGACTTTGTAAAGCCTAAATTTACTGATATCATTTACATGGGATGGAAAAAGTATTTTACATATTTTTCTAATGCCTATTCCTTTTCATGCTCAATGTAATTGAGAAATGACTGCATTTTGCCTTGTAAAATTTGTTTTGTATTGTTGTGATAATGGGCTACTGCTTTAGTATTAATTTTTTTCTATGTGGATGTCAAGGGCAATGCATGAAGTTAAAAAAGGAAAAAATGAACATTAGTTTTTAAAGTTGTGATAAAAAACACATAATATAAAATTTGCCATCTTAACCATTTTTAAGTGTACAGTTCAGTAGTATTAAGTACATTTACACTATTGTGCAACCATCACCACCATCCATCTCCAAACCCAAAAAAGCTGGCTGCCCATGCAGCCCACCCCCAGCATGACAGCCCAGTAATCATGAATGCCAATTTTTTTACAGTATTGTTCATATCTATATTTTTTATTATTCAGATTTAACCAGCTTTAAAACCTCTTCTTTCTAACAATGATAGTAATCTCTGATTCTCCACATACGTCTGGCTTTTGAAGTTGACTTAATTATGGAAAAATCACCCTTCATATTCCCGCTTTCTTTTTTAAACCTCCCGATGTTAGTGTAATGTAGTAAAAGGAGATTTGGCCTGGGACTTTGGACACCAGTGTTCCTGCTGCAGCTCTGCTTCAGCTTTAATTTCCCAATATATAAACAACAATAACCATGTCATACATATTATTACCCATTCATTTATATTAAAGGGCCCTCAGAGGAGGATGTAAGTCACCTCCCTGTATTAGAAGGCCTAACCTTCTTTGTTCTGGCATTCTGACAGAGTTGTAAATTTGAATGAATGAAGAAATGAAGAAATTCTCATCAACATCTTTATTCCTTCTCTACTGTGAAAGAGTGGATGATATCTATAGTTCAGTTCTATTTAGTCCTAATGTAGGACTTCTTAGTGTTTAGACCTCATAATGCTCTGGTATAACCATCAGTTGTAAATGGCAGAGTTTATAGGACATAGTTACCTACAAATGACTTTCAACTTTGGATCTCATGTTAGTGATCTTGGGCATTTGTTTACATACTCCCCTTGGTTCAGGGCCCACAGAAATAGAAATGTGAGAAATATGAAGACATTGTATCTCCTCTTTGTCTGGCTAGGGTTTTTGCTATTTTTTAGCCAGATTTGGATTAGCTTCACTTGTCAGTTACTCTGGGTTTTGAAATTGGCCTTTTGCATTTCTCTTGGGCAATAGCTCAGCCTACCTGCTTCCAGTTGAGTGAAGACATAAGAATTCAGTGGAAGTAATAATCATTATAACATATTTTGAGTACTCACTGTGTGCCAGGCTCTGTGATGTGTCTTACATGTGTTATTTCAAATAATCTCCCAAATCATTCTCCAAGATAAGGGCGAGGTTTCCATTTACAACTGCTAAGTGTCTGTGCTATATATGCCCTCTCACTTAATCTTTAGAGCCACTTTGTCATATGCTTCATTTCACTAATGAACACACTGAGGTTCAAAGAGCTTAGAAATCCTTGGATGGTTACTTAATTGTAAGTGACAAAGCTGGGATTCAAATTCAGGCCTGTCTGACTCCAAAGTCTATCTTATTTCTCCAATCCTCTTTATATTTCCCCTTTGAGGCATCTGAATTCGAATCTTACTTATACCACTGATCTTTCACAGAATTTTTTTTCAATGTTTTTATATATCTTGGCTCTTTCTTGCCATCCATTAGTCATGAAGATAGTGAATCAGCTGTTCAGAGTTCTGGGTCTTTGGGGGAGGCATTGGATAGATAATTTGCTTCTGGGAGAAATAGTCTTGTTGAGGCTTGTGGCTATTATAAAAAACTGTAATTACAAAAGTCTTCACGTCAAGACCAGGTCCTGGCTGAATGTACTTGAACATATAAATTGACCTTCATTAACACCATTTGAGAAGAGATGGAAAGGCTGACAGTAAGGAAGACTAATACCTCAAACTCTCTCTGAAGTGTTCATTCATCTTAAATGAACAAAAGGAGAACAGACGTGATATAGCTGGGCTGTTTTATCACATTTAAAATCAATATTAATTTTTTGTAACTGGTTTTTGCAAGTCTTTGTATTTGAGGTTTTAATAGACTACCAAAATAATTCCATAGTCCTGTCCTTTTCTTGCTTTCTCCTCCCTCACTACAAAGGTAGTGCATTTTTATCATAGAAAAATTGTAAAACACAGAAGAGCAAAAGAAGAAAATGAAATATGTCCCTTTGTTGACCTCCTTTCTTAATGTCAGGAGAAAGGACCCCTTGACTCATCATTCCATTACAGAAGGTACTGCACATTAGCTTTCTCCCTCTGGTTTGAGTGTAACAAATAGATTTCTAAATATTCAAGCCAAGAATGAACTCATGTTATGTAAAAGAATAAATATGCTCGTTAATATACTTGTCTTAAGAAAGCTAAGACCTCCTGATAGTTTGTAACTAGTTTCTAGTTTATGATTTTGTTTTTCTATTTCGGTTTTTTTTTTTTTTTTTTTCCTTAGAGAGAGGGAAGGAAGCAGGGTGAAGGGGGGGAGGGGGAAGAGACAGAATCTTAAGTAGGTTCCACACCCAGTGCAGAGCCCAGCAGGAGGCTTGAATGACCTGAGCCAAAATCAAGAGTCAGATGCTTAACAAATTGAGCTGCCCAGGTGGCTTGTTTCTCTGTATCTTTTTTTTTTAATTTTTAAAATTTATTTATGATAGTCACAGAGAGAGAGAGAGGGAGGCAGAGACATAGGCAGAGGAAGAAGCAGGCTCCATGCACCGGGAGCCTGATGTGGGATTCGATCCCGGGTCTCCAGGATCATGCCCTGGGCCAAAGGCAGGCGCCAAACTGCTGCGCCACCCAGGGATCCCTGTTTCTCTATATCTTAAGGATAATTGATCATAGAAAAAAAATTAGTAAACCTCTTGTTGAAATTTTATCTGTATTCATTTTAAAAAGTTGATTTTGAAATTACATTGAATTTCATACTCTGAAATGTGTCTGTTACTGGTTTATTTGTAAAACACACATTTTTTCCCCCTGATAGAATAGAGCTACCTCAATGGCATGTTTTCAATTATTTACAGGGTTGAAACTGCTATTATTTGGGAAGGATGAGATGGCATACATGAAAGCACTAGGCACAGAGTCCTGCACCTAGTAGGTAGTTGGTGCATACTGAGTGCTGTTAGTATGCACAGAGCATTCAAATGCAACTCAGGGAGCAAGGGAATTTTCTTTTGTGCTGTTGTGCCTGTAAAGACCTAAGCACACTCCCTCTGTCCAGTGCATGTTCTTTAAACTTGCAGTACTTTGCAGGGCTCCTCAGGGCAGAGAGCACATGTCTTTTTAACAATGGATTAAGGGAGAGTGCTTTAATAAGGACAGACTATTAAGCTATAAGGATTGTTCAGGAAGCAAATTTATAAGAATAATTTTCAGTGTATTTGCTTATGTACTTCTGTCTGCCTGAAGGCCATTTATGAATTTTCAAGTGGCTCCAGCTAGATATTCCATAGCACTGTTGTCCTATCAGGTGAAAATAAACAAATGAAAATTATCTCTGTTCACTGCTATATGCCCAAAGCTTAAAACAGTGCCTGGCATATGGGCAACATAATTTATCCTATCACTTTTTCTTTCTTTCTTTCTTAATGGAATTACCACCAGAGTCATCTTTGACTTCATCTTCTACTTCATACCTGTCTTAGTCTGTCTGAGTTGCTATAACAAAATATCATAGACTGGGTGGTTTTTAAGTAACAGAAATTTATTTCTCATAGTCTGGAGACTGAGAAATTCAAGATTAAGGTACTGGAAGATATAGTATCTGGTGATAGCCTGCTTCCTGGTTTGATAGACAGCCATATTTTTACTGGTGGTGGAAAGGGCAGGGCAACTCTCTGGGGTCTCTTATAAGAACACTAATCTCATTTATAAGTGTGTAACCTTTGTGACCTAATCACTGCCCAAAGATCTCACTCCAAATACCATCACACTGGGGATTAGGTTTCAACATATGAGTTTGGTGAGGACACAGACATCCAGTTTACAGCAACCCCCATATCCAATTTGCCACTATATTTACCAATCCTTCCTGTAGTATGTCTGGAGAATCACTCCCTCATCTCTATTCTCACTGCCTGAAAAAAAATATGCTCACCTGGTTGACATAATGTAGAATTTCTTCTCAGAATTAGGAGTGTGGGGATGTGCAGGGAAAACTGGAAGGGCTAAAAGATAAGGAGTTCCTAAGAGCCAGGGTCCTTGCTCACTGCTATCTCCCGCATAATGGAATAGAGACTATGGCTACCAGAGATTTCATGAAACCATGAAGGACACATTATCTTCATCACATCTCTTCAAAATAAGTACTGTGAGTTTCTAGCTCTGTGGGGTAGGGTAGGGTATTTTTTTAAAAAAGGCATGCGGTAAAGATAAATTTGTAAAACTTGTGGGTCAGGTAATATTAAGTCAGGGATTTCTCAAAGTTTTTAATTTGCTCACATTTGATTATGAAATGATAAGGGACAGCGATGGTACACATATTTCCCAAGCTTACTTGGCAATACAGTCCTCTTTCCCCAGACTCAGTTGGAATCCGGAATGGAGAGAGCATGACTTAGGGGGAGTATGTGAGAACATAGATTATACAGATCAACCTGCATACAGAAACGGGGCTGAACTAGAGGCCAGGTCAGATCCTGAGAGGTTTCATTGATTATATCATAATTTTCTCATAGTCAATACTATTACATCACAAAAAATATTTTACTCTATCTACTAGGGTTCTCAAGAGAAACAGAACCAATAAGATGTATCTATGTATCTATACCTATCTATACAGAAATAGAGACTTATCATGAGAAATTGACTCATGGGACTGTGGAGGTTGAAGTCTTCCATGATCTGCTTTCTGCAGGCTGGAAACCCAGGGGAGCTGGTGCCAGTCTGAGTGTAGCAGCCTGAGAATCAGGGGAGACTATGGTGTATATCCCAGTCCAGGACCAGGAGGAGATGAGAGGAGATGTCCCAGCTTTATCAGTGAGGCAGGAAAAAGGGACAAATTCTTCCTTCTTCTGCCTTTTGTTCTATTCAGGCCCTCATTGGATGGGATAACACCCAACCACATTGGGGAGGGCAATCTGCTTTACCTAACCTACCAATTCAAGTGCAAATCTCATTCAGAAACACCCTGTTGGATACACCAGAAACAATATCTAATGTGGGCACCCATGGACTACTCAAGTTGTCATATAAAATTAACCATCACGCTTTACAAAGAATTTATGTAAAAAAGTGTTTTCATTCTTGCAATAATTGTTTTGTATTGCCTAAATGTATCCTAGAAGTCCTGTAAAATTACTTTATGAGCAACCTCTGTGGAAGATAAATATTTACATTTATGTATTTTTTTAAAAAAGATTTTATTTATCTATTTATGAGAGATACACAGAGAGAGATACATATGAGAGATACACAGAGGGCTCCCTATGAGAGCCCGATGTGGGACTCGATCCCTAGACCCAGGATGACACCCTGAGCTAAAGGCAGATGCGCAACTGCTGAGCTACCCCACAGTCCCAAATATTTACATTTAGGGTAAATATGTTATTACTCAACACTATTCCACTTACAAGTTTTTAAATGTGAGATTTGATGTTTTCATTTAAGAATATTACTTTTAAAACTTTAAATATATTATTGAACACTACATCTGAAACTAATGATGTACTACATGTTGGCTAATTGAATTTAAATTTTAAAAAGACAATAAATAAATAAATAATTTAAATAAATTAAGAAACTTTAAAAATACCTCTCAATTTACAGAAAAAATTTCCTGTAATTGAAAAATCCCTCATGCTTTCATGATTGATTAAGTTTAGAGAGGAAGACAGTAGAGAAACTTTAAGGGTCAACTGAAGATGAGTGAGAAATTAAGATAAAACGTTGCTAAGTAAGTGACGACAATGAGGAGAAATGGATTATATTATTTATTTTTTACTATGTGCAACTTCTCAGGAAAAACATTTGATTTGTTCTATAAAATGGGTATGTGGGGTAGCCTGGGTGGCTCAGCAGTTTAGCACCGCATTCAGTCCAGGGCATGATTCTGGAGGGCCCGGGATCGAGTCCCACGTTGGGCTCCCTGCATGGAGCCTGCTTCTCCCTCTGCCTGTGTCTCTACCTCTCTCTCTCTCTCTCTGCATCTCTCATGAATAAATAAATAAAATCTTAAAAAATATATATATATGTGTTCCCAGGTGTTCAAAAACAACAGCTAAAAGTACATAGTCCCCTCACAAGTTCCTTGTGGTAGTTTTATACTGTGTCAATGTAACTAAACTAGAGTTTTATTTTTCCAAATTGCCTTCTCTATTTAGATTTGGGTTAGGGATTTTTAAGATCTAGAAGGTGGAAATGAAACAGCAAGGTTAGTGTAGGTCACCATGTGCCCCTGCAGCCTGCACACACCCTCACCACTCTGCTGCCTTGCTTTGTTGGCTGGGGCCACAGCCAGCTCTGCATCAGCTCTCCTCCTTCAGTTCTTCCCAGCACGGGGCCAGGTGCATGTGCAGCAATGTAGCAAAGGACAACAGCATTTTCTGCAAATCCCTGCGTCATCAGAGTTGGAGGTGGTGAGAGACAGATGTGAATTTCAGTTCGTCCTTCTCTTCTGCTTCCCAGTCAGTTTTTTTCCTATTAGCCCTGCTGACCTGCAGAGACCTCAGGCCCAACATCAGATGCAAAGGCAACAAGTCTTTATAGACTTAACAGATCGACCAATTGGCATTAAATCCAAATTTCTGTAATGAATCCCTTATTCTACATCATTAATGGTGAGTCTGCGTCCCTGATTGACTCTGACTGACACGTTTCTAACATTGTACCTAGGACCTTTTCATAGGATTCACTTTACTGGACGATTTTACTTAGGGGCAAATTACCAGTTTATTGCCTGCATAGGAGGTCAGTTCCAGAGGTGGGGTCATGTTTAAAGTATTATCAAATAGTTTTGTAGCTAAGAGGAAGGACAGAAATGTCAAGGGATCCAGGTTTAAACCCAAGATCAGCTACTTCCTGGCCATACTGGGGCCTCTCTTTAACCTCCATGAGACTTCATTCTCTGATTTGTATAACAGACACAATAATATCTACCTCTCATGGTTGTTTTAAGATTTGAAGGGACTCAAGTTACATTAAGCACTTAGCTCTGTAGGGGAGCAAAGTATAGAAATAAATTCCAACTAATAAAACAAAAACACATTAATGTAAACATTTTTCCAACAGGATTAGAAAGATATCTTTTATTGGGTCATGAATCAGAAACATTAGCCAAATCCTCCACTAATATGTACTTTAAAAGAATCCTTATATCCGGGATCCCTGGGTGGCGCAGCGGTTTGGCGCCTGCCTTTGGCGCAGGGTGCAATCCTGGAGACCTGGGATCGAATCCCACGTCGGGCTCCCGGTGCATGGAGCCTGCTTCTCCCTCTGCCTATGTCTCTGCCTCTCTCCCTCTCTCTCTCTGTGACTATCATAAATAAATAAAAATTAAAAAAAAAAAAAGAATCCTTATATCTCTCAGATAGCATCAGGTCATAGAACTTTACCTCAGCCTTCATTATCATTTAAAAACATGTCTCTGAAGAAACTTTGTGGGGGGCGGGGTAGGGAAAGTGCTCAGAGCAGAGGAGGTAAAGAGCTAAAGGAGCTGTTTTCAACTGGTATCAAATACAGTTGATGAAATGAAACCCAAATGGATAGGGATGTGCAGTTGTCATCCCCACACAAGTGCTTCTGCTGTCACATGACAGATGAGACTGGAAACCACACTTCATGAAAGATGAATGCCTCTGAGCTATTTGATTTGCTAAGCTCAACAGGGAAAATTGTCCACATGCTTATATGGTTTTTTTTCTCTTTTTTCTTTTTCTTTTTCTTTTTCTTCTTCTTCTTCTTCTTCTTCTTCTTCTTCTTCTTCTTCTTCTTCTTATTATTATTATTATTTTATTTTATTTATTTATTTTTTGTAGAATGCTGTCTGTGTTTACCCAAGCAGCTGATTGCTTACCAAAGGCATAAAGAGGAGCAGATCTCTCCACGTGAGATACACCAATCTAACCCTCTGAGGGTTCTTTCCCATCCATGCTGGAAGAGAGATGTTTCGCCACAATGCGTTGCCCTGGCATGTGGCTCAAGGACGTTTGTGGTTCTGTAGAACACCTTTAGGGATACTATTGTGCTACAGAGAGATGAAGCTAAGTAGTTTTTTTTCTCAGACAAAGGAAGAGAAGAGAATTTCAGGCCAAGTTTAGGCTTGGGTACAAACTAATTAAAAAGTAAAGGAGAGAGGATGGAATCCTAATCAATGCAAATATAAGGGATTCACCCTTTTTAATTGTGTCCCAACGTGGCAGGTTCTCTAGAAGAAAATTATATTTCCTAGTTTAAATATCATGAAATTTTATCAAATGCTCATGTGAATTTTTATGGATGAAGAAAGTCATTTTTAATAGTATATTTTAATGACAGAATTAAATAATGGCTTTGACTCCAAAATTCAATAGCCTTAGGTTATCATAAGAAAGATGATAAAATATTCATTCCTTTGTAATTAGTCTGAGTTAGAGGTAAAATGAGAAAAAGACCTGTAGCATCGAAGTACTGGGTTGAGAAGGATGCTTTCTACAAAAGGAAAAAACTCAACAGTACTGTGTTTAGTAAAGACCACAATGTCATGAAAAATGACCACTTTACTAATCTACTGTCCAAGTTTTAATTTCTCTGTGAGCAGATAACACCAATTAGTGCCCACACTGTTTGGTCACATGTTTTATTACTATCTCATGTCTATTTCAGTTTTCACATAGTCTGCAGTTCAAAGGCAGACATTGTTTTATCTTCCCACCTCCTGCAATAATTATGTGAGATTAGGGCTCAGTTGTTTACATCCCTTTATATCCATAAAGATAAAGGTGTTTATGTTTTCTAAGTCATGAACCCCTTTGAGAATTTAATGAAAGATAAGACTCTCCTCTAGGTGAAAATCTCCATACATTTGCAGACTCACACTAAATTTGCATATAATACCCAGGGGTTCATGGACTCCTCAGAGCACATCTTTGGACTCCAAGGTGAGAGCAACTAATTGAAAAAAAGGAGGTTTATTTGTACCTTGAAGTGGATATGGGGAGTTGAGTTGAGATTCAAGAGGAGGGAGGGACTTGTTTTTTTCTAGATTTAAATAGTCACAGGTTGGTTTTATTTTTCTAATTTATTTTTTAAAAATATTTTATTTATTTATTCATGAGAGACACAGAGAGAGAGGCAGAGACACAGGCAGAGGGACAAGCAGCCTCCCTGTAAGGAGCCAGATGCAGGGATTTAATCCCAGGACCCCAAGGTCACGCCCTGAGCTGAAGGCAGACGCTCAACCAGTGAGCCACCCAGGCACCCACAGGTTGGTTTTAAAATGAATTTCCAGAACACTAAACATACTGACATCTAAATATAATTTTAAGTGGATCACTTCTTGGTAACATGTATTTGGAGGGCAAATTGGTGATATGTATCAATAGCCACCCAGGGATCCCCAAGAGTTAATATTTCTAATGCAAAAGAGTTCCAAAAAAGTAACAATGAGGGGACACGAAACTCAGGGGAAAATAGGAGGGTTTCAATATCCAAAGAATATATGAAAATATTGTCAAACTATTACATAGTGTTACCACTTCAAAGTGGCAAAGGTTGAAAAGATTGACAACCTCTATTGCTGATAGGAATATGGGGCAAGGGTGTTACCATACATGGCCAGTGAGAAGGTGGATTGCCTTAGCTATTGTTGAAATGCAACCCATGCTCTGTTAAAATTTAAAATGCATGTACACTTTGACCCACAAATGCTTCTTATGGGCATCAGTTCCATAGAAGGGAAAACACAGGTATATAGCTTGTCTATGCAAGGATGTTTATTGCAGCATTATTTTAGAGGCATAACAGAGAAAAAAGTAGAAACAAATGACTGTCCATCAATAGGGAAATGGTTGAATAAATCATGACACACTGCAGTATAAAATGTTATACAGCCATTACAAAGAGGGTCTGAAAATATGTGTATGTTGTAATTTTTGCAAAACAGTGACAAAGGCTCTCTGTGTATATGTGTATGTATACAATATGAATATGTATGTACATTATGTGTAGTCATTTATTTATGAGCACATGAGCATAAAGAGTAACATGAAAACATATGCAGTAGTTTGTTAACATGGATAACTGTGTCTATGAGGAGCTAGTGCAGACTGAGAGAGGAGTATATGGGAAGAGAAAAGCTAAACCCAAATAAAAATTGCATTTAAAAAACAGTAGGCATTATATGATCACACATATTGAATTTATGTAAAACTATATGTAACTTCTTATATGTATAAATATTTAAAAAGAAAAAATAACAAACAGAATAAGGAAAGTGAAATTTACTGAGCTCATGGCCATTTCAGTGCAGCCTTCGTGTCTTGGTGCGGCCATAAAGAAAACAGTAATACGACATTGGAAATGGAAAATAATATAAGGCAGGACTGCCAAACCCATTATGAGGGGGGATGAAGAGGGATGCACTTCCACCACCAGATAAATCAAAATGAGTTAAGTAAGCCCAAAGAAACAGCTCCTGCAGACCATTAAAAAAGTCAACAGGGAATTACTAGTAGAAAAATATGAAAATAGAAAATAGTAAAAACCACCACTGTGAAGCACATTTGTTAGAGGCCTAATTCAAGACTCTAGTTAAACCCCATGGCAGATAGAAGACCTGAAGAGAAGCAGGAGACTTGAACTGCATCTTACACTGGCTGATTTCTAAGGTATACTCATGCTCTAGAAGTCCATAACTATAAAATGCAATGAGGATGGGCTAACATACAGGATTCATACAATCATGGAATTTTGGAGCTGGGTAGGCCTTGGAAAATTGTCTAGTTTTTGTTGTTTGTTGTTTTTGTTGTTGTTTTAAGATTTTTTTAAGATTTATTTATTCATGAGAGACACAGAGAGGCAGAAACACAGGCAGAGGGAGAAGCAGGCTCCATGCAGGGAGCCTGACATGGGACTCGATCCTATCCAGGTCTCCAGAATCCAGCCCCAGGCCGAAGGCGGTGCTAAACCCCTGAGCCACCTGGGCTGCCCTTAAGACGTTATTTTTAAGTAATCTCTACAGCCAATATGGTGCTCAAATTCACAACCCTGAAGTCAATAGTCTCATGTTCTACTAACTGAGCCAGCCAGATGCCCTCAAAGTTGGTTTTTTTTTTAATTTACATTTTTTTATTGAAGTAAAATGTATATAATGTAAAATTTACCATTCTAACCATTTTTAAGTGTACAGTTCAGTGGCATTAAGTATACATTTATATCTATGTTTTTTCTTTTAATGGTCCATTGGGGGAAGTAGGTGGAGGAATATAGTACCAGTCTATTACCTTTGCAACTTCCTGTAAATTTATAATTATTTTAAAATTTGAAGGTTTTGTTTTTTCTATTCAGTACCCCTTTATTTTTTTATTTTATTTTTTTAATTTATTTTTTATTTGTGTTCAATTTACCAACATACAGAATAACCCCCAGTGCCCGTCACCCATTCACTCCCACCCCCCACCCTCCTCCCCTTGTACCACCCCTAGTTCGTTTCCCAGAATTAGCAGTCTTTACGTTCTGTCTCCCTTTCTGATATTTCCCACACATTTCTTCTCCCTTCCCTTATATTCCCTTTCACTACTATTTATATTCCCCAAATGAATGAGAACATATAATGTTTGTCCTTCTCCGATTGACTTACTTCACTCAGCATAATACCCTCCAGTTCCATCCACGTTGAAGCAAATGGTGGGTATTTGTCGTTTCTAATGGCTGAGTAATATTCCATTGTATACATAAACCACATCTTTTTTATCCACTCATCTTTCGATGGACACCGAGGCTCCTTCCACAGCTTGGCTATTGTGGCCATTGCTACTATAAACATCGGGGTGCAGGTGTCCCGGCGTTTCATTGCATCTGTATCTTTGGGGTAAATCCACAACAGTGCAATTGGTGGGTCATAGGACAGGTCCATTTTTAACTCTTTGAGGAACCTCCACACAGTTTTCCAGAGTGGCTGCACCAGTTCACATTCCCACCAACAGTGTAAGAGGATTCCCTTTTCTCCGCATCCTCTCCAACATTTGTGGTTTCCTGCCTTGTTAATTTTCCCCATTCTCACTGATGTGAGGTGGTATCTCATTGTGGTTTTGATTTGTATTTCCCTGGCAAGTGATGCAGAGCATTTTCTCATGTGCATGTTGGCCATGTCTATGTCTTCCTCTGTGATATTTCTCTTCATGTCTTTTGCCCATTTCATGATTGGATTGTTTGTTTCTTTGGTGTTGAGTTTAATAAGTATCCACTCTCACCACTATTATTCAACATAGTACTGGAAGTCCTAGCCTCAGCAATCAGACAACAAAAAGACATTAAAGGCATTCAAATTGGCAAAGAAGAAGTCAAACTCTCCCTCTTCGCTGATGACATGATACTCTACATAGAAAACCCAAAAGTCTCCACCCCAAGATTGCTAGAACTCATACAGCAATTTGGTAGAGTGGCAGGATACAAAATCAATGCCCAGAAACCAGTGGCATTTCTATACACTAACAATGAGATTGAAGAAAGAGAAATTAAGGAGTCAATCCCATTTACAATAGCACCCAAAAGCTTAAGATACCTAGGAATAAACCTAACCAAAGAGGTAAAGGATCTATACCCTAAAAACTATAGAACACTTCTGAAAGAAATTGAGGAAGACACAAAGAAATGGACAAATATTCCATGCTCATGGATTGGAAGAATTAATATTGTGAAAATATCAATGTTACCCAGGGAATATACACGTTTAATGCAATCCCTATCAAAATACCATGGACTTTCTTCAGAGAGTTAGAACAAATTATTTTAAGATTTGTGTGGAATCAGAAAAGACCCCGAATAGCCAGGGGTATTTTAAAAAAGAAAACCATATCTGAGGGCATCACAATGCCAGATTTCAGGTTGTACTACAAAGCTGTGGTCATCAAGAAAGTGTGGTACTGGCACAAAAACAGACACATAGATCAACGGAACACAATAGAGAACCCAGAAGTGGACCCTGAACTTTATGGTCAACTAATATTCGATAAAGGAGGAAAGACTATCCATTGGAAGAAAGACAGTCTCTTCAATAAATGGTGCTGGGAAAATTGGACATCCACATGCAGAAGAATGAAACTAGACCACTCTCTTTCACCATACACAGAGATAAACTCAAAATGGATGAAAGATCTAAATGTGAGACAAGATTCCATCTCAATCTTAGAGAAGAATACAGGCAACACCCTTTTTGAACTCGGCCACAGTAACTTCTTGCAAGATACATCCACGAAGGCAAAAGAAACAAAAGCAAAAATGAACTATTGGGACTTCATCAAGATAAGAAGCTTTTGCACAGCAAACGATACAGTCAACAAAACTAAAAGACAACCTACAGAATGGGAGAAGATATTTGCAAATGACATATCAGATAAAGGGCTAGTTTCCAAGATCTATAAAGAACTTATTATTTTATTTTTTAAAGCTTTTATGTACTTATTCATGAGAGACAGAGAAAGAGGCAGAGACATAGACAGAGGGAGAAGCAGGCTCCCTGTGGGGAGCCTGATATGGTACTCAATCCCAGGACCCCAGGATCACAACCTGAGCCAAAGGCACTGTCAACCCCTGAGCTACCCAGGTGCCCTCAGTACCCCTTTAAACAACAGCTGTCCATTTCCCTTCCTTCCAGCTCCTGGTAACCACCACTCTGTTTTCAGTCTCTCTGAGTTTGACTGCTGTAGGGATCTCATATACGTAGAATCATACCACTATTTGTCCTTTTGTATGAGGCTTATTTCACTGAGCAAAATGTCTTCAGAATTCACCTATGCTGTAGCCTGTATCAGAATTTTCTCCCTCTTTTTTTTTAAATTGAAATATAATGACACACATTAGTTTTATGTATATAATTCAGTGGTTTGACAGCTCTCTACACTCTGCTTATGCTCACCACAAGTGTAACTGTTGTCTGTCACAATACCACATTATTATAATACCATTAATTATATTCTCTATACATTTTTGCTGTTGTTGTTTGTTTTTGTTTTTGTTTTAATGGCATGCCTATGTGAGATTCAGGAGGTTCCTTGCAATACTGGAGAGGCAGTAGAAGCAAAATTCCAGATGTAGCCTCTATTGCTCACCTTTACTTAGAGCAGCTCTACTTCATCTCGTTCAATGTTGTACTTCTACATGGGATTTCTGAAATTTAATGTTAAAAATAGTCCCACTATAAAAAATAATTTTTAAAACTACTGACTCTACTTTTTTTTATTATGCTGATAAGAGAAATGAATTTAATTTTCCAAGGTTACTAAGCTAATAAATGGCAGGACTATGACTCCTGTTCTAGTCCTCCCTACACTATACCATACTGCCTCCATTCAAATACAAAGATTTTTGTTTCTGTTCCTGGATCTGCCAGCATTTATTTATAACCTAAAATGAACATCTTCATATGGCAATGCAGGTACTGTGTATATCATAGACATGGAAGAAAGCGTGATTGAGAACAAATCTAGAGACTCATAAGCCTAGGATTTCAAATTCCAATGTCTTCCAAATTTGTAACCTTGATCTGGTAGGTATTATGCATATGCCTCAGTCTCTGGAAAGAATAAGTGATGAAAGGTAACAAATCTGACCTGAGTCTCAGAAAAATTTAAGAGAAAAATAAATGCTTGGTTTCAATTCATTTAATAAATGTTTAGTGAGTATCTACTATGACAGATACTGGGGTTGGAACGGAGAGTCAAATAGAACATGGCTTTGCTGTCATGAGCTCACTGGCTAGAAGGTTGGAATACACAGCTATTAATCCAGTAATTAAACCAATGAATAGATATTTCAACTGAGTTAGAGGAGACGAAGGGATAAAAGCTGATACAACGACATCGTATAACAGAAAATGTCCTAAAAATGGTCAGAGCAAACTTCCCTGAAGAAGTCATGTTTGAATGGAATCCACTGAAGAAGTAACAGTTAACTAGATGATTTTGTGGAAAGCTATTTGTAAATAATAGTATAATTTACTTGTTTTTTAGGGAGGCTTTATTGAAAAGATAACTTTTGTAAAGAAAAGAGTGTTGTTTAGGTTCAGCAAATATGCCCCCTTCCTAGTGCCACACCTCTAACATTCAACCATAGCAGACATCACCAATCAATCACAGCACTATTTTTTGGTAAATCCCCATTCACCTTCTTAACAGAGTCCAAGTAGTCCTTGCCAATCAATCACATTTGGCGCTTGAAATGAAATGTTTTTACCATCTTAGGTATAATAAAAAATGATAGCTGGCCTCAAATATAGAAATTCTCAGTTGTAACCACATGACTTTAATGATATAAGGGGGCAGGCCACCGTTTAAGGCATTTTACCCCAATCCCTTTAAAGATTAATTTTTTGTGTCAACTTGATTGGGATATCCAGATAGCTAGTAAAATATTATTTCTAGGTATGTCTATGAGGGTATTAGTATTTGAATCTGTAGACTGAATAAAAAGGCTGACTCTCATCAATGCAGGCAGACATCATCCAATCCACCTAAAGTCTGAATAGAAAAAAGGACTGAGGAAGGGTGAATTTGCTCTCTCTGCTTGAGCTGAGACATCCATCTTCTCCTGACATTGAACATCAGTGCTCCTGGTTCTCAGAGTAGATTGAGACTTACACCAGCACTCCCTCAATTCTCAGGGGCTTGGACTCAAATTGAATTATACCACCAGCCTTCCTAGTTTTCCAGCTTTCTATAGGCTTCTAGAACCACATGAATCTATCTTAACAGTATAGAATTAGATACAGATTACATATAGATATAAAGATATAGATATAGACCTTATTGGTTCTATTTCTTTGGAGAACCCTAATACAGTCCCCAGGGAAGACAACAGATACTACCACCCCATCCTATAAACTACATGAGACAGTCTATAAAGTGAGACCTCTTTGAATTCCAACTCTCAAATTATGGATAGAAGAGTTAGCCTGAAAATATGTCCTTGGGCAGTACCAGAATTTGTCAATTTGCCTGGGGATTACAAATATATTTTGCTGAGACCTGCAAAACTAAAACTAAAAAGAATGCAGGTATCAAAGGCATGAAGTTTCAAGCCAGAGGGGTGATATTATAACTTTGCAAGGATGTTGAATGCACATAACTTAAAATCTGTGGGCACTCCCTCTTATTCAGGTCACAGAGCCATGGCAGTGTTCTCTGAATAATAAAGAACTGATTATGCTACAAACTCTGGTTGAGTAGGAACATGGCTGCTTGCTAGAACTTCTGTTTATTTTGGGCTTAAAATGCATATTAATACATTTTTATAGTTTTTCTCCTAACCCCTACTTTCTATATGTGTGCTTGCCAACTGAAGTTTTTCCAATCATGATGCTCCAGAAGCTGGCAAAGGATTACTGGATTTCAGTTTTTTTCTTTTTAAAAATTTTTATCTCAACACATGGTAATATCTTTAACACAGACTGTCATACTGTTGAAAAAAAGATGTTTTGCGTATCCCGTGTTCTGTTTAGAGCCATTCTGGTACCCTATCATCTTAATATCTTTGTTACCATCAGCATAGTCCTGAGCTATGGACCATGAGCTCTAGGTGAACTGGTCCCTACTTTGTCTAGTTGAAGAGACAGACACTTGATTCAGGATGAAATCTTCATGTTTTTCACTTCTGTAATCTTGTGATGGATAATTGGCATTATGCTAGTAATAATAATGATTGTAGCATTTGATTATGTATCTTACCCAGCAACACATTATTTGACTGAAGTCTTTCTTTTTCTTTTTTTAAAAAGATTTTATTGATCTATTTGAGAAAAACAGACCACAAGTAGGGGGGAAGGGTAGAGGGAGAAGCAGGCTCCCTGCAGAGCAGGGAGCCCCATGCAGGACTCAATCCTAGGATCCTGGGATCATGACCTGAGCCGAGGGCAAATGCTTGACCGAACTGAGCCACCCAGGCACCCAGAATGAAATCTTTCATATCAGTGCCAAATTGTATAAGAGCTACAGAGAAGATTTCAATTTAATGTGGAAAGAATGGTAATCTTAATTCCACTATGTAACTGTGTTGGCAAATGAATCAAAATGACACAAATAACCCGGGATGTTGGCACAATTTCATTTACTCCAAAGAAAGATGAAGGTTGTGTCTTGTTTAACTATTGTCATTTTCATCTTCCTCTCCTCCTTCAAACTCTCAGTTGAGAGGTTTTAGAGGGGTGGGTAGATAAAAATTAGAGAGTGGTGCTCATCAGTGTTTAGGATGTGAACATAATACGCCTTTGGGTATGTGTAGCGAGAGTGCCAATGCACAGAAGCAAGGCAGAGCTACTCCTGTGGCCTAAACTCTTAGGAAGCTGTGTTTGCATATCTGTGAGGGTGGGGAGTGGGGAGAGGGTTAGTTCTCCACAGTCTGATGGCTTTTGCTCCTTGATCCACCTGTCAGATATTTGCCACTTTATTGTCACTCCTGTAGTTTTCGCTTCTTTTCTGTCCATTGTTATTTCCTTCAGGTGACTGTTGATCAAACCTTAGGAAAGCAAAAACATGCACTCCTAGTATTCTCAGCTCCCTGTGGTAAAGTGTTGAAATGCAAGACTATTGCAGTTGAAACCCCAGACAGTTATGCCTGTGAGGTGCAGCCCTCCAGAATCTCCACAGATGTCTTTTTATAAACTCTCACACTTCCCTTATACTTCAGCAGCCACAGCCATAGCTTCCCAGGCTCTGCAGGAAGCTGTTCTGCCCCCTGTTGGGAGTACTTGGTATCTCCAGGAGAGTTTCTTTGGGTGGTTGGTAGGATTTGAATATTTGAAAATCAATTGTTTTAGAAAGTATAACTTTAACCAAGACACAAAATGGTTTTAGTTTTTGAGTAATTTAGATATTATGTTACTATAATGTTCTAACAGCCTCTTGCTTCCTGATCTATTTATAAAACCACAGTGTGACTTGGGGACACATCACTTTCTTCTCTGAGCCTCAAACTCTATTATAAAATGAGAGACTCAAACCACATCAGTGGTTTTCACTCAAGGGCCACCCTGGGAGGTCACAGGAAGGTCATACTACTCTACTGTCCACCTGAGCAGCTCAGCTTTCATTTGTTTTATGTTTTAAGATTCCATTTAAGATTTAAATTAGGAGAAGCACATGAATAAATAAATAAAATCTTTAAAAAAAAATAGGAGAAACAGAAAAAAGAAGGAAGAGGAGGAGGAAGAAGAAGAAAGAGAGAAAGCGTTCTATGACGAGGTTACTTGAGGAAACAATTGAAATATACGATTATAAGTATTTTTCCAGCTCATTTTTTGAATCTAAGAATCTAGATTCATCCAAGAGATGTAGGGGACTTGCAATACTTGATTATTCAATCACAAATTCACACATTTTAACAGAGTTATGGCAAAAGGAGAGAATGTAGCTTCTAAAGGGTATCTGTCTTATAATTTTTAAAAAGATTTTTTAAATTTATTCATGAGAGAGAGAGAGACAGAGAGAGAGAGAGAGAGGCAGAGGGAGAAACAGGCTCCATACAGGGAGCCCGACGCAGGACTTGACCCCAGGTCTCCAGGATCAGGCCCTGGGCCGAAGGCGGCACTAAACCACTGAGCCACCCGGGCTGCCCTATCTGTCTTATAATTTGTTGGAAATTGGTAAGAAGCATGAGGGATGTTACCACTCAAATTAATAACCTATCTTCTAGGACTTTTACTATATCCTTTGACCTTACTGGTTGCTTTCTCCTCTGTCACTCTAATGAGCCCCTAACCCTAACCTCTTTCCTAAAGTCTCCTCACAATCTGGAATGGCTTTCTAAATCCCCACATCCTGCCTTACAGTGCATGCTGAGGTCCTAGTCCATACCCCAGCCACTGAATCATTACTGGACCCTTTCTTTACCTGACCCACAAACTGACTCCTGTGCCTCTTGCCTTGTCTTCCAGTTTACCTGCCACAACATTTCTACTTTTCTTCCCCGTTACACCTTTATCTTGCCCTAAAGTGTTATGTATATTTTTGTCTCTCTCCCTCCACCTCTAATTTCTACTTGGCTTTTCTCTATCATATCAATGCAACGGTGGACCCTTTCCCAACTTGACCTAACGTTCGGGAGTCCTCTGCCCATTTCCTAAGCCCATGATACTGTCACAGCCCACTTTACATGAGCCTCACCAATGGGATTTGACAAATGTCTCAATGTATGAAGCTACCAATGATTTGAGTCCAATTTATATCACAAACAGCTTATACCTGAGAAGGTCAATCAACAGGGATCTGTGTCTTCAATTAACCTTGTAATTTTTATTTAATGAGTCAAGTTTGTGTGGCTTCTATGATGATGGTTCACAATGTATACAAATGTGAAAATCACTATGTTGTCCCCATGAAACTAATATGATATGGTATGGTAATTATACTTCAATTTTAAAAAGATGGCAAAATTTAAAGTGGAAAAAAGATAATGATAAAATAATATTATCTACCTCAGGGGAATTTTATGAGTGAAGTGAGATAATGTATGTAATACACTAAGCACAGTACCTGGCACACTGCAGGTGGGTAATACTTAGTAGTAGCCATTATCACTTATATTGTTTTTGCAGATGTTGTTGGTTGCCTACCTGAAATTCATTGTTTCCTTCATTCTTACTCGAAGTTTCCCATTTTATTTCTCTCCCTACCTCACAATACCAGTGATAGAATTGTTTATAAAGGGAAGGCTTTTGTAATAAGGATAGACTTCTATCCTCTTGACACCCACTTCTCCTTTCTCATCTCCGATCTCCTGGGTGCTCCAATTACAGAGCTGCACAGGCAGGTCTGGGCCCAAGCCAGCTACACACTAGGCTGCTGAAAGCTGCTTAGTTACAGACAAGATATATACTTTGGAGATGTCACAGAAAAGGGTTGTTGCTTTATAAAATTTAAGGAAGAGAAAGCCAAGTCTATAAACCAATAAGAAAAAAATCCAAATTGTTAGTGGACCAATTTATAGGAATCTCTCTATTCTATTAACCAAAAACATTGTTTTCTGAAACTTCATGTTACCATGCCATTACTACTTTGTGAAATCAATACTAAGTCCAACCAGCAATTTTACAATATAATAGAATTGAATGGAAAATATTAGGTGCATTACACATAATAAGAAAGTATTATTGCACAAAAAGCTTGATTCAGTTAAATTATATACAAAGGTATGAGTATCTGTACAAGGATGCAAAGTTAAATGTATTTCTTATCATAGGTAGTGGGCAAATCATTTGAAAATTACTGATTTGTAACAACTGCATCTAGAAGTCAAGTTGGGACAATATGTGGGTCTTTTCTTGGTCCTAGGAAGGTATCTGAAGTATCTGGGTAAATGTCCCCTCCTTATAGAATTTACTGCTGCATGGGGGCTAAGGTGAGTCTTTGGGCTCATGAATGAAGTCCTCTATATCCTCCAGTGAAATACTCACCTATGATTTTGGTGACTTAGGAACAAGATGGAGTCCTCTCCCACATGTGAGTAAATAGAGTAATTGGAGAAATAGTCAACCCTCCTGTAAAGATGAATGGACCCACATGTATCATCTTTTATTTCTGTAAATATGGCTATGGGCTATGAGTGTGGTATCTCCTGGTCTTGGGAGAGTCATCTGCTCTCCATCTGTCTCTAACATGGACCGTGTTATAGCTTCACTGAAAGAAAATGACTTCAGAACACCTGGGTGGCTCGGTGGTTGAATGTCAGCCTCCAGATCAGGACATGATCCTGGTTCCAGGGATCAAGTGCTGCTTCGGGCTCCCCTCAAGGAGCCTTTTTCCCTCTCTGCCTATGTTCTGCCTCTCTCTGTATGTCTCTCATGAATAAATAAATAAATAATATTGAAGAAAAAGAAAGAAAGAAAGAAAGAAAGAAAGAAAGAAAGAAAGAAAGAAAGAAAGAGAAAGAAAGAAAGAAAGAAAGAAAGAAAGAAAGAAAGAAAGAAAGAAAGAAAGAAAGAAAGAAAGAAAATGACTTCAAGTAATGTTCTTTCATGTATGCTGATGGCTGGTGTCGTTAAATTTGGTGAAAAAAGCCCCAAACATTCATGAATATCTGACATATCATCATCATGAGAGAATTTCCACTATCTTATAGCTAGTTTGTGCTGTCTCTTCAACTACCAGTCCTACACCTTTTATTTTACTCCTTCATTCTTTCTTGTCTTCATAACCAAGCCAGAAATAAATACTTGCCGAGAATCATAGATACAATTCCTGACCTAGGTCCACTGATTACCCATCCCAGGTCCAATGGAGTCTACTGCAAAGTCCCTAGTGGTATTCAGTCTCTGAAGATGACTTCTATCTACCAATTTCAAGAAGCATAGGGATTCTTTGTTGGCTCCATACAGTGAATATTTAGAATATTTTATATGCTACAAAATCTAACAGAGGTTTTACTTTGAATATTAGACTTATCTATTTTCAGAACTTTACTGTTCAAGCTTCCCTAGTATTAAATCTTTTGGATCTAAACCATTGAATTCTGAGATATATATTAAGAATAGATTGGTGCCTGCCATAAATGAAAGCCCACTTTTAAGCATACAGCCTTCTGCAGCTATATTCAAAAATCCCTGCCTACTTTAATTTTTGTTAATGTGTCTCAATAGAAGAAATGGCCAGGGGTTCCTGGCTAGCTCAGTTGGTGGAACATGCAACTTTTAATCTCAAGGTTGTGAGTTCTAGCCTTACTCTGGGTATCGAGATTAGTTAAAAAATTGTTTTAAATCTTTTTTAAAAAGGAAGAGATGGCCAGTAAAATGCAAGCCAGCAAACTCAGACCTATGTTAGAACAAGTCACAAAGTGATCCAGGCCACCAGGGAAAAATTCAGGTAACAACTAACAGTATGAATATTATGGTTAATTGTTGTAGGTGGTAAGACCTGACTTGCAGATTTTTGCAAGCAGCACCTGCATAGGCTAGAATAAATTTTAGGTGCTTAATAATTGAGAGTTGTCAGTATTTTTATTTATATATACTTTTTGGTACAAGAGGGGAATTATGAGCGTGAATGGTTCCATGCAAAATCTCATCCATTTAAGGTCTAAAAGCTCACTCAGTCTGTGCTTCCCACTATTGGATCATCAATGCCATTATTTTAAAATTTACAGTGTATATTACCTCAAGAAGAAGGAATGGTGTTGTAAACAGGACTCAGACACTTACGCCCTTCCAGGTCCACTTTGTGCCCAAAGACCTGAGTGAGTTGGATTTTCTGGGGGACATCCAGAGAACTTACTGTATCAGACAACAGGCTTGTATCTCAGTGAACTGATCACATTGTACCAAGCTTCCCACAGAGCCAAGTCTTCTCGCAATTTTTTCAATAAAACATTCCAGCAATGGCCTTATTCAGTTCTCTTCTTCCCACATACTCAGACTTCTCAAAAGAATAGTTTCTACATTTACAACTTCTAGTTACTCACTTCCTATGTTACTTAGAGCACAGGTTAAGCCCCTGTGACAAAGAGATCCAAAAATACAGTGGCTTATATAATTTAGAACTTCTTTCTTGTCATGTAACTTTCTGGAAGAAGGCAGTCTAGCTTTACTGTAAAGCAGCTGTAATTCATTTCAGAATACAGGCTTCTTTTATCCTGTGGGTCCACCATGCCCTAGAGTATTGTCTTTATCTGAGTGATAAGGAAAAGAATGACTTCAGGGATTTGACCTGAACAGCTGAGAGAATGGAGTTGCCATTAACTGAAATGGGAAGATGGCAGAAGGAGCAGATTTAGGGGGCAGAGATGAGCTCACTGTTACTCATATCAAGTTTGTACATTCAAGTAGAAATGTAAGTAGGTAGTTGGATAAACAGATTGGGAGTTTGGAGAACAGGTCCAAGCTATAGATACGACTTGAGCAGTCATCAGTCATGGACCTGGATGAAATCAGCAAGGGAATGAGTCTGTATAAAAAAAGGGAAAAAGATTAAGAACTGAGCCCTGGGTCACTCAAAAATTTGGAGGTTGGGAGCATGAGGCAGGATCAGCCAGCAAATGAAAAGGGGCAAATAGTAAGATAGAGGAAAATCAAAAGAGTATGGTATCCTCAAAGCCAAGAGAAGAAGGGCATGTGTCAAAGAGGAGGTGACAATCAACTTGTCAAATGCTGCTTATGAGTCAAGTAGGGTGAAGACTGAGACAGGAAGATTGGATTTAGTTTCAAGTGGCAAACAATGAATCTGCAGAGTGGAGGTGAAACTGAGATGGGCTCTTGTTTTATTGATTCATTTGTTTTTTCATTTGTTGACTCAAGAAGTAATGAATATATACAGTGCATCTTACATTCACAACAAAGGTCTTTAGGTAGATAATCAAAACAGACTATAAATTGAGCCGTGTATCTGAGATTCAATCCTGTAAACAGTGCTGTTTCTCTCCAAAGGCCCCTCTACTCTTTCCTCACAACCAATTCCCTTCATTTACTGGACACACTAGCTGTGGCAAAACCCCGTCAAGAGGATGACCCTAAAGATAAGCTTTAAAACAATCAGGGAAGACACAAACCAATAATGAATTCTGGTTGAGTGTTGAATAGGGAAAATGCACAAAACTCTGAGTAACTGGGCCACAATTAAAGTCCTCTCCAGTTTCAAGGGTCAGAGATCTCTGAGGATTCCATTGCAATGAATGTGCACAAGCATTCATTCCCGGGGATTCACTTTGATGAAGTGAAACAATGGCATAAATTAGCCAAATCAGCTTTGAAATCACTACAGTGCTTATGTTTGCTTAAATGTTTGTTAAAAGGAGCTTATCTTATCTGAACTTATTTGAACTTATCTGAACACATTTCAGCATGGAGGGTGGGCCTGCAGTCATGAGGGCCCCAGGGAAATGGTAATAATGCAGGACATTAAAACCCACTAGGGAAACTCTGCAAGGCAAAAGCTAAGAAAGGGGGTATAATCATCTAGCTGGTATTAAATAGGCTGCTCTGAAGCAAACAGGTCACTGACTCTGGGGACAGAAGCCTCTGGTTCTGGTAAAAGCTGTCATTACCTGTGTGACTTTGGGTACATGGGGTTTCCTTTCTGGACCTCCTGCAGTTAAATGAAGGAGTTGGACAAGATGACCTTTGAGATCTCCTGCACTTCTTCCATTTCAAAACTAAAGTCTCCCAAATGTGCAAAAAGGTTCACTTTGTTGATAATTAGAAAGTGCCTTTTTAGTTCCACTGTTAGTTTTGACCTGGATGCATGCATTACTAAAGGTGTCAATGATTTTCTCCTTGTAAGAAGCCGCACGTATATATAAGCTTCACAGATGTAGAGACCTAATAATGTGAGGCGCATTTGCTGCCTCTGACCTACATGCTCAGAAGGATTGACCCTGTATGGCCCAGTCAGTGGAAGACGATGGGATGGCTGTTGCTAGGAAATAATGCGTTCTGTTACTCAGAAAAAAAAAAAAAGGAGATGTGCAGGATCAGTTTTGTGGCACAGATCAGACAGTGATGACACTCCTAATGTGTGCAAACACACAGTGTCCTTTTTCCCTCTATGATTTCTCACGCGACCTTCCAAGTTAATTCTTGGCGTCCTTTATGGATGAATATTGTTGGACTTCTGTGCTGGGCTCCATGTCCCTTGTCTGAATTACATACCACCTGGTGGAATCATTGTTTTGGAATAAAATTTATTAGTTGAATTCACACAAAGCCACTCGAGCACATCATTCTATTGTGGAAACTGAGAGCCTATGGAAGATACGATCTTAAGAAATAAATTAGGAGTTATATCTATATATCTATATAATAAATTAGTTATATATAGAGATATATAAGGAAAAATATATCCATATCTTTATCTATATCCATTGCATCCTTGATGGCAATCACAGCCTGTTAATTTATCTGCTGTCTGAATGAGGGTGGAGAAATGATCACAGGATGGTGTGGATCTCAGGCCCCCTGCAGGGGATTTCCCCCACATTCTCAAAGACAGGGAATGATTCCCCCAAATTCACACTTTGATAAGTGGTAAAACTGGGATTTGAATCTTGACTCTTTAACTTTCTCATATATTCAAAACCACAATTATAAGACTCAATTATAATTTTTAGGGAACTAAAAATTGACATCATTTGAACTTTGGATATAACCAGGCTCAAGGCAAACTCAACCTCTGGACTCCCCAGTTAAATGAGCTGATAAATTGTCCTCTTTGCACAAGCTATTTTGGCATTGGTTTCTGTCATTTGTGAATAAATTTTCATAAAGATATATGAGCTTTCCCATTCTGGAAACAAGTGTGTATGCCCATAAAGGACTGATAATTGCATGTATTGATGGTGACCTATGTGCCAAGTGCTGTGCTGGAGACTTTGTATATGTATTCATTT
This sequence comes from Canis lupus baileyi, assembly GCF_048164855.1. NCBI lineage: Eukaryota > Metazoa > Chordata > Mammalia > Carnivora > Canidae > Canis > Canis lupus. The sequence goes on along the minus strand of NC_132859.1, from coordinate 22,649,584 downwards.
ACTTTCAAGACAATGAGGTAGATGTTTTTATTGTCCCCATTTTCCAGATGAAGAGACTGGGGGGGGGGGGGCGGGAGGTTAAGTATACTCTCCAGGGTCATATATTTAGGAAGATTCAGAGTCAAGATTCAAACCCCGGTATTCAGACTCCACAGTCCCCATTCAAAGTCACTTTGCCATACCAATCCTGGTTTGTGTGTGTACATGTGTACGTGTGTACCTTAACTACGGTGTGAAAAGGTAGGCTAATAGGGAAGAAACTGAAGCTTCTAGTTTGTTAGCATTTCTGCAGAGCAGACTCTGATCTCAGAGTCTCTGGTCACAGAGCATGCTGAGAACTCCTTCTAGGGAAAAGTCAGTGAGTTGGGATCAAGCCCCTGGACCATGGACCACAGCAATGGAGCTCAGGGGCTTTTGGAAAGTGGTGGATCATAGCATCCGGTCATTGAACAGGAAGTTTGAATGACATGAGAGAAGGATTTGGAAGCAGAATCTATCCCAGGGAAGGCAAAAAGGGTTAGACTGACAGGAGAGTTAGGCTCCTGCACTCCCCTACCCCTTCCTTCCTGTGCACCTATAGTCTGAGCAGTATTTAATTTGATACCTTTTCAGTATTTATCAACCTTTGTAATCTTTGAAAATAAGATACATAAAAACACACTGTTTGATTTTAATGTTTTGTTTTGTTTTCTCATGAGATTGTTGTTCCTATATTGGCAATTGACCAATTACCAATGGTAATTGACCATTTTAAATTTTTTTCATTTGTGGATTTTTTAGTAATAGATATATCAGGCCATATCCTTTCATAGTATATGACAACAACCCAACATACTTGAAGATATATTGGATTTTATAACTGGGAAGTCTAGGGTTACAACTGCTTTTAAGAAAGCCTAGATCCAGGATCTCAAATAATCATGAAATCATTCCTTCTTTCCTATCTCTGTCTCTCTCCCCCTGCCATCTTAACCCAAAGATCTATCTTCTTAGCTAGGCTCTTCCCCATGTAGCCCCAAAGATGGATCTAGGCTTACATTGTCCTCAAGATAGTGATTTCAGAAAAAAAAATTGAGGGGGTTCCTTTTATTTTATAGCGTATATAGCAGCTTATAGCATCTGCAAAAGTTTGACTCATTGGAAACGTGCTAATCCCTGATAAATCAGTGTGTCTGAGGGATGCTGTGGTCTAGTTGGTTTGTCACATGCCAATTATTAGGGTAGGGAAAGTGGTGCTATGTAATACATTTCCCTCAAGTAGTAATGGGTGTTTTCCCAAAGCAAAGTTATACAAAGGAGAAGCAAAACAAAACAAAATGATCACTTTTAAAATGCTCTTTCCATTTAAAAATGAAATGTTCAGCTTAAAAAAAGAAAAGAAAAAAGAAATGTTCAGCTTTTTATTGATTTGGAAGAGCTCTTTATATATTAGGAATATTAGCTTTTGGGTGCCTGGGTGGTTCAGTCAGTTAAGCATCTGCCTTCAGCTCTGGACATGATCCCAGGATCCTGGGATAGAGCCCCACATCTATCCAACCAGGGCTCTCTACTCAGTGGGGAGCCTGCTTCTCCTTCTCCCTCTGCTACTCCCCCATCCACCATGCCCACCCCACCTTTTTCTGTCAAATAAATAAATAAAATATTTTTTTAAAAAAGAATATTACATTTTGATCTGTACTGTACAAACCATGTATATTTGTTACAGTTTGTCCCTTGTCTTTTCCTTTGTTTATGGTATATATTTTTCCCTTTACAATAATTTAAAAATTGTATGTATGCCCCACCCAGCTCAGCGAGTTTCCTAAAGCTATTTGAAGAGATCCTTACCTATGTCTTCAGGCCACTCACCACCTCACCCTACATACCTAAACAGCTGAACATGCTAAAATGTTATTTCCCTGCCTTCCTCAAAGGGTTTTTGAGGCATCAGTTAGTTTCCTCGTCTGTAAGGTGAGTAACATGAGTACCACAAGGCTACAGTTACATAGCAGGATGTCCTTATTTTTGGAAATGCATGCTAAAGTATCAGGATGTCTAGGGTTTATATTCTGATGGCTTATCTAAAAAAATTAAAGAATGAGAAAGAGGTGGGTAGGGTAAATGGTATAAATAGCTAATAATGTTGAATCTAGGTAGTGGGTAAATAGATGTTCATTGTACTAGTTTTCTACTTTTCTTTATTTGAAAATTTTCCCAATTAAAAGATTACAAGAGGGTAAGAAGGAACACTGAACAGTCAGTGGTGGAGCATATAAGGTCTTTGCCATACCTGCCCTCCTCCCTATCAGCTCCACGGATGGTCTATCCCAGTGGCCAGGTGAGGGTTTGGTTCCCTGTGTAATACTATGGAGTACACAATGCAGTCATCATCCTGGTAGAGCCATTGCTTCTGAAGGAGGATTTGGGGATGCAGGGGGATGGGGAGGGTGTTGGTACCATGGAGGGGCTGTGAACCTTCCGGAAGCCTTACCTCCTGCTAATCCTTGGAAAGCTGTGTTAAGACGGTGGCTGTTCCACCTGATGACCTGGCCCAGACTTTGACATCTACAGCTTCTTGTGGAAGTGAGAGTCACATTTTTCACAGGTCTCCTATTTTATTCAGAATATTTAGGTCAAATAAAAGCCACTTTTTATTAAAAGGGAAAAAAAAAAAACCTTGCCCCAGAGCATGCCAACATTGATTCAGAAAAAAATGCAAACTCTTTGACAGGCTTAGCTCTGTTCAAAAGGAATATGAAAAACTGGAGTCACCTTTGAAGAATTCTAGCCTAGAGAAAGAGTCATCAGAAATCTGGAGCCTGAAGAAACTGTGAAAAGTTTAAGGAGAAATTAACTTCCTGAGAATAGGACTTGAATGAAGAAAGCTCTAAATGCACAGAACAAGAGGAGTTGGCAGCTGAAATTATAGGAATGATCCATTCACTAGAAGATGAATTAAAAGTCATCACATCACAAGCAGCTTTTCCCACAAAGTATGAGGCCAAGAGCCAATCCCCCACATGGCCCCTCACCAAGAGGTGGACCTTTATTTTGATTTTTTTTGTTATTTATTTTATTTTATTTTTTAATTTATTTTTTATTGGTGTTCAATTTACCAACATACAGAATAACCCCCAGTGTCCATCACCCATTCACTTCCACCCCCCGCCCTCCTCCCCTTCTACCACCCCTAGTTCGTTTCCCAGAGTTAGGAGTCTTTATGTTCTGTCTCCCTTTCTGATATTTCCCACACATTTCTTCTCCCTTCCCTTATATTCCCTTTCACTATTATTTATATTCCCCTAATGAATGAGAACATATAATGTTTGTCCTTCTCCGACTGACTTACTTCACTCAGCATAATACCCTCCAGTTCCATCCACGTTGAAGCAAATGGTGGGTATTTGTCATTTCTAATGGCTGAGGAATATTCCATTGTATACATAAACCACATCTTTTTTATCCACTCATCTTTCGATGGACACCGAGGCTCCTTCCACAGCTTGGCTATCGTGGCCATTGCTGCTAGAAACATCGGGGTGCAGGTGTCCCGGCGTTTCATTGCATCTGTATCTTTGGGGTAAATCCCCAGCAGTGCAATTGCTGGGTCGTAGGGCAGGTCTATTTTTAACTCTTTGAGGAACCTCCACACAGTTTTCCAGAGTGGCTGCACCAGTTCACATTCCCACCAACAGTGTAAGAGGATTCCCTTTTCTCCACATCCTCTCCAACATTTGTGGTTTCCTGTCTTGTTAATTTTCCCCATTCTCACTGGTGTGAGGTGGTATCTCATTGTGGTTTTGATTTGTATTTCCCTGATGGCAAGTGATGCAGAGCATTTTCTCATATGCATGTTGGCCATGTCTATGTCTTCCTCTGTGAGATTTCTGTTCATGTCTTTTGCCCATTTCATGATTGGATTGTTTGTTTCTTTGCTGTTGAGTTTAATACGTCCTTTATAAATCTTGGAAACTAGCCCTTTATCTGATATGTCATTTGCAAATATCTTCTCCCATTCTGTAGGTTGTCTTTTAGTTTTGTTGACTGTTTCCTTTGCTGTGCAAAACCTTCTTATCTTGATGAAGTCCCAATAGTTCATTTTTGCTTTTGTTTCTCTTGCCTTCATGGATGTATCTTGCAAGAAGTTACTGTGGCCGAGTTCAAAAAGGGTGTTGCCTGTGTTCTCCTCTAGGATTTTGATGGAATCTTGCCTCACATTTAGATCTTTCATCCATTTTGAGTTTATCTTTGTGTATGGTGAAAGAGAGTGGTCTAGTTTCATTCTTCTGCATGTGGATGTCCAATTTTCCCAGCACCATTTATTGAAGAGACTGTCTTTCTTCCAATGGATAGTCTTTCCTCCTTTATCGAATATTAGTTGACCATAAAGTTGAGGGTCCACTTCTGGATACTCTATTCTGTTCCATTGATCTATGTGTCTGTTTTTGTGCCAGTACCACACTTTCTTGATGACCACAGCTTTGTAGTACAACCTGAAATCTGGCATTGTGATGCCCCCAGATATGGTTTTCTTTTTTAAAATTCCCCTGGCTATTCGGGGTCTTTTCTGATTCCACACAAATCTTAAAATAATTTGTTCTAACTCTCTGAAGAAAGTCCATGGTATTTTGATAGGGATTGCATTAAATGTGTATATTGCCCTGGGTAACATTGACATTTTCACAATATTAATTCTGCCAATCCATGAGCATGGAATATTTTTCCATTTCTTTGTGTCTTCCTCAATTTCTTTCAGAAGTGTTCTATAGTTTTTAGGGTATAGATCCTTTACCTCTTTGGTTAGGTTTATTCCTAGGTATCTTAAGCTTTTGGGTGCAATTTTAAATGGGATTGACTCCTTAATTTCTCTTTCTTCAGTCTCATTGTTAGTGTATAGAAATGCCACTGATTTCTGGGCATTGATTTTGTATCCTGCCACGCTACCGAATTGCTGTATGAGTTCTAGCAATCTTGGGGTGGAGACTTTTGGGTTTTCTATGTAGAGTATCATGTCATCAGCGAAGAGGGAGAGTTTGACTTCTTCTTTGCCAATTTGAATGCCTTTAATAATGTCTTTTTGTTGTCTGATTGCTGAGGCTAGGACTTCCAGTACTATGTTGAATAGCAGTGGTGAGAGTGGACATCCCTGTCTTGTTCCTGATCTTAGGCGAAAGGATCCCAGTGCTTCCCCATTGAGAATGATATTTGCTGTGGGCTTTTCGTAGATGGCTTTTAAGATGTTGAGCAATGTTCCCTCTATCCCTACACTCTGAAGAGTTTTGATCAGAAATGGATGCTGTATTTTGTCAAATGCTTTCTCTGCATCTAATGAGAGGATCATATGGTTCTTGGTTTTTCTCTTGCTGATATGATGAATCACATTGATTGTTTTACCGGTGTTGAACCAGCCTTGTGTCCTGGGGATAAATCCTACTTGGTCATGGTGAATAATTTTCTTAATATACTGTTGGATCCTATCTAGTAGTATCTTGTTGAGAATTTTTGCATCCATGTTCATCAGGGATATTGGTCTGTAATTCTCCTTTTTGGTGGGGTCTTTGTCTGGTTTTGGAATTAAGGTGATGCTGGCCTCATAGAACGAATTTGGAAGTACTCCATCTCTTTCTATCTTTCCAAACAGCTTTAGGAGAATAGGTATGGTTTCTTCTTTAAATGTTTGATAGAATTCCCCAGGGAAGCCATCTGGCCCTGGACTTTTGTGTCTTGGGAGGTTTTTGATGACTGCTTCAATTTCCTCCCTGGTTATTGGCCTGTTCAGGTTTTCTATTTCTTCCTGTTCCAGTTTTGGTAGTTTGTGGCTTTCCAGGAATGCGTCCATTTTTTCTAGATTGCCTAATTTATTGGTGTATAGCTGTTCATGATATGTTTTTAATAATAAATTTATTTTTTTATTGGTGTTCAATTTGCCAACATACAGAATAACACCCAGTGCTCATCCCGTCAAGTGCCCCCCTCAAAGCCTGCCACCCAGTCACCCCCACCCCCCGCCCACCTCCCCTTCCACCACCCCTAGTTCGTTTCCCAGTTAGGAGTCTTCCATGTTCTGTCTCCCTTTCTGATATTTCCTACCCATTTCTTCTCCCTTCCCCTCTATTCCCTTTCACTATTATTTATATTCCCCCAAATGAATGAGAACATATAATGTTTGTCTTTCTCCGATTGACTTATTTCACTCAGCATAATACCCTCCAGTTCCATCCACGTCGAAGCAAATGGTGGGTATTTGTCATTTCTAATAGCTGAGTAATATTCCATTGTATACATAAACCACATCGTCTTTATCCATTCATCTTTCGATGGACACCGAGGCTCCTTTATTTTGAAAACAGACCTTCCTCTGCCCTTCACTCAGGTCTCACCTCGGCTACCAGACTATGTTCACTCATCTCTTCCTCCAGTCTGAATTCATTATTGCCAGTGAGTCTGGGGCTAGGGGCAATTTCTGCAAAGAGGACGTCTTTCTCCTCTTCCTCTCCTTCCTCCTCCAGATTCTCCACTGCCACCACCTTCATATCCTAAAAATAAAGAGGATTTGTTCTAGATTAACTTAAATCTCAAACAAACCAAATACTCCAGAACTATGCCAAGTGTATATGGACCAATCCTAGAAATAGCATACATCACTTCTGCCCACATTCCACTGGTGTCCTTGGACATAGCAAACTCCAAGGGAATCTGGGAATTTCGATGAGGTAATGGGGGATAGAAAGCAGTCTTTGAGGAACACAGAGAAATCTGTGCCACAATTTTGTTGTAAGATGAGAAATAGAGATCCTTGTTGTTTGAAAGGTTTGGGTCATATTCAATAAATCATCCCCCACTGCCTTCATTACTTTCATCTTCAATTTGCTCTAGCTGCTCCATGTTACCTTTCCTTTTAGGCCTTCAATTGTTTAGTATTTTTCTATTGTTTTCTTGTTCATAGTGTGGGAAATATGACTCCACTTTCACTTCTATGTGGTGAACTCAGTTTTTCCAGCATCATCTATCTAAATAATATAAATAAATTATAATTCCAAAATTTCAGTTAAAAAATGAGATGCCAACATGTATTGTGTTCCCACATATATAAAATCTCTCTCTGCTCTTCGAGTGGTCAGTTTGTCTGTTTTTTGTTCATTACCACACTGTTCTTGTTACAATAACTCTTGTGACTTTAATGATATTATGTCCACTGTGGCTAGTTCTGGAGAAAGCTACTTGCAGCCTCTGTCACTTCACCATTGTCTTTGGATTACAAGATCCCCAAACTGGTCTTTGGTTATGGTATCATTCCATTAACAGAGGCAGCAATGGGGCAGGTGAAATCTAACCATGTGGTTTGCAGGCTATACAGTGAATATACAACACCTGAAGTAAAAGGTGGTTGTTCTTGTTGAATCACAGCCATGACAGCCAGGATGGGGGTTTGCGTAAGCCACATGAGCAAGATAACGTCACCCTTGTCACTCTACAGAATCCAGAATTCTCAGCAAAATTTTCTTCGTAATCTGACTCTGGCCTAGTTTTCTAATCTCACTGCCAGAGATAGCATTGTGTTCATTTTCTCCTGTCCCTTATTTGACCTTTGGGAAAGCCAAGCACTTAAGTCGTTTACCCTAGATTATATGGCAAGTTCTGGAAAAAGCTAGCACCACAATTCCAATCTCCCCTATTTTTTAAGTGTACTGTGCTTTCCTCCACCATCAACACAGATCCTGCATAGGAAACTTGTCTCTACCTGTCTTGACTCCCTTTCCGAACACTTGAGAAATACTGCATTTGATCGTAGATACTGAGACTAGGAAGTGGGGCCTATTCTTCTCCTTCCTCTCTCTGAGCGATTCCTGATTCTAGGAAAGAGGTGAGTAAACACATGCAAAATTCCTTTATCCCACTTCTTTGACTGGGTTGTAGAGATGAAGTTGCTGGCCAGCTGAACATGTAAAATTGGCAAGTCTTTACACTAAAAATGCAAGGAAAGGTCTCATTATCACATTATCCTTCAGTGAATATCAGGTACTTGAATCCTCTTATCCCCCATCTTGTCACCATTCTTCTATGTATGGCTTGGGAAAGTGGGTACAGAAGTGTATTCTACTCAGGAATTACATGAACAATATGGGGATGACTCAAGGGTCATCCCCTATGGAACAGTGTTTGTGCATAACCATGAATAGTCTCGAACTAGTAGGGATGTATAAGACTGGGATATTAGGTTTGTGTGATATATTCACCCTCATGACTCAAAAATTATGAGAAGTTCCTGTCTAGTCATTTGAAAAAGGAGCTACACATTGAGAGCTAAGAAATACACTGTCCATGTATATATTCTCTCTGAGGTCTCAAGTAGCACTACAGAAAACTTAAATCTCACCCCATGTGTTAGATGGGTAAAGATAAGGACTCAGGCAGGAAGAATGTAAGCAGAGAGGCAGTGACATGTCCAAAGCCAGGTAAAAGTTGAATTTCTGAGTCCTTTTACATTTTACACTCTGCAGTTATTTTCCATAAGGCCAGAAGCTCCATGCCTTTATGTCTCCTTTTCAGAGAAGTAAAGCCGGCTGGGGGGAAATGTACTCAAAATGAGAGTTCCCACTCTGCTCCTCACTCCAGCATATATTTCTTGAGACAGTTTTATCCTTCTTAAGTGAAAAGGGAAATGATTTGGGGCCAGTAACCCTTGCTGACACTCAAGTGCTATTCCTTGCAGAAACTTACATTTAGTGTCTTTCTACCAAGGAGACTTAAAACTCTTTCCAGCCAGCAATCTGCTGGGCTGTGGTCTGTAAAAGCTTTGACCTGCCTGAGGAGGATGCAGAGGAAAAGCGACACAAAGGCACATGTGGGTCAGCAATCTGGGGCTTTACAGAAGCATGCGTCATCAGCATCTGACACTATTTTTAGGAATTTCAGCCTTTTTACTTTACATATGATGGCCATCTCTAGGTCTATGCATATTCCTCAGATGTGAATTAAAGGGCTAAAATGAAATCCATTTTCTTTAGTACTTACTGCTCATCTGGTGCTGCTGCTACAAAAAAAAAAAGTTATGCAGATTCATTTTTAATAATTCCCTTGAGAGTGAGGTCAAGGGAATTTGCTGGGCAGTTCCTTGAAAGCTGATTTGGGGACTAATTTATCTATCTTAGATGGTGCCAGGAATGTAGAGGCTGCTCTGTCAAGTTTTGTGGACTGAATGGTTGTGTCCATTTCAGAATATATGTAACATGAATTGAGGCCCTATCTGTCAAAAGTGGTTTGGATGCCATTCAACAGAAAGACAGTTTAACTCAAGGGTCAGACACCATAGTCTTTTTTTTTTTTTTTCTTCTTCTCTACCAACCAGCACCTTCTTCTAATTTTGAGGACTGTCATGGAATAGTGAAGAGATCGTGAACTTGTAAGTCAGAAAATTGGAGTTTGAATCTTAAAATTGCCACCCATTATCTGTGGAGGCTCAGGAGAATTACTTAATTTTTCGTAACTTCCCTTTGTCATCATAAAATAAAATTGCTGGCAGAATGAAGTGACAGAAAGTGCAGTCTGTAGGTGGTAGGGGCTTCATAAATTATATTTTCTCCCTGCTCTCCAGCCCAAATTTAAGAAGTGCTGAATGACAATGTCAGAGGTAGAGGTCAATGTAAGTGGTGGTGCAAACAAAATTCAGCTCTTATAATTTACACATCAATTCATTTAATCACTCATTCAGTCAATACACATTGATGAGTGTTTTCTTAGTCTTGTACTGAGAGATGGGAATTCAGCGTGGGCAAAGCCTGGACTCGTATAACCCACCCCCAGCCCTACCGTGGGGAGGGTGAGGGACAGATGCCTCTCGGTAGTGCAGGAAGCCAAGCTCAAAAGTTTAAGTGTGGAGCAGATTCAAAGCCAAAATAGGACTGAAGTCCTGAGGCCAACCATGCTGGTCAGTATGTATCCTCAGAGCAAGCCCAGGGCTCCAGGGCCCTCTGTCTGCTGGTGATGACATAGGACCACCATTTTGCTAACTGACACACATAAATTTCCTAAGATGAAAGCAGCTTAATTCAGTCCTGGCTTATTGAGTGGACTGTGGAAATGGCTGGGACTTCCTTCTCTTTTGCACTTCTCTTTTCAAAAACTTTTGAGGGCAGATAGGATGACCTCAGGCTAAAGATGGAAGACCTGCTGGGTCTACATGAAATATGTTTGTCTTCTTTGGCAAGCTGAGCCTTGGTGGGGGGAGGTATGCGTGTGGCACGTGCTTTTGCCTGTGACATGGCAAATATTTACTTTGAGTGAACTCATAGAAAAAAAGCGACCATGCCCTTTTACTCTGGAATCTGAAATTTATAGCATTCTTTAAGCTGTTTAATTAGTCATAATTTTTGCTTCAGACCAATTAAAATAGAAATAGAAGTAAATAGTATCATGAATTGTTTATAAATTGAAAGCTTTCATGATAAGGATAGCAGCATTTTTTTGAATGCTTACTTATCTGCTCATCGTTTCATTTTAGTTATTTACCTTGATTCTCAATATAACTATATGAGGTAGATATGACCATCTTTGTTTTGCATGTAAGTAAAACTTGTGTTTGAGAGGTGAATATTTTGTCAAGTTCACATGGCTACTAAACAGCAAACCAAAGTCTGATTCTGAAGCTCACAATCTACACAGTGAACCAGCTCTGTATCATGTGAATTAAACTTGTATGATATATGAAATATGATTTATAATGCAAGTACATATGAAGTGCAGAGAAACCTCACCATAGGAACAAATCATTCTCTTAGGAAGGCCAGAAAATGCTCCACAAGACAACCATCTCATTTTAGAGGCAAGAAAATGAAGCAGTGAAACTCAGAGAGGTTGTGACTTACCAACAGTGGCAAAGTGGCAAGGTTAAAAATACTGCCACATGCTTTAACAGTGATTTTCCCTCCAATAAGGACATGCTATCTCATTAAGCCCAAAGTGTCGGGGCTCCATAGCAGCTAAAATAATTTATAAGGTAACTAGCAGGTTTAAAAGTCAAGTCATTTACTAACTTAAGATGTGACTGGGGGCAGGTCCGCTTACAGCCAGAATTTCCATGTTTTCAGAATAGGGATGATCCCATCAACCCTGTGGGAGTGATTGTGGAGGTCCCATAAGATGGTATCTTAGAATCAGACATTGAAACAAACCTTGACATTAGAGTGTACATGAAAATTCTTTATTAGGGACTGTTTTCAGTCAAAACTAGTAGAGAAGTATGACATTGAAACAGGTAGGAGAAGGAGGCCAAGTCACATCTTACAGAGAGTATTTTTAAGTCAATCCCACAGAGTTTATATAGAGGAGAGGATAGGTAACAACACAGAGGAGGAGTGAGGGAGCTGATGAATTTATACCCCTACAGGTTTATATTCCCGCACCTATGAGTCATTAGGTAAAGGCTACCCCAGAGCTAAATTCCCAAGCACTTCCAGCTCCCCCTGTGGCTGGAAAAGTGAGCCCTGGCAGCCTGAAGGCAGCCCTCCAACAAAAGGATTCAGTTTTACTTAGTAAAAGCCACACCAGAAGCTGATGGGCAAGAAAACAAAAAAAGGGACTGGAAGGTGTATGAGAAGCTACAGGTGGCATAGATAAACCACACAACACGGGTATGTGGTCCTTATTAGGCCCTTAATAAATAGCAACAATTCTTTTTTTTTAAATGATGTTGTTATTGGTGAATAGTGCACAATATTTTGTATTCCCCTAAATTCTGGAGGAGAGGCCACTGGTAGACAAAGTAAAATACAGTTTCCCTCATCCAGGGCTCGTCCTAGCTTTGTTAAAGTCCCACGGGCCCCATTATCCCTGTATCATCTGCTTCACATCACTATTTTGATGAAAGGGAAAGCCATTTTTCATAATTCCAAGCCGGGGGTGAAAGAATAGCTTTTCCTTTCTTCATCTCCTCCACCAGCCCCCTCTGCTTGTTGGTGCATTGTAGGTCAGCAAGCTGGCATGACTGGAGCCAAGCTGCTTCTGCAGTCTGATCATTACCCTTTAGATGTGGGAGAGGGGGAACTGGCTTCTGCATCTGATCTCTTACTGGAATCACTGGGATCCTCTCTGATGGCACTTGCTGCCCACCATTCATTTTTTTCATCAGCATTTTAATAACATTTCAGACAGCATATTCAAATAATCCCAGACCCCTTTCTCTTTGAAATACCTTCAGAGTCTTGGCCCAAGCTCATTGGCATAGAAATTCCTTCAGGATGGCTGCTAGTGGTGATTCTCAGCCTTAGTCAGGATAAATCTCTAAGTTCTCTCCGTCCCATGGGTTTCATAAAGGATGGGGTTATGGGTTGAATTGTGTCCCCACCCCCCACCCCAAAATATATGATGAAGTTATAACTCCTTAAAATGTGACCTTATTTGGAAATAGAACCTTACAGAGGTAAGAAAGTTAAAATGAGCCCATTAGAATGGGTCCTAATCCAATATAATTGGTGTCCTTTAGAAAAGGGAAAATTTGGACACATAGACATACACAATGGGGAGATGATGTAGAGATGCACAGAGAAGCTGGGAGGTAATGATGAGGCAGAAATTGGGGTAAAGTATTTTCAAGCCAAGGAACTCTGAGGATTGCTGAGAACCACCAGAGGCTAGGAAGAAGCAAGGAAGAATTCTCCCTGAGAGCTGTCAGAGAGTCTGGCTCTGCCGAAGCCTGGATTTCACACTTTTAGCCTCCAGAAGTGTGAGAGAATTGACTTCTGTTGTCTAAAACTACTCAGTTTGTGGAACTTCGTTATAGCAGCCCAAACTGCTATTGCAAACTGCTTCCCAAGCTCTGTAGTCCTCAGTGACCTCACCTAGAAAACGTGGAGGATGGATTTAACAGCTGTAGCAGATTATATTTTTCAAGATGTCCACAAAAATGCTTCTCATCCTATGTGCACTTCTACAATTGATCATACTGACATTCATTGGAACTAAGTCCTCTTCCCTTAAATACAGGTGAGCTTGTGATTTAGCTGTATCCAATAGAAGGATGCAGAAGCAGCACTGCATGGCTTCTGAGCCACCATGTAAGAAGCCTGACTATTCTGAGGCTGCCCTGCTGAGAGGAAGCCCAGGCCAAGGCAGTAGGATACAAACTGGTACCCCGGTCACCAACCCCAGCTGAGATCCCAGCTGGCAGTCAGCATCAATCACCAGACATATAAGTGAGGATGTGCTCAGATTATTCTAGTTCTCAGACATAACATCTCCTGCACTCACAGTCTTCCCAGGTGAGACTCTAGACATTCTCAAGCAGGGAAAAGCCATTTCCGCTGTGTTCTTTCTAAATTTCTGACCCACAGAACCCATGAACATAATAAAATCATTGTTGTTTAATGCCACTAAATCTGGGGATAATTCGTTAAGCAGAAATAATAACCACTAACTCTCCAAAGTCTGCCAGTTTTTACAGCTCAGAGTCTGAGAACTAGTCTGGAGTATTCTGAGCAAAGCATGAAAACTCTGGGAGGACCAGGTCTGCCTGTAAAGAATATTCTGCTCTTTCTCGCTCTTCTTGCCAGAGTTGGGGAACCAATACCAAAATAACTGCATGTTTTCAGGACACTTCCAATCAATTTAATAGCATCTCCACAAAGTTCATGTGACCATGCATTTCACAAGAATTTACAAGTATTTCAGCTTGTATTATATTCAGCTTCCGTTCAATCCACAAATCTTCAGTGACTTTCATTATGTCTGGACACCCCTTTTGCTCACTTCTGGTTTCCTTCCAGCTACTGACATTTTACTCATCTGAGATCAAATTCATTCATTTGGCAAAATTACTACATATCAGCTATGTATAACTATTGTGTGAAGCTTTGGGGGTCATCGAGATGGTATATAGAGTTGAATCAGCTACTGATCTTGCTCTTAAAGGAATTTATATTTGAGTCAGAGAGTTGAGGCATATCCAAGAACTCCCATTGCAGGTAGAAGGTGATATGTGCATACAAGAAAGCAGACCAAGTGCTGAATGCTGTGCAGAGAGAAGTCACTCCCTAATATGATGGGCCAGTTATTAAATTATTGCCTCACAGCTTTAACCTGCCCTTCTGTATTCTGTTTTTTTTCTTTTTATTTAAATTCAATTTCGTTAGCATATAGTATATTATTAGTTTCAGGGGTAGTGATTCATCAGTTGCATGTAAACCCAGTGCTCATTAAATCATATGCCCTCCTTAATGCCGATCACCCAATTACCCATTCCCTGCCCACCTTCCCTCCAGCAACCCTCAGTTTGTTTCCTGTAATTAAGAGTCTCTTATGGTTTGCCTCCCTCTCTGTTTTCCGCTTCTTTTATTTTTCCTTCCCTTCCCCTATATTCATCTTTTTTGTTTCTTAAATTCCACACATGAGTGAAATCATATGGTATTTGTCTTTCTCTGATTTATTTCACTTAGCAGGAGCCCAGACGTCCTTCAATGGATGAATAGATAAAGAAGATGTGGTATATATATATATATACAATGGAATATTATTAAGACATCAAAAAGAATGAAATCTTTCCATTTGCAATGATGTGGATGGAACGATGGAACTGGAGCTTATTATGTTAACTGTACTCTGTTTTCTGCTGCTAAACCTGGGACTCGCAAACTACCTTTCTGCTTTTTCAGCTGCTCTGTATTAGGCTCTGCCAATAGGGGGCACTAGGAAAAGGCTGCAAGGCTAAGAAGAGAAAAAGGATTTGCTTCACCTGCTTGCTTTCTGTTCCTGTGAGCATCACCCCAGCAATGCAGCTTCACCCTAGCAGCAGCACTTTGACAATGGCATTCATTCCCGTGGCAGCAGCTGAATCCAATTTGCAGTCTCTCTAACAGTAGAAAGTCAGCCTCACTGTCACCTCTCAGAGGCACCAGTACTAGCCAGCTCGTGTCCACTCCTCAGAGGTTTAAATCCCAGCCCCACAGGACCTCTTCTAAGTCTCTAAATTTTAATAATCCCTGTCTCTTCCCTTCATTCCCTCAACCCCAGGGATGTTAGCTGCCTCCTGCACCTGTCATCTTCTTAAAGGCTTAGTATTTCTTTTTTATCCTTTCAGTTACCTAGTTAATTATTCTTTATATCAAATTCTTAAAATGTGGTATATACACACAATGGAATATTACTCAGCCTTAAAAAGGAAGGAAATTCTCACAAATTCTACGGTATGGATGAAACTTGAGGAACTTATGCTATGAAAAAGTTGTCACAAAAAGACAAATACTGCATGATTTTATTCATCTGAAGTAACTAGAATCATCATACTCATGTGACAAAACAGAAAGTAGTATGGTGGTTTCCAAGGGTATGGGGAGAGAAAAATGGGAGTTGTTGTGTAAGGGGTATAGATTTCAGTTTTGCAAGATGAAATATTTCTGGAGATTGTACAGCTATCTGAATATTCTTACTACCAAACTGTACACTTAAAAATGGTTAAGATGGTAGATTTTATGTTATGTGCATTTTATCACAATTTAAAAAAACTGGTATGATTTCTACCTCCTAAGTAGAGGAGGTACAGGTATCCATTCCTGAATCATGTGACAATTAGAGAAACTTTGTACTAGTCATGGGGTAGGTGCAGGGAGCGAGTGCATAAGTAAAGGAACAAACAGCTTAGATCCCAGTGGCTTCATACAATAAAAGTTCATTGTTTGATTCTATCACAGTTCAATGTGGCTGGCAGGGTGGCTCTACTCCATGGGGAATTCAGGGACTCAGGCTTCCTCTTCCATCATGTGAGCTCACCATCTTCAACACATGATCCTTAAGGTCACCACAGAAGGAAAAAAGGTTTGTGCAGAACTACTATAGCTAAGGTGATCGTGCAAATATCACATCTACCAGATTGTCCATTGACCAGAACTCAGTCACTCAGATGTAGCCATAAGGGAAGCAGGGAAGTTAGAGAGCAAAGGAGGAAAATGAATTGAGTAAATTGTTGCTACCACAGCTTTACAGAGGGAATGGTATTTGGACTGAGCCTTGAAAAGTAAGTCTGTTCTGTGAGACTCTGATGAGTCTGTTCATCTCTGTGTTTATTGCCTTTAGCAAAGGGCCTAGCATAGAGAACTTTCTTAAGTATTTGTTAGATGGATAGAAAGATGGATAAATAGAAATGCAGCTTTCCATAATTACTGAGCCACAAGAAAACTAGAATCAGTGTATTTTATTTATAACAGTACTATTGCCTTATGTCTTCCTTTGGGCCCTGAGATCACAAGACAGTGCTGATTGCCATCACTCAGTAGATCTTTCTTTCAGTATGAGATATAAAGTTGGTGAGTAGCTTGCTTCCATGGCTCAGTAATGGGGAATGAGCCAAGAATCAAGATCCCAAACTGGAACATAGTCTGGTAGACAATCTTGAGTCCACACATGAAGTGCTCCTCAATAAGTGTGAATCTGAGGTCCCTCCCAAATTCTGACACAGTGCTGGATATGTAGAGAGTAAATTGTGTCTTCCTTTAGGTATGCTTCATTTGTTTCATTGAGCCTGTGGAAACCTGTGCATATATGAAGGCATTTGTTCTTTTCTTTTTTTGGCTTCTTTGAAGAGATATTAATAAAAATAAAGCCAGCAAAAGCAAAATGATTGTAATTAAGGCTAATAAAGGGAAGAAACAGATTGCTGAGTGCATCTGTTCAATCTGGCTTCTTGAGTATTTGGCAGGAGTCTCATCGTTGGTAAGTGGGAGATAGTGAATTCAGGGCCATTACCCATTTCTAATACACTTACACATGGATACTGATGGCACAGTTACTGTCCCTAGAACTTGGGCACCTGCCCACTAGGTTTTGTGTAACAATGTAATCAACTGGAATCTGGGTGAGAAGATTGTTCTTGATGTTCTGCACTGAAAGTGTTCCTACTTGGAGTCTGTGTTTTAGTTATCTCCTGCTATGTAACAAATTTGTTAAACTTAGTGACTTAAACAAGAAACAATTGGTTGTGCTCATAGATTATGTGGGTCAGGAATTCAGAAGGGCACAGAGGAAATGCTTGTCTCTTCTCCATGATATCAGAGGCCTCAGTTGAGAAGACCCAAGTGACTCAAGGGAATCATCCGGAAGCTTCATCACTCTCCCTGGTGCCTGGGCTGGGATCATTTAAAGACTAGGCTCAGCTGGTACTGTCAGCTGAGTCACCTGCTACTTAGCCTCTCCATGTTGCTTGGACTTCTTACAGTCTGACAGCTAGGTTCCAAAAAGGAGGAGGCATTCCAAAAGCCCAGGAAGAGAATGAATGGCCTTTATGACTGAGCCTCAGAGGTCACCAAATATCACTTCCACTACTCTAAGGATCAAAATAGTCATGAGCCCAACTGGATTCAAAGAAAGGAACATAGATCCTCAAGATGGTTGAAGTATTAATTTTTAGCTGTTCTTTTTAAACTACCACAGTCAGACTCACTTTTTCTGTGGTAACCAAATTCTAGTGGCCCTAACTTTAAAACATATCCTGTATCTGACCTCTTCTTACCACCTCGATTGTCATCACACTAGTTCCAAGATTTTTCCCTCAAAACTATTACATAGCTCATTAAGAATCCTTTCCTCTACCTCATCTCCCTAAAGACTATTTTCAACAGTTACTTGAGTGATCCTTTTAATCATTAGTCATATCATGGCATTCCTTGGCTCAAACCCTGAATGGCTCCTCATTGTTTTCAGAGGAGAATAATTTCTTCTGGTGGCATATATGGGTCCTATTACCTCTCTGCCTTCCTCTCTTACTACTATCCCACTTGATCCTTCTGCTCCACACTAGCTGTTTGCTGTTCCTTGAACACACTAAGCACAATCCCATCTCAGGACCTTTGTACTAGCCATTTCCTCTGCCTACGATTCTTTCCCCCAAATATCTAAATGGTTTAGTGCTTCACTTTCTTTAGGAATCAATTTATATATCACCTCAGTGAAGTCTTTGTTAGCTTTTCCAAAGAACACTTCATCTTATCCTCCAATATTCACTTCCCTACTGCTTTTTCCACAATAGCAATCATCACCTAACACACAGTTTATTTTCTTATTTGTCTTATTTCTTGATGCCTCCCCCATTAGAATGTAAGCTGCATAAGAACGGGGATTTTGTCTTTTTTATCCACTGTTGCATCTCTAGAACATAGAACAATACTTAACACATAATGAATAGTTGATACATATTTGTTAAGTCAGCAAGGGAATTTAGCAGAGAATGAATGAATGAATGAGAAAAGGATTTTGTCAACTCGTGCTCAAAAACTGTTCTGACATGATAAAATGTTTCAAAGAGATCCATAAAGGAAAAGGGTTTAACTCCATTGAGAAAGTTTGGGTGGCCTGCTTTCCTTTCATAGGGACAATGTCCTAGCTTATCATGTTAGTTGGGTTTTCTCCTCTTCCTTAGATATATGTAGCTGTGTAGTAGAAAGAGGCATAGATCTGAGCTTTTGTTAACTAGTCGTGTGATCAAAGATAACCCATCTAATCATCCTAGCTTTCTTTTCTATAAACTGAAAGAAATTTTATTTGAACCAGATTATCTATCTCTAAGATCCCTCCAGCCTTGACAGTGAATTCTTTATTTTGCTCACCAGATCATTCTTCACTGAATTCCAGGGGAAATCTAAGGGCAACATCTCTGACCCAGGAATAAAAAGGATGAATCAGGAAGAGAGGAAGTAAGCCAAGAGATCAGTATAAACCTGAGCAAAATAAAATATATACTGCCCTGGAATGTTTCATGAAGAGAACAATATTGTACATGAAATTCTGACATTTGATGGAATTAGAATATTGCTCAGCCTTTATGGGTGGGGATTGAGTAATACCTGGGAAGGGATATTAGGAAGCTTCTAGGATATGAGAATGCTACTTGTTGATCTAAGTTGTGGTTATACTGATGTGTTTCGTTAAATCCTGTCCATTTCTCATTTATGATTTGTATATTTTTCTCTCTCTATGTCATACTTCAATCTAAAATTTCACTGAAAAATTCCAACCCAGAGCAGTTGGTAGGTAGATAGATAGATATGGTTTTTTCTATAGATAATCATTAAGGAGAATTTGGACAATTTCTCTAATGACCTGGGTAAAAACAAAAGATTAAAAAAGATGATTTAACTGGTAGGAATTGGCAGGAGGAGTTCTTAGCTTCATTCCTGAGAAAAAAATATGATGGTGAACCTCAAAGTGGTTGAAATTTGATACAAGGGAGCTCTTAAATATGAATTCTTCTATTCTCAATGATCCTAGGCCTCTCTGAACTCTCTGGTCTATGCAAAGGGATGAACCTGGGATGCTTCTGGAATTCCCAAATAAACTCTTGGACCCATTCTTGTTCTAATCATTCATAGCATCGTTTCCAATGTACTCTTAGAGGTGCTTTCACACAGTCTATTTCTGTGACGTTTTTGATCTAGCAAAAGCTTTTAGGACTCTAAAAGGCCATTTTAAAAGCAAGGGAGGAAGATGTACAAATGGCCCAGGAGATAGGTTGGATGCCCTTCAGAAGTCTCACAAGTCAAAAAGTACAGCTAGTCTTTTGAACATATTGTCCAGGCAGGATTTGGTTACTAAGAGAGAGGTATTTGAAGAAGGTGGTTTGATTTCCCACTGTGAAGCACTCTGGAAAAAAAATAGACATTTTAAGCTCATGCCTGACATCCTACACCTCATCTATTATCCCTAGCAGAGAGAAATCCCTTTTACAAAGTTCCCAGTTACAGACGCTTATTGTAGCAGTTCCTCCTCATCTTTTTTTATTATGAAACTTGAAACAGTAGAGTGTGCTGATTATATTGATAATCCAACACTAGTTGGTCTGCTTTAGGGAGAGATCTGTTCTTTCATACTCAAACTCATTCATGTTATCTAGTAAGATGCCTCATCCTACTTCTCATGGTTCATCTTTGGTGCTGCTGCCTTTAAGGTTTATATTGGTTAGATATTATGTCAGTTGTCTGTTGCCGTGTAACTAACAACCCCAAAACAACCATTCATTTTGCTTAGGATTCTGAAATTTGGGCAGAGATTGGCAGAGATGGCCCACCAACTAGGGCAACTTGACTAGAAGCTGTATGCTCTTTCAAGATGGCCCACTCACAAGACAGGCAAGTCGATGTTGGGTGTCTGGTGGGAATTCTTCTTGTCCCAAAAGGACAAGAGAGAAGGATATATGATCTAATGTTGAAAGTTAGAATGTCCCTTCTGCCATACTCTATTGGTTGAGGTAGTCAAAAGACCCACTCAGATTCAAGAGGAGGAGACACAGACCCCATTCTTAATGAAGAAATTTCAGGATCCTAAAAGAGAATGCAAGATGGGAGATATTGTTGTAGCCATCTTGGAAAATATAATGTGCCACATATGTTGAAACAGTTGCTAACTCAGAGGAGTGGACAATATGCTCAGGAAACAAATGTGTGTGTACAGGTATGTATGAAATGTATATGTGGAGAAGAATCTTTAATTCCCTTTCCAGATATATTCAGGAGAAAATTTCAGTGTCAATTATCAGAAAGAAGAAGTATTAAAGGACTACTTCTGATTCTCACTGCACACACTCCCATCCTCTTCTCCCCAAGGAACAAAGTATTTCCAGGGCCACTGCACTGAAACTCAGACAAAGCTGAGATTTTTCTCCTGTAAAAGAAACCCTGAGGCAAAATACATACAATAGATAGTTGGGCTTGTGCTTTTTGTCTTCATGTGAAAAGAAAACTGAGTGGAGCCTAGAGTGGCAGGTTCTATCTTCCAAATTCTCTAGATCTTGATGGGTAAATTAGGGTCCTGTGGATCCCTAGATTAGAAGGGAAAAGAGGAGGGAAGGTTTATCATGTTTTTTAATCCAACTTTATAAATAATAAGCAGATGTTGTTCAATCCTTTATTTGGCTCCTTGTTATTATTTATCAATTGATTGAGAATCCAGACCACATAAAGGATATAATTAGTATCCTTAAACTTCCAAAATATATATCCTTAAACTTTGATCTATGGCTCAAAATTACTCACTCATTTAAAGGTAATAGAGTTTGGAATTGGCTACAAGGCAAAGATGATACTTCTTGAGCTGGAGTCAAAGAGGAAGAGGACATGTTAGGAAGAGGTTTGCAGGTTTTATCTAGAGACCTAGAGCAAATTGGTCAGTTTGAGCCCTTCTCTTAGCCCCACCCTATTGATTGGCAAGAAGACCCCAGATACCTGCAGGCTGCTGCCACTCTTTCTCAGGAGCCCCATAGACTGTCTGAGCTGTATGTGCAGAGTCCTAGCTCTACCTGTCTTCTGGCTGTAAATTCCCCTGCTTCACAGTCTAGGATTAAAGTACCCAGGGAATTAAACTTGACTTTCTAGGTCCCTTTCACTTGGAACATTTGGGCATCAAAGATTTTTCCAACTTCATCCCCTGAAGCTGTGGGGGAATCCCGCTCTTTACCTGGTTGGCATTGACTTAGTCTGTCATCATTATGCATGGAATGCCCATTGTGCCAAGCATTGTGCCAGATACTGGATATAAGATGGTGAATAAAACAGACCTAGTCTTTGGCTTCATAAACTCTAAGTATCTAAAGGAGGAAGCAGACAGTAATCCAGAAACAGACAAAAAATCCAAATCATACATAATTACAAATTGTGGTAGGTGCTTTAAAAGAACAAAGCAGGGTTTTGAGGGATAAGATTAAGCAGGGAAAGCATCAATTTAAACAGGACCAGCATCTTGTCTAGTCCCAGCTAACTTTGTCTGTGGGACTACATCTTTATTTTGTTTGTGCCCTTTTCTGAATAAAAACAGCAGTGGTACTACTAAATAATAACAATACTTCACATATATAACATATATAACACTACGTCCCAGTGATTTTTGTGTGCTAACTCATTTAACATGGTGTTAGTGGAAGGCCTGGATTGCACCAAAATTTAAGGTCTGCTCTTACCCATATGTCTCAAAATCCATACATTACTGTCTTGTTCCTCTTCCCTCATCGCACGTGCGCATGCACACACACACACACACACACACACACACAGACTACCTCTCCTCCCCATCAGCTTCTCCTTGCAACCTGAGATCTATTTGAATGAAGATTGGAGCAATGTATCTGTTTGGTCTGTAGGTGTGCTGGCTGACCCCTTCTGGGAGCACTGCTTCTGCAAGTGTGTGTGTCCTGCATAATTCCTCTACTCCCCATTGACTTTTCCTTGCTCAGTGTTCCCAGAAGAGTGCACAGATGTAGCACTGATCAACCCTTGCAGAGAGCCAATCCTATCAATATCCAGCTGGAAAGGAAATAACTATTGCAAAGATATAGGAAATTTAGTGAGGTCTGGAATTTTAAAAATCACACAGGAGAGATAAACTTGGGCATACTAGTTTTCTAACATATTTTTAGCAGCTGAATCCTTTTTCAAATGAAATGTTATTTGGAAATTCCAATATACAAGACAGTTAAAGAGTAAGTGGGAGGTCCGTGGTCTAGGTCTACCCTTCCTATCCTTAAGAGACCCAAGTCAGCCACATGGAATTCTATGGCTCCATAGAACTCCACTTTAAGACACTGCATTCAGAAATAAGGAGCAATTGTGAGTAATCGAGTAGAGGAATGACATTTGTTAAAGTGTAGTTTTAGGAAATTAATTTGTCAGTAATGTGCAGAAATAATTGAATGAGGAAAAATGGAGTTGAAGGGATTCTAACAGATTGTTGCTGATCTCCTGATTCGAGGTGATAATGATAATTATTTTATCTCCATTTAGTAGTACATTTTATCTCCATTTAGTATGTTCTGATAATTAAAAACACATCATGTCCCCCACAATCCTGCCATGTGATTTGCGAGAGGACTGTCATTATCTCCATTTTATATCTGAGAAAGGCTCACAGATAAAGGTCATATAAAAATATGTAAATTGAGAAATACAGTTTTCAGTTTGTAAGATAAGATCCTTCTTATTTCCAAGGTGATAGCTTTCAGGTGTGAACCTGAAGGAACAGAACACAGGACAGATACATTTCAATAGGGAAAGGAGAAGAATTGATCTAGAGCAGTATTTCCTAAGATGTGTTCTTGAGATATTTATAGATATATTTATGGGTGTTATTTGGAGAAAATGGATCCATCTTCAAAGAGGCTGGGAAATATCAGGTTCTGCTTATATTTTAAGCCATAGTGCTGTTCAGAGATTTAATTTTTTTTTTTTATTTATTTATGATAGTCACACACAGAGAGAGAGAGAGGCAGAGACACAGGCAGAGGGAGAAGCAGGCTCCATGCACCGGGAGCCTGACGTGGGATTCGATCCCGGGTCTCCAGGATCGCGCCCTGGGCCAAAGGCAGGCGCCAAACCGCTGTGCCACCCAGGGATCCCTGTTCAGAGATTTAATAAGCTAATGTGCATTAGCTCTCTCTAAGTGGAACATGTAGTATAAGGAATCTCCTACCTGGGACTCTGTCATGAAGTACATCTCAGAGTTTGGCAAGGTTCTACGAAGTCAATTTAGGGAAACAGTGTCTAAACCAGGGTTGACAAACTTCTTCTGTTTGAGCCTGATAATAAATATATAAGGATTGGCAGGTAGTCTCTGGCACAACTGCTCAACTCTACCATTGTAGCAAGAAAGTAGCCATTGACAATAGGCAAACAAATTGGCATGGCTGTGCTCCCTTAGGGATTCTGAAATTTGAATTCATATAATTTTCACATGTCATGATATATTATTCTTCTTTGGATTGTTTCCAACTGTTTGAAAGTGTAAAATCCATTCTTAGCTCTTGGACTGTCCAAAACAGTCAGGGAGCTGGATTCTAGAACATAGGGCAGTACCACAGAAGGACTGGCTCCAGGACAGGAGGATACATTTAGAGACAGGCATGAAGCTGAAGACATCTGTGGTTTGGGAAAGAATGAGAGGACAGGGGTGAAGATTGGTGTTAACGCCCTCAGAATTCTGCCTGGGGCTTGGCACTGTTGTAAAGTATAACTTTGTGAGAACTTCAGTTCATCTCAGTTTGTTATTTAGCCTGGGCCATTTACCTGTAGTGATAACATTCGGGGTAAATTCACACTGTAACTCTTTGTCAAAAGCAATGATCCAAACAATTGACGGCTCAATGGCTCTCTTGTCTGAAGAAATTGTGTTAACCCTTTTTGCCATCTTGCTTCTTGGTAAACCCTAATTTCTCCTGTCAAGTCCCTTTCCTAACAGTAGGCAACTGTATTTTTGGCACTTTCTTAAAGATCCTGGGGTTATTACTCAGTTACCTCAAGACAATGTTTGAAATGAAGTGAGTCCTTTGTTAGCTATACTTTCCATTCCTTCCAAAGTAATGGTTGCAAAAACTCAAAAACTTGAACCAATGTTTACTTTCTTATAATTTTCCCACTTATACCTCATTTGCCAAAGTACAGGCTGAATGGAGTTGAGGATGGAAAAGGCAGAAAAACATTTTACCCCCCCCCTCACTTCTCCTGAACTCCCTTCCACTTGTATTCAAACAGGTTAAACAGTATTCTCTCCAAAATTTCAGTAAGCATTTGTCCTTTTTAAAATGCATTTTCTAAAAATAAATAAATAAATAAATAAATAAATAAATAAATAAATAAATAAAATGCATTTTCTTATCACAAAAGCAACAAATGTTCATAGCAAAGACTTTCAAAGAGAGAAAAAAAAGAGAAAGTAAAGAAAAGCACCTTTAACCCACCACCTAGAGATAACAGCGGCTTGTATGTGTCCTTTATCTTCACAGTTTTTAATGCACATTTAATTTAAAAAAAAAAGAATCCATTATGTACATCATCCTTCAAAATAGAATTTTTTTTTTCACTAACGGTAGCAGTTTTCCAATGATGGGTTACATGCATTTTAGCCTATATCAGTACTTCTCGGTTTCTTACATAGAACGCTATTTCCATGAGTAGTTATTATGCAGCTGGAAAAAAAAAATGGGAAGAAGGTTATGGGCACCACATTTGGGAACTGAGAAATGCTGGGTCACACACAGTTAAACAGGCTACTTCACCTCAGGATTTCCACGCATCTTTAATATGTTGGTGGGTGTTTTAAATCCTCAGGATAAGGACTTCCCAACTTGTTGAACTACAAAACCCTTTTCTCCTCTAAGAATCTCATTCTACCACACATTCTGGGAAATGCTGGACAAAATCATTAGGAGTTGAAATCAAACTTTCTTATTTCTCATAGCTATATACTTGGAGTTATTTTTATATAGTATCATGAGATTTTTAGGCAAAATGGTAGCCAGAACAAGCTTCAGAAGGCTGGCTGTCCCCCACCCTACCTCTAAGACACTTCTTCCAAGTCTATGGTGATTAAAGCCCATTAGCTCAGGGGGAGAATATGACCCTAAGAGAGCCCATTTACAAAGGATAGTGATCATCTATCTGCAGGTACTGGATTTGGAGTCAGCAAGTTGCTGATACAAGTGGATCCATGGAGCCAAATGGAGGTAGACAGAGTAGCAGAGTCACACAAGTAGGGTCATGCTAATGTAACAGACTCAGGAACCCACTTTTGGAGATTCTTTGAGGCCTAAATGACCTCCATGACCCCAAACCATGAGTCCCCATTGCCATGTCACCATGAGGCTTAGCTGGGCGGTTTACCCTGAGTTCGGCTGGCCAGAGAGTTGAGATTCTTGTTTTGCTAATTTCCTCAGGTATTTCACAATGAACTTCTCTGGAACAATAACCAGTATGACTGTTACTTATCATGAGAATAGCCCAGCTCATGCTGCCTGAAAATGCAGCTGAAAAAATGGTGACTGTTTTCCCTTCTCACTGCTGCCTTAATAGCAATGACAATATATAATATAATAAAAGTAATAAAACATATCCCAATTGCCCAGAAGGGAAAAGAAATATCTCCGGATATCTATTAACTGGAAGTACTTTGGGCATTTTTCTAGAGCTTCAGATTTTTAGCCTATGGATTGCAATAGGTGGAGGGCTTCAGCATCTTTGTGAATCCTCTGATAGCATATCAGTAAAAATTTTTGCCTGTGTATATTTTTCTGGGGTGAGGTACCATTCATAAATTTCTTTAGACCCTCAAAGTTATCTGTAACTCCAAAGTGGTTATAATTAGAAAGGAAAATCTAGGCTTGTTTGCTTTTGAACCATGAGTTCTTCATATAGATCAAATATCTTGACTCTCTACGTTAAAGTATTAGGATTTCTTATAATTTCTCTGAATCCATTCAATATAACTTTACTTTCCTTGGATCTCTCCTAGTTTGACATTACTGCTTTCATCTTAAAAGAATGGGAAAATGTCTCTGTTTAATGCATAAATAAATACACCGAAAAAAAATGTACAGAGAGTCAAAATATCATTTTAAGTTGTAAGGTGACATCTTTCTCTGGCCTCATAATGTCTCATGCCAAGGCTTTCAAGTTGAAAGTACATCCATCTATAAAACAATCTATATCTCCGTACCTGTTTTGCCTCCTTCCCTTTTGCTCAGGTATATACTCGCTTGCTTGCGCTCTCTCACCCACAAATATGACTCCAAATTCCAGGGGATATAGGAAGAAAAGGGGAGAGCTGGAAACAATGCAAAAACCCATCATCAGAAGTCACTTTGATAATGGATAAAAGGATGAAAATCCTTGAAAATGCCAAAAACCCAGCGCAAGCTAAAAAATAAAACTATCTTGTGATAGTGTTGAAATCTACCCATAAGGAAAAAGGAGAGCCAGTACAGTTTTTTAAAATGAATACTAGAATAAAAATCCTTGAAAATGTCAAAAACACGAAAGCTGAAAAATAAAACACTCTCTTATGAATGTGTTAAAATCTGCCCATAAAAGTAGACATTTTTAATTAAAATTATTTTTTTTGGCTTTTCAATAATGATTTCATATGCTGAGATAGCAAAGCAGGCTAAGAAGGTTATGACCTCAATTTAAAGAAGAGAAAAGTGAAACATGGAATCAGTATTGCCTGTGGATACTCAATAAGATGGCAGCTTGGCAGGATCTGGGACTCAGTTTCCCTCTCTCAAGCGTGTGGTTAGATCAATGACCCATGCACTTTTCATGCTTAGTGTCAGAGGAAGGTCAGATAGTCAGGAAGTAAGAGATTTGAGATGAATGGTCAATAAAAGGAGAAAGGCACACAAGAGCTCTTGGTCTCACAAGTTGGTCCCTATTAAATAGCCTAAAATGTAAATCCTTGTAAAAATTTCAAGTGATAGCTTCAAACATTACTTTTATTTCTCTCCTTTTGGATCAAGGACAATGATAGTTTTACTTTTTAAAAAGATTTCCATTTCCCTGAAACTAATAATACACTACATGTTAACTACTTGAATTTCAATTAAAAATAAGAAAAAGATTTCCATGTTCTAATTCTTGCCTTATTAACTCTTACTCTTACTTGAAAATGTAATCTCTTTGTTTAGAAAGCAGGAGAGAATAGATGTTTTCAAGGATTAAACCTGGATAAGGGTTCAACTTAAAAAACACACATATAGAAATACAAGGACTTATTATATTCCTTTGACAATGTGTAGGGCAAAAATAATCTTGTGAAGAAATCTAAAATATGTTATTCCCATTTCCCCTTCTTTTTAAAAACTTTGAAATGTAACAAACATAATGAAATGTGCCTAAAACGTCACAATTGTGAGCTATTCCATTGTGAGACTATGCTGCAGTTTGTTTATCCCTTTTGCTGTAAATTGCTGGGTTATTTCCACAAAGGCTATTATAAGGAATGCTGCCATGAGCATTCTTACAAAGTCTTTTGGGGCACATAAGCATGCATTTCTGTAGGGCATATACCTAAGAATGGAAATGCTGGGTCACTAAGGTATGTGTATCTTTACCTTTATTAAACATTGCCAAACCTTTTCCAAAGTAGTTATACCATGCTTAGACTTTTCTATTTTTAATTATTATAATGGTGTACCCAAGTCACATGGTTAAGGACTGCACCTGGTTTTCCTGGCAAGAATAGGTTGGTAAATTGGTTTGGAAACCATTCTTTCTGCCAACTCTTGTTTTCCTTGATTAAATTTCCCTCAGTGATACACTACTTCAGACATTATTTCTCTTGCCTTTGCAAGAGATAATACAGTTATTTTTTAACAACCTTTGACCTGTATCAATATAGCTATATGCAAGTGGGGATTAGGAGACCGAGAAGAAAGCCAATATCAGGGAAATAATTTGCATAGGAATAATTTCCCTTGGGCCTAAAGCATCTATATTAAAGCTTCTGTGATGTGTAGTACAATCTGTTTTTTTTTTAAATTCTTTTTTTAAGGCTATTTAAGTGATGCCAATGTAACAGAATGACTTAACACTGTTAAATGCCAAACTGGGATTTCAAATACCAATGTTTTCTTCTTTAAAGTTGGATCCCTCCAGGATATTATGAAGATGCAAGCATCTTCACAGCAGTCTGTCACCTTGTGGCTCCAGAAATTGAGAACTCATCATGTTCATGGATCAGCACCATTTTTACTTATTAATATTTTTAGTGTCTGCCTATAAATCAGGCGCAAAGTAAAGGGCTTTTAAAAATAGCCTCCTCAGTCTATTCAGGCTCAATACACTCTGCTAAAAGGAATTGTTGATATCAGCATCTTCCTCTTTTTCCTTTCCCCTTGCTGGCCTCTCCCTGGATATGGGATGCACCTGTGTTTGATCCAGGCCAGCCAAGTTCTCCAAAATTTGCCATTGCTGGCCTCTGCTTCTGCAAAAGTTTTATGGGGACCATTATCTTATTCTATTGTCCAAAGAAATGTTCTAATAATTTAAAGTTAGGAGTCAGTGTCTGGATTGTGGCTAAGTTTTAGATCAGTTTACCTAGCACTGACTCCAAATTCCAGGGGATATAGGAAGAAAGCACAACAAAGAGATCTCACATTAAATGAAGTAAATCATTTGCATACTCAAAAAGAAGGCAAAGATGGTCTAGACAGTGACTATTGTATAGTATTAAGGATTTGGGAGGATACACACACCAATATATTTTGCAAGTTTGTCATTTTATGTTAATGAGACATAAGAGGATTGAAATCTCTCAGGAGATTATACATATATATGGGGATAATTAAAGAACAAGTGCTGAATGTATAGCACAGTATAACAGGACTTTGGGATTCAAACAAGGACTAACTCCACAAAGTTGAGACTAAAGTAAGGACCAGAAGATGGTTTGAAGGAGGTTGGATAGGTAGGAAAAAGCACCCATGAAATGTGATAGTGGCATTTGAAAAAGGCAGAGAGGGGCTGGAATGATATGGCTTGATCATGTTTGGGAGAAATGATGCTGACTACCTAGACGTGGGGACCCATCCATAGGGAGTTTACATGCCAGGTAGAGAAGAGGCAAGGAGGTGCCACTTAGTATTCTATACCCGACTATTAATGATAAGATTAATGATGGGAGTGACTTCTAGAAAGATGAACCCATAACAATTAATATCAGAGGATGGACAGACAAGGGAAAATATTCTGGCCTCATTGAAAGAAAACTAGTTAAAGACTTATACTGCCACATGTGGTTGAGCAGATGGTGCATCATGATATAAATGACACCCAGTAAAGCTGTGCACGTACAACCGGAAAGATGTTTTGTTTGAGGACAGAGGAGACTTGGAGAGTAAAAAGCCATCTCATCTGCCATGAGAATTATGTATCAGAATTTTATAAAATGTCCCCACAAATCAACAAAACCAAATATGCACATTAGAACTTACATATACACTAACATTAACATCTTAAAAATATATTATTTGACTTCCATACAAATGCTTATATAAGAATGTTCATAGAAGCATTACTCAACAATAGTGTAAGACTGGAAACAATGCAAAAACCCATCATCAGGTGAATGAATAACTGGACTACACCCATGCAATGGAACAATACCCTGCAACAAAAAAGGAATGAATGACTCATATACCCAACTACCTGGATATATTTCACAGATGATATGTTGAGCGAAAGAAGCCATGCAAAAGAGAACACACTGTGTATGTAATTTCATTCATATAAAAAAGAAAATGCATACTAATCTATAGAGACAGAAAGCAGGTAAGAAGTGACCTAGAGGCCAGAGGTAGAAGGAAGGACTGCAAAGGTGCATAAGAAAACTTTTCACAGTGATGGAAAAAATCTTTATCATAATTGTGGTGATTTCAGGAGCGTATATTAAAAATTCATTGAATTATATACTTTAAAGGTGTATAGTTAAATTATAACACAATAAAGTCAATTAAAGAGAGAGGCCAAAATTCCAAATATGTTCTTTAAAAAGTTATATTGTTGGGATGCCTGGGTGGCATAGTTGGTTGAGCATCTGACTCTTGGTTTTGGCTCATGTTGTGAACTTGGGGTGGAGAGTTTGAGCCCTGTGAAAGGCTCCATGCTCAGCCTGGAGTCTGCTTAGATTTCTCTCTGTGTGTCCTTCCCCATGCCCCCACACTTTCTCTTTATCTCTCAAATAAATCTTCTAAAAAAACTATAGGGATGCCTGGATGGCTTGGTTGATTAAATGGCTGGCTCTTAATTTCATCTGAGGTCATTATTTCAGGGTCCTGGGATCAAGCCCCGAGTTGGGCTCCATGTTTAGTGGGGAGTTTGCTTGAGGATTCTCTCTCCCTCTCTCTCTGCCCTTCCCTCACTTGCACATGTTCTCTCTGTATCTCTCTAAAATAAATAAGTAAATAATTATATTGTCGGAGTTATTAATTAGTGGTGACTTTTTAGTTTTTAATCCTTCAATATATTTTTAAAAGATTTCAATGTTCTAGTTCTTGCCTATTAATAAATTTTGCTTAAAAATAATCTAATTACTTTGGAGAACAGAAAAAAACAGATATTAGTATGAATCAGAAAGCAAAAGCAATTGAATTATAAGAACTAAAACATTGGGGCAGCCCTGGTGGCTCAGCGGTTTAGCGTCACCTTCAGCCCAGGGCATGATTCTGGAGACCTGGATGGAGTCCCACCCACTTCAGGCTCCCTGCATGGAGCCTGCTTCTCTTCTCCCTCTGCCTGTGTCTCTGCCTATGTGTGTGTGTGTGTGTGTGTCTCTCATGAATGAATAAATAAAATCTTTTTTAAAAAACTGAAAAATTATTTTCCCATTCACATTATCTGATTTTGTATTTTCAAGTGCAAACACATTCAGAAGTCTCATTAAGAATTTATTGTTATTACTTCATCTGATAGGTTTCCTGATATCATAGAAAGTCAAACGGAATCAATAAACTGGATCATTTCCCAGTTTTTCTCTTATTAGCCACTTGCTGAGTCTGCAGAAAAATCAGTCATGGTGTAGCTCCAGCGAATGAAATGACAGCTTGTGACACACTCGTCATAGGAACCAGGCAAACTGAACAAGGACAGGCAAACTTTAAAGGGCCTCCTTCATATGGAGGAGGTGGAAGTGGCTTTCTTTCTTCATGATAATTATTTCTTTTTCTGTGCTGGAGGATGAGCCAATTACAGCCATAGCTCAACAAGAAGGGGGTGTGACATGTTTGATCATAAAGATATTAATAACCACTCTACTAGTGTTTCTCTGTGGTTTGGTCATATCAATTATTAATTTGTAAAGTGTGAGTCTGTTATTTCTTTTTTCTTTTTAAGATTTTATTTATTTATTCATGAGCGACACAGAGAAAGAGGCAGAGACATAGGCAGAGGGAGAAACAGGCTTCCCACAAGGACCCTGAAGTGTGACTCAATCCGAGGACCCTGGGATCACGCCCTGAGCCAAAGGCACTCAATCACTGAGCCACCCAGGCATCCTGAGTCTGTTATTTCTTACTGAAAAGCTGGCTGCACAGATTGGCACATAGTGGAGCAAAGGAGGAGGGTGGCTAACTAAGGGACTGTTACTTCAGCACTATCAAGACATCAGACCCTTGTTTGAAAAACACTACACTTAGAAAATGTTTCACTTTCATACATTCAGCTGGTATCATCCAGGACCTAAGCCTTGTACCTTTTAGTATATGTGCTGCCGAATTGAGCACAGCCTTGTACCTTTTAAACATACTATTGGTACATCCATTATAATGCATTTAGAGCAGTGGTTCTCAGCCTTGGCTGCACTTGTGAATCACCTGAGGAGGTTTTTAAAAATATTAAGGCTGAGCCCCACCCCCCAGAGATCCTGACTAAATTGGTCTGGGATGAGGCCCAGGCAAGGATATTTTCAAAAAGCACTTCAGGTGTTTCAAATATGCAGCCAAGCTAGAGCATTACTGATTTAGAATCAGGACAGTGCTTTTTAAGTCCTCTAAATAAATGCAATATATGGAAGTTCTTATAGTCTCCATTAATTCAAAAAGGCTTTGAAATGGATTCCAAAACTATATTCATCCAAAGGCTTTTTTTTAATTCTGAAAATTATAATTAAATAAATGGAAATTAAAATTAGAGCAAGGTACCATTTTTTTACTATTGGCAAAAATTTAAAAGATTGATAATATCCAATGGTGATGAGAATGCATGGAAATGGTAATGCTGATACAACACACAGAGGAGTGAGAATTGGTGCCAGTTTCCTGGAGGGCAATTTAACAACATCTATCAAAATTTTAAAGTCAAAATTTCACCAAGATCTGGATTTAGGAATAGTCACCATAAAAATTTTTCAATAGTGAAAAACTAGAGAAAACCAAGGTGTCCATCATTCAGAGAACTGGTTAAGCAAATTCTGATACATTAATAATATGGAATACTATGGATTTATGAAGAAGTACTCCCTCTATATATGCTGATACCAGAAGATGTCCAAGATATATTACTAGGTAAAATATTAGATATATTATTATAATATTAGTTATTTGATATGGATATTAGGTGACAAAAAGATACAGAAAATTATGTAGACTGATCTCTCTTTGTGTAAATTTAAATAAATATAACTTAAATTTTTTTAAATTATTTTATTTTTTTAAGTTTTTATTTTAATTCCAATTAGCATACAGTGTTATATTAGTTTCAGGTGTACAATATAGTTATTCAATAGTTCCATACATCACTCAGTGCTCATCATAAGTGCACTTCTTAATTCCTATCACATATGCTGCTATAAACATAAGGGTGCATGTATCCCTTTGAATTAGTGTTCTTGTATCCTTTGGGTAAATATTCAAAAGTTTGATTATTGGATTGTAAGGTGGTTCTAGTTTAGCTTTTTGAGGAATAGGAACCTAAATACTGTTTTCCACAGTGGCTATACCAGTTTGTATTCCCACCAATAGTGCATAAGGGTTATTTTTTCTCCACATCCTTGCCAACACCTGTTGTTTCTTCCGTTGTTGATTGTAGCCATTCTGACAGGCGTTGAGATGAATCTCAAAGTAGTTTTGATTTGCATTTCCCTGATGATGAGTGATGTTGAGCAACTTTTCATGTGTCTATTGGCCATCTGGATGTCTTCTTTGGAGAAAGGTCTGTTCATGTCTTCTGCCCATTTTTTAATTGGATTATTTGTTTTTTGGGGTGTTGAGTTTTGTAAGTTCTTTGTATATCTTGGGCACTAACCTTTTATCACAAATGTCATTTGCAAATATCTTCTCCCATTCATTAGGTTGCCTTTTAGTTTTGTTGATTATTTACATCACTGTGCAGAAGCTTTTTGTTTTGATGTAGTCTTAGTAGTTTATTTTTGCTTTTGTTTCCCTTGCCTCAGAAGACATATATAGAAAGAAGTTGCTATGGCCAATATCAAAGAAGTTACTGTCTGTGTTCTCTTCTAAGATTTACATGGTTTCAGGTCTCATATAAGCAAATGTAATTTTAAATAAATGCTCACAGATGCATAGTTTTTCTTTGAAGATAATATGATTATCTTCAGGAAAATGGACTTTAGGAAAAGTGGGGAAATTTTATTTTTATTTTATACCTCTCTGAACAATTTGAATTTTCTAACCAATTACATATATTAGAGTAATAACCCCATGTTTATAATACATATATATAATATAGTGATTTAGTTATATTACATATCACTGGAGTTACCTAGGTGGTGAGATAATGTTCTATTTTTTTTCTTTATTATACTTTCTCACTTTGTAAAATGAGAAAACCAGGAATAAAGGCTAGAAAAATAAGATAAAAATATGAGTAATTTTATTTTTTTTTTATGATAGTCACACAGAGAGAGAGAGAGAGAGAGAGAGAGAGAGAGAGGCAGAGACACAGGCAGGCTCCATGCACCAGGAGCCCGAAGTGGGACTCGATCCCAGGTCTCCAGGATCACGCCCTGGGCTAAAGGCAGGCGCTAAACCGCTGAGCCACCCAGGGATCCCAGTAATTTTAAATATAAAATACATGCATTAAGGTCTCTACAACTGCTGACATGTGACCACACATTTGGCTCTGATCTTTCTAATAGCCTATAAAATAAAGGAAACACCATCAAATCAGTTATATGACTCATAATGGCTATAAGATAATAACGTATCATGGGAAAATTCCAGCAATTCATGAAACTTTAGGGCAAATTTTTGGGTGGATCTTTAAGAAGAGAATACTATGTGGGATTACAGAGATACCCTCAATAGTTATTCATGAAAAGTTTGGAAATTTGGAATCTACTTTATGAAAAACAAAGCAATAACAGGAGCTCAGTTGCGGCTCTTTCTGATAAGACAGTCGTGTTCTTAGCTGCAACAAATGACCTCTTCAGCGAAAGTTGCTGCTGATCACAGGCACCATAAATTACATTGGCAATGCTGAGCTGTAGTGCCAGACTATAGACTACCACCTTACTGTCCTCAGAAGCCAGACACCTTCACTGCCACCTTCCCCAGAAAACAGATCCCCTTTGTTCTCTTTTAAACCAAAGTCTTCTACATGGCATTCGATTGATGAAGCTGAGGTCATCTGACTGTGCTATAGCTGCAGAAACTTGGAAAAATGGGACCCATCTTACAATATGGTAGGTTTTCCCCAATATGAGGATATGATATTCACAAGATGCAAGCTGGTCAGAAAAAGGACACATGCCCACCAAGATTCCAAAGTAGATCCATGATGATGGTCAAACAGCATTCAGTATCTAGGATTACACTTTGCATTATACTTCTTGCTTTGTTATCCAGAAACTCTACTTACACTTTGTCTTAACTGAAATATGTTTATCAGTTGCAACACAAATCATACAAATGTGTAAGCAAATATGAGCTAAAGGTTTGAACATACCATCTTCCTCTAGTCCCAGATGCCGATAGGCTTTTAAACAAATAAAAACAAATTAAAATTCAACATGTAATGAAATTTGTAAATAGATGAAATACCTTTCAAGTGGGGAATGGATAAGTAAAGTATGGTACAATATACAATGTTATATAAAAATGAGCTACTTACATATGCATTAATATAGAAGAACTTCAAAAACATTATGCTAAATGAAACAAGCCAGACTGAAAAGGCTGCCTAGTGTGTGATTCCATTTGTGACATTCTTAAAAAGCAAACCTAGGAGGATGGAAATCAGGTGGGTGGCTATGAGTGGACTGAGGAGGATAGAAGGGCCTGACTATAAAGGGATATGGAGAAATTGTTGTGATGACTGAAGGGTTCTGTATCTTGATTGTTGTGGTGGTTACATGACTGTAAACACTTGTTAAATCTCACAGAACTGCTTACCTAAAAGGGTGAATCTTACTGCATATACACTATACCTTAATTTTTTTAAATGGGAGAAAATAATGAATATGTCTGCATTCATTTTTTCAACCAATACTTACTGATCACCTACTATGTGCTGGATACTCTTAAATGGCTGTATATTTAAAAAAACCAGTCCCAATGTATATAATGTATTACAAGTCATCTAAATTACTCTCCCAATTCCTTAAACTTGATTTGCATCCAAAAACAATGCATGAAAAATCTTAGCAGTGGTGGGAAATGGTGGCAAGTAGTGTCTTTAATCCATAACTGACAAACTACTGAAGTCTGGTGTGAAGACATATTGCAGCCAATGGATTTGACACCCGCCAAGCACCAATTTAGAAAATCATTTTTAGGTGATAATTGGCTGTGTGAAACTCACATTTTGGTGCACAGAGGCCTGGAATTTCTGTAGAAAGAACTGGGGAAGGAAAGTGGTGAGGGAGGTTGGGACAAGTCTGAAGTAGTGAGGTGGAGAAAAGAGCATTGGCCGATGAGGTCTATAGATGTTGCTAGTCCTCCTTCTTACATGGTCAAGGTCACTTTGCCTTTCTGGACTCAATTTCCTTATCTATAAAATGAATGAATAGGAAAAGCACTGACTGCACAATGTAGAGCTCTTCCAACAGTCACCTGGGTGACGTCAGACAAATTGGCGTCTTGGGCTTTACTTTCTTATTATATCAAATGAGAGGCTTAATGCTTGCACAACAACGTTAATACTACTGAACTATACATTTAAAATGGTTTAAGTGGTCAATTTTATGTTATGCGTATATTTTATTGCAATAAAAATACTTTTCAATTGAAAAACAGATTTAGACAAAATGATATTTTGGGTATTGCAGATTGATCTTTTCCTTTCTCTTGGTCCAGATTCCTTAACAAAGCCATCTATGGGGTGTTCAGGCCTTGGGCAAATGTCTCTTGGAGGGCTCTTGTCTATATAAACAGTTTGAATCACTGAAAATCAGCTTATTGGAACCATCTTGGCAACCTAATCTCATGTGATCCCAGACAAGAAATACTGCACCTGCCAGCAGGAGAAATCTGCTTACCAGGCTGATCATTCTGAAACCAGGGCCTGGCCTTGGAGCTGCAAGATAATCTTATAGTATGGATCCTGTGGCTTATGGTCAACCTTATACATGGGATAGAAGATTAAGAACACTACAAAATACAGAAAGAGAATCTGTGCAGGTCGCAGTCTGGGCTCTGCATGCGCCCCGCCCAAAAAAACCCCTCTTCTATCCTTCTGGTCTGAAACACCAGAGCAGGACTTAGAAAATTCTGAAGAAAGCCCTCCAAAGCACAGAACCCCTAAGGCATGAGCTCAAGCTGGGGGCAGGGCAGATGAGGATAGAGGTGGGAGTGTTGAACGAATTTGCCCATGCCTAAGGCTGCTATAACAGATACTTCTTAATCTGTTTTATAAACCCTGTCTGATCTGTCCCAGATGATTCTCATCTTTGGACCACAGCACACATATAGTTTCTCTACTCAGAACACAGGTTTCTGCCCTTGAAATCTTGCAGATGTGTCTGGGGGCTTTCCTGATAGCTCATTTGCCATGGTACAGTGAGTATGTCATCTATGGGCACATGAATTCAGAACAATTTCATTAGGACAGCATAATGCTTCAAGGGTTAGACCATGCCATTGCCCTGGGAACTAAAGGGAACATGAAGCATGGGATATTCTGCTTTCTTATACTGAATCCCAAGACTGTTTCTAAGCTTGCTACTTTGTAGCATTTCCTATAAGAGAACAGAAGTCCAAATGAGAAGCAAAAAATTATACTAGGAATTCTTCACTGTCATGCACCATGAATGGACAAGACATTTAAGAAAAAGAAGTAATGATAAGATCATGTCTACAGCTCTTAACCACATAGACTCACCCTTTAATCTGCCCCTCCAAAGACAGGTGTCAAGGAAGGATGGTAGTGGCCTCTTATGTCTACCCTACCCTTTGAAATAGCTCAACAGTTAAAGGAGAGAAACCTCACCTGTGGAAGTACTGAGAAAACAATGTGGATGATTTCTGAGAGTAAGAGAATTTGCTAAAAACCCTTTCTAACACATGTCTACCTCTATAATTGATTTTGGACTGGTAGGGAATGGGAAATTTATCCTATTTGCTCCAAATTTCCCTAAAAGAAGGGTGCTAAAGCATTTGTTACACAGCTGGTATTTCTACCTCCATCCCCATATAAAATAACCAAGAAAGATTAACAGGCTGCCTGATGCTTTCTCAGTGCCTTCTGCCTGGGAATGAACTATTTCAAGTCTATAACTTCTTTTAGAATGAGACAAAAACTATAGTCCTCCTCCTGAAAAGAATTCACATAAGCCCACACCAACAAAATTTTCTACACAATTTTAGTGGATTCAGAGACCCAACTGCAGCTATCCATGTACCCTAAGGGATATATGCCCTAGAAAATATTAAAAATGTAATTTGTTGCAAAAATAGCTTTGGTTTACCTGCATTGATTGATGAGTCCCCAGAAATATTGGACAGTGGTTCTTAGGCTAGAGGTTTGCAGAAAGGTTCCAAGGGAGGAGTGAAGTCTGTAGCTATAGAAATGGGCAGGATGGTAGTATCTAACTCTGATTGTGGCATTATTCCTCCTAAGTAAGGTGGCCTGATAAAACACAGGATAACCAGTTAAATTTGAATTTTAGATAAACAACAAATGCTTAGGATCAGTATGTTCCATGCATTATTTAGGATATTGTCTTAGTCCTTTCAGGCTGCTGTAACAGAATATAGTAGACTAGATGGCTTAAACAGCAGACATTTACTTTTCACAGTTCTGGAAGCTGGGAAGTCCAAGATCAAGTCACTCACAGATTAAGTGACTGGTGAAGGCCCACTTTCTGCTTCACAGATAAACATCTACCCCCTGTGTCCTCACATGGTGGAAGGGCTGAGGGAGCTCTCTGGGGTCCTTTTTTTTTTCACTCAGGAGAGACACAGAGACAGAGGTAGAGACACAGGCAGAGGGAGAAGCAGGCTCCAGGTAGGGAGCCCGACATGGGACTCGATCCCGGGTTCCCAGGATCAGGCCCTGGGCCGAAGGCAGCGCTAAACCGCTGAGCCGCCGCGGCTACCCTGAGGTCCCTTTTATAAGAGCATTCATCCCTTCATGAGGACTCTACCCTCATTACCTAATCATCTCCAAAAGGCCCCACCTTTAAACACCATCACACAGGTCTTTAGGATTTAACATGTACATTTCAGGGAGATTCAAACATTCAGTTCATTGCTGATAGACTTATGCTAAAAACTATTCACTTTTTATATGATGTTCAAATGTAACTGTATGTCCTCGATTTTGATTTGCTAAATCTGGCAACCCTAGTCCTAGTCATTTCTACTTCGGCAGGCTTCTCCATCTTGAACTTGTTTTTCTTCCATTCTCTGTTTTTTCTGACAATGGCCTTTCTTCTCCCTTATTTCTTGTAGATGTATCTTAGTTTGATCAAGCACTGATAAGAACTTAATGATGATTGTTTTTATCATCACTCTCTCTCCACAGAAGAATACTACTATTGTATGTCTGTGTGTGCACATGCAGGAGGAAGAGAAAGATATACAGAGAGGAGTGATTTAAGAATTACTATTTTGAAAAAAAAGAAAAAGAGAAAGAGAGGCAAACCAAAAAAATAGATTCTTGGGGCATTTGGCTGGCTCAGTCAGTAGAACATAAGGCTCTTGATCTCGGGGTTGTGAGTTCAAGCCCCACATTTGGTATAGAGATCATTGAAAAATAAAATATTTTTTTTAAAAATTGCTATTTTAAAATAAACATGCTTAGAAAATGAAGTCTAACCACCAGTGACTGCAGAACAGTAGTAATATAACTAG
Organism: Canis lupus baileyi; assembly: GCF_048164855.1. Classification (NCBI taxonomy): domain Eukaryota; kingdom Metazoa; phylum Chordata; class Mammalia; order Carnivora; family Canidae; genus Canis; species Canis lupus. The sequence goes on along the minus strand of NC_132859.1, from coordinate 22,610,067 downwards.
AATACATTAAGATGGAAGTGACTTCTTATAACAAAATAGGAAAAAATCATTGAGGATGATAGTCACTCACTACTGTCAATGGGAGTTAACTCTTCTTGAAAACCAGATGGTTTAGGAGAGCTGCTAGTTGCTAATGCCAATATCCATTCTCTTCTTTTTCTTTAAAAACCTTGATCTCTGGTTTTGGCCAAGGAAGCAATATGTCTGGCTAACACACACATCTTCCAGCATCTTTTGCAGCTAGCATAGCCATATGACAAGCTCTGGCCAATGAAACATAATGAAAGATTATTGGGCATATCTGGGAAATAGCTGCTTTTCTGATACAGGTGCTACCTCTTCCTCCTTGTTGCTTCCTTTTTGTTCCTGCCCAGAGAGCAGAAATAAGGCTGGCAGATGAAACAGTCATCTTGAGACCATGAAGCAACCATTAACATGAAAGCCATGTTCTTAGAATGGCAGATCAGATAGGAAAAAGGCATCTGGGACATTGACACTTGTGGTAGGTATTGTGCAATACCTGTCTGCATTCTGTTTAGAACTGAAGTCTTTGATCCCAGCTGCTGAGACTGTTGATAACTGATGCCCCTCAGGTGTCATCCTTGCTGGGAATTGCCTTCAGCTGAAGATAAACACCTCACCCCTGGTCATGCCCCTTTCTTGCAGGTGGGCAGCCTGCATCCAATGACCAGTTGGTGAGATTGTATAAAGACCCATTCCCTGACCCGAATTTGGAAAAGCTCTGAAGGGCCCACTTCAGAGTTTCTCATGTGGTCAGCTGAGACCTTTTTTTGTGACTACATCACAATCCAACTTCCTCTTACTGATTTCTGTGGCTTTTCTCACCCAAAAGGTATTAATACCAAGCACACTCCTCAATAAACTTTCTCCATTCAGCCTCTATGGCAAAATTCACTTTCTAGAAGAAGCTGATGTGCAACAATGATCTTGCACTGCTGCTATGCCAGCCTATCTCTGGACTTCTTGATAATGAGATTGTTTAAAATATTGGATAAGCCCCAGCAACTGTAGTTCAAATATATCCTCTCCAAAGCAATATCTGTCAAAAAAATGGAAGGGTATTTTATATCTTGAACTGGGCTTCAGAGTCTGAATGAAGAACTGATTCACAGGACTTAGTTTGGGTTACTGAAGGCAAATGTAATATAAGTGAAACTTCGGGATTGAGGAGAGAAAAAAAAATAATTCTCATCTGATTTCTGCTTTGAATGATGATGAGAAAAAGCCATTCCCTAAAGCTGTAGGAAAAGGCAGGGCCTTGATATTTCTCACTGGAAGAGTAATGAAGAATGAACTCCAAAGAGACTTGGCTAGATTGAAACACAAACATTAGCTCTATAAAGGCATATAGCCCTCTAGTCAAAACTAGATGAAGGCACAGAAAGAGTTGGTCAGTATGGCCCAGAATAAACAATTCCACCATTAAAGATTTAATGTTCAAGCATGGATCTGTTTTGCTCTCAACAAACTCCTCAGATATCATTAACTCCAGAAAATCTTGATAACTAGAGACTTAAATCAGAAAGACTTGGGATGCCTGGGTGGCTCAGTGGTTTAGTGCCTGCCTTTGGCCCAGGGTGTGATTCTGAAGTCCTGGGATTGAGTCCCACATCAGGCTCCCTGCATGGAGCCTGCTTCTGCCTCTGTCTCTCTCTCTCTCTGTCTCTCATGAATAAATAAAATCTTTAAACAAAACAAAACGACTTTATCATAGGCATCAGAAGCAAAACAGAACACAAAACTAAAAAGCAACAAAAAATACCTGGAAATGAATATAAAGTAAAAATGATGCCAAATGATTTCCTTTTTTCCCCCCAGTAAACAGAATATGAGGTTAAATATACCCTCAATCATCATAACATTTAAAGAAAATGAATTCTAGGTGAAACCAACAGTGAATTGAGATCTCTTGAGACTGTAGAAAACCTAAAATTAGAATTCTTTCTAGTGTCTCATTTAGATGTATTATACTTATGTTGTTTAAAGTGAAGCCAGAAAATCTAAAATCAGAAAAATAAGAGGGCAGTCCTAAGGGCTTGGTCAATCCTTGCCCATGGTCACTGCATCATTTCTTGTAGATTATTGTCTTCTTTTCCTGGTTTTTAAAATTAATACAATTGACTCTTCAAATAAGACAGTCATTGACATGAAAATGAGAAATGTGTACTTGGTCCGTACAGCTTTTGACTGTAAAGATATTTCCCAAAATAATTTAAATCTAATGACTTCTCAGACATTTGCTTGTCACGAGACTGGGGCAATGACAGGAGAAGTACATCTATCATTTTATGAAGGTCCTAGTGAAAGCAGGAATTCAAGTTTTAATTTGTGTACCTGGAACTTCTAGCATATCTTTCCTTTCCCATTTGTCTGCTTTACGCAGACCTGTACTATATTGAAAATGACCACATTTGGCTCAATGATTGCAGTCCTTTAATGTAATGTAGTTCTATAATAAAACAGTACAAGTCACGTTAAACTCAGACTTGGTCCAGAGCCCTTCAAGGATCATTCAAGAGCAGGGAGAAAGGATGTTGCTGAAAGAGTGAATGTCTTTGGAATTCTCTTAGACCTAGCATTCCAAGGCACAGGGCATTTTCCTCTTTAGGATCTGTGGTCTCCTTTCTTGCTTAATAGTAGAATTCTGATTTTAGTCAGGGCAACAACAGGACAATGTATCCTACTAAAAACAATCACAATAACAACAACAACAACTATACTTCCCAGCTTCCCTTGTACCCAGCAGTGATCACATGACAGTTCTGGGAAGGAGTTTGGGAGGGTTTAGAATAAGGAATGGACCTTTTTAGCCAAATGATATATCTAGGCCCTTATCATTGTGCTTTGCTGGCCCACAGAGATTTCCTTTTAAATTGAATTGAAAAGATTCTCATAAAAATTCAAATTTCTAGATTCTTTTTTTAGAATCATAAAATGTGATTCATCTTGCATTCCAATGTTACAGTAATAGGCTACAACTTAATAACAACATGTCTACTTCTTCCTATTGTCTTCCTGCCTGCTGTATTCTATTTGTCACCAGCTAGACCCCAAGACCTGACCTTTACTGCCCATCTGCTTGTATTCACCAACCTTTGTCCCACATTTTTCCTTGAGCTTTTCTTTCCAGTTTATCTCTTAACTCAGGCAAATAGAAAGTGAAACCACCCCTGAAAAAATAGCCACTGCACTGACAAGACCTCCACTGAGCTGAGACCACTCAAACCAGTTTGAGCTTAACACCTGACAGATAGACCATGGAGGGACCTCTAGAAAGACCATGACTACCTTTAGTATACCTCATTATAATACTAAATCTCGACCCAAGAAGGAGCCTCAGCCCATTCACATAACATACAATGTGTGTCTTGGCGTGTTTCCTTAATGTACATTCACCATGTTACACCCACCTCTACATCCGAGGACCAGGCTTCCTTACCTAGATATTCATCCTAACCCTAAATAAAAGGAGCCTATTCACCCTTGTCTGAGGAGTCATGGCTTTGGAAGATATTTCTCATGATCTCCTTATTTGCTGCAGATATAAACTTTACTTTGTGTGACAACACAACCTTGTGTACTTTCTTACTCACCAAGGACCAAATTCATGTTGGTTTGGCTACACTTTTTCCACTGACCTCACCTTGCAAGTATTTGTTTTGTAAACCTTATCATAAGCCATAGCCTTTATCTCTTTCACTCTTTTTCTTTTGTGTCTAATGTCCTGTTTTATGTCTATGCCTGAGCCCTGCATAACAGATGTATCCTCAAACAGTTATCAGAACTGCCTGAATTACCATGCCTAGGTGGCACTTTTTATTTATTTATTTATTTATTGAGTATATTTTTTATTGGAGTTTGAATTGCCAACATATAGTGTAACACCCAATGCTCATCCTGTCAAGTGCCCCCCTGAATGCCCATCACCCAGTCACTCCAACCCTCCACCCACCTCCCCTTCCACTACCCCTTGTTCATTTCCCAGAGTTAGGAGTCTCTCATGGTTTGTCAGCCTCTCTGATATTTCCCACTCATTTTCTCTCCTTTCCCCTATAAACCCTTTCACCATTTTGTATATTCCCCGAATGAATGAGACCATATAATGTTTGTCCTTCTCTGATTGACTTACTTCATCAGCATAATACCCTCCAGTTCCATCCACATTGAAGCAAATGGTGGGTATTTGTCATTTCTAATGGCCGAATTATATCACATTGTATATATAGACCACATCTTCTTATCCATTCATCTTTCATGGGCACCGAGGCTCCTTCCACAGTTTGGCTATTTGGCTTGAAATTCGGCTATAAACATCGGGGTGCAGGAGTCCCGACGTTTCACTGCATCTGTATCTTTTGGGTAAATCCCCAACAGTGCAATTGCTGGGTTGTAGGGCAGATCTATTTTTAACTCTTTGAGGAACCTCCACACAGTTTTCCAGAGTGGCTGTACCAGTTCACATTCCCACCAAGAGTGCAAGAGGGTTCCCCTTTCTCCACATCCTCTCCAACATTTGTTGTTTCCTGTTTTGTTAATTTTCACCATTCTCACTGGTGTCATGTGGTATCTCATTGTGGTTTTAATTTGTATTTCCCTGATGGCCAGTGATGCGGAGCATTTTCTCTTGTGCTTGTTGGCCATGTCTATGTCTTCCTCTGTGAGAGTTCTCTTCATGTCTTTTGCCCATTTCATGATTGGATTGTTTGTTTCTTTATTGTTGAGTTTAATAAGTTCTTTATAGATCTTGGATACTAGCCCTTTATCTGATAGGTCATTTGCAAATATCTTCTCCCATTCTGTAGGTTGTCTTTTAGTTTTGTTGACTGTTTCTTTTGCTGTGCAGAAGCTTTTTATCTGATTGAGTCCCAATAATTCATTTTTGCTTTTGTTTCCCTTGCCTTCATAGATGTATCTTGCAAGAAGTTCCTGTGGCCTGTTCAAAAAGGATGTTGCCTGTGTTCTCCTCTAGGGTTTTGATGGAATCTTGTCTCACATTTAGATCTTTCATCCATTTTGAGTTTATCTTTGTGTATGGTGTAAGAGAATGGTCTAGTTTCATTCTGCATGTGACTGTCCAGTTTTCCCAGCACCACTTATTGAAGAGACCGTCCTTTTCCCAGTGGATAGTCTTTCCTGCTTTGTCGAATATTAGTTGACCATAGAGTTGAGGGCCCATTTCTGGGTTCTCTGTTCTGTTCCATTGATCTATGTGTCTGTTTTTGTGCCAGTACCACACTGTCTTGATGATCACAGCTTTGTAGTACAACTTGAAATTCGTCATTGTCATGCCCTCGACATGGGTTTTCTTTTTCAATATTCCCCTGGCTATTCGGGGTCTTTTCTGATTCCACACAAATTTTAAGATTATTTGTTCCAACTCTCTGAAAAAAGTCCATGGTATTTTGATAGGGATTACATTGAATGTGTAAATTGACCTGTAGCATTGACATTTTCACAATATTAATTCTTCCAATCCATGAGCATGGAATATTTTTCCATCCCTTTGTGTCTTCCTCAATTTCTTTCAGAAGTGTTCCGTAGTTTTTAGGGTATAGATCCTTTACCTCTTTGGTTAGGTTTCTTCCTAGGTATCTTATGTTTTTGGGTGCAATTGTAAATGGGATTGACTCCTTAATTTCTCTTTCTTCAGTCTCATTGTTAGTGTATAGAAATGCCACTGATTTCTGGGCATTGATTTTGTATTCTGCCACACTGCCAAATTGCTGTATGAGCTCTAGCAATTTTGGGGTGGAGTCTTTTGGGTTTTCTATGTACAGAATCCTATCATATGCAAAGAGGGAGAGTTTGACTTCTTTGCCAATTTGAATGCCTTTTATTTCTTTCTGTTGTCTGATCAGGTGGCACTTTTTAAAAGCCGGAGCATGTGTGAATAAATGGAATTGTTATTCACTCACTTTAATATTTTTAGATACTGGAAGTACCTGGCTAGCTCAGTTGATACAGCATGTGACTGTTGATCTTGGGGTTATGAGTTCAAGTACCATGTTGGGTATAGAACTTATTATTTTTTCTTTTCTTATTTTATTTATTTATTTTTTAAATTTATTTTTTATTGGTATTCAATTTGCCAACATATAGAATAACACCCAGTGCTCATCCCATCAAGTGCCCCCCTCAGGGCCATCACCCAGTCACACAACCCCCTACTCACCTCCCTTTCTACCACTCCTTGTTCGTTTCCCAGAGTTAGGAGTCTCTCATGTTATAGAACTTATTTTTAAAAATTTCTATTTAGGGACATCTGGGTGGCTCAGCGGTTGAGCATCTGCATTTGGCTCAGGGCATGATCCTGGAGTCCCGGGATCGAGTCCCACATAGTGTTTCCTGCATGGAACCTGCTTCTCCCTCTGTCTATGTCTCCGCCTCTCTCTCTCTCTCATGAATAAATAAATAAAATATTTAAAAAATAATAAAAATTTCTATTTAGTTACTGGTTGTGAACTTAGATCATAAGCCATACTTCAAGGTGAAGTAGACCACACAAAGTCTAAAGTTTAGATTGCTCATCTGGTCTTAAGTGTTAGAACTGTGTCACAAGGCAAAACTCAAGGAGTATTCACCGTACTCTTACCAAAGGCAGCAATGACCATGTGATAAGGAGATAAGCAGTCCTCCATTTTGTGAGCCATGAAAAGCTAACAATGTGTGGTTTTATTATTTATATACTTGATAAAATAGATTTTGATTATCTTTAGTTTCCTTACATCTGTTGCAGGGGTTATAAGTACCACAAATTACACCCACTGAATGAAGTAGTACTTTCTTCATAAATCTCTTTAAGTTCAAGTTTCAGAGGACCCTCTGCATTCCAGGATTTCAGAATTAGGTTATCAACCTATCTGTACTGTTCCTAATGTTAGAGGCTTTGATTGTCTAACTTTTCTAGCTTTTACCATTCTCAAGTGAAAAAATCTCTTACTTTCTTTTATTTGGTTTTATTTATAAGGCAATCTCTGTCTGGTGGAACTCTTGCTTTCTATTAGCACAGCTGTTCTTCCTAGTAGTTTTTCCAGGGCCATTTTAGTTTTCTTGAATTTCAGAAGCCAGAGGTACACAGAGTTTATTGGAAAGAAAAATGTTTCTTTTGAATGATATTCAACAACTGGCTGATCATTTGAGCTATAGTGACACATTGGATTGACATTCTGGAATGATGATCTCCATTGGTCAAAACCAATCATAGAGAGTGATTCCTTTTGTGCATTGATTTTGGATTAATTTGTTGATTATTTTTTCTTATATTGTTTCTGAGTTTGTCACTTAATGACACATGACAGTGTTTCTAAAGTGTAGTCCTTAGGCAAAGGCATCAGCATCATCTAGAAACTTGTTAAAATGTACATTCTCAGCCCTTACCCCAAACCTGCTAAATTAGACATACTGGGTAAGGTCCAACAATTTTGTTTCCACAACCCTCTAGGTGATTCTGATGCACATTCAAGTTTCAGACTTACTGACATAGTGTATAAAAGGGAATTTCTACCTAGAAATAGAAAAACTAGGATGTAGAGGAATGCACTATAGAGAGCATCTTGTCATATTGCTTTTTTGCTTGTTAAAATTAATACAATCACTGGCATTAATACAATCACTGTATAAGGTGTCAGTTGCTCATATTTGAAGTAGCACTATCTAGGTTTGATGATCTTACTAAAATTAGCAATGAGAAAGGAAGAAATGTGAGACTGGAGAAAAAAATTTAACTTGAGGGGAATTTAAAAATTTACACATGCACATATTGGCAGAGAGAACACAGAGCCTAGAAAAGAAAAGAAACATAAAGGAATGTTAATGATAGACCCTACTAAGGTAATGGGAATTCTCCAGTTCAGAGTGGAATCAGCAGAGATGCCCACAGAAGTAAAGGGAGGATTTTGAGAACGGGAGCTTCCATTCATTTAACAAATGATGACTATCTGCTTTACATCGGGCATTGTTCTAGGGGCCATTGTTTTTGTCCAATGAAGAAAAAGACAGAAATGATCCTCACCCTCACAGAACTTAGTCTACTGGGGATCATGAACCGCTGAACAACGAATTGTAATAAAGTGTGACAGAAGCCATGTTAGAGGACATGCAGGGTAGCTATGGGGGCTCAGAAGAGAGGTGCTGAACTGACTTGAGAGATGGGTGTCTTGGTAATAGCCATTATAATGTTTTGAACAGAGACATATTGTAGGAGTGAACTGAAGGAAATTAGTAAGGTATTTCTCTGAAGCTCATTTCTAATGATCTCTTTGATGTGGAAAACATTGGTCTCATTTGGGGGTTTTAATAGAAAATGTGTGCATTATGAGGATAGTTGACAGAAGGAAGATATCTTGGGTTAAGGAAATCAAAAACCTTAGCAAAATCACTGGGTTGGGTTCTGATCCCTCTTTGAAACCACTTCTAACCTTTGGAAGCACAGGTGGTGAAGCAGTGAGGGAGGACTGTAGCCAAAAGAACACGATTTTTTTTTTTTTTTTAATATTTGAAAGCAGAAGACCTGAATAATCTCTGTAATGGAAGAGTATGTTTTAGATACTTCAAGTTCCTCTCAGGGGGAATTATAGCCATAAGTGCTCTTGAGCATAAATAGCTATAAGAATATATGAGCACTATGTTTTGGGCCCTTTGTTAGTAAGAACTTTCGTGAGAGGACTATTGCTGATGTAGCAGGAGATGGCTGATGGAATTCTCAGTATAAAAAAGGAGGCAGGAACATAGGGAGAGAGAGAATCTCAACAAGCTCCACGCTCAGTGGAGAGTCTGCTGTGGGGCCCAATCTGAAATCAAAAGTCTTATGCTCAACTGACTGAGCCACCCAGGTGCCCCTGTGGAAAAGAAAATAATTTTAAAGCAGGTAACATTTATTAAATGCTCATTCTGTGCCAAGCTTTCAGTTTGTTTTGTTTTGTTTTTAACCTGTAACTTTAAATGTAATTGGCCAATAAATTCACAAGTGGGAGTGTGAAGGGGGATAAGAAGCAATAGAAAGAACATGGTCACATGTAATTTTTATCAGATCTACTCAAATAGCCATTGCATTAAGTTATTTTAAATCAGGCAAAGTCATGGAGCTTATAATTGAGATTAAAAATTGTTGAATATTTTAACAAAATAATCTTTGGAATTATTGGAATTATTTTTTTTTCAGGTCTCTTCTAAGTCCCTGTACATGAATGGTCAACAGCTACACATTTGTACGAGTCACCCAATAATTAAGCAGATTCTCCATGTCTCAGTCTTGATTTGTGCACATTGATTTTGTTCAATCTTGAAAAGTATCCTGAGTACATGGTAACTGTACATGATAATAATCAAGTAATTCTAACTAGTTCATCTTTGTGGATATCCTAGGAAAGGAAGTCTCTATATTATTCTTTCAGTATCTTAGTTTGCAGCAAATAATTCAGCCTGTGAAGTATGCCTCTTTCCATTCTTAAGTAAATCTTTTATCCCAACAAGATCAAAGGACTCCACTTACTCTTTGAGTGACTTCCTTCCTTTGACATGTTAAAATAATCTTTTATTGGTTTCTAAGGCACTTGCAAGGTGCTCTTCGGAGTGTTTTTCTTACAGTTGTTATTCTTTATTTTCCTCACATGAACTCCCTTACCAATTTGGGGGAAATTACCTCAAATGCTTTTCCTTGGTATATGCTTTTCAGGGAAAGCAAGCAATAACAACAAAGTATATATGCTTTTCTTTTGGGTTATTGACTTTTCAAAATCCTTCCTTTCAGTTGATTCCTAAATGGAGCTTGTATTTATCTATTTCCCTTTTTAAAAATTTAGAGTATAGGGATGGGTTTCTTGGTTTTCCCTTGTCCCATAAGGATATAGAATTTAATTATATGTTATTAATTTTTGCTTTGTGGCTTACCCACAGCAATCTCTTGGGTCCATTCCTTATCCTGTTTAAGATTAAAGTTCCTTCTATTTTCCTTGTGAGATTTAGAGAGCAGTACTAAATTTATTAACATCCAGCCCACATCCCTACCTGCTCCTCACCACCCCCTGCTGCCACACCCCTGTATGTATGGCTCATCCTGATTGAACAGTTGGTTACTGTGTATTTGGATAATTAGTGCCTTCTATTATTATTATTTGAACAATTTTTTTCAGCCTTCCCAATTCCATTTAACGTTTTCTATCTCATCATTTCACTTGGGTGATCTATAATAAACATTTTTCTGTACATAGAAGTTTTAACATGAATTGTTTTTACAGTTGAAAAGTTATAAAATAAATCTAGCCTATGAAGCTTGTTCAACAGATACTTTTTCAGTACTGTTATGTACCAGTCCTAGACACTGGGAATAAGCAAGCACTGGAATCAAATTTCAAATTCTAGTGAGGGGTGGTATAGGGAGACAACAAGGTATAATTTCTCAGATGTTGATAAGAGCTTAGAAGAAAAAAAGTAGTATGATAGTTCAGAGCCACCCTTGTCTACTAGTTCTACCAGAGAATTAAACACTAATTCCCTAAGGCACCCTTTATATACAATGAATTATTTTATCTCCTATGCAATTTGAGTGATACCAGCTGTGTACCAATAGGAGAAAACTGTCACCAAAATCATTTTCTGTAGGATTTATACTGTCATGGAACGCTAGTTGAGAAAGGCTGGATTAGAGACCATCAGTTGTAGGAGGGAGTGCTGCTCGGGGTTACTTGGTCAAGGAAGGCCTTTCTGACAAGAAGTCTTTGAGAAGACACCTGAATTCAATAAGGGAGGGATGTCCCCTGCAGATGCAAGGGGAGGGGAGGAGGGCAGCCAGAGACAAGAGTGTTTGTTATATTTGAGGAACAGTTAAGAAAAAAAAAAAGATTTTATTTATTTATTCATGAGAGACACAGAGAAAGGCAGACATAGGCAAAGGGAGAAGCAGGCTCCCTGCGGGGTGCCCAATGAGTTCCTCGATCCCAGGACCCTGGAATCCTACCCTGGGCTGAAGGCAGACACTCAACCACGGAGCCACCCAGGTTTCCCAAGGATGGGGTTTCAAGCAACAGATTCAGCCTACTCTAGGGAGCTCTGTAGTGTAAATTATACTGCAGAGTGTGTCATACTTTGAAGCAATGGAGCTGAATTTGTATATGTGTACACGTGCTAATCATTGGCTTTGGGCTGCCCAACAGGGTGATGCCACTCTCAGGCAATTTTGGTTCCATATAGATGAGTTGGCTCCAATGTCAAAGGTAATCCTCTGAAGATTATAGCAAAGAGTGTAGGGGCTAGAGGGTGAGAGCACAGAGCTGGTAAAAGGGATCCAGGGGGATCTTCTTGGGCATCAACAGTCTCCACCCCAGGGCTAACAGAGCTTCTCAGGCTGGAGGATAGGGCTTGAAGCATGGGCAGAGGATAGTAAGCTTTCCCCAAGTGGAAACCATCCCTGTTTGCTTGGCTCTGTGTTTGTTATCTGGTCTGGTTCTTACTCACCATAGAGAAACTCAGAGATGTTTCTGAGTGGGAATGAATGTAAGCATGAACCCATGCCAGGCCCAGGAATTAATATTGAGAATTTTTAGAAATAATTTGGCAGAAGCCGCATACCCCAATATTGCACCTTCATAGAGGATGCTAAGCTCTTCTGTATAGGAATGGAAGGCTGGTGGAAATACAGTTCAGAAATCTGGGAGGTACATCCATAAAAATGGCATATAAACTGAGTGTGAGCAAGTAAGAAGTAATACATCTGAAGGACAAAAAGTCCAAACATCTTAAGAGTATGATGTGTTCTATTTAAAACTACAAAGGAAAAAAAAAAACAGTGAAAAATAATCTATTTAAATGTTCAAGAAAATATTTAGTTGTGTCAGCAGTGGGGTTTTGGGATTTGTGTGTGTGTGTGTGTGTGTGTGTGTTACTTGGTGTTGGACTGAGAGGGACATTTTCTTATAGAGAACAAGAATTAGTATAGCTGAGTAGCACTAGGCTGTAGAGCTCTGAATCAGAGTGATGTTAGGCACTATGGAGGGGCACATCCCTCTGGGTGCCATTCTGAGTAGTTGAAGTTGGAGGCCAGTAATGCTGTTGAGAAGGAATCTGAGGCCACATCCAGGTTCAGGAGAATATTATTACTAATAGTTAACATTTATTTAGCACTTCCTACACACTAAACACTGCTAATGCATTTTGTATTATTTAATGTGCTCATTAACTTGTAAGAGACAAGTACTTTTATTGCCATTATTTCCATTTTACAGATGAGAATACGGTGCAATCACTTATCAGATACCTTCCAAGGGCCAAATTGTTCAGGGTTGCGCAAGTGGTAAGTGGAAGAACTGATATTTGTTGTTGTTGTTTTTTAAAAAGGTTTATTCATTTGAGAGATAAAGTATGTGTGCAGTGGGAAGGGCAAAGGGAGAGGGGGAGAATCCTCAAGCAGATTCCCTGTTGAGTGCAGAGCCCAACATGGGACTCGATCCATGACCCTGGGATCACGACCATGCTGAAATCAAGAGTTGGACGCTTAACCGACTAAGCCATCCAGGTTCCCCAATAACTGGGATTTGGTATTAGATTCTACTCATAATCATTGGAATAGAGTTGAACGCTATGATTAATTACAGGAGGAATGAATGGCATATCATGCATTTTCCTCCTCTCATTCTGATCTCAGTCATCTTTCCTCCCCCTTTCACATCTGGTCAAATTTAAACTACTTTCTCATTCTGTGTTCTACACTCTTGTATGGGCTATCTACACTCTTGTATGGCCACCTAGCTCCTAGCCCTTTCCCAGCTAACTCTTACAAGTTCTTTGGAATACAGTTCAGGCATCACTTCTTTCAGAAACCTTCTCTGATTTCATTAATCAGAATTGGTGCTCCTTCTATGTGATTTCTCATAGTGTTATGAGACTCACTTGCAACATAACACTTTTTATTGTGAATTGTGATGGCTTATTTCTGTTAAAATGAGCTGAAAGAAGAGAACATGTAGTGTTTTCATGGAGTGAATGAGACCTGATGCCTCATCTCTTGGCTCCAAACTATTGGTAGTATCTTGTAAAAGTTCCCTGCTTTCCAGGTTCATTCTTGTAATTATAATACACAGGTATTGGACTGGTTGAAATTTCCAGCTCTGTTATCTTTTTTTTTTTTAAGATTTTATTTATTTATTCATGAGAGACACAGAGAGAGGGGCAGAGACATAGGCAGAGGGACAAGCAGGCTCCATGCAGGGAGCACGATGTGGGACCTGATCCCAGGACTCCAGAACCACGCCCTGGGCCGAGGGCAGATGCCCAACCGCTGAGCCACCCAGACGTCCCTCTGTTATCTTTTTTTTTTTTTTTTAAGATTTATTTATTTATTTATGATAGACAGAGAGAGAAAGAGAGAGAGAGAGGCAGAGACACAGGAGGAGGGAGAAGCAGGCTCCATGCCGGGAGCTCGACGTGGGACTTGATCCCGGGACTCCAGGATCGCGCCCTGGGCCAAAAGCAGGCGCTAAACCGCTGAGCCAACCAGGGATCCCCTGTTATCTTTTTTTATATCAGTTTTGGAACTTCCAAATATTCAGTAAAAATTTTACCCATTTACATTTGTTTTCTATTATATGCATACAATACAGTATTTCCTTCCATTAACCATTCTGTCTTCTGTAGCAAAGCTTACTAAGTGTGATTTCATCTAAAACAATTTGTTGGGAGCAATACATGGACTCTTTGTATTAAAAATGTCTTATTTCTTAAGTTGGGGGAAGTATGGAGAGACATATCATAGCAATATGTATGTTGTTATATACATGTTTTAAATATGATTATTTTATAAAAAATATAAAAAGAATATTTATATTCTTTGTGTATAATAAACTATAGAATGAATTATAGAATAAATCCTATAGAGAGTATAAAGAAAGTGAACTTATCTAAAAGATATCCAGTATGTTAGGTTAAATCTTTACACAGTTATGTTGAGTGAAAAAAAAAAAAGTACCAGTTATTTTTAAGATTTTATTTACTTATTCATAAGAGACACAGAGAGAGAGAGAGGCAGAGACATACACAGAGGGGGAAGTAGGCTCCCTGCAGGGAGTCTGATGGCTGACTTGATCCTTGGACCCTGAGCCTAAGGCAGATGCTCAACCGCTGAGCCACCCAGGCATTCCCCTCAAAAAGGTAACAGTTATTAAAACACAGATACATGGATATAAAATGTTATCCTGACCAGATTTACATGAGAGATGAAGACTAGAATCTTGGGTAATATTGGGTCCTCATGAATGAAATCAATTAAGTTTAGAGATACCATTTATCTATAGTGAGATTAAAACATAATTAGCAATTATAAAGAAGTCTACAGGGGTTCTGATCTTTAATGGAGCAATGGGTAGATTCTTGGAGACTTGGAGGTTTTCATCTTATTTCTTCTCTTTTCAAGAAAACTTAAATCTCTTTCTAAGCAATATCTGGGGGTTAAAGGGGACTTGTTGAAGCTAATTCATGATTTAAATCAGATACACACATATCTGTTTCCTGAGATAGGATAGCCAGTTTATGTATGCGAAACAGGCCCACTGAGAAACAGAAAAATTAATGACAGCCTGGATGTTCTTTTTCAAATTCTTAACCTCAAGCAGGAATCTCTTTGTTTTTTGTTGCCTTTTTTTTGTAACGATGACAGTCACAAAGAGAAAAATAAATGCTTTGTTCTTCTTAAAAATTTACATTATTCATGCTAGTTAAATATCAGTGAAAACTGTCCTATTTTACTCAGTAGATAAAGCTACAAGTTACAAGGTGAGAAAAGTTTCTACCCTATTGGAAAACTATGAAACATATTTTTAAAAGTGTCAGAGCAGGAGGGAAGCTAGTTTGTATGCTCCTACATTAGGCTTCCATTTTTCTGATGTGACAAATAAAGTCACTGCCGAGCAAGGTGGTTCTTGTTGGAACAGTGTTCTGAAGGGACCTCACTAATTCAGTTAAAAACTAGGTCATACTCCACTACTGCAAATATCACTCCATAGAAAAACTCTGTGCAACAACAGCTTTTTAGATTTTATTTATTTATTCATGAGAGACCAAGAGAGGCAGAGACACAGGCAGAGGGAGAAGCAGGCTTCATGCAGGGAGCCTGACATGGGACTCGATCCCAGGTCTCCAGGATCAGGCCCTGGGCTGAAGGCGGCGCTAAACTGCTGAGCCAGCTGGGCTGCCCAACAATAGCTTTCTAAGATCCAGGCACTAACCTCTTTATTTCACAAAATGACAGAACTTGGCAAAAACCCAGGAAAAAGAATAAAGAATCTCTTGGAATTCTTTAAAATAAGTTTTATTTAGCTAGCATGGCAAACTAAACTAATAGCTCATCTATTTTACTTGAGGGTTTGCCAATAATATGTATGTTCTGTATCAGGAGGTGTAAATTGGGCTCAAATGTAACTTAGTGCAGCTTCAGAATTGTTACATGAGAGGCTAGATAGAGGAAGTTCAGGACAGGGCTGCTGGGAATATGCATTTTAACAAATACTCCAGGTTATTCTGTTGCACTTTGGGAAAAGCCTTAGAGAGTAATTCTTAATAATACTCACATAGAAATTTGCTTTTAGGTAAGAAAAGCATAAAACATGTGAAGATATCAACAGAGTTGATTAGTGTGGTTAAAAGGTGATAGGTTCTTTTAAAAAAATATTTAGTTAATTAACTGGAATTAAACCTAGTTGTGGACATGGCTTTTCAACTTGTTCCACTGAATAGGATTGGAGTATCTATTACCTGTGAATTATTTTTGGCCTTAAAAAAAATCTATTCTCACAAATTATGTGGAAACTTTCCTCTTTCCAGAGTCTTTATGTCATTAGTAATTTGTGTTGCAGAATTGGTTTTCCCTTGTTAGAGAATGAGTCCATCAATCTGGCAGCTTATGCCAGTTTTCTCAAGCAAGGCTGGATACAAACCACCTGTAGATCTTTTAGGACCTACAGTTGCTAAGGCTCCAGTCCTTACCCTAATCAGAATCTCTAGGGACTGGGGACAGCTGGGTGGCTCAGTGGTTGAATGTCTTGGCTCAGGTCATGATCCCGGGGTCCTGGGATTGAGTCCTATATCAGGCTCCCCACAGGGAGCCTGCTTCTCCCTCTGCCTATGTCTCTGTCTTCAATCAATCAATCTTAAAAAAAAAAAAAAAAAAGAATATCTAGGCACAGGACCCAAAAATCTATTTCCTTAAAAGTTTTACTATACAGCCAGGCTGAAATACAGTGGTTTAATGATAGCAAAAGAAATTTTTGAGACTTTTAAAGAGATTCTTCTTGATTAGATATTTCTTTACTCTTGATATAGCCAGCACCACTGTTGCTCTAGGTTCAATGTATTCCCTGTAACTCTGGATTTTGTGCTAAGCCATCTCTGATGCAGACTCTGTGAGAAGCAAAGATTGCTAATAGGGCTTCACTTCTGGAGTTGAGAAGCCAGAAAGGGCCAAGACACACTGACAAAGGTGAAGTTTTCTCTACATGGCAGTTTGATCATCTTGAATAGTACAGAAAACTGGTGGAAGCAGTGCCATACCACCTGGTCTGAAGAGCTGGGGGAGGAAGGTTTTGGAGAATTTAGCACTTAGGCCTTTGAAGCACCTTGGTACACTATTGGATAACAGGAGCTTGACTCTGCTGAACAACAAAGGCTCTAGCCCGCAGGGCTGAACACGCTGAGGTTTAGGTCAAGTTTTGAGAGGTGGCAGAGAAGCAATGGGCTCCCTGACTTCCAGACTCTGGTATTACTGGCCAAAGGATGTCTAGGCAATTTTTAAGATCCCTAAGGTAGGTTATTTTACAAACTCTCTGTCTTGTGCCTGAATTGTTCAAGATGCTGAGACCGACAGCTCCCTGCATGTTTTTCCTATATGCTTCTTCCTGAGCTTGCCTGTATAGTTTTATGTCAGAACGTAAATTTCCAGAAAGCAAAAATTACTTATGTAGCTACTCTGACCAAGGGTCTAGCACAGCGCTACTGAGACACACCTGCTGAATACCTGAGAATGAAAGTAAACCTAGTGTTCTCTACTACTTCTAGTTTCCACACTCCAACCATCAAGTTGGCAGAGATTGCTACCCCACAGACTAGGGGGAGGTGACATGGGAATTAAACGCCCTTTCCCTCAGCCAGTGCCAAATTACAAATGTCATCAGGGCACCCCCATGTTTACTGAGTCCCTGGAATGCTTTCCATTACTGAAGGAAGGAACAGAAAAGGTTGTGAAACTTTCAGGTACGATGGAACAAGGGCTATAACCATTTTCTGACAGGTGCCCTTAAAATCTTGCTACCCAAAGCGTGGTCCTAGATCAGGAGCATCATCATCACCATCTGGAGCTTGTTAGTGAGGCAGAAACTCGGGTTTCCATTCCAGATTTACTGGATCGGAATCCTCCTTCTACCAAGATATCCAGGTGACTGCTATTAATATTTAGAATTTCAGGTATCATTTGACGTATTCATTCATTCATCGAGCAGAAACAGCTCCCGAAAACAGATGCAGCCCTTTGTGCCGGCCTCGCACCGGCGCGGCTCGGTAGCAACCGAACCCCCAGGGACATCGGAGCGGGTGCTGCCGAGGGCAACTTGGTGATTGGCTGCCCAGGCCACGTGACCGGCGCCGGGCCTGTCCTGTTCCGCGATTGGCTCTCGCGGACTCTGACGGACAGGGCCGGGGCGGGGCAGAGCCCGGGCTGTGAGGCGCGCGCGGGGGCGCGAAGGCACGAGAGCGCGAGTGCGCGTGCGCGAGCGGCGGGGCTTTCTCCGGAGCCGTCGGAGGGAGCCGGAGCGCTTCTCCTGAGGTAAGCGCGGCGGCGGGGCTTCCCCCGGCCCCTGCCGCCGCCAGCGCTGACTAGCTGGGTGGGCAGGGCCGGGCGGGATTGAAGGGTGAAGTCTGGGGGCCGCCCCGGGAGCTCTGCCTCGGGTAGAATGCGGACTCGGGCTCAGCCACCCCCGTGGGGTGCCTCGGTTTCCCTTTTCCTGCCCTCTCCATGCGCCTTCCTCTCCTCACCACGGTGACGAGCCCGCCCGCGGGGAGTTGCCCCCCTGGCAGCCTCGTCTCTGCCTTTGTTTCCCGCCTGGAGGGATGCTGGTCGGGCCCCCTCCCCAGGTAAAGGGTGAGCGTGGTGGGGCGGGGGCATCAGCGGACTCCGGACCTGGGCTTGGGGCCCGGGAGGAGATGGCTTCAATGCGGTGGGACCTGTCACATGTGAGGAGGAAGGGGAAAAAAAAAAAAAAAAAATGTGTCACTTCAGCCGAGCCGCGGGACTCGAACTAATCCGGCGGCGAGCGACGCCGAATTCCTAGCGCAGCTGTGCGGGCGGGCGTGGGGGGGAGGGGGCACGACCCGTGGACCGAGCCCAAGTGTTGCCCGTAGAAGGCTTCTCCGGACCTGTACGCCGGCTCTCCCCCCAGAGTGGCCCCGAACCTGACTGAACGCTTTCAGCCTGCCTGCCAAGGGAATCCAGATTTTCGTTAAGAGGTGAAAAAAAAAAAATTTTTTTTTTTTTCTTTTTTTAAAGCAGTTGGGCACTGGTCTGAATGAGGAGGAGCAGGTCTAATTGAGAGGCTACAATAAGGAATTACAGATACAGAGAAACTGATGACTGGTAAATTGTGAGGAGGGAAATGCCTGCAGTGAACTGCAGACCAGACCATCTCACTGAGATTCTCCTCAAGAAGATAGGGGCTGGAGGGGCGTCCGGGGAGGGGGAGCGAGGGGAGCGGGGAGCGATCTCTGTAGACCGAGGTCTTTCTGGGCTGCTGAAGAGAGTAATTATTTTGAGCCTGTTAATGGCCTGTAGGGAGAAGGGAAGGCTTGGTGTAAATTACACCTATTCAGACCTCCTTAATTCTTTGAAAAGTGCTTGTTGAAAGACCACTTGGATTCCAAAAACGATTTGTGTGTTGGGGATGGAAGGATGTCTTCGTTCAGTCATACTTTAAAAAGGGAGGTGGTGTGCAAGGCATCTGCTCTCCTCCTCTATTTCCCCAGACCTGTAATAGCACGGGCATACCGTATATCTTATAATGAAATGTTAAAAAGTCTTTTCAGCTTTCCACTTATTTGTTGGGTGTATCTGGTAGTCTACTTGGTAAGAAATGATTCTTCGGTCGTTAGGAACATTTTTACCCGATATCAGAGTTTCAGCGTGATCTATTTGGAACTTATTCTGGTGTGAGATGGAGAAGAATCGCTCTCCCTGATTCCTTAGAGACTCCTTCAAAGCCCTTTTATTACTCTTACCTGCCCACATGCAAAGTTTTGTTTCTTTAGGAAACTCTGATTTTTCAAACACCCAAGACACACCTCATGCCTGTGAGATGCCCACACTCACTAAGAAATCCGTTTACTTGGCAAGTTGAAACGAAGTGAAGAAGGAACACTTAAATTTATTAGGGGAATCGGGACATTTATCAGCTATAGCAAATCAACTTTTTGATGGTTTTCTGAGATAATGAGAGTAAAGTTGCTGCAAAGCTTTTTGGGAATGTAACAAATGACCCTAGTAAAGTGACTATAGATTGTCACCCCATAGATTGGAATATAAGGTAAATTAGTGAGAATGATTCAATTTATTGATTTTTTTTTTTTTAAGATGGCATGGGGGGAGAAGGAATTCTGAAGGTGGAGTAGGTGGTATACTGAGAAGATATGCCTTTATATTTAGAAAAATGTCATTTTTATATGAATTCTGTAAAGGTCATAGTATGTTTACGTTTAGTGTTTGGAAGAGAGCGGTTTATACAAGGGAAAAGAGAAAGACTGGCTGGCTTAGTTCATTTTGAGGGAAGCAGTGTATCTCAGTGACCTGTAAGATAAGGTTTTATTTTCTGATTCAATGAAAGCCCACTAGTGTTGCTTTCGAAGCAACAACAAAATAATTTCCTTTCTGTCATTTATGTCCCCTGGGTCAGGAACAGGGAGGGTGGAGAGCAAATGAGAGAGATTAGAGCCCGACCTGCATACTTAAGCAATAGTGTCCTTTGAGCAGGATCTGTGTCACATTGTGTAAATATAAGAGCCTTCACGTTGAGATGAGTCTGAGCACCTTTGCTAAGACGCATGCTGTAAGATAAAGCGGGATAACATTGCCACAGGTGGGAGCATGGGTGAGATCATCTGATACAGAAGCACTGGGGGAAGAGGAGAGCCTGGAAATGTTTAATGCAGTGAGGTTCTATTGCTTGCCTTTGGAGTCTTAAGGAGACACTTCCAGGCAGAGCTCATTATTGGCTCGACTGGCTGGGCTTTATGTGGCTTCCACAGGCGCTGCCCTTCACGATGGAGACTGCTGCCGAGATTCTGTTTCTCAGGTTGTAAGCATCAGTTATGTTTCTTACATGTTCTAGAAAAGAAAGGCTCACAAAGACACAATCTAGGCTGCCATTCTTTCAGGTCCTTGGCTCATGTCGCCCATAGGCTTCCAGAAATAAATTGTGCCCTCCCTACCGGTAGATGGCACTGCTGTCTCTAGAATTCCTGGAGGAGATGAAACAGAGCTGGCAAACCAGTAATGTGTAGCTTTTAGATTTTGAAAGGCTATCTCAGAAAGAATCTTAAAAAAAAAAAAAAAAAAAAGAAAAAAGGAAATAAAAAGTTTTGAAGCCAGAACTCTTTATATTAGTTATGAATAATGTGTGTTGTGGGGAATGAGGAATGGGTACAGTAACGTTGCTGGTTGTGTATAGGGGAAAAGGCAGAGGGTAAACTGACAAGCATTTTATCATAGGCTTTAAAAGCTCTTGGCATACATGTTGGTTAATTGAACATGAGGTTGAAATCCTGATTCAGTCAAAATTCACAATTTCATGGTTTTCTTTGCACATAAAACTAGTCTATATATGGACAGGACTATGGAAATATACATGTGACTTTTAAACCTGATCAATATTCAGTAATTACATGCTCTGAAGGTAGTGGTCAGAGTATTAGTAACAACAGTGCTAGTTGTTACTTTACTGTGGGGCTGTCCAGGTAGGTCAAAGTTATTCTGAATCAATTTCTTCTAAAACTTGGAAATTCCTAACAAGTATTTTAAGCTTTTCTTAGCTAATGCTGTCCTTTCAAGATTGTTATTTTTCAAATCTTGAATTTTGGTTTCATTAAGATTGTTAGCCAGAATTCATTTATCTATTCTCCTCTTACGAAAGAGCTATTCTTTCTTTGTTAGTGTTTTTTGAGATGGGTTTTGTAGCCATGATATTTGAAAGAGGTGAGTACTTTTGTCAGTGAAGTTACAATCTATATGAGAACCTCCGTTTTGACCCTGCCTGAGCTACAGGATGCTGCCTCTGGGTGTCATTACCCCAGTCATCTGCTTCCTCGTGCAGTTCCCTCCCTATGGCTCAGCTTATTTGAGATTTATTTCTGTCTCCAAAAGAACTGATGAGCTGGTTTTTACTACCAATGCCGAATCCTAAAATCCTCTGGTGCTAGATGGCAGTAGTTACAACAGTCCATTAACATTGCCTCATTATGTTACCGCAAATAAATCTCTGCCTTTCTGAACCTCCGTTTTCTCACCTGATCACTGGGATTGCTGGGGTGGTGCATGTCTTAAAATCTCTTCCAAGTCTTATTCTGTGGCAGGGTGACTCGTAAGGTATTTCTGAAGCCTCTGAAAAATTCTCATATAGAAGGTAATTTCATACTGTGAGCCTAGGGCAAAAAGAAATCTCACTAATATTTCTTCCCAGAAAAATGACTGTGTATTGTCTTAGAATCCTAATAATTCACAGTTGGAAGAAACCCTAAAGGTGGTTTAACTCAGCTTTCTCATTTTATAGGCAGAGTATCAACTCAGAACTGAGTGATTGACCAAGCTAACAGAAGTAGTCAGTGGTACAGAACTGGTCAGAGAACTAGGACCAAAGCTCAAACTCATCTCCATCTTTCCTTTTCCAAAGCTGCCTTTCTCCAGTTGCCATCAGGACTCAGAATATGCTGTGTCTACAGGGCCAGAGCCAAGAAAAGTCTCAGAGTAATTCCTTAATGTGGCATTTTAAAGCCACAGCATGAATAATGTTGAGTTTGGGTAGAAATTCAAGGTCAGGCTTTTCTTTGCAGCTCATTCTTCACTGACTGATCCTGCATGGGATTCTTTATGTGCATCTTTGTGTTTTTAAAACTCTTTGCATACTGTTTCCTAGAAGAGTCATTTACCAATCAGATATTCTTATATTACGTTCATGGAACCTGAGTGCTATGCGGAAAGAAATATGTCCATATAATAGGCTTCTTTTGTAATCCTATAACATTTAACATATTATTCTGAGAAGGAGTTTCTTAGGCTTTAACAACTGCCAAAGCTGGGTAAGGGGCAAGGAGAGTAGAATCTATGGCACAAAAATAGGGTAGAAATTCTAGAATCTAGGGTAGGTCGTGGAAAATTGCCGGGATGGGAAAATTTTTGAGGAGCTAAAGACACGATAGTGGATGAAAGTTGGGGGTAGAGTATAGAAGTAAACCTATGGAAGTTCTTAGAACCTTTTACCTTTATTAAAATGTTTAAAGTGGCTCACAAAATGAAGATGCTAATAGTATTTTATTCATTTTAAATTAATAATGAATGTGCAAGTATTGATTTCCATTTATCATTGCTTGCCCAGTAAGTACTCCCTTGTGATTTCATCAAAACACTTTCATATTCATGTTGCTTCATTGAAGATGACATGAATTGTAAGAACCTCCTTTCTCACCCAGTCTGATTTGATTTCCAGATAGTCAGTGCTTTTCTGACTTACGACTTGGGGGTTGACTCCTCTATTTTTCACTTCTCAGGTCCTTCACTGCACTGTTTGTTACTATAAGCTCCTAGGACTTGCTATGATCTCAGAGATGCAAAAATAGCATACATATCAGGGATAAAAAAATCTTAAGGTTCCTTTCTTTGTCCTCAAGATTTGCCATAGAAACTGCTGCATGTTGGCTAATAATTTTATTTCTCTTTACTATTTGCAACCCCAAATTCTTTTTCTAATTGTCCTCCAAATAGTAGTGACTCAGAGTTTTTATAAATTCAAAGTATTTTTGTTTTTGCTAGAGCATATACAGAAGTTAATTTGTGTTCAAGTCCTATTTTGGACATGTGAAACGTAACTTTGGTGATGATCACTACATTATAAAGAATATCTGCTTGAAAATTTCCTAATGTCTTTTCTGTGTCACGTTGCCTACACTTAGTACCATGGTGACCCAAGCTGGTGAATGCTACCTTCTGGTACCTTTTTGGGTATGGGCCAGAGTAGTATCTGTTCTTGTTTTAGCAGAAGAAAATTACCCTTTTTCAGAAGGCTATCAATTGAGTTTATGTAATAGAAAAAAAGTCAAAATTTCTACATTCTATTCCCAGTACACTGCTAATTAATTGTGAGATTTTGGGGGGGGGGGCACATTATTGACATCTATGAATTTATTTCCTTGTCTGGAAAATAAGAGGGGATAGTGATCACTTAAATTCTTTCCATGTCTAAAATTGTGTGATTCTATGAAATTTTATATGGTACCACTAAGCATTTCCTAAAAGTGCTGGCTACTTAGGAATTACAATCAAAGTTGGTGCCAAGGTAATTCTTTATATCTGCAAATTACTTTCTGGTTTACAAAAATATTCTCTGTCTCCTTTTCACTTAATGTGTGGTCAGAGAACAACAGCATTGGTATCACCTGGTAGCCTATGAGAAATGCAGATTCTCAGGCTTCACTTAGGACCTACTGAATTGGAATGCATTTCAAGATGCCTAGTTGCTATATGTGCACATTAAAGTCTGAGAAGTGCTGCTTTGTCTCATTTGAAGTCTCACATTGATTCTGTGAGCAAAGAGGTATTCTACAGATAAAGAATCAGGGAACTAAGACTCAGTTGTTAAGTAAGTCAAGGTTATTGTGCTCACCTCTTACCCAGAATGCTGTACCAAACAGTGTTATCTATAGTGTTGTCGTCTTGGTTGGGCTGGAGCCAACTTATCTGATAAATAGTAACCACTAGCAACCCAGCAGCCCATGGCCTTAGGTGTGGCTGTATTACTGATTCTGGCCACCAGAATGTGAATGGAAGTGCAAGAGTGTCACATTCATTTCCAGGAAAAAAAACACAGAAACTGCCCATGTGAGCTTCCATGATGTTTTCCACTCCTGGCTGGCTGGAATGGAGAAGATTCCCAAGGCAAGCTTGGAAATCAGGTTGTGTTTTTTTGTTTGTTTTTTGTTTTTGTTTTTGTTTTTTTTTGCTTGTTTGTTTTTAAATCAAGTTTTGAAAAAGATGGCAGAACATTTGTTAGCTGGGTGCCTGGATCACTGTGTCAGTGAGAACCACTCCACTGACTGACCTGTTTGTCTGTTCAGTATGTATATAGGAACCAGAAATAAACTTTTTTTGGGCTTGAGTCGTTCTATGTATTTGAGTCTATGTGTTAAGCACTCACAAATTCACCTGAGCGGTGGCTCTGGATTTGAAGTTGTGGATCTTCTGGCCTAATGCATTCATTTATTTTTTGTCTTTGGCAGTTGGTGATCAGTCAGTGGTGGTCCAACATGCAGAAGTGAGTGAGTGGTGAAAAGCAGCAGAGCTGATGGGTCATGAGGATGTAAGTGCGTTTGAAGGCTCTCACACCCTTTACTCCAGGGTAAGTCAAAGGCATTCTCTGCCATTGTTTTTCTGGTTTTACTAAGTCTTAGAGGCTTTTGTCTCACTAGCCTCTTTGAGTCAGTGCAATGAAATGCTGTGTCTTTAAAAGTTTCCCAGAAGCACTTATCGATTCAACTTGTAGACACCATACAAATCAACAATTATGAAGAGAAAATTCATCAAGGTGATGGGATAGAAACTGTGCATGGAAGTATCTCAGCAGAGGAATTTTCAGTGAGTTTGTACAGAATGCGATTTACATGGGAGGAGCTGGTTGACCTTCCTGACATACATAGTAGGGAAGGGAATCAGGCCTGATTGCCTTTTTTGTGTAGCGGTATCCTAGTGTTACCTCTGCTGGCATATATTCCCCTCTCCCAGCATCTTCCTCCTCCATGGCTTACTTTGCTTGACTCTTCCTTCATTAATCATTAATTTTTTTTTTTTCCAGGAAGGAAACAACTTACTAGAGAATTAATGATTCCCACTTTGGATAATAGCACTAGCAGACATGTGTTTCTGTCTGTTTCATTTTATTTTAGCCAGTTTCATGGGAAGCTACATGTCCATTCACGTCTCTCTATTTGCAGTCCCTAGTATAATGGATGTGGGTATTGGGAGCATTATAATCAAAGTTGGTTTTGGATTTTTATTTGTGCTGATGATTTTTGAGACCAGAGGGAGAAATTTACTATTTGGGATTCCTTCCCACAGTACAAGTGGAGGTCCAGGAAGGATGGGTTGAAAGGACATCATAACCTTTCTGAGATTCCTGGCTTTAAGAGCTTAAACTAAAAGCAGACTCCTTGAAGAGAAAATTATAATTAATACAGATCTAAGCAGAGCTGAGGGATGGTTAGGAAACAGACAGGTTTAAAAAAAAGGTACTTACCTGAAAAAGTGTATGGAGGATTGTTTTAAGCATCTCCGTTCAATACTGTAGAGCCCTTGGCAGATAATATCCCATTACTCAGACTCATACAGAGGGTACCCAAGAAAGGCTGATATCCTTCAGTGGCTCACATGGCTTGGTAATGAGTACAATTTACTGAACAGAATAGACAATTAAGGGCTGTAGATCTCTGGAGATTCCCATAAGCATACATCATTACTGCTCTGGAGTGATGCACATGCTTAGAGATAAGCAAAGCAGAGAAAAGGCAGCTGCAAAGCTCGTCAACACCCGAAGAGTCCAGGTGAGCAGCCAGATACAGACCACAGCTCAGGGCCTGGAGGTTGCTATTGCAAAAACCCAGTCTTTGCTAGGTTTTCTCATTAAAGGAAAGAAACCAGCTTTTACTAGCTGTCTTCACTTTCCTCTATGGCTCCCATGTATCTTGTATTTTTTTTTTTAAAGATTTATTTATTTATTTACGAGAGAGAGAGAGGCAGAGACACAGGAGGAGGGAGAAGCAGGCTCCATGCCGGGAGCCCGATGTGGGACTTGATCCCGGGACTCCAGGATCGCGCCCTGGGCCAAAGGCAGGTGCTAAACCGCTGAGCCACCCAGGGATCCCCCTGTATCTTGTATTTTTAAAGTAACTAAAAAGTACAGAATGCCAGAAATGGCACTTGACGGCAAGTTTCGGTGTAAATACTGTACAAGGATCAAATTGTAGAGGGAACCATTCTTTATTCATTAGGGGGCCAAAGAAAGTAATGCTAGAATTGCCAGAGGAGCTGAGTACTGTTGACATTCTGAGCCAGGCACTTCTTCATGGTGGGAGCTGTCCTGTGCATTGTAGCATGTTTGGTAGGGTCCTTGGCTTCTACCCATTAGATTCCAGTAGCACTCCCCACAGTCAAAAAACGATTTCAGACAAAGCCAAATGTGCCCTGGGAGTAGGAAATTGCCTGGTTGAGAACCATTGCTGAAGTAATACTGCTGAAGGGATTGAATCTTGGTCTGAGTTTTTCTGGGACTGCATTTTAACCATTTAGCCTAACTTTGATAGTTTCCCTACCTGCAAAAGAAACACCGGATTAATAACTCAGCCCCTAAGGAAGTGATGTACATAGTACTGTATGACTACATGGGGGCTCTATAATGTGAAGAAACACTGTTTCCCCAAATTTCCAGGACCCAAGGATCACTCTTGTAAAAGTATTAACTGAGAAATATTGGAAGTTTGAAGAAGGGCAAAGCATTAGTGGCGGGGGAAATAATGAACAGTACTGATTCTGATTTTATTTGAAAGCTTCATGCCCTTATTCATTGTAGCAATATATTCTGAATGAGGGCTTTCATTTGGAAAGTTAAGAAAGGGGGGAGTGAAGGGGGCAGAAAGAAGGTTGAGAAGAAAAGTCAAGGAAATTGTTTTATAAATTTTTTTTTTTAATTTAAGTATAGTTGACACAAAATGTTGTGTTAGTTTCAGGTGTACAACATATTGATTCAGCTTCTTTATATGTTCTGCTATGCTCACCACAAATGTAGCTACCATCTGTCACCATACAATGCTATTATTATAGCATTGACTATATTCCCTATGCTGTGTATTTTATTCCCACGACTTACTCCTTCTATAACTGGAAGCCTGTATCTCCCTCTCCCCTTCACCTATTTAAGCCCATCCTCCTCTATCCTTCCCCTCTGGCAGTTTTTTCTCTGTATTTACAGGTCTGATTCTACTTTGTCTATTCATTTGTTTTGTTTTTTAGATTCCCACATAAGTGAAATCATAGAGTATTTGTTGTTCTCAGTCTGATGTATTTTGCTTATTAACATAATACCTACTAGGTTGTCATATTGTCATGAATGGCAAGATTTTTTTCTTATGGCTGTGATATTCCATTTTGTGTGTGTGTGCATATGTGTACGTATACCACATCTAAGGAATTATTCTTGATGGGGTGGTCTCTTAATGTTAAAATTACTCATGTAGGAATCCCTGGGTGGCTCAGCAATTGAGTGTCTGCCTTTGGCTCAGGGTATGATACTAGAGTTCCCGGATCAAGTCACACATCGGACTGTTTGCATGGAGCCTGCTTCTCCAGCTCTGCCTGTGTCTCTGCCTGTCTCTCTCTGTCTCTGTCTCTCATGAATAAATAAATAAAATCTTTAAAAAAAAAGACTCGTGTATAAGTAGACCAAAGAACATAAAGGAGTTAACCCTAAAAGGAAATACAAATCAAAACCATAATGAGATATTACCTCACACCTGCCAGAATGTCTAAAATGAACAACTCAGGAAACAGCAGATGTTGATGAGGATGCAGAGAAAGGGGACCACTTTGCACTATTAGTGGGAATGCAAACTGGTGCAGCCACTGTAGAAGACAGTATGGAGGTTCCTCAAAAAGTTAAAAATACAACTACCCTATGACCTAGCAATTGTACTACTAGGTATTTATCCAAAGGGTACAAAAATGCTAATTTGAAGGGGCATATGCACCCCAATGTTTATAGCAGCATTATCAACAACAGTCAAATTAGGGAAAGAGCCCAAATGTCCAGTGACTGATGAATGGATGATGAAGATGTATGTATACACCCACACCATGGAGTATTACTCTGCCATCAAAAAGTATTGCCATTTGCAACAACATGGATGGAACTAGAGTATATTATGCTAAGCAAAACAAGAGAAAGACAAATACCCTATGATTTCACTCGTGAATTTTAAAACAGATGAACATAGGGAAGGGAAGGAAAAATAAGATTAAAAACGGAGGCAAAACGTAAAAAACTCTTTAACTATAGAGCATAAACTGAGGGTTGCTGGAGGGGAGGTGAGTGGGAGAATGGGATAAATGGTTGATGGACAATAAGGAGGATGATGAGCCCTGGGTGTTAGATGTAAGTGATGAATCATTATATTTTATTTCTTAAACCAGTACTGCACCATATGTTAACTAACTTGAATTTAAATTTTTTAAAAAAGTAACCCTGAAAAGAAATATACCCTCCCAAATGACTGCTGATCCTAAAAACAGATTTTGTGGGGAATACAATAAAGACCACAGAATGTTTGGAGAAATGTTTTTATTCTAGAACCTTTTTATTTCTGTTTCTCTTCGAGAATATGGGAAGGGTTTATCTTTAAACATATGCCTTTTGAGTGATAAAAGGTTTTAATATAACATGTGTTCTTTTGCTACTCTTTTAGAACTCAGTGTTGGAATGGTGAAAGAGATGGTAACCCTCACCTAGACCTGAAGCAATTACATTATTTTAATAGAAAGCCTCATTTTGACTCTGAGACAAGGCCAATGCAGAAATTAGATGTGAACTGTTCTGGCAGGTTTGATTCAGCCTTGCTGTATTTCTGGTCCCCACAATTGTTAGAGATGCCCACAAAATTTACAGTAAGACTTCCAGGTGATTCTGATGGATGCTATAATTTGAAAAGCACTGCTCTTGTGGTTTGTGATGGCAGGGAGGACGCTGAGAAAGTATTTTTCCAGGTGGTCAGAAGAGTGTAAGATTTTTTTTTTTTTTTTGCATGTGATAACCTCTTAGATCATTCCCACGTCATAGTCTAAGCCTTTTCCTACCTTGTTCAATATAGTATCCACTAGCCTCAGGTATCTATTTTTATTAATATTAAATTAAAAATCAGTCCTTCATTTGTACTAACCACATTTCAAGTGCTCCATAGCCTCTTGTAGTTAGTGGATACCATATTGGACAGTGCAGACACAGAACATGTTCATAGTCCCAGGAATTTCTACTGGTCTTTAGTCAGTAAGGACCCTATTTGTTGGAAACTCTTATTTTTAGTGATAGTATGCTCTTGTTATCTCAAGACCTTGCCTCATTTAAAACTGAATTGCATATTGGACTTTGCCCTTTAATCCAAGGTTTCTGAGCTGTCTCTTTTCATTTGGTCTCTCCACAGCCTGACCCTCAGTGGTAAAGCTTGTTTGTGCAGGATGTCTCTTTTGATTCTGCCTACAGCTTAACAAAGAGTCTGGGAGAGGTGGCAAGAAAATTTTCACCTTTCCTTCTGCCTAGCCCTGGCTTGGCTCAAGAAAGTGTTTTGTAAGATGGTAGTAATTCATAAGCTTAACCTCTAAGGAGTTATGCTCTGAAAAATTAGTTTTTATTTTTTTATTTTTTATTTTTATTTTTATTTTTTTTTAATTTTTATTTATTTATGATAGTCACACAGAGAGAGAGAGAGAGAGAGGCAGAGACATAGGCAGAGGGAGAAGCAGGCTCCATGCACCGGGAGCCCGACGTGGGATTCGATCCCGGGTCTCCAGGATTGCGCCCTGGGCCAAAGGCAGGCGCCAACCTGCTGCGCCACCCAGGGATCCCCTTTTTTTTATTTTTATTTTTTTATATTTTTAAATTTAAAAAAAATTAGTTTCTAAAGCAAATTTTTCAACAGACATTATAGCACAAATTTAGTAATAAAGCCCTTTAGTAATGTGGAATAATTTTCAGTGATATTATCTATTACCAATATTAGTTGCTCAGAAACTATCATAATTAGGACAAATGAAAAGATGTGAAAATAAAGACAGTTTTTAAAAAGATGTAATTTAAATCTAACTGAGCCCAAGATTGTTTTGTGTGGTAGAGAATGTGAGAGTAGGGAGTCTGTGTGTCATGGGCGTTGTTGGAAGTGAGGCAAAGGGGTCTGCAGGGGCTGAGATTGATCCTTAGCCTTTACTTGACTGCTTCACTTCTGATAGAATGCATTGCTTGTTCTCTTATTGCCATCCGGTCTTCAGTGTGCCTTCCTTTCCTGCTTTTGTCAGCCCCAAATGTTGCGCTTCTCAAGGGAAGTGCTATTAGCATTTTGATAGAATGATTCATTGTTGTATAGAACTTTTCTGTCCATTTATGTGCATCATACAGTGTTTAGTATCCAGGTCACTAAATACTCATATTTAACCAAGTCATTGAATCAACCAACATATCCCTCCACTCTACCCCCATTTCCAAATATCTATGATTGAAAATAACTGGCTGCTAGTGAGATGAGTGGTATCTTTTTGAGGAGGGAGGAGTAATTAGTTGGGGAAGGTACAAGAGTTTAGTGGGGGCTGGCTCGCTAATTTTTTGTAAAACCTGACCTTTTCCCAGTGCTGGAATAGCTTTGGTAGCCAATTTTATTCTATAGGGATTGGAAGAGTCAGGTTTTGCCAATGTAAAAATTGACCCCTGAGCCTTGGAATCAACTCAGAAGTCACACAGGGGAATCTGTCAGTGCCACAGAAGATGGAGAGACTACTGAAGCTCTTTAGGATGCCAGGTTTTCATTCTCAACTCACTATAAATCTTCTACTTGAAAATAAATTGTGGTCTACATGTGGCAGCAGAAAAAAATACAAGGGCAATTAAAAGGCAATCCAAGGGAGACAGGTTTTGTTAGCCATTTTCTTTCTTTCACTGATTGCAAATATTGCAAAGTAGCCTCTAAATTTGTGAGGTTATATGTAGACTATCAGACAGGAGATATAAGAATGTATTATAAAGAGAAAAAGGATGCATGGGAAAATAAAACAATGTTAGACATGTACCAAGTTGGGAAGAATTCCAGGGGCCTTTAAGAATGAGAAGGGGGTATAGTCTGGTCAGAACTCAGAGAGGACCTAATTCAGGACTAGGAAGATTGTTCCCGATCTGTTGCAGCTCCAGGATGTGCCTGTACTACCAGTGGTTGGTCAATCTATATTCTTTTTGACCATTAACAGGTCACATTATTTCCATTTTGGCTTCTTTCCTCATGTACTCCTGTTGCTGCTTTTCCTTTTTGTCCCCACAACCTATCTAGTGGTCTGTGTACAGATCAGGAAGAAAAGGAATAGGATAGTTTTGTAGAAACTATCATCCCTACTAGTCAAAGCTATTTTACCAGAAATCTTAGAGGGTACTCATGCCCTCTCTTGGTCCAAACAGGTGTGGTCTGGGTTGCTTGCCTCAGTAATGATTATGGTTCTGGTAGTTTCTCTAGAAAGGAGCAGTGGTGGGGTATAGATTGAAACAACATGAGCTCTCTAGCATTTGGACCCTGAATTTTTAAATCAGTATAAATAGTATTTGAATCAGTATAAATAGTATTTGAGGGTTATGTGTATAATAAAGAATTGGAAGATTATTTGAGAAGCCTACATGTTCAGTAGCAATTGTGAAAAAAGTCTGAATCCATTTTTTGAGGAGGATTGGCTGCATCCCAATAGGGAAATTGCTGGGCTAGATTGGAAAATGAAGAGTTATATTTTCCATATGGATATCTTATTTTTTGCATTTGTCAAACGCACAGGAATAATAGCTAGGTGCCTGTCTAAGTGTTGAAAGACGTTTTGACATCTTTGACAAATGTTGTTCAACAGCTGGGTTTGTAAGATTCCAGTTCTACAAAGGAAAATAACTTGGCTTATGACTCTAAAAATAAATTCCATATAGATGTTGTCATTTTGGGGATTACTGTGCCTTACAAAGTAGACTTAATGTTTTGTGTTACAGTTTTATTTTATGCGTTTACCCCTGATCTTGGGGAGTTAATTTCATTTGAACCAATGATCGTGACTTTACAAGGTAATGGATTCTCATATCGCAGAAGGCTCTGTCCTTACTGATAATTCTGTGACAGGGTAATAATGAAGGGCCAGGCTCCATGGATCCCTACAGCTGTGAGTGGTGTGATCTCTGGCAGCGCAAACAGACCATTGGTTCATGGAATTCATTTAAGGCTCCCATGCTAGCTAGAAGCACAGTGGTGCCACATATGGACAATCAGTATTTCCTTAGAGACAACTTTTGTTGAAAGCGGCAGAAGGGGAGTTCAGCAGGGCTTCTGCAACTGCTGATTGAGGAAAGAATATAGTCTATTATTAAAGGGTGATCGGGATCAGGTTTCTCACCCAGCTGCTGACTACTGAGATAAAAAGACTAAAGATGAATCATTTGCTGCAATTTCTCCTCTTCTAACTCTGTGAAGATCCTTTCCATCCTCTCTATTGAATTTTTTTTTTTAATAGAAAGGAGAAGGGAAAAAGAATTGTATCCAGTGAGGTTTAACATATACCCATATTTTTTTTCTAAACAGGAAGATTTATATTAGATAACCACGTTTTGCCAGATTAAAATATAATTTTAAGGGGGATCCCTGGGTGGCGCAGCGGTTTGGCGCCTGCCTTTGGCCCAGGGCGCGATCCTGGAGACCTGGGATCGAGTCCCACATCAGGCTCCCGGTGCATGGAGCCTGCTTCTCCCTCTGCCTGTGTCTCTGCCTCTCTCTCTCTCTCTCTCTCTCTCTGACTATCATAAAAAAAAAAAAAAAAAAAAAAAAAAAAAAAAAAAAAAATTTAAAATATAATTTTAAAAGGTACTAATTTTATAGTATAAGCTAAAGTAACTCAAATTTGTGCATATGCGATTTTTTTTACAAAAATAAAACTAAATTCTGATAGAATCATGAATGAATTTGTAGCCCCTCCATAAAGATTCTATAGCAACAGTAAAGACATCTGGTGTAAAGAGGTTCTGAAAGATGGCTGAGAGCCAGGATCCCAAGTCCTGAGATTTTGTCCTACTACAGGGATAAGGAATCTGGGTGCAGATGCTTGAGGGCAGGGCAGAAACTTCTAGCCTGGGTGAACTTCCCTGTCCTTCCTGTGAGCCCCAGGAAGGGGTGTTTGATCCTTCTCTACCCTTTGCCTCCTGAGCGCATCAGTACATCTTGGCCTTCACCTTTCCAAGCAGTGTTGCTGTGACTGAAGTAGTGTCCTTAAATGTGACCCATTCTTTATCAGCCCCCTTAGGGGAGGCTTTGTGTGCAAGGAAGAAGGCAGGTAGGCATCTGTTTCTCTTAACTAACAAAAGCTGTCTCTTTTCTATTGGAAAGAAGACTTACTGGATCACTGAAATTTTTAATTATTGGCGTCAGTAAAGCCAACTTAGATTAGGTTTTTACTTGGAGAGACCAAAGTACAGTGCTTGATTTTAAGTTTTTCTTTCTGATGTTTCTCCAAATGCCTTTTCCTAATGCCTTGTTTAGATTAAGTTTCTTTTCTCCTCTTTCTTAGATTTTTCTTATTTCCGAAGTTCTGTGGTTCCCAGCTGGCTGCAGGACAAGGTGCTTCTTAACTAGGCATAAAGGCCATCCACAGTCTGACTCCAACTTTTTCTTTCTACTCTTTGTATGCATAAACTTCTCCTAAATTGGTCTTATCCCATTCTCTCCCCTCTGCATAGAATGCCCTTTTTTCTCTTCAGTGAGCATTTGGTTTCATAGTATTGATACACTCTTGGCCTAGTAGCTGGATCTGCATTTCCATCCAGTCTATATCAGCTTTTAGAAATGTGACTTGTGCCAAAATATTTGATTTCTGTCAGCCTCAATTATCTTTTAGGATAAGATTCATAATACCACTCTATATTATGATTGTGAGCATGGTACTTGGGGTGCTTTTCCACCTGCGCTCTCTTTTCTGCCTTTCTAGCACAGAGTTCTGCATGTAGGCTCATTGTATGCACTTGCTGATTAAGTTATCAGCAAGCCAAGCTGGTCTGCATCACAATTCTTGATTAGCCATACCTGCCATTTCCATGCCTTCTCTAACTAAATCTTTGATAAAGGCCGCAGTACTCCTAGCCCTGTCAGCAAGCACCTAAAGATAGATCTCCTTCCTCCCCTGGGATTGTAAAAAATGATGTTCATGGACCTTCATGATGTTCTAGCCTATCTGCCCACATCAGAAATTGACAGCAACTTTAAGGTCACTCTACATGACCTTGATAAGAGATTAATTTTCTTCACATTTGTTTCCACTCATATGTAGTGAGATTTATCATAGATCCCAGATGCTATGATTATAGCTGTCATTGTAAAGTAAAGTATACCTATTGAAAGCAAAGTTTTCTAAAGCCCAAACAACAGGCTTTTATTCCAAACATCATTTAATAAAATGCAACATGACATTAACAGGATTGTTTGGACAAACTGTTGGAGTTCATTTAAGCAGATTCTGCATTGTATTGATTCTCAATTATAACATGTTAGCATTAATAAGCCTGCCAGTGTTTTCAAATGATAGCAATGCTCTCCTGGCAGCCCTGCCCTTTGACTGGAGCTGCAAGCATATCAATGTTCCTTTTGTTCATTCTATTTAAATTATGATTTTCTACCTTTTGTTCAAATGGTTTAAGCCATATGTTAGGTGTGTAAATTGTGATTTCATAAAATCTAACTCCTCCTGCCTCTTTTTCTCTTCCATTTTCACCATTATTCTTACTGTTTCATGCACAAAATAAGGCTTAATTTTTTTTCTACTCAAGGTAAGAGTAATTTAAATGCTTTTATTGCTTTTCTAGTTTGATCTATTGTTTTTTTAAGTTATTAAAATGGGCTGTAATTTCATATAGATGTGAGTTGAATTAATTTTGTCCCTTTTTTGTACTCTTCAGTTTTTTGGTTAGAGACAGGAATGCAGCTGCTTGGATTCTTCTGCATTCTTTGGTTATTAGTGTATATTGCTAAAAAGGAATCTTACCAGTGGTTTTGTTTCTTTTTTCCTCAGACTTTTGAAGGAAATATATAAAAAGCCACAAAAATATTTGTGATATAGAAAGATGTATTACATTCTTCCCAGGTCCCTCTTATGAAGAAGGATTAAGACAAATATTTTTCCTCATAATCAGAAAGATTAGTGTAACTTCTTTGAAGACATATGGAGCCCCTTGACATTTTCACTCCATAGGTACTGATGGAGGGAGGACCCATATTTACATGTGTTTCAGAGGAGAAGGGAGGGTGAGTGGGAACACTATACTGTGTAACTGCTTTGCACTTAGTTGCTTGTTAATCCTTCTGAAAAGCAGGGAGACACCAGGGCCTCGGCCATGTGCTCTTCCTCACAGAAATATAGTTGGAGGAAGCAAGAAATACAACCCCTGAGCAAGTTGGATTTTTTTTAAACTATGGGCAGCAGGATAAGAAAAGCAAATGGAAGGAGAGATGTTTATAAGCTCAAATACATGGCTGCTTTGTTGATTTGTGTTAGGTCAGATATCCTACACTACCTTCAGTTTTAAATAAACCTCTCTGTTTCTTGCCCTGTGAGCTAATCAGAACTTTCTGCTGTTCCTGGAAGCTCTCCCCTCTTCCCTCAGAATTTAGGAAGAAGAGCTGATGGGATCAGGCTCTGTCTAGGAAGAATTGACAGTCCCTCTGAGGGTTTGCTCCTGTGGAAGGAAAAAGGGCTTGTGTCTTGTCTTGTATCTTGGAATCACTGCAGTCAGATATGTGCTTGCTGCTACATCTTGTCTGTTTGAGGTTCCCTTCCTCTTATTTGGCTGTAAGGCAGGCTGCTAAGTGTTGTGGCTATTCTCTTTTGCCTACCAGCCCTCTTTCCCAGGGTGGAAGAAATGGAGGAAGAATGCTCCTGAGGGGTCCAAAAACAAGAGAAGTGCCAAGACAAAGGTCCATTTCACAAATCTGCAAGTCTTTTTGTTTATCTAGATTTGGTATTTTTGGTTATTCTAGTTTAGACCATATTTTTGTGACTGGGAGATTTTGTTACTTACTTTAGTTT
Source organism: Canis lupus baileyi (assembly GCF_048164855.1). Classification (NCBI taxonomy): domain Eukaryota; kingdom Metazoa; phylum Chordata; class Mammalia; order Carnivora; family Canidae; genus Canis; species Canis lupus. The sequence goes on along the minus strand of NC_132859.1, from coordinate 22,573,928 downwards.
TCCCCTCAATTATTTGTCTCTGTAATTAGATAATAAGGCTTTTTAAGCAGGGGTCATGTCATCTATTTCTCTTTGCATTATTTATATTGCCTGCATTGTGGGAAGCACATAGCAGGAGGTTAAAATGGGGAGGTTTCAGTGCATTAATAGCTTCTTTATGTAGTCTGTGTTACTCATTCCCTTTACCTTTGCTTATGTACCATTCCTATATTTCTATTCAATAACCACTTGCAAAGCAGTCTGTAGTAGGACTGATTCAACCATACCTGATTTTTATCTGTTGAGCTAAATCTTAACTTTTCCTTTCTTGCAACCCTGCAATCTTAGGAACATGAACGAGCCCTACTTTTGATTTATCAGAATTCTTTTACTTTTCACTACCAGGAAATAGAAGAGGCCTAGGTTCTTTTCTTTCAGGTCTTATTACTTGGTCCATGTGGCTACAGAAGAGTCAGCACACACACCTCTGTGTGGTGCATTCTCATAATTGAAAGTCATCCCAACTCCTCTTGCTCAGATTACTTACTCTGTTACTGGTTCTCCATCTCTCTGGTAAAGTCATTATTTTTATTAAAGTTCTGTTCCTTTGTTCTAGTTGTTTTATGCATTTTTTTTCTAGCCAGACCCATTTCTTTGAAGGGCAGGGACAAGACCTAATTCCATGTATTCTTGGCCACGCTTTTTTTTCCCTGTAGACAAAGCATAAGACTCTATTCAAATTAGGTGATCCATAAATGTATTAACCTAATTAAACCCAAGCATTTATAAAATTCAAGAGGAAGAAATGCCCTTAATACATTAGCATCCAAGCACACCCTAAGGTCTTCTGGTTTACCACCTCATTTTTTATGGTCAGTTTATTGATTCAGTTTCTTCATCTCCCCTTCCCTCCCTACTGCACCAGGCACAGTGTAAGGAGCAGCAGATCTTAGTTGAATATAGGCATGGAGCTTACCATCAACTGGAGAGGATAGGCACTAAACAAATAAAAGTGTTAGAGCTTTAGACACTGAGAGCTACAGAAGCCCATGATGCAGAGCTGCCTTAGGGCCAAGGAAGCTTTTATTAGGATTCAGTGTTTAATCTGCGAATTTTTAACCCAGAACAAGGGAAATGTGTAGCTCATGTGTACCAGAGCTTGGCCTGTAACCTAGATTTCTACCCTCCTCCTGAATTTTGTGAGAATGCTATGGAGACATTCATTGTTAAAGTATCATCTTGAGTTTCATTGGGTTCCGTAGCTTAGCTATTACACGAATAGCTTACATTTTGATAGTGTATTTACTAATGATACTTGATAATGAGAAATTTGGAAATTATGAAGCCGTATACTATGTTTTATTTAGTCCCTTATCTTCTTCTGAAATAGTTATTGCCCCCCCCCCCCCCCCCGTTAGTTTCTCTTGACACTGTATGTAGTTTATGGCCTTCATGAGTTTTACATTTTTTTCAATTTCCCCTAACTCATTGGAGTTTTATTTTAAACTGTCCTACAGAGTGATAAAAATGAACGACTTAGGATTTATAGAAATTGTAAGTGGCCAGAACATAGTGATAAGCAAGTAAGAACTTTAATAAAAAATATAAAAATTCAGAATAAACTCAAGAGGGTTCTCTGAGATGAGCACAGAGGATAGAGAATGGTAAAGGAATTCCTTTTCATTTTTTCCTAACTCCTCAGACCTCTTCACATATGTAGGCCTGGCCAGAAATGCCAGTGGGCAAAAACCGAAGAGAACTTCTCTCTACATATTTACTCACAAATTATTCATGTAATGTACATGGGAAGAGGAATCAGACAGTGGGGATAGAGTCCTTGAATAGGAGCTATAAATAAGGGAACCTGCTTAACCTGTGGACGTAGTAGGTATTCTGCATCACACTTGTACAGATTGTTCTATGATTGAGAAATATTTTATTCTACATTAGTTTACAGAGAAGCATAATAGATACAGAAAATGTGATTTGAGCAAGATGGTACATCTACTTCATGAATTCTTGAACTGTGTGAAATTGTCTGCAAAATGTTTACAGTTGAGGGCATTTTTTTGTGGGTGATTCTGGTTTATCAGATGCTCAAAGGGGTTTCTTTTTTTTTTTTTTTTTTTTCCAAAGGGGTTTCTGATGATAGAAAGGTTAAGAATAATATCAGCAGAAAATACTGATAATTTTAAAAAGTTTGGATTGATGGAATCTTATATGTCATGAAAATCAAACTATTAAAAATTGCTAAGTTTTACAACAATTTAAAACTTACAATGAAAATCACTATAAACAAGATTCAAAGATATGAGTAATTGCAAAATAGGTAGAGCATGTTTATTGATATTCCTAACATGAAAGTAGAAATCAAACTGGCAGTGATTATGAAGTTGGACATAATGGTGTTGGTGAGTGTGGGGACTTCTGGAGCACTATGGTTGGTTGGGTCTGTGGTGTTGTAACCTTTCTGGGACACAGTTTGGAAACACATAAAAATGTAAAATGTGCTTACACTTTGATCTAGCAATTCAACTTCTAGAATTTGTCTAGAGAAAACAATTGCACAGCTGTTACAAGATACATAGAGATGCCCATTGCAGTTTGGTAAAGTAAAACTAAAAATAACCTAAATATCCATTAGTAGGAGACAACATTAAATAATGGTACATGTCTACGGAATACTGTACAACCATTAAAAATGATGTGGTAGTTCTTTGTTTTTATGGAGAGGCATCCATGACACATTAGTAAGTTAAAACAATTCTGATCACAGGAAACATAGATAACCCATTTATACGAAATTGTAAATGCATATATGTGTATGTGTGAACACACAAAGAATGTTCTATAAAATCCTAGCAGTGTCTTTTTTCCAAGTTGATTTTTGTTTTTGTTTTGGTATCTTGCTGTATAATTTGAATGTGCAATAAGCGCATCTCATCCTTAAAAATCATATTTAAAACATGCTTTGCCTTACAGATCAAGTGTTGTTTGCCACACCATCTAAGTAAGGCAGCATATTAAATGGGTAAAAAGGACTGGATGTTGTTTTTATAGAACATCCGTTAAGTTAGACTGTGTATGCAATACTATACTAGGTAATAGGAATACAGAGGAATATCTTTGTTTCCTAGGAGCTTAAAGTCTAGAAAAATTTAAAGGCAATTGGGTTTCAAGTAGGTGTGCGTTTTTTAAAAAAAAATTTTTTTTTATTGGAGTTCAATTTGCCAACATATAGCATAAGGTGTGCAGTTTTGTGACATGGAATATGTAAGTGCCTTCCTAGGGTGGTTTTTTATTTTTTTAATTTTTATTTAAATTTTATTTAGTTAACATGCAGTGCCATATTGGTTTCAGAAGTAGAATACAGTGATTCATCACTTATATACAACACCCAGTGCTTATCACAAGTGCCCTTTTTAATACCTATCACCCATCTAGCCCATCCCCCAACCACCTCCATCCATCAACCCCCAATTTGTTCTCTATCATTAACAGTCTCTTAAAGTTTGTTTCCCTCTCGCCTTTTACTTCTTTCCATATGTTCATCTGTTCTGTTTCTTAAATTCCACCTATGAATGAAATCATATGGTATTTCTTTTCTTTGATTAACTTATTTTGCTTAACGTAATACATTCTAGCTCCATCCACATTATTGCAAATGGCAAAGATTTCATTCTTTTTGATAACTGAAATTCCGTTTGTGTGTGTATGTATGTGTACACGTGTGTGTGTGTGTATCTCACATCTTTATCCATCAGTTGATGGACATTTGGACTCTTCTATAGTCTGGCTGTTGTTGATAATACTGCTATAAATGTCAGAGTGCATATACCCCTTTGAATCTGTATTTTTGTACTTTTTTGGGTACCTAGTAATGCAATTGCTGGATCGTAGGGTAATTCTATTTTTAGTTTTTTTGAGGGACTTCTGTATTGTTGTTCAGAGCAACTGTACTAGTTTGCATTACCATTAACAGTGCCAGAGGGGTTCCTAGGCAGCTTTTTATGATGGCATGTATATTCAAATATATCATTTACCTTGAGAGTTTACCCAAATATGAAAGGAAAATCCATCAGTGCTTCACATTGAAGGAAGTATTTTGGCATAGTTTTATGGACTTACAGAACCATTCAACTGAGTGTTGCTAACAGTTTTGGCACTTTCTTTTAAAAGGAGCTAGCAGTTTCTTTCATTGGCAGTTCATTAGGTGTTTTAAACACCTGCAATTTAAGTGTGGTAGCATGAACATAGAGTCTTTTCTGTGGCAGTACTGGAAAGTCAGAATGTATTTTCTAGAAGAAAAGGTCCCATCGCAAATGAAATAAGTACTTATTCTTTAATCCATTTTTAAAAAAATTCCTGATATGGATGTTTTCCTCTAGAATTGTCACATTATTTTTTGATGTTGGAAAATCATAGCCTGTTGACCTGATGATGCACAAAACATAGGCATCAAATTTTTTGAGAGTTTTTGATAATTATATTCTCCATTAACATTTCATTTAAAATTGTCTTAATTTTTTTTTTTTTTTTTAGGCTCAGAGAATAAAAACATCTGCCTGCAGCTAATGGACATTCTTTTGGCCAGAAGGATAGGAGCTCTTGATCTAAGGAATCAGGGTGGGTTTAAAGGAAGTTGGTTAGTGAACTTAAATCTTAATGTACTCTGCCATCCATTTTCTGCTTTTAGTTTTATCACAAGAAGTGCTAAGGGAAATATTCAGAAACCTAACAGGATATGTACCCACTTAGAAACTTGAAATAAATCACATATAAAATTTACTTTCACAGATTTAAATTTCCATCTAAAGTCTGGTGATATAATTTAATGCCAGTTCATTGCTACAAAGATTTATCAAGCTTCTATGGATTCAAGAGAGAATGGGAGAAGATAGATTGGAGACAACACTTTAGAGGACTTTTGCCAATTGCCTGGGGAATGGTAGGTAGAGGTTTACTGGAGGTCACAGATTTAGAGTGAGAGCATTCAACGAGTTGGACTTATATCTTCTCTCTAGGCCTATATGTGCATAAATGGAGGGATGAAGTTAACCAGGTTGTAGTTTTACCAAGTAGGCAGGTCCACATGAGAGTGGGAGGTGGTTCAGGGTATACTCCTTCCTCACTCAGAAAGGGAGTTGTCATAACAATTGACTGGAATTTAAACTGGTTAAGGAGTTGAGGCCAGACGTGGGGAGATAGAGGGACAATAGAAAGTGGTAGGATCAATGGCTTGCAGGTCTCACTGCAATCCCTGAAGTTGGTCTCAGTGAAGTTGGGGTACCAGAGGTGGAGAACTGACACAGGAAATGGTGGTGGTTAGAAAACAATATGGAGGAATTGCAGTTAAAATTGGTATCTGACCTTGGAGTAAGGGTGGAGGACAAAGACTGAGAAGCCAGAGTACTGGATTTCTGTGTGGCTTTTGAGTTCACCTGGAATCATGGCCACAGTAGTGATGGGCATTGATGGGGAGCCAGGAACCCAGGTCTTTCCTGAATGAGGAAGAGTAGATGGTAGTCTGATTTTGTGTGACTCAAAGCTCAGCATTTATGTGAAAAGAAAGGGACAATGGTCTAGATGTAAAGAGAAGCAATAAGGACACCCACCCCACTTCTAATCCCTGTGATTAAGGAATGTTGGGTGAAATAGTTACCACTTAAGAAGGTGGGGGAGGGGAGAGTAGTGCCCTCAGGGAACAGCCAGTTTACAGTTAGAGTAGGAAGATGGAGCATTCAGAGGGGAGGCCAAAGATATAAGGGATCTTGCTGATGGCTGCCTGTGAGTTCCAGAGGCACAGGAAAGGGGCTTCAGGCACTGGGAGTGGTAAAGAGATAGGGTCAAGAAAATGAATGAAAGAGGTTATATGGCTATGAAATTTGGAGGAATGAGAAATGATCTGGCTTTCTCACAGTGTCTGATGTTAACAGGAGATAAAAGGTGTGATGAAATTAGTCTTAATATCCCCAAGGCTATAAGCACAGGAAGTGGGCTGGGAGGCAGGCAGTGTGGATATGGGAGCACTCAAGGTTTTGGATCTCCAGACTCTTGATTGAGTAGTCTTAACACTGAGCGAATAGGGCTCTCACTTAACCCCAGCTAGGGAGGGGACTGTTTTAATTTCAAGCACTCAGGGCTCATCCTTAGCCCTGCCCAGGGAGTTATAAAGAACAAAAGAGGGTCATGGAAGGCTCTCCTGCTTTATTCAACTTTGTGAATCACTTTACATAATTCACCACAGAGACTGCATCCCTTGGACTGTGGCATATTTCTGCTAATTACTTTGTGCTTGATGAGCAGCCCTCCTTCATTTCTTGCTCCTTTCCTTCCCACTTATCCATCTGTTTTACTTCTTGTCTGGATAGATGAAAGCTGCAATGTATGCCAGTCTGAGGGCAGAACATCTACAGGGCCCAGCTCACTTACGATACTATCTACAAGAAGGCATTTGGTCATTTTAGACTAGGAATCACTTCTACCAACCTAAATGGCCTTCAGTTCTAGCTTCTGGGCAATCCAGAAGGGATCCCAGAGGATAGGCCAAAGGAAACTAAATGTATGAATTGACCTTTAAATGATCTATTTTGGAGAAGTTAATTTGTGTTTAACTTTTTTTGAGCACTGTATTTGAAATTCAGAATGAACTCTTGGTAAGTCCTTACTGTCCCTGTGGACAGATGCTAGAGTCTTTAGTGTCTGTCTTCTCTGTGTCACAGTCTTGAGCCCTAAACACACTGTATAAAGAGATCCAAAAAAGATTTGCCAAAGGGAGCAAATTTAATTACAATTTCTCTTTCTGGAATCCTGCTACCTTGACAAGAATATCATACAGAAATGACATTTCATGAAACATTTGAAGAGTTTTAACATTTCACTTCTAAATGTCTATTTTATGTGTAAGGGAACTTCTCATATATGAATCAGAATTTTCAAAACAAAAGGAACAAATGTCAATATAAAGGTTGGTTAGAGAAGAAACTCCCCCCTTTTTTTTCCTAGAAGTTTCAGAGATGGAGTGAAGCAGGGGAAGATAACACTGATGAAATTGTGGTTTTAAAGGTACCCTTTCTTTTCTTACAAAGAAATCTATCCTACAAATCACACAGTATGTAAACAATAAGCACAACTAGGGCAGCCCCGGTGGCTCAGCGGTTTAGCGCCGCCTTCAGCCAGGGCCTGATCCTGGAGACCTGGGATCGAGTCCCACATCAGGCTCCCTGCATGGAGCCTGCTTCTCCCTCTGCCTGTCTCTCTCTCTCTCTCTCTCTCTCTGTCATGAATAAATAAATAAAATCTTAAAAAAAAAAAAAAAAAGCACAGCTAAAGGTGATTTACTGGCATTCCACCACCCCCCCAACTTTGCATTGACACTTCATCACATCTGCAATATAGTCGTGGTCATAGTGCAGTCCCTGCAAGACCCTGAAAGTCTGAAATAACAAAGTTAAGTCAGATCCCTGCCAAGCTATAAACTTTTAGAGGGCAGAACCAGGTCTTTTATGTCTTGCACAATGACTTTGGGGAAATGATCTCACCCTTTGAGATGTCCTAGATGCCAAAGCCATAGTGATATGATCCTTGAATATAAATGAATGTAGTGTATATTTGTTGAATGAATTAAATTGTGATCAGTGTAATTTTTCTTAATACTGTGTATTTTCTAATTGGGTGCCAGCAATCCAAGTGCTTGGGTGTGTATAAGGATACGTACAAGTATATAGGAAGACACACAGATGTGCAGTGACATAGGAGATAACTTGGATACACAGAGACAGCCTAAGTCTTAGCTAACATTTTTAATTAGCCAGAATGTTGCCTTTCTCAGCTATGGTGGATACAGTAAGTTTACTGTAAATGTAGTTATACTTTGCCAGCTTTTTAATCTTTTGCCTCACAGAGGAAACAACCGTGTTTAAGAAAAACATGTCTTAGGAATCATAAAATGAGAGAGCTCATGATGGGAAATGTGACATCTCCTGGTGGATTAAGCCTGATCTATCTACCACTGACCTAGTTTTGACATTTTAAGCTCTAGTTAGTACAGAAGAAACCAAGTTTTATTTTTTTTTTCATGCTCCAAAAACAAATTTGTTCTTAAAAAAGTGAAAGGACCCCACCTTAGGGTGCATATTCCTTAATGAAGAGCTTCTATGATACAATTAATTGATAGCTCCTCAATCTTGATGCTAACAAGTTGTTTTATTCACAACTGAGCAAATTTTTAAAGTGAGGGTTTTGTCCATATGGCATTCATGTGGTTATGAGTATTTGTACGTAGCATTCTAGAAATAAAAATATAATTTTAAAATGAAAATTGTAATACCAGCACATACTTATTTCTACATAGTTCAGCTTCTTTCAAGGCTTAACGTGGGTGGGATCACACATCTGAATATTTCAATGTAATTGTAGGGTCATTAATGCAGGGCAATTTTGGTTCTGTAAACAAGGGAATAGACTGTTCTGGAGGTTCTTTTGTAGTGCATAAATATATTCTCTAAGTTAAGCGTAAGGATTGAAAACCATAATAGCAATGAAAACCTACTCTTCTTCATTAGTGTGGTTTCTGTGAGTTTTTGTTGTGACCATAATTTTCACATGTACTTAAACTCCAGTTACCTTACTATGGCGGTCCAAGCATGATACTCCTCACTGAATTTTCGTTAATTAAACTTGTCTTTTCTGTGAAGTAAGGACTTTCCTGTAGCTTGAAATATAATCGATGATATACTGGGATAGCCACCAGTTTCATTCCTGTTTCTATGTGGGATAGCCACCAGTTTCATTCCTGTTTCTATGTGAGCCCATTCAGTATTGTATGTGCTTGGTTACAGGATGATCTCTTCATTCTGTTTTGTATTACCATATTTTTCTAACGTGTATCTCATTTATTTTTTACCAGATCTTGTTTTAGAAAGGATTTAGTGGTTTACCAAGATGTACAACATATAACAAGTTAAATTTTAAGAGCGAAAGAAGGAAAAAAAGGGCAACAAAATGTTGAATGAAGCTAAGAAAATTGCAGGTTATGGGAACCGATAGTCTTGCTTTTGAGAGGACACTTAGATGGCTTTGGGTTTATAGCAGCCATTTTGAAGAGATCTCTGCTCCATTACATAATATTTTGAGTATAAGAACAGTTTATCTCCTGCCCCTTATATAGTTTGATCAGTGTTTAATTTTTTTCAAAAGAATTAATATACACAGAATAGATATCCTGTATATGTAAGGTAAGAAGAATAAAATATGTACCTCAGTGTACTCTTTACCTAGCTTAAAAAAAAGAACATTACCACTTCTTTTGAAGTCCCCTTGTGCTTGTCTCCAATTACATTCCCCTTCTTTTCTCTTACTGGATGTAACTAGTATCTCCAACTTTGCAGTTATGCCTTACTGTTTAAGTTTTCACATCTGTTTACATATTTTAAGCAAAAAAAAAAAAATGAAACCATAATATGTGTTTTTGTGTGATCTTTGCTTGTGCTTAGCATTGTTGACATTTCCCTGTGTTGAAGTTTGTACCATAGTTAATTCATTTTTACTTACGTGACTGTGTAGTATTTATCCATTTCCTCATAAAAGTGCTAGCAATGTTCCTGTTTACAACTCTTGGTTCATGTCTCCCTTATGTATGCCTTATACAGATACATGTGTAACACTTTCTCTAGGCTACATAATTATTAAATGTAATGTCATAGGGATTGTGAATATTCAGCTTCATTGGGTAATCCCAGATTGTTTTCCAAAATGGTTATACCATTTTATGCTCCCACTGGTGTAAGGGAAGCTCTTATTATCCTCATAATACTTAGTATTATTTGACTTTGTAATATTTGCCCATTAGGTGAAGTGATTGATGCATTCTTCATAAAGGTACTGCCAGACAAGAAGCCTGGCACCAGAGGTGAAATCCTATTTATCTGGTCTACCAGGCCCTTCTAGACAACTTCTCTTTAGTCCCTGAAGTTTTCCTTCACACTAGCCAAAGCTTCACTGTGTCCTGCCTGCTTTAGTTCTCTGAATTACTAACATTCATGTGCTACATCACCTGCTTAGATTGAGAATTTAGAACATGCTTTCAAATGTCTTCAGTTGGGGCAGCCCAGGTGGCTCAGCGGTTTAGCGCCGCCTTCAGCCCAGGGCCTGATCCTAGAGACCCAGGATCTAGTCCCACGTCGGGCTCCCTGCATGGGGCCTGCTTCTACCTCTGCCTGTGTCTCTGCCTCTCTCTCTCTGTGTGTGTCTCTCATGAATAAATAAATAAAATCTTAAAAGAATATATTAAAAAAAAAAAAACACAAATGTCTTCAGTTGTGCTTTTCTCAATTAATTCGGCATATAATTACTTGGTAGCATACCTAGTCTATGCCAAGATATGTTCTTTGCTCCCAGAGGCCTTATGTCTTTTGAGAGTGAGGGCCAGTAAGGCTGTAAATAAATTAATAAAGTGCTATGAAGGAAAACATAAGGTGTTGAGATAGAGAGTAACGTGAGAAATGTATGTCAGGCTTCTCAAGCAGGTGGATTTAGTTGAGACATGAATGGGAAAGGGTTGTGACTTTATGTGACTAATATGTGACTAATATGTTTGGGGCAGGATAGGGAGAAGAAAGGGGATAAAATTTCGGGCAAAAAAGAAACACGCAAGGAACTTGAAGGCAGGATAAAACCCAGCATGTTTAGGAATTGTAAGAAGGCAGGTACTGCTGGAAGGCAGGTGCTGGTTTGGAGTATTGTAAGACTGTTGTAGAGATTCAGAAACAGCTAGATCATGTAGAACCTTCTCAGTATGGATTCATGCTTAAGTGCAGTGTAAAGCTGGTGAAAGGTTTGAAAGGCTGGAGGAGAGTGACATGATCTAGTTGAAAATTTAAGATAACTTGCTGATATGTGAAGAATGGATTGAGGGACAGGAAGCATCTTCAAAGAACCACAAAATTATAGACATTTGGTACACTTGTTCTCTAAGAGAATACAAGGTGAGGTTCTTACTTTCCAGTTGACGATTATCTGGGTGGTAAAACATAAGAAAATTGATAAGACTAACTGCAATTTTGTGTACAAAGAAAACGTACATTAGAGGTTCAGAAAATGAAGAGATCACTGTGGATGGGAGCAGTCAGGAAAGGCTTCTTGGGCAGCTGTCACATTCAATATGGACCTGGAAGGATGGGCAGAAGTTAAAAAACAGGGAATGGGGAAAATATTTCAAACAGGACAAAATGGTATAGACCTGTTTGGATAGAACAGAGGAGGGCTGAGAGGTGAATTGAGAGGGAAAGCCTTTGCCAGGTTGTAAGAGACCTTGAATGACTTCTCTTCCCTAAATATGTCACCACTAATGGAGTGGTGAGTTGATACACGTTTCACGTCTTTGTGAGCATGTAGCTGACAGCTCTAGTTTAGAAGACTTCACTAGGAATAAAGTTTCCTTACAATGAGCATCATGCCATTCTTCATTGTAAACTGATTTCATTGGCCCTGGATTACTTTCTTAATGGGACTTTACTAAGTCACTAGTTGACTTTTAGTTTGTCATTGGGTCTTCATATAGGAAGAAGCAATTGTTTTTTAAATAAATGAAGTGACATGTCTAGCTAATAAAATAAGGGCAGGAGCACCTGAGTGTCTCAGTTGGTTAAGCATCCAATTTGTGATCTCAGCTCAGGTCTTGATCTCAGGGTCATGAGTTCAAGCCCCAAGTTGGCTCTCCTTTAAAAAGGGAGAGGGGCATTTATCTTATTCCCTAAAGACTTTCCTTCATTTTAGCAATGGTGTGAGGAAATGGTTAAGGCAACATGTATCTGCAGAATTTATTTATTTAGATCAACTAGTTTCTCAAGAAACTAAAGGTCCAATTTAGTTAAATCCTTTTTACTTATAATCCAAGCCCTTCCCCCTCCATATTTAATTCTTTATTGCCTAAACTCCCCTCTAGCCTGCTTTTAAGGTGAAAATAGTGAGAACACAAGATATCCCACCCTGGATTGTGGCTTCCTCCTTTTATGACTTTGCCTTTACCACATCATGCCTGTAGCCAGGAGTGGTACATGGTCTGTCTAGTCTTTGGTTAAAGTCTAGCTGTGTAATTGACCTCAGTCTTACGTTCCAGAGAATGTATACATTCTTCATCTACTTTTCCACTGTTCTGTGTACCTGTAGATCTTCTCTTGAATTTGTTGATTTACTACATCCTGTTTTTACACACAAACCTGGTAGATGTTCCTCATCCAGAATAATAGGTTTCTCTTAGATTGATGCTAGCACCTTCTACATGTAACATGTCTTTCTAAACTTATTTTTCTGTAAAAGCCCGCTGATGCGTTTTTGCCCATTCTTCCTTTTGGCTCAGCACCACCGATCATACCTAACTAAGTGCTGCTTTCTGAGGGCATTGAGTGACACCACCAGTATAATAAATGTCATAAGTACCTGCCAACCTCCTCACACCTCCTTTCAGGTGCTTGAGCCATTTTGATAGCCTGTTACAGATTCACAGAGACCCTTTAAGTGCCCAGAGTGTGTGACATTTTACTTGTCCTCTGGGAGGTCTACTGTCTTGGGAGAAGTGGGCTTAAACAAGTGAGCAGATAGCATAAGACTGGCGTCAGCAAGATGTCAGTCACCTCAGCCTGGGCAGTTGTAGAACTGTGGTGCACCTACTACCACTGCTTCCCTCTCCTTGCATCTGTGCTGAGGAAATTTAAAGTGGATTTGTCTCTGGAAAGGGCTTAGAACTGTGATGCAATTTATGAGAAAGTGATATGAATACAGATATAAAACAACCACAACAAAATAAACCTGAAGAATGTTTATTAGGAAGAGAGAGCCTGATTTAAATACCATTATAACATTTCATTATAAGGACTTATTCTCTATCATAAAGCCATGTCCACATCCTGGCAGGCAACCCACAGAATAATCTTTCTGTTGATCTGACTACAATAAACTGTGCAATGAATACTTTCTGATTCTTGTTCACCTAACAGCCACTTGTCATCAGAAATGAATTGTGTTCTGAATTGGAGATGAGTGCATGGGAACCAGGCTATGGTAGCAACTCTGTTCTATTGCCCTTTTTAAAAATTGATTCAATATTTACTGCCCTCAGGGAACTCCCATCCAGGAAGTGGAGACATAGGCAGCCAACTAATGCAAGGTCTAATCTCCTTGAAGGCAGGAGCTCACAAATTTGTCTTCTGTGTTACCAGTGCTTTATACAATGCCTTATGTACAAAAGGTGCTCAGTAGGAATTACACTCCCCCTGCCCCCCCCCTTTTTTTTTGGAAATAATTTCAAACTTATAGAAAAGCTGAAATATACTGCAGAAAACACTCATACCCATTATCCAGGTTTATTTATTGTTGGCACTTTGTCCCATTTGCATGCTCATGTTCACGTGCTTTCTCCCCCACTCTACCCCCAATCCACTGTATATAGATGTGTATATATAGTTTTTTCTGCAACCATTTGAGATAAGGTATGTATCTCATGGTTCTTTAACACTTTAGTATATTTCCTATGACTAAGGATATTCTCATACATGACCACAGTACTTTACCAACCTTGATAAATTTAACATTGATAAAATACTTTAATATACTGTCCACATTCCATTGACATAGTATTTTTTACAGCATGGTTTTTTCTTCCAGTCTAGGGTCACTTATTGTATTCACTTTTGTCTTTTTAGTTTCTTTTCTCTAGAATAGTCATATAGCCTTTCTGTGTCTTTTATAACATCAGTTTTTAAAGAATACAGTTTATTGATAGAGAATTCACATGTTATAAAAATCACCAGTTTAAGAAACACTTCATTAATATTTAGTAAATTTACAGAATTGTGCAAACATCTCTACAATCCAGCTTCAGAACATTGCAGTTACCTCATAAAAGATACCTTATGTCCATTTGTAGTCAATTCCTGCTTCTAGCCCCAGGAAACCACTACACTGAGCCCCTAAGAATTACAGTTTCAGTTTATTACCTTGGTACTGGTTACCCACTGGAGGTGGTAGGTACCTACCTCTGCTTGTAGGTATCTGTTCCAGTAAGTTGTGCTTTGCTTCATCTACTTGTCCATCTCCGATTTTGGGGGGCAGTAGTTTGCCCTGTGACCTCAGCTCTCTGATAGAGCTAAGGAAGAGTTGTTGATTTTCGGGAAGAGTTCAGCTTTTTCCTTGAGAGGATGGGGGTGATGACTTCCAAGCTCATTACATGCTGACCAGAAACCAGAAGCTCTATTTAAGGGTTTTCAAGAGAGCAAATAAGCCTGTATTTAAAAACTCATCAGCAAAATATCAAATCAAGGCTGATAATCACTTTTTTGTTTTTATTTATTTTTTAAAAGATTTTATTTATTCAGAGAGAGAGAGAGAGAGAGGGAGAGACAGGCAGAGGGAGAAGCAGGCTCCATGCAGGGAGCCCAATGTGGGATTTGATCAGCCTGATGTGGGACTTGATCCCGGGTCTCCAGATCACACCCCAGGCTGCAGGTGGCACTAAACCGCTGCACCACTGGAGCCGCCCACTTTTTTGTTTTTAATACTAGTTAGTTAATATACAATGTAATAATAGTTTTAAGGGGAATAATATAGTGATTCAAAACTTCCATGTATCACCTTGTGTTCATTACAAGTGTATTCCTTAATCCCCGTCCTCTATTTAATCCATTCCCCTCATCCCCTCTGGTAACCATCTGGTCTCTAGAGTTAGAAGTCTGTTTCTTGATTTATCTCTCATTTTTTCCCCTTTGCTTGTTTGTTTTGTTTTTTAAATTCCACATATAAGTAAAATCATATGGTATTTGTCTTTGACTTATTTCACTTAGCATTATACTCTCTAGCTCCATCCATGTCATTGCAAATGGCAAGACTTCATTCTTTTTTATGGCTGAAAAATATTCTGTTGTACACATATACCACATTTTACCCACTCACCAATTGAAAGACACTTGGGCTGCTTCCATATCTTGACTATTATAAATAATGCTGCTGTAAACATAGGGGTGCAAGTATCCCTTTCAGTTAGTATTCTTGTATCCTTTGGGTAAATAGCAGTAATGTGATTGCGAGATCATAAGTAGTTCAACTTTTAATTTTTTGAGGAACCTCCACTCTGTTTTCCAAAGATGCTACAGCAGTTTGCATTCCAACCAAGAATGCAAGAGGGCTCCTTTTTCTCTACATGCTTGTCAACGTATATTATTTCCTGTGGTGTTCATTTTAGCCATTCTGACAGAATGTGAGGTGATAGCTCATTGTGGTTTTGATTTGCATTTCCCTGATGATGAATGATGTTGAGCATCTTCTCATGTTTATTGGCTGTCTGTAGGTCATCTTTGGAGAAATGTCTATTCATGTCTTCTGTCCACTTTTTATTTTTGGATTTTTTTTTTTTTTGGTGGTGGTATGTAAGTTTTTGCATATTTTGAATATTAACCCCTATTGCATGTGTCTTGCAAATATCTTCTCCCATCATTAGGTTGCTTTTTGTTCAGTTGATATTTTCTTTGCAGAAGCTTTTTATTTTGTAGTCTCAATAATTTTATCTTTGCTTTTGTTTCCTTTGCCTCAGGAGATATATCTAGAAAAATGTTACGGTTGATGTCAGAGACATTACTATCTGTGTTCTCTTGTAGGATTTTTATGGTTTTGGGTCCCACATTTAGGTCTTTAATCCATTTTTAGTTTATTTTTGTGTATGGTGTAAGAAAGTAGTCCAGTTTTATTATGTTGCATATAGCTATCCAGTTTTCCCACTTGTTGAAGAAACTGTCTTTTTCCCATTGCATATTCTTGCATCCTTTGTTGAAGACTATCTATATAATTGTGGGTTTATTTCTGGGTGCTCTATTCTTTTAACCTATGTGTCTGTTTTTGTGCCAGTGCCATGCTGTTTTGATTACTACAGGTTTGTAATAAAACTTGAAGTCTGGAATTGTGATATTTCCAGTTTTGTTCTTCTTTTTCAAGATTGCTTTGTCTATTCAGGGTCTTTTATGGTTCCATATTAATTTTAGCATTGTTTGTTCTAATTCTGTAAAATGGTATTGATATTTTGATAGAGATTGCATTAAATCTGTAGATTGTTTTGGGTAATATAGACATTTTACCAATATTTGTCCTTCCAACTCATGAGCTTGGAATGTCTTTATATTTTTTTTTGTGTTGCCTTTGGTTTCTTTTATCAGTGTTTTATAGTTTTCAGAGTACAGGTCTTTTACCTCTTTGATTAAGTTTATTCCTAGGTATTTTATAGTTTTGGTGCAATTGTAAATGGGATTGTTTTCTTAATTTCTCTTTCTGCTGTTGATTATTAGTGTATACATTATTAATATACAGAATTAGTGTATACATTATTGTATAGAATTAGTGTATAGAAATATGGATTTCTATAGATTATCCTATGACTTCACATTTATCAGTTCTGGTAGTTTTTTATGGGCTCTTTAGGGTTTTCTATGTGTAATATGTCATCTGCAATTAGTGAAAGATTTACTCTTTCCTTACTGATTTGAATCCTTCTATTCTCTTTTTGTGTCTAATTGCTGTGGCTAGGACTTGCAGTATTATGTTGAATAAAAGAGAGGACATTCTTGTCTTTTCTTGCTCTTAGAGGAAGAGCTTTGTTTTTCACCAATGAGCATAATGTTAGCTTTGGTTTTCTTCATATGTGGCCTGTATTATTTTGAGTTATGTTCCCTCTAAATTTACTTTGTTGAGGGTTTTTAAGAATGGATGTTGTACTTTGCTAAATGCTTTTTCTGCATCTATTGAGATGAACATATGGTTTTTATCCTTTTTCTTGTTGATGTGATGTATTATGTTGGTTTGCAAATATTGAACCACACTTGCATCCTAGGAATAAATCCCACTTGATCATGGTGCATAGGTTTTTTTTTTAATGTATTGTTAGATATGATTTGCTAGTATTTTTGTTGAGGATTTCTGCATTTATCTTCATCAGAGATATTAGTCTGTAGTTATCTTTTTTGTGGTGTTTTTATCTTTGGTATCATGGTAATGCTAGCTTCATAGAATGAATTTGGATGTTTTCCTCCCTCTTCTACATTTTGGAATAGTTTGAGAAGGATAGATATTAATTTTTCAAATTTTTGGTAGAATTCATCTGTGAAGCCATTTGATACTGGACTTTTTTTGTTGGGAGTTTTTTGATTACTGATTTTGATTACTGATTGGTGATAATTGGTCTGTTCAAATTTCTATTTCCTCCTGCTTCAGTTTTGGTAGGTTATGTTTCTGGGAATTTATCCATTTCTTCTAGGTTGTCTAATTTGTTGGCATATAATTTTTTATAATCTCTTGCACTTGTTTGTATTTCAGTTGTGTTGGTGGTTATTTCCCTTTTGTGATTTTGATATCCCTCCCTCTCTCCTTCCCTCCCTCCCTCTTCCCCCCCTCCCCGCCCCCACTCCCCTCCTCTCTCTCCTCCCTTTCCCCCCTCTTTTTTCTGATGACTCTGGCTAGGAGTTTTATCAGTTTTTTTTTTTTTATTTTTTTATTTTTTTATTTTTTTATTTATTTTTTTTTTATTTATTCATGATAGGCACACAGTGAGAGAGAGAGAGGCAGAGACACAGGCAGAGGGAGAAGCAGGCTCCATGCACTGGGAGCCCGATGTGGGATTCGATCCCGGATCTCCAGGATCGCGCCCTGGGCCAAAGGCAGGCGCCAAACCGCTGCGCCACCCAGGGATCCCGAGTTTTATCAGTTTTATTGATATTTTCAAAGAACCAGCTCCTGGTTTCATTGATTTATTTATTTCTATTTGATCTGTTTCATTTCTATTTATTTAGTTTCTCTTTCATTTATTTCTGCCCTCATCTTTATTTCTTCTACTGATGTTGGGTTTAATTTGTTCTCCTTTTTCTAATTCCTTTAGGTGTAAGGTTAGGTTATTGATTTGAGTTATTTCTTCTTGTGGTAGGTCTGTATTGCTATAAACTTCCTCCTTAGAACTGCTTTTGCTGCATCCCCAAAATTTTGGACATTGTGTTTCCATTTTCATTTATTTCCATGTATTTTTTGATTTCTTGGCTGACTCATTCATTCACTGTTTAGTAGTGTATTATTTAACCTTCATGTATTTGTGTTCTTTCCAGATTTTTTTCTTTTGGTTGATTTCTAGTTTCATAGCATTGTGGTTAGAAAAAATGCATGGTATATCTTTAGTCTTACTCAATTCTGTGGTGTCCTATAGTACAATGTCCCCTGTTTACCGGAACCTGCTGTTTCAGGGGTATATCATATGTAACCCTGCTGTTGTGGCTGAGCTACATTTGCTTTCAGTCATGTACAATGGTGTTCTTTGTCTGTTGTGGTCACGGTTTGGCTCCTGTGTTGCTAACGGGCCAGTCTGGGTCACCTTGGCTTGAGTTGGGTCAGACTACGCATGTGCTACGTTGTGGTTGCATGGAACTGCTGGGTGCTCACCCTGTATTGTCTCCTGGCCAGGTGTAGTTGTGATAAGACAGATGTTTGCCTCCAGGCTACTGCTGGGGCTGCAGTCAAACTGGTGTGTGTGGTTACCTTCCCTGCTCTTCACAGGGCAGGGGTCACTTTGGACTGGTGCTGTCCCCTGTTGGAACTGCTTGCACACTGCCAGGCTTATGGTGCTGCTTTGGATGGGTTATTGCCAAGGCCAAATTGGAGGCGTTGAGTCCATAGAAGAGCACAGAGTGGGAGTGCAATATTAGCCAGATTTGTTCAGGTCTGCTGTTGGAGTGGACCTGGCACCAATTTGGAAAACTGCTGATGAGTATTAGAAATGGGTTGTCATCTTGGGAATGGGCACACCTTTAGCAAGCTAAGTGGGGAGTATTTGGGGTGTGGTGGTTTCCACAGGTTTCCATGTGTCTAGGCTGGGAGATGGGGTGCAGGGGGGGAGGGAAATGGTGCCTGCCAGCTCTTTTGTTTCTGGAGAAGTCTCCCAAAGATCCCTGCCCCTTTAGTAGTAGCACATGCTCTGGGATTAGGAGAAGAAATCTCCCTCCTGTTTACCCCAGGCATTTTTCAAACTTCTGCATCTGTGCTGTATCTCAGCAGAGCTATTTGTTGTGCTGTCTCTTTAAGGGCAAAGACTCCAGTTTTCTCTTGCCCTCTGGCCCTCCCAGAGCTGGGCTGCTGATTTTAAGGTTTCAGGTATTAAGCTCCACTGATTGTAAAAATTCATGATGTTAAGTCCCACTGGTTCTTAAAGCCAAATGTTACAGGGATTTGTCTTTCCAGTGTGAGTTCCCATGCCTAGGGTGCTTGGTGTGGGGTCTGCTCCTCTCCTTCCTTTGTGCTTATAGTGGCCACCTCTCCCATGGACAGTTTGGTGGGTCAGCCTTGTTCCCAACCATGCCTCTGTTCTTACCATTTTCAAATGGGCTTTTCTCTGCATTTAGTTATGGAGAGTCTGTTCTGCCAGTCTTTAGGTTGTTTTCTGAGTATTTACACTAATGGGGGTATTACTTAGTTGTATCCAGGGAACTAAGTGGGTTTAGGATCCTCCTATTCGGCCATCTACCCTGACTATCTGACTTTTTGATTCTAGCTAACCTACTGGGTATCAAGTGGTGTGGCTTTGATTTGCAATTTTTAGTGACTAATGATGTTGCTTTATATTATTCTTGTCATATATATATATACATAAGTTTAGAACTTTTGAGAGCACAGTAGAAGTAGCAATCAGTTTTGACTGGACTCTCAGGAAGCCTTTTAAAAGCAAGAGAGATGCTTTTGAATTTTGGTGTCATTGGGTGGTTATTGTGCTTTGCTCATCCTCCATACCACCTCATTCCAGTGAATACTCTTCCTGAGTGCCTATTCTTTATTAAGCTTGATAGGTCATAAACAAATCAAACTTAAGTCTGTTCTCTGGGAACTTATATATCAGTAGCCTAAATCAAATCATCCTTGTAAAATAGCACATGAGTGAGTCAGGATAGAATGTGTATGCTTCTTCCTGCCTTCTTCTGTCTCATGTCTCTTGTTTCTTCTTATTTGCTAATTTATAGTAGAGATGCCAAGCACCAGCTGATTAGCTATTACCTCTATAGATCATGTGGAAGCATCTAGAGCTTTATTCCCAATATGGTAGCTACTAGCCACCAGTACCTATTTAAATAAATTCACTTTCTTAGTTGCATTTGTCACATTTCAAATCCTCAGCAGTTGGATGTGGCTAATACCTTTGGTATTGGAGATACAGAATATTTTTATCTTTGCTAAAAGTTCTGTTGGACAGTACTAGAGATCCAGGATTGTACTACTTTAGAAGAAAACTAATGTTCCTTAAACATATACTGTGCTTCAGGCTCATACTCTTGCTTACTTAATCCTCTCAAAATCTCTCATAATAAGAATCAAGTCCTCAAGAATATAAGTGAACATGCTGAAGTTGCTATAGACTAATTCATCTCAAGTTACATAATAAAAAAGTGGCACAGTTGGGGTTTTAAGTTTTGTGTACCTATCTTCCAAAACTGTGAGAGTTTAAGTCACAAGTACAGAGAGTTGGGTTAATCTTATTTTTTGGTTTATGGCACATTATCAGGAAGGGGCCTTATACAACCAATGTTGATATTTATATATATACACACACACATATATACGCATTTATATATTTATTATTATATATTTATATATTTATTTCCTTTATCCCTATATGTCATTTTCATTCACCTCTCCCCACAGGCAGTCATTTTACTTTAATGTATATCTTTATTTGGGTACATTGTAAAATTCATACTTTGTATTTATGTATTAGAACTTCATGTCTTTTTTTCCTCCTATTAAGCATTGAATTTTTTTAGGATCTAAGCCCAGTGTATATCTAACCTGTTGCTTCTCTTTGGTGTGCTTCTCCATGGCACATCTACTACATTTGTACAGCTGGGGACACTTGTACAGATTCCCTCCAGCTCCTCCCCACAAATAGTACTGGCATTGACAACCTCTTTTTACTGTGTATGAGCATTCCTTTGGGATTTATATACAAGAATGGATTTGCTGGGTCATACTTAATTTTATTAAGTAGCATTTGATTGCTCTCCAGAATGGCTGTATCAGACTATTCCTTCGGTAGCACTTCTTAGACAGTTCCTGTTTTCCTGAGTCCACACCAATGCTTGCCATGACCTGGCTTCTTAATTTTTGCCAGGGTAGTATGTGTAAGATGAGATCTCATTGTCTTTTGCCTGCTATGTTGCTGTGATTCTAGCAAGTTAAAGCACCCTTACTAAACAATGATATTAATCCTCAAGGAATCACCTTGAGGAATACTCACAATTCTGTTGTCATTCTTTCCTTCATCACTCTTGTATCTAACACATCCCCATAGTTTTGACTTATCCTCTGGCCATAATTCTCCCTTCTTTATACCTTACCCTTTGTGGTGGGAAAGATAGGACATTATCTAGTCCCATTCTGTTTTGTTGCTGTGGGAAACGAGTTTTTCTCCTGCTTTATACTAAAACAGAGTAACAGAGGAAGTAATAGATGGTTCAAAGGGTAAGAACAAAGACAGAAACCACATGGTAGTAATGTATTTTTAAAAATCAGCATTCAAGGGGAATCAAGTTAAAGAGGCTGAAAGAATAAGGAATCATGAGACAGGTTGCTAGGAAAAGGGTCAGGTGATATCTAGAGACCTCAGATCCTAAAAGAAGGAGATGATCTAGGAAGGTATATAGCTCTGGGAAATGTAGGGCATAGGGAAAAAGGGAGATTCATTGCAGTTTGGAGAGGGAGGAAGGCAGAGGATATAAGGGTCTAGAATTTTTTTTTTAAGATTTTAATTATTTGGGATGCCTGGGTGGTTGAGTGTCTGTCTTTGGCTCAGAGTCCCGGGATAGAGTCCCACATCGGGCTTCCTGCATGGAGCCTGCTTCTCCCTCTGCCTATGTTTCTCTCTGCCTCTCTCTGTGTCTCTCATGAATAAATAAAATCTTAAAAAAAAAAGATTTTAATTATTCATTTATAGAGAATGAGTTGCAATTGAGTAGGAGGGGAGGGGTAGAGAGAATCTCAAGCCGACTCCGTGTGGAGCCTTACATGGTGCTCAGTCTCACAACCCCGAGATCACAACCGGACCCGAAACCAGGTGTCCGAAACCAGATGTCCAACCTGACTGAGCCATCCAGGCGCCCCAAGGATCTAGGTTTTTTAATACCTTAACATTTAAATACATGTAATAAAACAAATGTATTTTTTAAATATATATACTTGAGTATGAGGTGTCTAAAATGTCCTCTATAAGATTAAGCCAAAAGTTATAGTGTCAGCCCCTGGAGGACTTAAAATATGGGAGCCCAGCTTTTAATTTCTTAAGAAAAGGTGAGTCAGGGAAAATACTTTTACAACATGTAATACTAGAGTTGTGTAGACACTCTAATTCAGTGGTTTGCAACTTCTATCCCTCTCATTCATGGAAGGGGTTCTGATACACTTTTCAAAAACAGTGACTAATGGTTGGATGAGTTCTCTTAGTGTGGTGAGGGGAAGAGATGGAGGAAGAAAAGGTCAACTTTTGAGGATCACACCTACAAAAGAATGAATAAAGTGGTCAAAGACAATGAAATAAACCAAAGAGAAATAGCCCAAAGTATCAGCTCTCCATTTCACTATTGCAGAGCCCCCATTGATTTATCAATGCCTTAGCTTCACCTTTTTGCCCTCCCTCGAATACACCGAATTTAAGGATACTTGATCCACTTTATCTTTCAGTCAGGTCCTCTGAAAACAGCTGCTTTCTGAATTGTTCCCTCTTCGTTTTTGAGGTCAGCAATGGCAATTGCCAGAAATTACAGGCCAAAGGAGAAGGAAAAAGCATGGGGATGTGTGAAGGGAAATGCAATGGCAGGACCAAGGAGTTTGAGGAGCAGGTTAAATTGGTCCTTATATTGTTGCCCTGTCAGACAAGTATTGAAAGCTGGCACTTACAGTCTTGGTTATCATCCCTGAACTTCCCTTATTTTGTACCTTCTTTTGGGGTTCCCAACTTTTGAGTGTAGGAAACTCAGCTAGTCATTTAAGAACTAAGCTGAGAGTCACCTGGGTGGTTCAGTTGGTTTAAGCATCTGCCTTGGGCTCAGGTCTTGATCCCAGAGTCCTGGGATTGAATTTTGCATTGTGTTCCCTGATCAGCAGGGAGCCTGCTTCTCCCTCCCATTGCTCTTGTGCACTCACTCGCTTGTTCTCTCTCTCTCTTCTCTCTCTCCCCCACCCCCAAATAAATAAATAAACAAAATCTTAAAAAAAAAAAAAAAAAAGCTGAGAGGCCAGAGTGGAAAGTTAAGATGGAGAACAGATTTAATCAATGAAGGATGAAAGTAACTACCAATGATGGGAAGCAGAGGGAAGCATCAGCCAAAGCAGTGGTAGTCACAAAGGCTAAAAGGAAACAAAGCTTTTCCATAAAGGCAGTAAATGGTGCTAATAATAGTAGGAATAATCCTTTATGCGTTTCATTTCAGATTAGTGTTCTTTTCCCACTTTGAAGAGTCAAGGATATGACTGCCATTCTTTTGCATTCTAAGAGGCTAGCTTATAGATTGGGAGAGAGACTTCCTTGAGGTCTCCTGGAAGCTGAGAATGGACCTAGGGTTTTGAGTAAATCATTGCTTCTTTCTGTGACAAAATGATGGATACAGGGATGGGAGTACTTGGGACAGGGAGAACATGAAGGAAAAGGAGGTCAAAGGAACAGGAAAACTACATAAGCAGAGTATGTGAAAATTAAGCTACTCTGCCCTTAGTTTGTCTTATAATCTCCACCTCAAATTGTTCCCTTGAATTTTTTTTAAAAATATAGAATCAGAATGTTAGAGCTGCTCTATTCAATCTTCATTTGATTAAAAGCCAAGCGCAATTTTCCAGCTTGAGATATAGGAGGGCCTTGGCAGAAGGTAGAGCCCAAATTGCCTGATGTCTGTGAAAAGAAGGGACTTAGCCTCTTTATGCTGTACTACCTTTTGAAGGCTAACTGGAAATAGATCCAGATCTAGGGAGAAACCGGTGGAAGAAAGAGAAATCAAGACCAGAGCCAAGAAATTAGAATTAGAATCAGCTTGCCACACCAAAGCAGGGAATGACAGCATTCAGGGCTGAGCAGGCTGAGGGCACTGCCTTGGTTCTATATATCAAGTGGTCATGCTAAAGCCTAAGAGACAGATCCATGGGACATATACCAGGACTTGGGGGCTGGACTCCTATGGTTCCTCATTCTTTGGTTGGCTGGGCCAAAGACTTGGGTAAGAGGCAAGAGAAGCAAGCTAGTAGGTAGCCAGCTGCTTGGGATGAAGCAGGGGGCACACAGCTTGGCAGCTGGTTTTTATGAATTGAAAATTAAGAAATATGAGGTCTTAGATTTTATTTTGGCAGAGGAAAAAGTGCCTATTTAAGTATGCTTTATGTCTCTCCTTTTGTTTTTTCACTTTATTTTAGTGATTGCAGTGGTGTTTAGTGAAGAGCCAGCCAGGTGAGGGGTGTTGTCCAGAGGAAGTGCTGGGCGGCAGAGAGCAAGGCATACCGAGGTGCACTGAAAGCACAGGAGTAGGGAGCATTTGCTCCAAAATGAAGATTCCAACGAGCTGTCCAGCTGGGAAGTTTGAAGTTCTCTTCTACTGAGTTCCTCCTTGGGGTGATTGATGGGTCTTGTGAAATTCTGAAGAAAAATGAGAGCTGTGTCTCCAAGAAGGATGTTTCAGTCACATTTCCTCTCTGGAGGCAACCTCCAAAGCTCTCAAAATGCTAAGGCAGAAATAAAATAAAAATGTCACCTTCTTTTTCCCCTCTTTCAGTCTTCCTGTGACTAGGCAAATTCCTGCTTATTCAAGCTAGTTTCCTCTGCCTGCTACTTAGAATCACAGGAGAGCTAGCCCACTCTAGGAAAGTCTCTATTTCTTGTTTTCTGTGTAAGGAATGAACAGGAATTTGGTCAGGATTCCCTGACTCTTGTTCCCAGACTGACTCAACATTCCCTCTGTTCCTAGGATGCAAGTGTGGTGTATGTGATCCCAGGGCAGCCCTAGAGACATACGGGGGAATCATCCTGGATGCTGTTAGCTTTCTTTAGTGGGTCTTCTAAGACAAGCTAAAGTCATCCTTGAGGAAAAAGAGTTCCTTAAACTGAAGCATAAATCAGAAGGGGGTCGTGCAAATAGTCTCATCTGTATTCCTTAGCTGAAAGGGATAGCATGTGGAGAGCTCATATGTGTATGTGTTTCAGGTCTTTAATCTGCCACCCATGTATGTTCTCCTGAGTCACTTCTTGGAGATAGGGCAGATATCTTCTTCTCAACCCTTTGGGATACCCAGTTACTTTCTGTCACCCAAAGGACAGCTCCAGCCTTCCTCCCATGTCCTAAGAATAAAAACAAAACAGAATGAAAAAGTTCCACAGGTTATCTCAAACAGGCCAGTATCTGAACCCTTCATGACAGTTGAGTGATGCTCTGCAAAGCTTCTCTGAATTGCTGAGCTGAATGTCTGAGGTTAGATTAAAGACTGGAGAAGCCCAAGAAAAACTAAAGCCATAGTTATAAGACTGTCACCCTCTTGTAAGCCATGGAATTAGTGATATTTTTAAAATTTTTTTTAAAGGATATGTTTTTTTGTTTTTATTATTTATTTATTTATGATAGTCACACAGAGAGAGAGAGGCAGAGACATAGGCAGAGGGAGAAGCAGGCTCCATGCACCGGGAGCCTGACGTGGGACTCGATCCCGGGTCTCCAGGATCACGCCCCGGGCCAAAGGCAGGCACTAAACCGCTGCGCCACCCAGGGATCCCATATTTTTAATTTTTAATTATCGATAGTGACTCAGTAATTTAAGTGAATAATCACCTGAAACATAAATGCAACTTAGAAGGAAATATTGAGAAATTTGAGATGTTAAACTAGAGTTTTAAGATTGGATTTATTCAGTCAGAATAATTGCATTAAATGAGACTGAATTATTCATTTACCAAATGTGAAATCTGACCCTCTTCACACAAACCTATACACACACATGCACCCGTCTGTTTATATTTTATTAATCTTGAGTCTTGTAAATTTCCTCCTGGATTTGTTCCCTGTATGCAAATAATGAGCCTTTAAGCCCAGTCAGGTAAGATGAAACATACGCTGCCTACTGCATTTATTTAGGACTGTGTCCAAAGAGTGGTCTTTCTAAAAGTAGAGTTGTCCTAATCCCCTCAGTGATTCTTTGGGATTGTTGGAGATGATTACTATTAACTTTATGTTGTAGGTAAGGGACAGCAGTTCAGAGGGGCTCAGAATGTTTCTAAGATGAGATGGTATCCTTCAAAGTAAATGTCATATGGACTAGGTATAAAACTTGAAAGTAGAGAAGAATACTTGCCCAGAACTGGCATCTTACTCATGTGCTGGGGCAGAGGTGTTGGGTTTACCTTCTTTTAAAGGACGACCTCATCCAAAGCATAGAGAAGCCTCTGAGTGCAGGCTGAGGTGCTTCTCCGGAAGACCAGAGAACATACCCTGGTGCATGGCATGTGAGACCTAAGTTTTGCACAGTGCTTGCTTGCTGCATGCCAGACCATAAATAACCAAGACAAGTGGACTCTTCCCATATACTCTACCTGTTGTCATCTTGTCCAGTTGGTTGATAACATAGATAGAGCTAAAGCAAGCCGCTTAAGGTTCTCTTAACATCAAGTAAACGGCCTGGAGGAAAGCCCAAAGTGGAGACTAATCATATTTCCAGAGAGCTTTGGCAACCACCTATTATAGAAGATTGTGGCATGATGTCTACTGTCTGCTGCCTACCCCCATTCATATTTATTCATTGTGTAGGTTAAGTGGGAATAAGCATCTGAAGGCAAAAGGATGGTGAATTTTAGGTTCTTTGGTTTGTAATTAACTTACAGGGCTACTAAGAACTGATTTATGTGAGTTGTGATACAGAAACTAAGTAACTCATTTGCATCTTTGCCTTACATTCTCCAGGCAAATGCCTCCAAGGGCATTTGTGGATCACCTTTGGTACTTGCCAGTGACTTTAGAGAAGGAAGGTTTTGTCTAATGCTTGCTCCTTCCTTAAAGGGACCCTACTGAAACACTTTTTCTGCACTGTAATTCTTCTCTGAGCTCTTCAGTTTTGTATATTTTCCCATAGCCCTTTGTTCACGCCTCCTTTGACCACATATTTGGTTATTCACAAATGTGTGTTTCCTCCATTGAATTTTAGGATCTTTAAGAACAGGCTTCATATATTGATTTTTTTTTTTTTTTTTGTACTCAGAATCTAGAAATAGTAGGCATTCAGTGGTTTATGCTGATTGAAAAAGGTTTATATAAAGGAAAGCCTATACAATTTAGTATTACCATTATGAAGTACTGTTATCCCCGCACATAAAGTTGAGGTATTTTTCCAGATTTTGTAAAGGACCTCATGCTTACGAGAAAGTAAGTTTTGTATCCAAGCACACTTTAAACAGGGTTTCATCATATGTGAAACAACTGATCAAACTTCATTAGCTTCTCACAGCTTCTACTCTGGGTTCCTTTATCTGGGAAGCAGAAAGTGATCTTACAAAAGGAGCATGGACTTTAGAACTGACTAGATGGATGACTTGGGTAAGCTGTCTGCCTTCCCCTGTATTCCTTTCCTCAGCTATAAAAAAAAAAAAAAAAGGATGATTACAATTCCCTTGCACGGTTCTAAGACACATGTTTGGGCATTGTCTTTTATGCCTTCATACCTTCATCATTTCCCACATAGATGTTTCACTGGGAATGATTATGCTTTCTTTCAAGCCATTTTCCACACTGGTGTTTGTGGAATATAGATCTCAACACTTTCCTGTAATTTAGTACTTCTTTATCACCTCCAGGATAAAAGTCAGATTTTTTTTTTTTTTAACCATGGTATAGAAGGCTCTGGCTCCTGTTTTATTTTTCAACACTGTTTTTCTGCTTTCATGTTTATTACTCCGGGAAGCAGACATCAGCATGGAACTAGAAATGCAAAAGATTTCATGCCTGTGGAAAGCAGTGGGGAAAGGGAGTAGGAATAGGCAGGGAAGTCCCTGTGGTTGGCAAATGGGGAGTCTTGCTTAGGTATTGGCTAGAACTGCCTGATGAGAGCATAACTTCGCTTGAAAGTTGAGGTAGATCCTAAAGACACTCATAGCTAGTAGTGTCAGCTAACTGTACTCTTTGAGGCAGATTCTCTTGAATAAGTCTGAACAGCCACATACCTCATGACTACTGGAGTCCACTTTGTATTCTCTCCTTTGCCATTTTAGGTTCTTTCAGCAATCATTCAACAAATAGGAGTGCCCACTTTGTGCCCATAACCGAGCTTGTTGAGCAAAACCAGGCTTCTCTGGAGCCTATAGCCTAGGCTAGGAAATAAATGCTAGTCATATATTTACATTGACAGATATATACAGAATGCAGTGAGTGCTCTGAAGGAAAGGAAGCTTGTTTTATGGGAGTAGGTGATAAAGCAACCTGAATTCCTCGAATTCATATATAGTCCCTTGCTTTTTATACTTGTTTTATGGGAGTAGGTGATAAAGGAACCTGAATTCCTCGAATTCAGTATATAGTCCCTTTTTATATTTTGTGTGCTGTCCTTCTGCCATAATATCTTATCCCTGCTTCTTTACCTAGCCAACATCTTCAATAATAACACCCATAAACACAGAGTGACCACATGTCCACCTTGTTACACCATGTTCCACTCAGTCCCTTTTGTTCCATTGTAATTGTTAGCATCACTCTCATGCTCAAAATGTCCCAGTTTGGATGTTAGGGGGTCATTTATTTGTCAAAAATTTACATTATTACATTATTTGCATTTTATACAAATTATTCCCTTAATTTTCACTATAACTTTGGAATAGTAACTACCTTTTACCAGTTTTATAGTGTGGAAAGTGAAAGGTTAAATAACTCAATCAAGGTCACAGAGCAAGTGGTGCTGGGCTTTAAACCCAGGAAGTCTGGCCCTGAGCCTGGTCCTCTCAACCACCAGGCTGTTTTGCCCTTTACAAGGCTTTACATTAGAAGCCGGCTTCTGATGTCCTGTTCCTCTTAACATGGCCTGGTTGTTACCTGTGTGATCCCTTCATACTTTGTACAGTGTGGGAATACTGGACAGTTTCTCACTCCTCATTCTACTCTGCCTCCAGTACCACATACATATTGAGAATTCAGTAAATGAATGACTGGATTGAGGCAGGTGAGAACATTATCAGTTGTGTACCACATGGACCGTTAAACTGGAAGAGTAATAGTACTCCTTTTTAGGTATTTTCCTCTTTATCTAACATTTAGATATTATTTACCTTCTCTTATTTTAATACTGTCCCCAGATCTACTCAATTATGAGCACTATGGACTAAAAAAGGACGTCTTTGCAAAAAGTATATTCCATATTTCTTTGTTTTGTCTAATTTCCCTTGTGTCACATTCATTGGGCATTATGTTTCTCTTCATGTCCCTGAAGTAATATTTGTAGAGAGTTCTAACCCAGAGGACATTCCAAAGACGGTGATATTTCTGGACTTGTTATAAAAGAATATATAGTTTTAGAAAAAGACCACATTTTGCATTTTGCTAAGGGACTTTCAAAGGGAAAAGGATAGTTGAATAATTGGGACATGATTTATTTATTTATTTATTTTACCTTGACTCTATTGCTTTCCCTTCTTAGCTTCCACAGGGGCAGGTCCTGAGGTAATATAAAAAGGAGACAGGAAATAATTCTAAAAACTTCATGCTATCTTTGTATTCATGGTTAGGATCCTCCTAAAAAATAAAATTTCTTGATACTGAAGATAAAGCTCTTGACTAGTCATATGGAGCATAGAAAAGACATTTGATAGATTACTCTTCACCCAGGAAGCCTTGTCATCTATACAATTCATACCCCAGTATCATGGAGAATCATTCGATTTATAAACATTTCATAGATTTATTTTTTTTTTAATTTTTTTTTTAATTTTTATTTATTTATGGTAGTCACACAGAGAGAGAGAGAGGCAGAGACATAGGCAGAGGGAGAAGCAGGCTCCATGCACCGGGAGCCCGACGTGGGATTCGATCCCGGGTCTCCAGGATCGCGCCCTGGGCCAAAGGCAGGCGCCAAACTGCTGCGCCACCCAGGGATCCCCCATTTCATAGATTTAAAAAAATTACTAGGAATTTTAAACTGATAAAAACCAAAGAGACCATGAACTGCGTTTTTATTTTTTTTTTTCTCTCCATGAACTGCGTTTACCCAGCTTCAGCTTTTACCTGCATTGTATCAATTTTATAACCAGACCTGCCTATCTGAGTCATGAATGTGAGGCTCCTGGTCAGTTGGTTTTTCTTCTAATGCTTAGTTTCCCTTTGCTTAGTCTCCTTTTACTTTCACTGAAAAGGTCAATCTGTTAGACCTGTTTTAGCCACTCTTCCCTTTTGTCCCCACTCCAGAAAAGAAATGACCTTACATCATGGTTTGGAGCAGGATGCTGTGAAGTTACTTTATCCTGAAATGGTGTAGACACCCAGGAGCTCTCATATCATAGGAAAACAAGGGAGGCAGATAAAGGCAATTCCAGTCAGAATGATGAAGGCATCAGAGCTGCACTTTGAAGGATTATTAGCTTTTGGAGTTTTTGGGTGGATGACAAATCACAATTATTCTTTTTTTAATTATAAGGATGAGAATGAACATAGTGAACAGTTTGATATGCTTACTACATTCCAGGTCCTGTTCAATATTAAACTTTACCTATATTATTTCATTCTCACAGCAGCCAAGGTGAGGTATAGGGAGTGTTAACATCCCCATTTTACAGATGAGGACCTGAAGCACAAGGAAGTTAATTCACCCATGGGTATATAGCACAAGGGAAATAGAAGTTCAGACATTCATGTTCATAAAGTAGGTGTGAAGGTCATGGAGACCAACTTATTGGTTGGTCTTTATTAAAGAAACATTAGTGCAAGAGGTAAAGGGCTTCTCCTGGACACACAGCTAGTACATGGCAGGGTTGAGACTCATATCCAAGAACCCTAACTTGAGCCTGCTGTGTTTCATTTGTGCCACTCAGCTGTCTCCTCTGCTGGAATCACCTAGAGGTCTCATGATATCAGTACTCTAACCTTTCAGCTTTTGTTAGTATTGATTCTTACTGTCTTCTTCCCTTCAGGAATATTTAATTTTTTAAAATCCTAACTCTACAAATTATTGAACTTTGCAAGCATTTAGAGAGTACAGCCAATTCAAGACATGGTGCAAAAGTCAGTGTAAAATTGGGGAAAATCTCCTGCCTCCTTATATGAAACTCTAAATATAAAATGAATTGTTCTTAATCACTTTTTTTCATTTCCTCCACAAAAAGCCTTAAAAAAGTGAAGGATGTCTAAAAGATACTTTCTTTCTCTGCCATCAAAGGCATTGAACACTGTGGTGCTTATTTGCATATTACTTAACGTTTATAATAGAAAAGGCATATTACGTAAAAATTCAGAGGCTACGACAAGAGATGGGAATATAGTTATAAGAATTTCCTTTTTTTAAAAATGCAAGTTACTATATACTCATGGGTTTTTATTTATTTACTATATTACAGTCAATAATCATTCTTTTTTGACCAAATTTGGCCATCAGAAGCCTCTTAAATCTGATTCCTATGTGCATTTTTTTTTTTTTAATAGAAAGTGTGTACATGTGTGCCAAGCATTGGTGGGGGGAGGCAGAGGGAGAGAATCTTCAAAATCTTCAGGCATACTCCCTGCTGTCTGCTGATATGGAGCTGGATGCGGGACTGGATCCTGTGACCCATGAGATCATGACCAGAACCAAAACCAAGATCCGGATACTTAATTGACTGAACCACCCAGGTGCCCCTGATTCCTGTGTCTTTTTGATATAATCTCATTAGTCTTTCTTTTCTTTTCTTTTCTTTTCTTTTCTTTTCTTTTCTTTTCTTTTCTTTTCTTTTCTTTTTTTCTTTTCTTTTCTTTCTTTTCTTTCTTTTTTCTTTTCTTTTCTCTTTTCTTTTTTTCTTTTTTGCTTTCTGTGACAATAAGATATCCCCAAAAGATGTTTTATGTTCTTGCCAGAATTTTTTTTTTTTTTTTTTTTTTTTTTTTTTTTTTTTTGGTTTGGTGTGTAAGCTTAGAGCAGTTTAGATTATTTGGATTTTAGAACTCCTTGAGAAACTTGAAATCCATTATTTAGATTACTGCAAGTTGGGATTTTTAAAAACAGAAGTTTGACCTGTAGGAGCAATATTTTTAAAGTAAAGTGAAACTTTATCTGGGAAATGGAATTTACAAGTTTTCTAAATCAAAGGTTTACTAACTTCATCATTTCTCTTTTTTCAACTTTGATTCATTTCTCTGTCGAGAGAAGAGAAAGAACAATTGCTAACTAAGGAAATTTCACATGAAAAGAAATGGAAAGAATTTTCAGATACTGATCCTGTCCAGAGAGTGGTGAGAGGGATGGCATACCAAATGTTCTCTGTCCTTCGTGGTCTTCTTTGCTATCTAATCAAGAGGCCCTCCTTCCACTCCACCCTGGCCTCTCCACTGTTGACTAGAGATACAAGGAGCTATTTACTTCAGAGCCAGACATGCCTGGAGTCACATTGTAGCTCTCTCCTTACTAAATCTCTGTAGCATTTGAGGTTTTTTTTCCCCCAGCTATAAAGTGAAGCAAAATCACTCTTACAAGCTGGAAATGAGGATGAAATGACAAATTCTACATAGTACAAGTACAGGACCTGTGAAGCACAGCAATTGTTCAGTAGTTGTTGAATTCCCTCTACTTTGTATTAATTATACTTACACATGCAATATGAGTCTGCCTCATTTCTCTAAACTTTATTGTTAAATATAACACAACTACAAAAACTGCATAAAACCAACAGTTTAATGAAGTGAGCATTCTTTTAGCATCATCCATCTGAAACAGGTCTCCTCTGACTCCGTTGGATAACGTATACTCTGTGGCAGATCAGGACTGTCCTGATGTAAAATGGATAATTCTATAACAGTTTCCACCAGCATAAGTCACAGATGGTAATGAAAGGAGACCTTTCATAGCTAAATTAAGTTGGCCCAAATCCAGCAAAGATCTTGTTAGCATAATGGAGATTTTATTGTCCACTATAGTATAGTTTGGGTTCCCTTCTATGGTTGTGGAAAGACTGGCCCGCTTTGCAGTTTTTAAATCACAGAATGACTAGGAAAAACGCAGACATTTAAAATCCTTTTACTTGTCCAGAAATCTCAAATTCCCACTGTAAAAGGAAATTTGGAATGTCAGGAATCTGAGGAGGAGGAGCATTGGTGCTATTTGGCTGATACAATGGCAGTCACCGAATATAAGGTACAATCCTGATGCAGATGTTGCTGACTCACCCTGGTCTTCCTCTTCCCTGGGCTCCTCCCTTGGAGGGAGGAGCTTTGGCTGTGCGTCCCTTTTGCTGTGACTCTATCTCCTTGACCTGCTCCCCGTTCTCTAGGTCTTTGAGTTGGATAGAAAGCCTGATGAGTTCTGAACATTGATTCCAGGAGTTCTTTCATCCTTTCCCATTCCACGTCGACTCATCTCTCTGATTCCCAGTTTGGATCTGGTAACCCTGCAGGATAAATCTGATAACTATCTCCAGGCTCAATGCCTTGGGAACACAGGAGGTTGCAGCTTGCTCTGTTGCCCAGCCCTGACCTAGGAGATTAGTCACTGACTTGAAGTTAACCAAGGAAATGTCTCCAACACCCCCCCCCCCCCCCGCATTCTGTTCTCATTTGATTTTATTTGAGTAGTATTATGTTTGGTTGCTGGCCCTTAAGAGATGTCCTAAAGCTATAGTGTTATGAAAGTTAGCTCTTGACCTTGCATTGTGGAAGCAAGTGAGAGAAGCCTGGCTTCTGTCATTAAGATTGGTTGTTCCAGGTCCACACTTCTTGCAGTTCCTGACATTGCTGGTTAGCTTGCTCTGGACTTTGTCTCTTTACAGAGAAAAGCCTTGGGTTTGCTGTTGTTTTGCCTAGCCATCATATAGCAGGTCAGGTCATTGCCTATTTTGTTATTAGAGTTAAGGTCTAACTAGCTGGTGTCTTTGAGAAATAATACCTTTGTTAGAGGTAGAAAGGCCACTCTCAATAGAGAACTTTCAGAGAGCTACAGATAAATATAATTTTGGTATTGTACCAATTTGATGAAGAGAGAAAGATTGATATTAGAGTGTTGAAGTTGACTTTAGGGCTTTCTTTTTTGATTAGGGCCCAAGTATTTTAGCCCATGGTAGGCCTTTGAGGCAGAAGGATGGCCATAGTCCTTGCTCTTGAGATATTTCTAGTCTTATTGGATTACAACAATTGCAAGGGATCTGAGAAAGGTGCTCTGGGACAGACAGCATATACTGCAAGATTGTCGGAGGGCAGGAAAGGCCTCACAAACATGATAGGGCTTATTAATGAACCCCTTTTGTGTTATCTTGCTGTTTTTTACCTTCGTAAAATGATGTTCATCTTTGCACATTAGACTGAATTTTTTAGGATACGTTAAGTTAAATTATTGGTTAAGTACATGAAATTTTAATAAACCATCTTTAGAATGCTTCCGAAAAGCTGACTCCAATCATGTTTGCTCTAGGAAGGACTGTGGGAGATTGTCTGTTTCAGTATGTCCACCAACACTAAGTGTTACTATTAAAAGAAACTGTTTTGTAGATTCATAGATAAAACATGGTATCTTAATTTTTATTTCTTTGATTACCTGAGAAATTTAGTTTTTCCATATACTTGCATTCTGTTACTATTGTTTTGGCTTATTCTGCACCTTGGATCCTTTTTGCATACTGAGTTCCCTTATTAACATGAGTGCTGGAGCAATCATTGTTTATAACTAACTGCAAACTCAAATGAAGGACAGCCTTATAGATTTGCTGATTAGACAATAGCTTTTTTTAAAAAAAGATTTATTTGGGTGCACACATAAGAGGGTTGGGAGGGGCAGAGGGAAAGGGAAAGAGAAAATCCCAAGCAGGCTCCCCGCTAACCATTGAGCCTGATGTGGGGCTCCATCCCAGGACCCTAAGATCAGGTCCTGAGCCGAGATCAAGAGTAGGATGCTCAACTGACTGAGCCACCCAGGCACCCCTAGATCAGTAGCTTTTATTGTCTATTTAATGAACATCTGTTCTAACCTTCTGTTCCTTATTTTTTCTAACAGTTACTGATGATGGTGCACAATATGCTTTAGTAAGTCATTAAGAAATCTATTTGATGGTTGGGATACTCTCAACTTATTCACTACCAACTTCTTAAAACTTTTTGGCCTGAAGAAGACTGTAAGAGAGCATCAGGTTCATTTTTCTGCCATTATGCAAGCTTAATCAGACCATCCTGGAGGAGGCAGTAGAGAGAAAGCACTAGATTAAGTCTGAAGACTTGGTTTTGGATCCTTTCCCTTTGAGTAAGATCCTTTTGGCCAAGCCAAACCTCTCTGAGCTTTAGATTCTCTGTCTGTAAAATGGGAATAATCCAACTTTACTCAACATAAAAGCTGTTTTTTTTTTTAAAGGGGAAATACATAAAATACTTTGTAAAGTTTTATAAAATATATAAATTTAAGGTATTAATAGGATTTATCTTGTTTATCTCATTAAGGAATTTCATGAAAATAAATACTGATTAAATTGAGTATTTTATATATGGCCTTCTGGTTATGGACCCCAGAATCTTAATACAAAGCTTGGCTAATATCTGAAAGAGCATACTCTTGTCATTTTTTCTATACCTACCTAATTTTTTTCTAAAAACTCTGATAAAGAGTTGATTCTCAAGGTGCCTGGGTGGCTCAGTCAGTTAAGTGTCTGCCTTTGGCTCAGGTCATGATCCTAAGGTCCTGGGATCAAGCCCTGCATCGGGCTCCCTCCTCAACAGGGAGCCTGCTTCTCCCTCTGCCATTCCTCCTGCTGTGATGTATCTCAAATAAATAAAATCTTAAAAAAAAAAAAAAGTTGATTCTCTGATTTGAGAGACCTCTAAAAAACATCATAGAGCAATGAAACTAAGATCTGGTTCTTTGTTTTTTTGTTTTTGTTTTTGTTTTTAATTGGATCTGGTTCTTTGAAAAGATAAAATTGATGATCCTTTAGCCAGACTCACTAAAAAAAAAAAAAAAGAAAAAAAACCCCTCCAAATCACAAATGAAAGAATAACCAACATGACAAATACAAACATTTTTAAGAGAGTGTATTATGAAAAGTTACATGCCAACAAATTGGACAACCTGGAAGAAATGGAGAAATTCCTAGAAACATAACCAAAACTGAAGCAGGAAGAGACAGAAGATTTGAACAGACCAATTACCAGCAATGAAATTGAATGAGTAACAAAAAACTCTAACAAACAAAAATCCAAGGCCAGATGGCTTCACAGGTAAATTCTACCAAACTTTTAAAGAGCTAATACCTGCTCTTCTCAAACTATTTCAAAATATAGAAGAGGAAGGAAACTTCCCATATTTATTCTGAGTTCAGCATTACCCTGGCACCAAAGATAAAAACATCACAAAAAAAAGAACTACATACCAATATCTCTGATGAACATAGATGCAGAAATCCTCAATACTTATAAAATCAACAATACATTAAAAAGGTATCCATCACAATCAAGTGGGATTTATTCCCAGGATGCAAGAGTGGTTCAGTATTCACAAGTCAAAATGATACATAAACAAGAGAAACAGTAAGAACCATATGTTTATTTCAATAGATACAGACAAAGCATTTGACAAAGTACAAGATCCATTTATGATAAACCTGCAACAAAGTAGGTTTAGAGGAAGCATATCTCAACATAATAAAGGCCTTAGATGAAAAACCCATGGCGAACATCATCCTTAACCGGGAAGAATTGAGTGTTTTTCCCCTAAAGTTAGGAACAAGACAAGGAGGTCCATCTCACCACTTTTATTCAACATAGTACTGGAAGTCTTAGCCACAGCCATCAGACAACAACAACAAAAATATAAGGCATCCAGATTGGTAATGAAGAAGTAAAGGTTTCACTATTTTCAGTTGATGTGATAACTATATATATGTGTGTGTGTGTATGTGTGTATATATGTATATATATAAAATCTGAAAGACTCCACCAAAAAACTACTAGAACCAGTAAATCAGTAAACTCGTAGGATATAAAATCAATGTACAGAAATCTTTTTGCATTTCTATACACTAATAATGAAGCACCAGAAAGAGAAATTAAGAAAATAATCTAATTTACAATTGCACCAAAAATAAGAAGACACCTAGAAATAAACCTAACCAAAGGAGGTGAAAGACTTGTACTCTAATATCTTTAAAACATTGATCAAAGAAATGGAAAGATATTCCATGTTCATGAGTGGGAAGAACAAATACTGTTAAAATGTCTATACTACCCAAAGTAATCTACAGATTTAATGCAATCTCTATCAAAATTATAACAGCATCTTTCACAGAACAAACAATCCTAAAATTACTATGGAACTATAAAAGACCTCGAATAGCCAAAGCAATCTTTTTTTTTTTTTTTTTTTTTTTTTTAGCCAAAGCAATCTTGAAAAAGAATAAAACTGTACGTATCACAATTCCAGACTTTATTTTTTTATTTTTATTTATTTTTATTTTTTTTATTTTTAAAATATTTTATTTATTCATGAGAGACAGAGAAAGAGGCAGAGACACAGGCAGAGGGAGAAGCAGTCTCCAATGCAGGGAGCCTGATGTGGGACTCGATCCCGGGACTCCAGGATCACGACCTGAGCTGAAGGCAGCACCAAACCGCTGAGCCACCCAGGCTGCCCAATTCCAGACTTTAGATTTTATTATAAAGCTATAGTAATCAAAGCAGTATAGTACTGGCACAAAAATAGACACATAGATCAATGGAATAGAATAGAAAACTCATAAATAAAGCCACAGCTATATGGTCAACTAATCTTTGATAAAGAGGAAAGACTAATGGTAGAAGACCGTCACTAACAAATGGTATTGAGAAAACAGGTTAGCTACATGCAACAGAATGAAACTGGATCACTTATACCATACACACAAACAAAACCTCAAAATGGATTAAAGTTCTAAAATTGGGACCTAAAACCATAAAAATTGTAGAACAGAGCACAGGCAGTAATTTCTCTGACCTTGGCTATAGCAACATTTTTCTAGATATGTCTCTTGGGGCATAGGAAGGAAACAAAAGCAAAAGTAAACTGTGCCTACATCAAAATAAAAAGCTTCTGCACAGCAAAGGAAACAACAAAACTAAAAGGCAACTTAGGAATGGGGAAAAATGACATATGCAAAATTACATATTCAATAAAGGGTTAGTATCCAAAATCTAGAGAGAGCTAATAAAACTCAACACCCCCAAACCAAATAATCCAATTAAAAAATGGACTGACTGGGGCACCTGGCTGACTCAGTCAGAGGAACATGTGACTCTTGATCTTGGGATCATGAGTTTGAGCCCCACATTGGGTGTAGGGATTACTTATTTAAAAAGGCGGGAGATATGAACAGACATTTCTCCAAAGAAGACATCCACGGGGCAACAGGCACATGAAAAGAGGTTGTTATCACTCACCAGGGAAATGCAAATTGAAACCACAATGAGGTATTGCCTCATATCTGTCAGAATGGCTAAAATCAGTAACAAGAAACAGCAGGTGTTGATAAGGCTGTGGAGAAAAAGGAACCCTTGGGCACTGTGGTAGTACAAACTGGGGCAGCCACTATGAAAAATAGTATGGAGGGTTCTCAAAAAGTTAAAAATAGAACTACCATATGATCCAGCAATGACACTACTGGGTATTTAGCCCCAAGATATAAAAGCACTAATTCAAAGGGATACATGCACCTCTATGTTTATTGCAGTATTATATACAATATCCAAACTATGGAAGCAGCCCAAGTGTCCATTGATTGTGTGTGTGTGTAATGGAGTATTAAGTCATAAAAAAGAAAATCCTGTCATTTTCAATGACCTGGATGGAGCTAGAGAGTATAATACTAAGTGAAATACATCAGAAAAAGACAAATACCATGATTTCACTCATATGGAATTTAAGAAATAAAACAAATGGACAAAGGGGGGAAAAAAGAGAAAGGCAGACCAAAAAACAGACTCTTAACTACAAAGAACAAACTACTGGTTACCAGAGGGGTAGGTGGAGGTGGGGATTAAGGAGCATACTTACTGTGATGAGCACTAAATAATGTATGGAATTGTTGAATCTCTATATTGTACACCTGAAACTAATATAACACTATACTGGAATTAAAGTAATAAACTTAGTAAAAAATAATGTCATGGTTGCATAAAAAAATGAATATATGATGCTTGTTTTGAGTGTCTCTGAAAACTCATTTTTTGATACCGTTTTTGCTAAGTTTCAGTTATCCTGCCTCTGTCTAATAAAATACTGAGTCTATAAAGCATGGTGATGTTATAGTATTTGGAGTTTTAAAGTGCAAGACATATCTTGCGAGGAAGCTTGCATCTTTTTCCTCTGATACTAAACTAAGGCACTCTTCTGAAACTGCTAAATGTTAGGGAAAAATAATCAGAAAGATACAGTCCACCGTTTCAGCCTTAAATTTATAAATATATAAAAATTAAGTGACACAAATCCACTTCAGATCCAAATTGACAGGGAATCAGCCATGAAAAAGTCAAATATCTAGAACATTCTTCCTTATTGATTAGTTGGCATACCTAGAGTGCTGTGAAAGCTCTCCTTTACTTCTAACTGTGGCTGATGGCATCCTCTAGTCTCTTACCCAAGTGATATATAAAAGTTTTTCTTTTATTGAATTTTAATTTATAATTTAGTTTTATAATGTAAAATGTATCAAAATATTGAATAGTTCACTGTTAGTTTATAAATAGCATTTGCTCACAATTCTAAACTGTAACACAATAGCTATTATTTTAGTTAATTTTTAACTTTTTTAAAACATGATTTTACAAGGTGTCCTTATTAGATTATATTCAGTATTGTAAATCAGTAAATATTTAAAAGCTTTCCTAATTCATAGTGTAGTCTTGATAATATCAAGATAATGTTAGTAGCAATATCATTTTTTATCAAGCAGTCATCCTCTTTACCATTCTCTATTGTAGAACATGTCCATATCATCTAAATCAAAAGTAGTCATGGAAGCTGTACTTATCATATGTTTACTCATAAAGTGATCAGATACTTAAAAGTGAAAGGGGAAATTACATAGAAGAAAATAACACAGTTGTGTAGGTATCTTATGTTCATTTAGGCATAACTAAAAAAAGTTACTCTGTCATATTCATGGCTTGGGAAGAAAAACATAATCTTTTAATGTGTTTGTAGGTAAATATTGGAAATATTAGAATAAAGTCCCACTTGAGGTAGGAAGCTGGGACCATCCCTGATTAAAGCCTAAACCCTTAGTGTAATAAATAAATAAACAAATAAATAAACAAACTCTTAGTGTACTATACTCCCCAGGTAAGCTTGTCCTCAGGCCGTAGATGGACAAGAAAAATGTGAAGGCACAAGATCTGCTTTTGAGACTGGTTCTCCATCTTTATTGTGTGTGATCTTGGCCAACTCACTTTATTTCTCTGGGCTAGTTGCATCTTATTTAAAAACAGATCAGATGTCTTAGATACTTGCCAACATTCCTTAATTCTGTGATTTGTTAACATCATACCTGCTTAACATTATTCTGAGTGGTCTGGAATTACGGGAAATGAATATGACTTACTGGGTGGAGGAAACTTAATTCTGATGGAGAGAGAAGTTTCCCAGAATAGATATATAAGAAGACCCAGTGCAACTTGCTTTAAAACGTTTTTATGTCCCTCCCATCAATTCATATTTGCTGTTAGGACAGCGTATCTTTCTGCATTGGAAATCTGGCTAGGAATAGAGATGCTTTCAATTCTTTGAAAACTCAATTGTTAGATGATTGTGACTTCTTTTCTGCTGGTTCCATTTTATCCTGCTGAGAAGTCAATCCTTGGTCATCTGTAAACCTGTCATTTTCATTTATAACAATAGTGATAACAGGGGAGTTGATGTGTGAAGCAGATATCTTGGTAGCTAAGATTTTAGAAGCTTATTCATAGACCATTCATAGATGGCAAAATTGTAGCTTAAGTTTCTAGTTCAATCCTATTCCCAAAGGAAACTTCTCTCAGGATGTGCAACTGTGCAAGTCTGTGTTTCTTAACCTTCATAACTCATATTTCTCCTGAGACATCAGTCTTTATGTCCCTCCACTATAGTGTGTACATATATACACATAAAAGATGCTTCTAGCCAGTTGATAAGCTTTGGTACAAATGGAAAAAACATTACATTCATTTCAGGGCAACTTGGTTATAATCTCAGAACAACCATCTACTAGCTCTGTGACTTTGGGAATTTATCAAGCTCTTCTGTTTTCTGTAAAATGAGGGCTTTGGCTAGAGAAATCTCCAAGATCTAAAGAATTGTACTTTCAGAAGTATAAGGCCTGAGACACAAATATATACAGGCCTGGCCCCAGGCACATTGGTAAGGCAGGACATGCTATTTCCCTCTGGAATTCCCCCCTTCCTTTCTGTACACCTCATCATTCACTTTCCCTACTTCCATTCTTCTGAGCGTCTGGCATTTAGAGTTCTGCTGCCTCCTGCTGGCAGGCCCCTTTCAGTGGTAGGTTAGCAGTTTTATGACTTTTCCTAAACCATCTTGCCCATTTAGCATATTCCTATGCTAGCCATTCTATACATTCAGGTTAAATGCCTTTTTTCATGAATCCATATTTGATTCCCTCATCTAATACTAATCTCTCCAATCTACTAGCTTCCATAGCACTTGTTTTGTTTTGTTTTTTTAAATGTATTCTTGCTTTGTAGACATAAATATTTCTTTCATTGGATTATGTCCCTCCGAGGGCAGAATTTATATTATATCCCAGTTCCTGGTACATCTGTTGAATGAGTGAAGGAATGACTGAGGGAGGGAGTTTGAGTTGAAGGAGTGAATTAATTCATCACTGTATCCCCACTTGATACTATGGTCTTCAGTAGTAGACTCTCAATAAATATTGATAACGTGAACAATTCTGCTTTTCCCATCATTCCCCTAGGTCCTTTCTAGATATACTAGCTTCTTACTGTCTGATTAATGAAGAAGGTAGAGCTGATTGCCTGAAATATTGCTGCTCAGAAAGGAATTTGTCTTTTTATAGCAGATGCAAGGGTGTGACTCTTTAATGGTACACATTTCAGATAATGGACTAGAAGAGGTTTATGGGATGTATGGGTGTGTGTGATGAAGGACAGATAGATGGTGGTTCCAGCTACCGTGCAGGTGCATGTCTCTCGGCCTCTGTAGAAAGCTGGTTGATTTACTTGTATTAGCTTTTAATTTATTATGTAAAACAAAGATTCTCCATAGAACACTTAATAATTGTTGCAAATCTAACATCCAGCTGCTGTTTTGTTCCCCTGGAAACATTTTTTTTTCCATTCACCTGCAATGTTTATTTTTGCCGTCTTGGCCATGAAACTATAAGCTCCACTGGAGAAGAAGACTGAGATTATCCCAAAGAATGGAGATGTGGTGTTTTTAATCTCTCCCACAGTATCTTCCTGGAACTCATGAAGCAGTGCTTTACTCTTACATTCACTTTTGAGGATATAGTGGGTAGTCTCTTTCAGTGCAACTAGGAGATGAGGGAGACTCTTAGGATGTCTCTCCTAATGAGCCAGCACAGTCTTTAACTTTTTGGATTGTATCTGAATAGTCTCACCTCATCTAAACACACAATTCTGATAGCTCTACCTTACCCACCACCATATACTGTGCCTTCTCTATAACATATGTCAAAACAGAGGATAAGACCAATGCAAATTCTGAAGGTTTGTGACTGTTCTCTTATTTAATTCAGTCTCCATAAGTTTTCTGTGGATTATATTTCTCAGTTTCCAGAAGACCAAGTATATCTTAATAATTTGGTATAATTCCCAGCAAAGTTCCATGAGTGAATGACTAGTGATGAGAATGGAGGTTTGCACATATAACATCCAAGAAACCAGGGAAAAATTCAACCTGAGTAGTTGGCCCCTAGAGAAAAGATATGTCTGGGTGTCTCAGTGAGGGAGATGCTGGTTGTTTGTGTTTGTACTGCAGGTATTTTTCTCTTTCAGCCACCCTTCTACACCTCTAGCATGTTAGGAACGTTATGTATACCAAAGGATAGGAGGGAGATTTAAAAAACAACAATAACTGAAACTTGGTTAAATTGGCCATTGCAAACAATGCTGTTGAAGTTATGTAGAAGCCGTGACATGGGTCATTGTGGGAGCAAGATAAAACCTTTGATCTGTCTCCAGAATGCAGTGTGTTTAGAAAAGCCATCACTCAAAGTTTTGTTTTGTTTTGTTTTTTTGCCATCACTCAAAGTTAATAGTGCTGCATCAGTGGTGGTTGGATTTCAAGAGTCAATTTAAACATCTTTTATTCAAAGAAAATCCTTAATGTTTTGTGGTGGTTATTCTATTCCAAGTGTACTTGAGATTTAAGGAGTAGGCAAAAAGCAAAAGTAGTAGTAGGGTTCTCATGGTTAGGGTTCTGATGATGAAAATATCATTTTTTAAAAATCTAATTTATGGGATCCCTGGGTGGTGCAGCGGTTTGGTGCCTGCCTTTGGCCCAGGGCGTGATCCTGGAGACCCGGGATCGAATCCCATGTCAGGCTCCCGGTGCATGGAGCCTGCTTCTCCCTCTGCCTATGTCTCTGCCTCTCTCTCTCTCTGTGTGTGACTATCATTAAAAAAAAAAAAAAAAAAAAAATCTAATTTATTTAACATTTTAAAATTCAGTTTATTTAAACTAGAAACCCAACCAGTTCACCCATTTCTCCCATCCCCCACCCCTTAACTCCTACAACCACCAATCTGTTCTCTTTATTTATAAGCTTGATTTTTTCTTTGCTTGTTTTTTTAGACTACACATCTAAGAGACCATATGGTATTTTCTTACTTCACCTAGCATAATGCCTGTGATGTCCATCCATGTTGTCACAAATGGCAAGATTACTTTCTTTTTATGGTTGCATAATATTCCATTATTTATTTTATATATACAGCAGTTTCTTTCTTCATTCATCCATTGATGGACATAGGTTCCTTCCATATCTTGGCTATAGTGCCTAGATAGTAATGCAAATAATGCTACAGTGAATATGGGGGTACATACGTCTTTTCAAGTTAGTGTTTTCATTTGGATGAATACTCAGATGCAGAATAGCTGGATCACATGGTAGTTTTATTTTTAATTTTTGAGGAAGCCTCTATACTATTTTCCATAGTGGTTATACCAATTTATATTCTTAACGGTTCACAAGGGCTCCCTTTTCTCCACATCTTTTCCAGCATTTGTCATTTCTTGTCTTTTTAAAAAGATTTATGTAAGAAATCTGTACACCCA
Organism: Canis lupus baileyi; assembly: GCF_048164855.1. Taxonomy (NCBI): domain Eukaryota; kingdom Metazoa; phylum Chordata; class Mammalia; order Carnivora; family Canidae; genus Canis; species Canis lupus. The sequence continues at coordinate 22,529,444 of NC_132859.1, read as the reverse complement.
AAAGATCTGTACAGATCTTTTAAAAAAAAAACTCACAACTCTGAGATCAAGAGTCACATACTCCACTGACTGAGCTAGCCAGATGCCCCTTCTTGTCTTTAAAATACCCATTTTGAAAAAAAAGAAAAAAATAAATAAAAATAAAATACCCATTTTGACAGATGGTAGGTGATACCTCATTGTGCTTTTGATTTGCATTTCTCTGATGATTACTGATGGTAAGCATCTTTTCATATACCTGTGGCTTCTAGATGTCTTTGAAAAATGTCCATTCCTATCTTCTGCCCATTTTTAATTGGAGTATTTGGTTTTTGGTTATTGAGTTGTGGTTTTTCATGTATTTTAGATATTAACTCCTAATCAGATATGATTTGCACTTAGTTTCTCCAACTCGGGTTGGCCTTCATTTTATTGATGATCTCGTTTGTTGTACAGAATCTTCTTAGTTTGATGTAGTCTCACTTGATTGTTTTTGCTTTTGTTGCTTTGGCTCAAAAAATCATCACCAAGACTGGTTTCAGGGACCTTACTGCCTATGTTAGCTTTTAGGAGTTTTAGTTTCAGGCCTTTTGTTAAAGTCTTTAATCTCTTTTGAGTTAATTTTGGTGTATGGTTTAAGCAAGTGACTCAGTTTTGTTCTTTTTGCATGTGCCATGGAGCCAGGATAGTTGGGGGTGATGGTATGAAGAAAGACATGGAGTCTCACTGAATTTTAATCTGGGGAATGGGGACTGGGACTCAGACTCGGACCCTGAGGCTTTGTTTTCTCCAGCTTTTATTAAGAGAGCTAGTAGAGATAAGAGCGGGGGAAGCAACCACTTGGTATCATTGAGATTAACAGTAGGTGGCAGATCAGCCCAGGCTGAGGGATATGGGTCCAATATTGAATACCCTCAGCGACCCCTACTGTACTACTGATGATGGCTACCATCATGAGAAATACATTAGCAGGATTTTATGGTTGGCCTAATACATGGAGCTTTCTCTGGGCTTCATCTGTCGTCATCTTCACTTGCCCCAAATCATCATCAGAGCCTGTTGGGTCTGAAACAACAGCACACAGGCCACGCTTTGCCCCTTTCTGTTGAGGCATAGTCTCTTCATCCCTTGCATTACCTCCTCTGTGTCCATGGTAAGCTTTCACCCAGTGACCTGGAACCCAAATGTAAGTTTTATTATCCTCTTTTACACAGGAATAACCTCTTCCCCATGTTATAAGGGGATCAGGTCCTTTCCATTGGCCCGTTTCTGGGTGTCTCCCATCTAACCAGGGTCTCTCTGTGGTGTGGTGTCGTTGACACCCTGATGGTGTTCTACCTCAGAGTAGCCATCATCCGCAAGAGAAAAAATTGAAGGTAATAAGGGAAAGGTGTAGTGGGGGTAACTGTCTGCTATTCCTTCTTTTTATTTTTTCAATTATGTTTTAAGAGTGGCATTCATGTGTTCCATGATAGCTTGGCCTTGTGGATTATAGGGTATACCAAAGATGTGGGTGATTCCCCATGTAGAGTAAAATTGAGTGAAAGCTTTACTAGTAGAGGCTGAGCTGTTGTCAGTTTTAATGGTTTTTGAAAGTCCCATGACTGTTAAAGCCTCAAGGCAATGTTGTTGTATGTGGGTTACAGCTTCCCCTGAGAGCGGAATAGCCCAGACCATATGAGAAAAGGTGTCTATGGACACATGAATGTAAGACAAATGGCCAGATTGTTTTACATGAGTCACATCCATTTGCCAAAATTTATTGGGAGCAAGGCTGTGAGGGTTAACTCCCAAATTGATCACCTGGAAAGATAATTGTTGACAGGATGGACAGGAGTGTACGATCTGTCGAGCAAGAGATTAGGGAATAATTTGCAAAGGCTATGTGAAGACTGGTTAAAAAAGAGCATGAGAAGCCTGTGTTTGGTGAAATATGGAACATACTAATGAATTGGCAACAGCATTGCCCAGAGCCAGGGGTCCTGGGAGTTTGGAATGTGAGTTATATAAAGGGCATGATAGCAAGAGAGAATAAGTTGTTGTAAAGTTCAGAACAGGAAGCTAAGGTCCTCAGGGGGTATGTGCTTGTTGCAGTTTCAATAAGACGGACTACCCCTACAGTGTAATGGGAGTCAAACAATATTGAGAGGTTGAGGGAAAGCTTGTAAAGCTAGAATAACAGGGTACAGGTAAGAGAATAGTCTATTAACTCTAGGAGGGGGAGCAGAGGAGCTGTATCTGGAGAACAATGTGGTCAAGTGTCTGTGCTGACCTTACATATCCCCAGTGTGCTGAGGACTACGGGATTCAGTTCTCAGATAAGCTCTGCAGCTGGTTCCCCACATGCATGTAGCTGTCCAATTTTTCCAACTCCATTTATTGAAGAGACTGTTCTTTCTGCATTGTATATTTTGGGCTCCTTTGTCACAAGTTAATTAACCATACATGCATGAGTTTATTTCTGGGCTTTCTGTTTGGTTCTGTTGATCTATGTGTCTGCTTTATTGCCAAAATCATACTGTTTTAATCATACGATAGCTTTGTAATATAGTTTGAAGTCAGAGAGAGGGATGGCTTCAGCATTGTTCTTCTTTCTCAAGATTGCTTGGGCTATTCAGGATCTTTTTGTGGTTTCATACAAGTTTTAGCCTTGTTATTAGTTCCATTTCTGTGACAAATAGCATTGGAAGTTTGATAGGCATTGCATTGAACCTGTATATTGCTTTGAGTAATGTGGACATTATAAGAATGCAGAGATTTTTGCATCTGTGTTTATCAGGCATATTGATCCGTAATTCTTTTTTTGTGATATCTTTAGTTCTGGTATCAGGGTAATGCTGGCCCTGTAAAATGTACAAGTTATCCCTCTTCTGTTTTTTGGAAGAGCTTGAGAAAGATTGGTATTAATTCTTTGAGTGTTAGGTAGAATTCACCAATGAAGCTGTGCAGTTTTGGACTTTTTTTTTTTTTTAAGATTTTATTTATTTATTCGAGAGAGAGAGATAGGCAGAGAGAGAGAGAGAGAGAGGGGCAGAGACACAGGCAGAGGGAGAAGCAAGCTCCATGCAGGGAGTCTGATGTGGGACTGGATCCCAGGTCTCCAGGATCATGCCCTGGGCGGAAGGCAGGTGCTAAACCGCTGAGCTACCCAGGGATCCCTGGAGGTTTTTGATTACTAATACAGTCTTCTTGCTAGCAGTCAGTCTGTTCAGATTTTCTATTGTATCATTAGTCAGTCTTGGTAGATACTATGTTTCCAGGAATTTATGTAATTCTAGATTCAATTTGTTGGCAGTAATTATTCATAGTAGTTTCTTGTGATCCTTTGTATATCAATTGTAATATTTCCTTTTTCATTTCTGATTTTTAGTTGAGCCCTCTCTTTTTTCTTGGTAGATCTAGCTAAGAGTTTGTCAATTTTATCTTTTCAAAGAACCAGCTTAGTTTCAGTGATCTTTTCTGTTGTCTTTTTACTCTCTATTTCATTTATTTCTGCTCCAATTATCTTTTCCTGTCTCCTAACTTTGGGCTTCCTTTTTCCCCCTACTTCCTTGAGGTGTGAAATTAGATAGTTTACTTGAGACTTACCTTGTTTTTGAAGTAAGCACTTAATCATCGTGAACTTTCCTCTTAGAACTACTTGTGTTGCATCCCATAAATTTTGTTATGTTGCATTTCCATTTTTGTTTTTCTCAAAGCATTATTTGATTTGTCTTTTGATTTCTTGTTTGACCCATTGATTCATTATCATATTGTTTAATTCACTTATTCCCAGTTTTTGTCATGTAGTTAATTTCTAGTTTCATGTCATTGTGACTGTAAAAGATGCTTGATATGATTTTTATCCCCTTAAATTCATTAAGACTTGTTTTATGGACTGATATATGGTCAATCTTGGAAAATGTTCCAAGTGCACTTGAGAACAATGTATATTCTCTTGCTTTGGGATGAAATGTTCTTGTAAATATCTCTTAAATCTCTAACGTTGTTTAAGGTCAATGTTTATTGATACTCTGTCTAGATAATCTATCTGTTGATGTGAGGTATTAAAATCCCCTATTATGTTATTGGCTATTTCTCACTTTAATTCTGCTAAATATTTCTTTTATATATTAGGTGCTCTTATATTGGGTGCATAAATAATTACAAATGTTCTATCTCCTCGCTGGATTGACCCTTTTATCATTATGTAACACCTTTCTTTGTCTCTTATTAGTCTTTGTTTTTTTTGTTTTGTTTTTTAAGGATTTTATTTATTTGAGAGAGAGAGAACAAGCATGAGCGGAGAGGTAGAGTGGGTGAGGGGAGAGGCAGACAGGGAAGTAGACTCCCCACTAAGTGGGGAGCCCAATGTAGGGCTCAGTCCCAGTCCAGGACCCTGAAATCATGAACTGAGCTGAGGGCAGATGCTTAACTGACTGAGCCACCCAGGCACCCTACAGTCTTTGTTTAAAGTCTATTTTGTCTGATGTAAGTGTAGCTACCCAGCTTTCTTTTCATTTCCATTTGCATGGAATATCTTTTTCCATCCCTTCACTTTCAGTCTGTGTGTCTTCTCATATCTGAAGTGTGTTGTGTCTCTTGTAGGCAGCATGTAGGATCTTGGGGGTTTTAATCCGTTCAGCTACTTTATGTCTTTTGATTGGAGAATTTAGTCTTTTTTATTTAAAATAATTATTGATAGGTTTGTGTGCTTATTGCTATTTTGCTAATTGTTTTCTAGCTATTCTGTTGTCCCCCCTTTTACCCCTAACATGATGTTGTATGTTTTTATTTTTTATTTTTTAAATATTTTATTTTTATTTGAGAGAGAGGGAGAGTGGCAGGCAGAGAGAGAGGGAGAAGCAGGCTCCCTGCTGAGCAGGGAGACCAACATGGGGCTTGATCCTAGGACCCTGGGATCATGACCTGAGTCAAAGGCAGACCCTAAACCGACTGAACCACCCAGGTGCCCCTATTTTATGTTTTTTGTTTTTTTGTTTTTGTTTGTTTGTTTTAAAGATTTACTTATTTGTTCATGATAGACAGAGAGAGAGGCAGAGACACAGGCAGAGGGAGAAGCAAGCTCCATGCAGGGAGCCCGATGTGGGACTCGATCCTGGGACTCCAGGATTGCACCCTGGGCCAAAGGCAGGCGCCAAACCGCTGAGCCACCCAGGGATCCCCTATTTTATGTTTTTGATGTTACATTTTATATCTTTTTATCTTGTGTATCCTTTAATTATCATTATAATTAATTTAAGCAATTCTGTCTTTCAACCTTCATACTAGCTTATAAGTAATTCACTACCTTTATTATATATTTACTCTTACAGTGAGATTTATTTTTTCATATGTGTTCTTGTTATAATTAGGACACTTTCTTTTCAGCTTAAGTCCCTGTAACATTTCTTGTAAGGCTAGTTTAGTAGTGATGAACTTTAGCTTTTGCTTGGTTGGCAAACTCTATCTCTTCTTCAGTTCTGAGTGATGGACTTTGCTGAATATAGTATTCTTCCTTGGAAGTTTTTTTCTTTTCTTACCACTTTGAATATATCATGCTGTTTCAGGCTTGCAAAGTTTGTACTGAAAAATCTGATAGTCATTTGGGGGGGGGGGTACCCTACTCTGAATGTTTAGGCTTCTGATAATGAAAATGTAACTTTTTTTTATTTTTTAACATCTTAATGTTCTTCCTCTGGCGATTCCAAAACTTTTTTTTTTTTTTTTTTAAGATTTTATTTATTTACTCATGAGAGACACACAGAGAGAAAGGCAGAGATACAGGCAGAGGGAGAAGCAGGCTCCACACTGGGAGCCCGATGTGGGACTTGATCCCAGGTCTCCAGGATCACACTCTGGGCTGCAGGCGGCGCTAAACTGCTGCGCCCCTGGGACTGCCCCCCAAACGTTTTTATTGTAGTTCTGTGCTGTAAGTACAGTCACAAAGGAGTTGATAATAACCAAGTCTGGGCACTTTTACCAAGCCTTTGATTTTCCATGAGTTGATTTTCAGTTGCAGATTTTGTGCATGTTTGTAACCTCTGACCCCTCAACCTATCATTTTTGAAGGAGTTAGAAAAATAACACTGGTGGCATATGAAAGGATAAAATAAAAAATTAATAATAAAATCTGATTTTTCACATGTAAAATGATAATATCTTTGCCATAAGAGCAAATTGAACTAATGTATGTGAAACCACTTTTTAAATTATAAACTGCATTATAAACTTACTATATTTTTTATTATAAAATGGAGATACCCTTTCATCTCTAGGTTTTGGTCACTTTGCCTTTCTTTCTAGTAATCATGTATGTGCATAGCGGCACTGAGAAATTCTCTTTAAAATATATTGGGATGCCTGGGTGGCTCAGTAGTTAAAACGGCCCAGGGCATGATCCTGGAGTCCTAGGATTGAGTCCCACATCGGGCTCCCTGCATGGAGCCTGCTTCTCCCTCTGCCTTTGTCTCTGTCTCTCTCTCTGTGTCTCTCATGAATAAATAAATAAATAAACTCTTTAAAAAAAATAAAATCTATTATATTTTGTTATCTATTATATTTACTATTATCTATTGTTCTATTACTATCCTAATGTTAGACTTCGATATGGAATTCACTTGTAGTTTGGCAAGTAATTATCCAGAGAGACAGAAATGTGGTTTACTGTTCCTTTTTATGACTAGATCCATTAGTTAAAGGGAGATAAACCTTATTATATCCATTACTGTATTTGGATGTTGCAGTGAACTCATCCATGACTTTGTAAATAACTAGAGTGGAATGCCAAATGTAGGAGTGTTTGTTTTAGATTTCTTACCTCAGCCTTCTGGTGTCAGTTTGATTTAATCTGAGAAAGGCCAAGTAAATCTAGCACAGAGGAGGGATGGTTTGTGAGGATAGGTTGGAAAAAATGAGAATTCTTTAGCTTAGATAAATACTTAACAATGGGATATATGATCTAAATCGGTAAAATGGTGAACAGTTAGGATTTTTCAGTACCTCCAAAAGAGTACTCTTTAAAACTTTAAGCATGAAGACTTAGATTCCACTATCCATTCCATCAAATCTGAAACCTGAAAATAATTTTGTCCAAAACTTTTCTGATTATAGATGTAATATATTAAAATCTAGAAAATTAAATTGAGCACAGTAAAAAAACCAAAAAACCTATAACCCCACATCATACAGATCATTGTTACTAATCATAACCATGATCACTGTGAAGACTTTCAAGTTCTGTGTGTTTATATCAAGATATACCTACTTGTATGTATAACTTTTGATTTCAAAGTTGAGATCACATAGTTTTTATTACATAAATTAACATTTCCTCATTGCCACATGCACATAAGTGAAGTATCCATTATTTAGATGAACCATATTTTTTTAAGGGGGAATTGAACCTACAATCCTGAGATCAAGACCTGAGCTGAGATTGAGTCAGATGCCTGATCAACTGAGCCACCCAGGTGCCCCATAAATTAAGAACATTTCCTTATTGTCCCATGCACATAAGTATCCATTATTTAGATAATTTATCTATGCCCTATTTTTGAACATTCCGAATTGTTTTCCAGTTTTTTCTTTTATACAAAAGGGGCAATGAAAAGAGCCATACGTGTAATTTTTCGTGTGTTGTTATACAATGTTATGTTAGTTTTGGGTATACAACATAGTGATGCATTATGCTGTGCTCACTACAAGTATAGTAACATTTGTCTCCATAGAACACTGTTATTAATACCATTGACTATATTCCCTGTGCTGTACCTTTCATTCCTGTGACTTATTCATTCCATAACTGGAAGCCTGTGTCTCACACTCCCTTTCATCCATTTTCCCATCCTCCTACCCACTCTGCCCTCTGGCAACCATCAGTATATTCTCTGTATTAATAGGTCTGGTTCTGCTTTTTGTTTCTTTCTTTTACTTTTTAGATTCTACATAAAAGTGAAATCATGTGACATTTGTCTTTTTCAGACAAATTATTATCCTTTAGGTCCATCCATGTTGTTAGAAATGCTAAGATCTCATCCTTTTTTTAATAGCTGAGTAATATTCCTGTGTGTGTGTGTGTGTCTACATCCATATGTATACCACTTTTTTTTTTTTAATCATTCATCTAGCTGTGTGTGTAAAAATTCTTGTGAAATTTTCTAGTTCTTTTATTATGGACAGTGCCTAAAAATGGGATAGTGTGGTCAAAGATAACTACAGTTTTAAGAATTTTTTAAAAAAATGATTTTATTTATTCATGAGAGGCAGACACACAAGCAGAGGGAGAAGCAGGCTTCCTGTAGGGAACCGGATGCACAGGACTCAATGTCAGGACCCTGGGATCACAGCCTAAGCCAGAAGCAGACGCTCAACCACTGAGCCTCTAGGCATCCCAGTTTTGAGGATTTTTGAAACATACTACTACATTTTTCTCCAGAAGAGTGCATTGAGAGTTCTCAGTGTCCTACCACTCCACCACTGGCTTACCCGCTTTAGGCACTGACTGCAAATTACATTCCCCTCACTATCATAGCCTTAGATGACACCTAATGATTTCTTCACTGGTTTTAGTTCAACAGCCTCTAGTTTTGACTTTCTCCAGCATCCTCCATGTTTTCAACATGATCTTTCTCAAACAGGAATCTTATCACATCAATGGCTCCTTTATAGTCTTCACATGAACCTACATACTCTAGCATATATGCAGAACTCATTGGATTTGCAGTTCCAACCTCTCTAGCCTCATCTGTAGATACTTGCCCACTTACAGTCTTGGATTTAGTCCTCTTAAATTATGGTAGAAGACTTCTGATCTGAGACATGATTTTTTAATAAAAAAAATATTGGTTAAAATTGGAGTCAAAAAATGATACATCTTAAATTTCTTATTTTAACTTAAACCATATAACTGGACATTTGTTTGCTAATCTCTTGATGCAGGGCCAAGGCCTTTGCCTTGAATGTGTTTCTACTTGTCAGGGTCCTTCATTGTTTTTCTTGTGTAACCATACCTGTAACATGTTACTTATGAATTCCAGTTGGGTTTCTTTCAGGTAGAGTGAATACAAGAACAGAATCTTCTGGTTGTTATGATATATTTTCCAGTTGTTTATGGCTATCTCACACTTAATTTGCCAGGTTTTGTTTTTTTTTTTTTTTTCGCTAGTCTTTTTTAGTTTTTCCAAAAGATTCAACCTAGTTTTCATGGAAAAAATAACTCTTTTGGTACATACTCCTATTTATCTGGCTTATGTAATATTTAATTAAATTATATGATTGTTAAACCAAGCACAACTGCCATACATAGGTTGGAAAGAAACATGAGTGACTCTTGGTGATATATCCCTTAACTGAGGGAAGTATTAGGTGCCCTTGCCTGGAGAGAAGCCACCAGGCTGGGAATATTCGGCTTGGCACAAGTGTCAGAGCATGTCTTTCAGGGGAATTGAGAGTATATATGAATTCAGGAGGTGGTTCAATGGAGGTTAGTAAAAGGAGTTTTTCACTAACAGGTTTCAGTATGCTTACAGTCCCTTAAATAAGTCATGTTCTCTCCTTTCTATATCTTTGGCTTGCTATTTGCTCTCAGATCCTTGCAAACTGACCTCTGGTATCATGGTTTCTTCCATCCATGTGGTCTTGGCTCAGAATGCAGATGGGTAGAGAAAAATTCTCAGAAACCCAGAACAGAATATTACTCTTACTCTTTGTGCATTGTTTTTCGATTGCTGCCATAACAAATCCTTAAACATTTAGCAGCTCAAAAACAAGTCCAGGTTGACTTGGCTGATTTGTCAGCCTCAGGTTTCACAAGGTTGAAATCAGGGTCCACTTTGAGCTTACCAGGTAGTTGACATAATAGTTTCTTGATTTTGTGTAGGACTGAGATCCCCACTTCCTTGTTGACTACTAGCTGGAAGTTGTTTTCAGCTTCTAGAGGACACCACATTCCTTAGCTTGTGGCTCCCTTCCTTAATATTTCAAAGCCAGCAATGACGATTTAAGTCTCCACATTTTGAATCTCTCCAAATTCCCCTTCTATGTAATTTTTCTTGCTTTTTTTCCATGCATTTCTCCTACTTCTCTGCTTTTCAGGGTTCAGGTAATCCATTGGGCCCATGCAGATCACCTCCCTGTCTTAGGTCAGCTGATGAGTAACTTTAATCTATCTGCAAAATCTCTTTGCAACAGTACTTAGATTACTGGTAGATTGAATAGCCAAGGAACAGGAAACTGGTATGGCAATACAACTTCAAAATTTGACTTGTAATACTCCTACCCCAAATCTCCCTTGACTTTCCTATACAAGAGGAGAGATAAGCTGGCTAAGTATGCATTCTTCAAATGCCATACCTTATCCTAGGATCTCAGCTTTTAATATACAAAGATGTTCAGAAGGTCCAAATTATTTTCTTTACCATGCCTCAAGATGCTCTGGACATCTGGAACTAAAATCAGCCTTTCTCTCTGTTGTAGCTTGTGTGCCCCATGGACAGTGTATACAGAAAGCCTTCCCTGTCTCTTTGGACGGTGGTTGATGGGTAAAGGACCTTCTGAGTGTATGGCAGTTCAATTAACCAAACATTTACTAACTATTTTGTAGACAGTGTTATGGGATTTATAACCCAGTATGGGTGAATTTCATTTAAATAAATACAGTAAATTCAGAATGTGAGAAGACTGTGTAGGTTATGTTTGCATAGTGCTGTCAGTACCCAGAAGAGGCTGGAACTTCAGTAGAGAGGTGAAGTTTTTAAAAAAAACAATGATGTACAGGCAGGCCTTGTAAAAGGGTGTGATTGATTGAGAAATGATTTTACATATTTGCCATCTACAAAGTACTTTTCTATACTGGATTTCATTTAGTATTCACAGTTACTTTTTGCAACAGGGATTATAGTATTTGTGTTACAGATATGGGAACTGAGGCCAGAGAAATGTGTTCAAAGTCAAATTTTGGTCTTTGAAATTGAACCAGTTTGATCAATTCTAGATTGTGTGCTTTTTTTTACTAACCCACATTAAGATGAACAGAAGGAAGGGGGAAAAACATTTGGAGAGAACTGCATATGCTAGGGTAGTGAGGTGGACTAGTATAGTATGTACAGTAGTCAGCCTCCAGTAGTCTTCCGTGATGCCCAAGTACTCTTATAGATACTTTGTGTAGGATAGGTGGATAGGGCTAGCCTGTGTAAACAACAGATACTGCAGAAATGATGATGTTTGATTGTGAAGCTAGGTTAAAACAGACATTGTAGCTTGCAACTGGCTTTCCTGAAATCTCTCATTATGAGGGGAAACAGCTGTCATGTCCTAAGAGACAAGCATCTCTTTGGGGAGGTCCATGTGGCAAGACCGTGTGAAGGCCATCTTGGCAGCAGATTATCTAGTCCCAGCTAAGCTTCAGATGATTGCAGCTCTGGACGACATCATGACTGCAACCCCATGGGAGGCCCTGAGCTAGAATTATCCAGTTCAGCTGCTCTCAGGTTCCTTATCCTCAGAAACTGTGTGCTATGTTTATTGCTGTTTTAAGCCACTGAATTTCAGGCTAAGTTGTTTCACAGTAATAGGTAACTAATACAGCATGGATTTTAAGAGAGTAATTAACCTTATTTAAATAGTGTTGAACAGATTGTAAAACAAATGAAAACTTGCCCTACAGTCTAAGAACCTTATTTTTCATTCTATAAGTATGAAGGAGACCCTGAAAAGTTTTGAATAGCAAAGCACTTGGAAAAATAGACTATTAGAGAGTCTCTTCCATATGGAATATTTACAGATAAATGCTTCCAGATACTTCAGTCTCATCTTTTTTTTTTTTTTTTTTTTTTGAGTCTGAGAATCTTAAAATCTTTTTGTAATCTTAGGATTCTTATTTTTTCTACTTATTGGGGAGTTTCCTACTTCCAGTTTTTTCTTTTAGGATTTATTTCAAAGAGTAAGAGAGCATGAGCAGGAGGGGCAGCAGGAGAGGGAGAGAGAATCTTAAGCACACCTCACGCTGAGCATGGAGCCCAGCATCGGGCTCCATCTCACAACCCCAAGACCACGACCTGAGCCAAAACCGAGAGTGAGACATTTAACTGACTGTGCCACCCAAGCATCCCTCTACTTACAGCTTTCTTACAAGGCTAGCATAAGTCCCGGAAAGACAAAATGACTTGTCCTAAGAGTGCTAGAGGCAAATCTGTGGGTGACCACCAGGAGGAGGTATACATAGTATGAATACCTGTCAGTCACACAGCCTTAGGGAAAAGTGTATAGTGGCAAAACTCTTATATGGAGCTTCTATTCCCCAGCCTTTTGGTGGAGTCAAATGATGAAAGAGATTTAACTGCAAGCAAAACCTGGACATCAACTCTTACCAAATGGGAAAGAGTGATTACTTCTGATGTGCCAGGATATGTAGAAGGAAGCAGGTGACACATCCTTTGTTTTTGAGACCTTTCAGCCCTGAAAGTCCACTGCCTAAACCCTGTCACTGTACAGCCATAGCCTTTAAGCTACAGCAACTCAAGAGAGTGATATGGGTGAAGTGAATGCTTTCTTTTTTAAGTGGAGTGAAATCTAGGTTTAGAGAAAGTGGTCTAAAATAGCCCTATATCTTTGGATTTTTCTTGAACATTGTAAGGGCTAATCTCTTATGGAGACTTTGTCTCTGAAGGTGACCTTTCTATATCATGGGTGCACTTGGTCTTGCAAGTGACCTCAGAGTCATCATCTCTGGTTGGCTGTACTTGACGCTCAGAGGCAGAATCCTACAGTGAAAAGAACAGAATGCTGTAGAGTCTGGAGATGACTAGCCATGTGATCTTGGGCAAATACTGAATTCCTTAGGTCTCCATTTCCTTGCCCATAAAATGAAGGGCTGAATCGAATGATTTCCAAGGTTCATTCTAATTACATTCCATGACTTGTGATTTCTTTTATGGAATATCTCTATCAAAATTTAAGTACCATGTATTTCTGGAAAGTTTAGAGTGATAAGCCGACTCTCTTTCTGAAGGGAATAAGACAAATATCATAACCAAAAATGTTCCTTGGAAACTTTATGCACCATTATTAGACACAATGTATATCCATTTGCTTAGTTTTCTGTGTAACATGAGTATTCCTTTGTAATTGTAAGAATTATTTAATTTCTAAAATTCATAAAGTAGGGGATCCCTGGGTGGCTCAGTGGTTTAGCACCTGCCTTTGGCCCAGGGTGTGATTCTGGAGTCCCGGGATCAAGTCCCGCATCAGCCTGCTTCTCCCTCTGCCTGTGTCTCTGCCTCTCTCTCTCCGTGTGTCATGAATAAATAAATAGTCTTTAAAACAATAATAAAAAATAAAATTCATAAAGGTTATAGTAGGAAAAATTAGGCTGTCATTGCATGCATAAATAATGATTAAGCAAGTCTGTGCCACAGATCTTGTTCAGTGTGTTTTTATTCTGTTTAGTAATTTCATTTTAAGTCCACTATTATGATGTGTAGCATCTTCTTAACACCTTGCATAAGGTGCAGCCTCCTGCCTACAAATCTGACTGATTTTAGTTTTGGTGCAACATTAGTATATCATAGAATGCTTAGGAGTTGCAGTTTGTAGCTATCATAGATTTTCCTTTGAGGATAGGTAAGTGGAGACAGAACCCTTATAATAGTCTACAGGATAAATGAAATCTACTAATTAGTCACAGATCCCCTTTTAGCTTCCATTATAAGTGCAATCCTTTTTTCATCAAACCTATTTGTCGTCTTTTTTTTCTCTCCCCTTCCCCCAGTCCCTCAGAAGTTTGGTGAAAATGCAATTAGATGAGCAATCAGAGAAATAAAAAAGGAACAGAATTAAAGGGTCTAGATGTTTTAAGAGCTCCATAAAATCAAACTCTAGTGATTCTGGAGTTGATTTGAATGTAAAGAGGGGAGAAGTGGAAGGTAGTCCCCAGGTATAGCAACTTGCCCTGTTTGAGCATGCAACTTCAGACCCTGAGCAGACAGGATGACAAGTAGAAATAAATAGTCTATGCTGGGCTTGTGAAAGCAAGTATTTCCATGGCAGTCCTTCCACTGTGGACCCTATTTCCTCTCTCCAGTAGGTTCTTTTTCTACACTCCTTTCTTTCTAAGAGGATTACATCCTCCGTTGCATTCTGTCCACAAATCCTCCAGTACCATTTGATCAGCATGTTGTGATATTTCTGATTCAATTAGGATTGGGCCATACCTCTAATGGCCTGAGGAAGTGGTCAGCATTGCTGGGTGACTAGCATCATGCTCTCACATAGCCAGAGGGTGATGTGAATTCATTGCTAAGTTATAGAACAGGGCCTTGAGGGATACTTGGATTCTTCTACTAAATCAGACCTTTTCAAAATCCTGACTTGAAACAAATACAAACTCCTAAAGCTACTGAAACAAAAACTCTGTCTCATAAGGCTGTGGTTCTTAAACTTTAGCGTGCATCTTCTGGAGATGAGAATATTCTGGAGGGTTTGTTAAAATCTAGTTGTGCCCCTACCCCTAGAGTTTCTGATTCAATAAGTAGGAAGTAGGATCCCAAAATTTGGATATCTGATAAATTCCCAGGTGATACAAATGCTGCTGGTCCACGGACATTTTGAGAACCACTGTCCTAAGGGTTCACCAATCTGGAGTAATTTGAGATGAGGCCACAGTTCTCCTGAGGCTTCTCAATTCTGTCACTCCTTTGAGCCAGCTTGGCTCTGACCCACTGCCCCTTGGCTCTGGGGCTCATGGATTTGTGCTCTTATCCTGTCCTTCAGATCTATAGTGTCCCAGACAACTGAGACCATCTGAAACTCTGGGATACTCAACCAATCTGAATTTCTGAACACAGTATAAATCCAGAGATTGAATACAGAATTTATTATCCCTTATGAAAATAACACTTTTAGGTGGGGAGTATTCTACTTTATTGATAAGAATTGAAATTTAAAAGGTTTAGAGTACTTGCCCAGGAAAAGTGGTAGAACTAATATTTGAACCCAGGACTCTGGCTTCAGTGTCGATTTATCCTCCACCAAATCTTTCTCCTCTTTTGAACCCTCTTTTCTCATTTTTATGTAGCCAAGATTATTAAGACTGTTTAATCAGGGTTTGAATTATAACTTACACACACACACACACACACACACACACATATATATGAATACATATACACATACTTGCTCCTTTGCTTTCATTTTTATTATCTTGTGTGTATTTTTATCAGATTATATAATATGCATTTTGTAAGTTGCCCTAAAGCAGGGCAAGGGATACGTATATATATTCCCAAGTATAGTGAACACGTGCGCATACACATTAGTCATGCACACACAATCTGGTTTTTCCTCCATAGCTCACATTAAGTCTAAGAAAATGCATCTGTTTCATAGCCATAGACTTATACTAGGTTTCAGCTATGCCCCCAGGCTCCCATCAGTAAATACAGTCAAAACTGCCTTTACTACCCTACCCTCTTCTCATTCTCTCCAGTATAGTTCTCCATAAAGGAGATTAGGGCATCATTTAGTTCTGGCGGAAGATAGTCGACAGGTCTGTATTGACATATTCACTCTGTTGGAAAACAAGGATAAGCCCTGAGGGCTTTGAGACTTTGTCTGCTGTGAGAGTTTATGTACTTTGTCCACATTAACAGCAATGCAGTTGTGGGTTTTTTCCTTTGCTAAAGAAAACTACTCTTTTTCCACTGGGGAATGGGAGAGAGGGTAACAAAAAGTAAAAGATTCTGGCATCTGCTATTAAAGGCTGTAGCGAAACAAGGATCTGGGTCATAGGAGGAGTGGTGTAAGAGGAAAAAATGATGGTTAAGTACCCCCCCAAAATGAGAAAATATAAAATCATTTTTAGTTTTTAAGTTTCCTTGTGGAAGTGGGCATTGGAAAGGTTGCAGCTTGTGAGTTATTGTGAAATGTTGTACGAAGGGCTATTCAAAACTCTGAATATTGTATCATCAGATGTGGACAGGTGGTTCATAACACATAAACTAGGTAGCTGGTACCTATCAGGTATGTGCATGTGTGCATACACTTTAGTGTGGCTACAAGTGGTTTTCCACAGTCAATTAATGTTTCTTTTTTTCTTTTTTTTTTTTTTTCAATTAATGTTTCTTTAGGATGAAATTGCTTGTAAAAACAGAAAACTTTCATTATGCTCAAATTGTTTCTTATTATGTCACATGCATTGAAACAAATTTGTGTTTTCAAAACAAGTATTATAGAAGAACTGGCTTACAGGTCAATTCTCAGAAGATTCATCCCTTCCCTCATTTTTAGAATACTTGGTGGTCATTTGTAACATGAGGGGGCATATGGTGATGACTCTGTTATTCATATTTATTTTCTATCATAAAATTTTAGATAATATTAAAAACAAAGTAATGAGTAAAGTCTTCCCCCCTCAACCTCACAAAACAGATGTTAATTTTTTTGTCACATAAACATTCAAAATGATACTCTCTCCATCTAACCCTACCCCCTGCCTTTGAGCAGAGCCAAATGGGGCTAAATCACTGATAAGTGAATGTTTATTTTCTCTTGTTTATTTTCCTTGACTGATATCCCTAGCAGTTATCTGTTGAAGTGGTACTGTATTGTTTGGTGAGATATATATACTCATTTCTTCCTGATCTCGAGGCAGTTCTCAGGGTCTCATTTGTTGACTTCAGAATATGGCTTAGTATACTGGACACTTCTCAGCAAATCTCACAGAATATTTGTGATGGGCAATTCTTGAGTTCTCTGGGTATTTTACCCTTTTCAGGTCCACTTTGGGAGGAAAAAAAAGGAGACGATCCCCATGGAAAAAGAAATAGCTCCACATCTTTGAGCCTATATTTGCAGGGGAGCCATGTCTGGGAAAAGCATAGTCAACATGATATTCTGAGGCACATGGGTGGCTCAGCTGGTTAAGCGTCTGACCCATGGTTTCAGCTCAGGTCATGATCTCAGGGTTGTGAGATTGAGCCCAGTGTTGGGCTCCACAATCACTGGGGAGTCTGCTTGAGATTCTCTCCCTCTGCTGCTTCCCCGCCCTTACCCCTCAAATAAAATAGATAAAATCTTTTAAAAAATAAATGATGTCCTTGGAAGGAGCACTTGGTTACTTTCAACAGGTTGAATCCCCATCATCTAATTAGATGTGGCAGCTGGATTCTCATGTGTTTGAAATACAGAGAGATGAACATTGTATCACTAATATAATTGCTGGGATAGGTAATATCCACAGAAACATGTAGGAAAATTTTTTAAAAATCTAGTTGTAGTAATAAACTATAAGGTTCTAAATGTAGGGTTGAAATGAAATGTGGGGAGAGAGGGCATTTTGTCCCATGCTTCATCTTAGAGTAAAGAATGAAGCCTGCTGAAGCAGCATGGCTAACCAGGAGATCTTGGCTAGTTGTAATAGAACCAGGACTTAAACACTAGGGTTTCTAGTTCTTTATACCATGCATTGATTTTTTGTAGTTCAGTGAGTTCTGACCACTTAAGATTCCAGACAGCCCTCATTTTGTTGCTGCTCCTCCAATTAACCCTAGCATTTGTTATACCTGCTTGACTTGACTCCTCTGCCTGCCATTTCCATTTTATTTTTTAAAGCTGAGAAGAATGAGGATACTTATATACAGGCCATGGTTACCACTAGTTATTTTATTTCTTTAGTTGACATCCTTTCTTACTTCTGTGGATAAAAATATGAATAAGAATATTGGTATAAGGAAAAAAAAAGTGCTAGCCTACTTTGTATGGAGGCCTGTTTTCCAACAGTTATATCTAATCAGTGAAATTCTCAGCTATATTGCTGGATATATAAAGACCTGGGGGAAAAAGCACCCAAGAAAATTTCAGGAAAGGATGTTTAACTCCTCAAGATATTATGCACGTGCACGTAAATATGTGTATGTATGTGTGTATATGTATGTATGTGTATATGTGTGTATATATATGTATAAATATTTAAACTAAACTGGGAAAATGTATTAAGAAAAATGTTGAGAATGAAATACAATATTTAAGATAGTGTTCATATGCTATTTGTGTGACCTTTGACCTTTCAAAATGAATGATAAAAACCATGTAATTGGAGGGCATTCATTGAAGACTCTGTAGTGTCAATTTAGTACAATCTCCATGTCCCCAAGGATAAGCTGAATGATAATAACAGTAGCTGACACTTCACTGAGCATTTACTAGGTGCTAGGTACTATTCTGCGTGGCTTATAGAAAATCATTTAATCCTCAGTACAATCCCATGAGGAAAATGCCATCATTATTAGTCCATCTGATGGTAGGGCAACTGATTTTCAGAGAGGTGGCTTTACTTGCCTGATATCACACAGTTAACAAGTTGAGGAGTTGGGATATAAATTGAAATTGTCTGCTTCCAAGCTTACGCTCCTAGTAGAAATGAAGGGAAGAAATGGAAGCACCTGCCTTGGTCATGCCTTTCTCAATCAGATGAGTCAGGGCATCCCTTCAAGCAGATTTGCTATCTATTAAAGGGGCATAAGAGTAATAAACAGACTGTTTTCCTTTCTTACAGATTTGTTGTGATAATCTAAGAAAATAAGGGAGGGAGGTTGTATTTAATGAACACCTATGAGCCAGGGACCATAGCAGTTATATCTCATATATATTATTAGCTGTTGCTGTCCTTGCTGTTGTTACTGTGCAATACTCAAGTTCACTGTTAACTCTAGAGTCACTGCCATTTTCAGAAGATGGATTAACTGCCATCTGTTCTCATGTGTGGGTTTTTCTTCATGCCTCTCTTATCTGTCTTGCTCAACTGATTTTCCTGGGGGTGGAAGATTATTTTTAAAGCAATACATGTTGTTTATAGAAAATTTGAGCAAAGGATTTGAAGGGGCAGTTTAAGAAGAGGTAACTCAAATGCCATCAAGCATTGGAAAAGATAGTCCAAGTCACCAGTAAGGAGAGAAATGCAAATTAAGTCAATAATGATGTGTATAAGATTTTAGAGAGCTCACACCAAATGTTTCTGGGGCTGCGGGGAGATTCATGCATTGCTAATAGGAGCATAGACTGATGCTACCATTTTGGAGAGCCGTTTGGCACCACTTGTTTGAACTCGGCCTACCCAAACCTCCATGACCCAACAGTTACACTCGTGGAGATGTATGAAAATACCTTTGTTTTGTGTATACACACACACACACACACACACATATTCATACATATGTGTATATATATAAAACACACCATAGTAGGATGGAGGGTATTCCTGAAAGATTATTGTGGTTGTATAAGAAGGAGTTGGAGGTAAACTGGGTGTCCTTTGCTAGGAAAGTGGTTACTTCAGATTTAGTGAGTAAACATAAAGGAGTTAGATGTTAGAGGCAGTTGATTAGATGAACAGTTACTAACATGGATGGATTTTAAGGGCATAGTGCCAAGTGAAAGTTAAGAAAAATGAGACCAGGGACGCCCAGGTGGCTCAGTGGTTTAGCGCCGCCTTCAGCCCAGGGCGTGATCCTGGAGACCCGGGATCGAGGCTCACGTTGGGCTCCCTGCGTGGAGCCTGCTTCTCCCTATGCCTGTGTCTCTGCCTCTCTCTCTCTCTCTCTCTGTCTCTGTCTCTCATGAATAAATAAATAAAATCTTAAAAAAAAGAAAAATGAGACCACAGTACAGAACCATTTCCCCAATTTAAAATACATGCCCACAAAGTAATAATAATTTTGTAAGAGCACATGCAAAAGAGATGTGTTAAATTTGTCAGAATGGTTTTATGGTTATTATATGAAGAATGAGGGGGAGAAGTGGAAGTTAAAAGGGAGACAGTAAATCAACAGATAATCTCACAAGAACAGTGATAATAATGTGCCTAAAACAGAGGGTAATGATTAACTCAATTCCTCGAAAAGAGAAAAAAAAAAGAAAATATGTCAGAACAAAACAATTATTTATAATACTACTGTTTGAAGATAGGTGTTAAAACTTCAGTATACATTCTTATAGTATTTTATACATGTATGTGTGTCTGAGTGTATCTGTATATATGTATAGTATATACACATATTTTATTTTGAATTTTGAATTGAAGTATAATTAATGTGCAGTATTATATTTCAGGTGTACAATATATTCAGCAGTTCTATACATTACTCAGTGGTCACCATAATAATTATAGTCATCATCTGTCACCATACATTATTACCATTTTATTGATTATATTCCCTATGCTGTACTTTTCATGTCTATAACTAACTTATTTTATAACTAGAAGTTTATACCTCTTAATCCCCTTCATCTTTTTTGTCTATCCCCCCACTTTCCTCCCCTCTGGCGACCACCAGTCGTCTGTACTTAAGAGTCTGTTTATTCATTTTTTTTTTTTTTAATTCCACATGTAAGTGGAATCAGATGATAGTTGTCTTTCTCTAACTTGTTTCACCTAGCATTATACCCTCTGGGTCCATCTATGTTGTCATGAATGGCAAGATTTCATTTTTTATGGCCAAGTAATACTCCGTTGTGTGTGTACACCAGATTTATTGTTACCATTTATTCATGGACATTTGGGTTGCTTCTATAGCTCGGCTGTTAAAAATAGTGCAATAAACATAGGGTTGTATATATCTTTTTAAATTAGTGTTTTTGTTTTCTTTGGATAAGTACCCAGTGGTGGAATTACTGGATCATATGATATTTATATTTTTAATCTTTTTAGGAACCTCCATATTATTTTCCCTAGTGGCTACACAATTTACATTTCTACCAATAGTGCATGAGGGTTCCCTTTTTTTTTCCACAACCTTGCCAACCCTTGTTATTTCTTGTCTTTTTGATACTAGCCATTCTTACTAGTGTGAGCTGATATCTCATTACGGTTTTGATTTGCATTTCCCTAATGATCAATGATGCTGAGATTCTTTTCATGTGCCTGTTGGCCAATTGCATGTCTTCTTTGAAAAAACAAAAGTCTATTCAGGTCCTCTGCCTATTTTTTAATTTTTTTTTTTTTTTTTTGTTATTTCGTACTGATTTGTGGAAGTTCTTTCTATATTTTGGATATTAAATCCTTATTGGCTGTATCATTTGCAAATTTCTTCTTCCATTCGATAGGTTGCCTTTTTGTTTCCTTCACTGTGAAAAAGCTTATTGTTTTAGTATAGTCACAATAACTTATTTTTGATTTTGTTTCCCTTGCTTAAGGAGACCTATCCACAAATATGCTGCTAAGGCTGATGTCCAAGACATTACTGCCTATGTTTTCTTTTAGAAGTTTTAGGGGATCCCTGGGTGGCTCAACGGTTTGGCGCCTGCCTTTGGCCCGGAGCGCGATCCAGGAGTCCCAGGATCGAGTCCCACGTCAGGCTCCGGGCATGGAGTCTGCTTCTCCCTCCTCCTGTGTCTCTGCCTCTCTCTCTCTCTCTCTCTCTCTCTCTCTATGTCTATCATAAATAAATAAATCTTAAAAAAAAAAAAGTTTTATAGTTTCAGGTCTCATATTCAGGTCTTTAATCCATTTTGAGTTTATTGTTGTGTGTGTTGTAAGAAAGTGGTGCAGTTTCTTTTTTGCTTGTAGCTGTCTATTTTTTCCAATACCATTTTTTAAAAAGCCTTCCCTTTCCCTATTGTATATTCTTGCCCCCTTTACCATGAATTACTTGATCATATTAACTGACCTAGCTCTTCACCAACTTCCATTGATCTTTGTGTCTGTTTTTGTGCCAGTACCAGAATGTTTTGATTACTATACCTTTATAGTATATCTTCAAATCTGAGATTGTGATACCTCCAGCTTTGTTCTTCTCCCTAAGGTTGTTTTGGCTGTTCAAGGTATTTATTTGTAAGGAACCATATACAATTTTTAGGATTATTCTATTTCTTTGGAAAATGCTATTGGTATTTTAATAAAGATTGCACTGAATCTGTAGATTACTTTGGGTAGTTTGGACATTTTAATGACATTCTTCCAATCCACAAATATGGTATATGTTTCTATTTTTTCCTGTCATCTTCAAATTCTTTTGTCAGTGTCTTACAGTTTTCATAGTATAGGTCTTCCACTTCTTTGGTTAATTTTATTGCTAGGTAGTTTATTCTTTTTGGTACTTACATATTTATTTACACAAATGAATGAAATGGGGTCATTCTCCATGTAATTTTTAAATTTTGTTTTGGGTGTTTTGTTTTTAGTAACTTGGCTTTTATGAAGATATACTAAGTTATCTGTAAGATGCTTTCCAATTCTAAGACACTCTCCCTTCAGGTTGAATACCATGTTATCAAATTCAGTTAAATTATAAACTGACTTTTGTTCAGCATGACCCCAGACATATTTTGCTAAACACTCTTAGTTCCAACTATAAGATACTATTGCATTCAAAGGAAATATATTTGTATTTTAATTTATTTGCATTTAATTCAGATAGTACTCGTTTTAGCTGGGTTTGCAGCAGATTATATATGTTCAGACCTTTTCACAGGCTGATAGTTTACTGTAAGAATAGATCACAGCATCAAATGAGTGTTGGTCCCAAATGGAACAAGTGAGGTTGAAACTTGATCTGTTGTACCAGAAACCATCCCATTTGAGTGACCAGCTGGTTTTTAATAGGCTAAACAGTTTCTGATGATTATTTGTTCAAACCCAGCAAATTAGCAAGTAAGACTTCTGAACTTGTGGTGTCCGTTTTGTAACAGGATGGGGGAACAACCTTTAATAAAAAATGCATTCCTGGGCAGCCCCGGTGGTGCAGCGGTTTAGCGCTGCCTGCAGCCCAGGGCCTGATCCTGGAGACCCGGGATCGAGTCCCACATCGGGCTCCCTGCATGGAGCCTGCTTCTCCCTCTGCCTGTGTCTCTGCCTCTCTCTCTCTCTCTCTCTCTGTCTCTCTCATGAATAAATAAATGAAATCTTAAAAAAAAAAAAAAATGCATTCCTTTCTGCCAGAGACCAAAGCAGAATTTCCCATGGAAAACAGCATGTCTGTTTTTTTCCTTTTTTAAGATTTTTTAAGTCTACACAGACTAGAAGAAGTGTTTGCATGTGTGCTTTCCCTGAGTCTAGGGTTGTCAGATGCATCTTCCTCATACTCCTCAGTTTGAAAAAGCTCTGAGTATATCCCAGAATACTGGACAAGAGGAGAAAGAAAAAATAGAAGGAAGGGGACAAAGGTATGTACTCTCTTCCACTCACTCTCCTTTTCTGGTCGGGATACCAATTTCATTTACCAGTTATTTCCTGCTTTGTTTGCAAAGAAAGCCTCAAATGATAATGTGCATGAACAGTGGAGTATACACACTCGTTTAAAAGTAAATTGGCATGGAGCCATCTAACAGAGCACTAGATCTCTCTTTGGCAGTGCCATCCATTTGTAGCTCCATTAATTCATGGTCCTTAATAATTTCTTCAGAGTAAATATGAAGTTTACTTTGTTTTATCTGAAGAAAGGACCCATAGAGCAAATGAGTAGTGTAAATACTTTTTCTAAAAAACATCAACTTGCTTGAAAGGACTGTTTTCAAATGCCTTTCATTTATTAGGATCCTATGTACTGATTATATGGGATTCTAGTCATTAAAGTAGTCCTATGAAGATATCCACTTAGTAATATTTTATTAGCACTTAATTTGAATTACTCTAATAAAATTCCACTTCTTTAAAATTTGTCCATAATTCATTATTGTTATATATATCTTCCTTCCATCAGGATAAATTTGTTGTAAGATATTGTAATTACTTACATGCCCTTAAATTCCTTGGATACTATCTGGTACAGTTACATTATTTGAGCAAGACTTTCAATTTTCCCTTGGTTTCTTAAGATAAAAATGTCTTGACCCTTAAATGGTATTACTAAGATTTGAATGCAGAGAGAGTTGCCTATAAGAAGCAATTAGGGAGGTAGGCAATTAGTTATCTCCACTGTGACTAGAGTCCAATGAAGATAAAAGCCAACTTTTTCTCCTCAAAACTTAGATTTCCATGATTGCATGAACAAATCTTTATTCATAAAACTTTTGTACTGCGCTGTGCTTAACCTATAGTGAACACTGGATAAATAATGAAGTATAAGAGTACATATGTCTTTGGGGTTTTCCTTTGTCTTTCATATAGACTGTTGTGATTAGAGCATTTCAGAATTGTATTGAAAGCACAACCTTTGATCATCCCATCCATCCATTTATCCGTGTTGCAAATATTTGGGGATGGAGCAACTTACTGTGGAACCAGCCAGGGAAAAGTCCCTGTACATGTCATATTTAACGTACAGGCCATTTAACCTTTTATAGAGAGATTGATCCAGTCTTTTGCCTCTTGCTATACTGAATTGCTGTGTGCTTGGTCAAAGTTCTATCCCAGACATCCTTTTGTGGTATTGCTTTGTATTTAATTGGCTACTAGTTACAAAAAGGCATGTTCTGTGGGCATAGCCAATCCCTGTTTTATGTTCTTATCTCATGTTTTTCACTTTATGCTACTCTGTGTAACATCTAGGAACTCTCCAGTACTGTGGGGATTCACCGTTCTAATAAAGTAGCTTTGTACTAAAGGTAATAGCTAATATTTTTGAGCTTTGCTGTATCTATACCAAACACTCTTTTGGGAACATTCCATTTTCTCACTTTACCTTCATAATATTCATGAAGTGAGTGTTGTTATTGTTCCCAGTTAAGGAAACTGAGTCACACAGGATTATATTTGTATGATAATTGCACAAAAGCAAACTCTTGGTCTTTTTAATAGTAAGGCCATTTTGGCATCTCCCCCCCCCCCTTTTTTTTTTCAAATTGTTTCCATGTGATATCTCACTTGATCTGATACCTGTCCCCATTTGTTCACATGGGAGAAATAAAGTAAATGAGGGTGAGTGAGTCTCTGCTTTCCAGGTTAAGGACTCTATAGTACTTAAACTCAGGACCTCTAAATCCTGGACCAAGACCCTTCCTCCAGGAGCACACTTCATTCTTTCTGCTCATCTGACCAGTAGATCTCTCCTGAAGATGTGGGTCTCTCAGTTTTAATGCGAGATTTAGAATCTTGGTGACTTTTAATAGTTTCTGGAAGAGCATTATAATGTAGCATTACTCATATCCACTACATTTAGTCTAGGATCTAGAGTATTTCAAATAAGCACCAAGCACCGTACCGTCTTTTTCTGCCCCTTTGTTGGATTAATATCTGGAATCTGCCCTTAACAGCTCTGGAGTAAAAGGCCAGTTCTCTGACCAAAGAATCAGCACTAAATGGGAAATAAATCAGAGTTTGCTATAGCTAAAAGGGAAAAACTCCCACAAATTTATGTCATTTTAATTGATTCTTTCATCCTTGATAGATTTTCAGGATCTCAAAGAAGCTCTATGAATGTACCTGTAGAAGCATCTTGTTTTACATATGACGAAAATGGTGAAAGCACTTCTTTTGACAGGAAACTTCACTCCTTGTTACTGAAAACTGTCACAACAGTCATTATGTCTGGCTTTCAGAGATTTCCTAGAGTTAGGAGAACAATAGACAGTTAAAATGGCAATATCAAGAGCATTCTGGGGTTTTATAATGAGTATCAAGGGAAATTTTTTTTCTCTTGAGTTTGTAAGAAAAGAGTAGGAATATTCAGGAGGCTGAGGATAATGTGGAAATGAACTTTAATGCTTTATTTTTAAAAACAGTGTTCTTTCTAACCATTGGAAGTTGAAAAAATTAATTTTATATTATAGTTCCCATTTTCTTGTTACAGAGTTGACAGTGACTAAGGGATGTTTCTCTTCAGCTGTCCCTCTCTGCTTGTTAAGTAATTCTCCCCAAAAAGTACATTTGCACCTTTTTGTCTCTGTTTATTGGGGTGGGAGCAAGAGAAAGAGAGAGCACGCACGAGAGTGAGCATCTTAAGCAGGCTCTACACCAGGTGTGAAGACTGATGCAGGACTCAGTCTTAACTACCCTAAGCTCATGACCTGAGCTGAAATCAAGAGTTGGATGCTGAGCCACCCAGGCACCCCAAGTCTCTTTTATTTGATTAAGCATCATTTAGAAATCTTGGATCCCTTTTGTTGGTTCTTAACTTTTATATATATAGGGCTTCTGAGGCTCATGATTCCTAATTTAGCAATAGGAGTTATTTCTCTGCTTCCTATAAACCCACCTCTCATCCCCCACAGAAAGACTCCCATGCATTAGGAAGAGCATTGGTTTATTTGGTTGTGCTACAATGTGTTTTCACAATTTTTAAATCTTAATTTACATAGCTCAAATATGATTTCTTAATTTTAATATAGTTTTGCTATATTTACTATGCCCACCATATTAAAAGTGCAAACTTTGTATGTAATTTATGTGAGTTGTTGCTTCCATGTCTGCAATTTCTTGCTTTCAGGGGCTGTGGATGGTTTTAGAGACTCCTGTGTTGGTTACCTAATATACCTGAAAGGTAAAAATAACCTACTGGCTTATTATTTTAAAAAACTAATATGAAAGCAATTACAAACATTTTTTAAAAGATTTTATTTAGAGAGTGTGCACATGTATGAGTGGAGGGAGAGGGAGAGAAAGACTCTCAAGCAAACTCTGTGCTGAGCATGGAGCCTGACAGTCTCACAACCCTGAGATCATGACCTCTGCCAAAATCAAGAGTCAGATGCTTAATTGACTGAGTCACCCAGGTGTCCCAATTATGAACATGTTTCTAAAGTATGAATAAGACTTATATTTTCAAATTAATCAACATTTATAAAAGCTATTAAGTGAAAATAGGCTTTTCCCTATTTGGAAATCCCTGTGATTCCAAAATATCATTCTTTAAAGATAGTCACTGTGAAGTTTCTGCAGGTCCCTCTAGGAATGAACTAATGTTCTATTCATCTAAAAACACATAATATATGTGTATATGCATATGTACACATAACATACATCTATACTTATTTATGGATACATAGGTTTTGTTATACAGTATATTTCCCTTAGCAATGTATCTTAGATATATGCTTAGATCAGTACATATAGATCTACCTCTCTTAAATGTCTGTATAGTACTCCATTGTGTTGGCATGCCATCAGTTAACTTCTGTGTATCAACATTGTAGTTGTTACCAGATTTTCTTGTTGCAAACAATGCTATAATAAACATCTTAACGTATCTTTTTACGTTTTTTTTGGTAAATATATTTGTAGGATATCTTCAAAGCAGGGAAATTACTAGTGAAAGTGTGTGCATTTTTAGTGTCACTAAAAAGTGCCAAATTGTCCTCCAAAATTACCAATTTATACTTCTATCAACGGTTTATAAGAATGTCATGTGTCTATACATCTTTATCAGCATTGAATATGACAAAAATTTTAGTTTACAGGTATGATAGGTGAAAATAGTTACTTTAAATTTTTAGTTACTTCTGTGTTTATAGTTGACTTCAATAAATGGTTACTGAACACTTACTGTGTGCCATCATTGAAATAGGACCTAGGGATCAAAAATTATCCTAGTAAAGTCATAGAAGTGGGTAAGAAGCTTCTTTTTAGAAGAAACCAAAGATAACAAGCATAGAAAAGTTAGTCTTTTGTTCCCCTGCTAGCAGAAGGAAGTTGTCCTATAAAGGAAGAACAGTGGCCACCAGGGTCAACTTTTGATTCTATTGCTAGTTTAAACTGGCGACTCTTCCCTTCGCATAAGTGGCCTTGCTTTCCTTGTGGAAGGCAATAGCTTTTATTTTTCTCCAGAACCTGG
Source organism: Canis lupus baileyi (assembly GCF_048164855.1). Taxonomy (NCBI): domain Eukaryota; kingdom Metazoa; phylum Chordata; class Mammalia; order Carnivora; family Canidae; genus Canis; species Canis lupus. The sequence goes on along the minus strand of NC_132859.1, from coordinate 22,501,788 downwards.
CTTGATTATCTCATCAGGTGTTTTTAGGAGCTAGCATCTGCTATTGGGCTCTGTTCTGAAAAAAAAGCACCAGGCAAACATGAGATCCTACCAGCAGAATGGCACAAGGGCTGGAGAAACTTGGTTTATTCATTGTTCAAGCTCCTCCACTTCTGTGGATTTTCAGAGAAAGGGAACCCAAATTATATTATAGGCACCTTGAGTGTTTCTTAGAATTCACTGAGGCAGGGAAATGAGGATAGCAGTATCAATCAGGAGCCATGTTGGTTCCTAATACCAACATTACCTATATGAATAAAGTATAACATGTAAGTTAAAGTATCTGGTTGCAAGCCTATTAAGTCAATAAATTGATAGAAGGGTCCTAAATATACAACATACTAAATGGATAAACTTGGTTTTAATGAATGAAGGCTAATATACCAATAATTTGACTCTTATAGCTGAGGATGAACAAGATTTGAGGTTCTCTAAAAGTGGAATTTTCCCTGGACTTAGCCTAAAAAGAGCTCCTTAGAGCTGTCCACTCTTGGCCCATTGTCTTGAGCCTATGGACATTTTTTCCCCTTGGGGCAGGAGAGGACTTCAGTTTGCTCAAGGGCTATGTGTGCTCCAGGCCAGTACCCTGGGACAATGTTTTGATAGCTGACCTTTCCACAGCCAGCCAGCCCTCAAATAGGCTTTAATAAATAAAGAGAAAAAAGCTAAGCCCCTTTATTTTATTTTTTTTATTTTTTAATTTTTTTTTAGCTAAGCCCCTTTAGAAGGGCTAGAACAGGCTAGTAGTTGCTAGGCAAGTGAAAGTAATTCAGTGTCCTTGCCAAACATCTGCCATGCAAATAAGGAACTTTCAGGGAAGGGGGAGTGAAATGGTAGTGCATGTTCGTTGCCATAGGAATGTTTCCCTGATTGGAACAAGACCACAGAGCAGAGACGGCTGCATGTATGGTTCCTTCTGGTTGGAAATGGAAGCCCAGAGTGGGCAGTGTAGCAAAGGTAAAGCATGGGGATGAAGGAGCAAAACCCAAGGTTCTCTGGAGGTAAGGGTGTGGGAAAGGTATAAGGTATAGTGAGTCCTCTGAAAAGAGGAAGGGCTCCAGCAAATGAGACCTTAGATGCCTTATGAAATTAATGGTTTCTTAAGCTAAAATCGGAGGGAGAAGAAAGAATAGATTAACTCAGGAGAATTACATGTTGAGCTCTTAGGCTATTCTGAAGACCTGAGATTTATTGGAGAAATAACAATTCAAATTAAATCAGGGAGAATTCCAGTTAGAGTCTGGAATAAACCCAGGTTTAAGTTAGAAGTAGGTTTAAAATAGAATTTAGTGGGAAAAGATGATTAATTTAAAGGTAGGCATTTTTAATTTATGTAAATATTACACTAGATTGTCTTTATTTTAATTCTTAAAGATAATGATTAAAGATTTGTTAATAAATTGTGCTGCTATATTTATTGAGTTCTATTTTTATAGGGAAAAGAAGCACAGTTGACCAAATTGTGTACTACCAGTGCCAAACCTTAAGGAGACCCTCTGAGGTGGGCTTACTGCCCTATTAGTAAGCACCTTATCCATCTGGTAGAAGTTTCCAGCTCAAGGTCCAAGCAGAAATAAGCAGCTGTTTAGCAAATATTGAACTTTTTTTTTTTTTTAAGATTTTATTTATTCATGACAGACTCGCAGAGAGAGAGAGAGAGAGAGGCAGAGACACAGACAGAGGGAGAAGCAGGTCCATGCAGGGAGCCTGACGTGGGGTCTCTGGGATCACACCCTGGACTGAAGGCGGCGCTAATCCCACCAGGGCTGCCCAATATTGAATCTTTAATATGCTGTTTAACTTCTCTGTGATTGATTGATTATCCAGCTCTTAAAATGGAGGTGATAGCTAATCCCTGTCTCTCAGAATGGTGTGAGCATGGATGCTATTCTCAGTGAATACAATTTCTGGGGTTGGTATAACATCCCAAGGTGCCTATGATGACAATGACAGCCTTAGTTTGTCATTAGTGGTTCAGGTCAAAGAGTTTTATATTTTAGGCTACAATCTTAAGAGGAACTGTATTTTTTTTTATTTTTATTTATTTATGATAGTCACACACACACACACAGAGAGAGAGAGAGAGAGAGAGGGAGAGACACAGGCAGAGAAGCAGGCTCCATGCACCGGGAGCCTGACGTGGGATTCAATCCCGGGTCTCCAGGATCGCGCCCTGGGCCAAAGGCAGGCGCCAAACTGCTGCGCCACCCAGGGATCCCGAGGAACTGTCTTTAATGATAAAGGTTTACTTGTACATATGAAATAAATATTTATTATCATTTGCCATATTCATGTTTACTTGCTATTTAAAATAGTTTCTTCTTCAGAATATATATGTAAAAATATTAGCAGTATATCTGTTGACTTTTTATGTGGTTTCTTTTTGGGTCATGTAAAAGAAGGCTAATAGAATGTGAGGTTTATTCTCAAATATTTGAATTCTTGTAATAGACGAATAGAAATGATGCCATGGGACCTGGATTTTAGTAGTCACTGTGTCTGTTTCAGGGCTCACTCCCTAGGTCAGTTTCTTGAGTCTGGAACTTCAGTGTCAATTTTACCTTATAATTGATCAGATGTTGGTTGATTGACACATTATCTGAGACAAATTTGTAAACCAAATGCCAAATTTTAATTTACAAGGAGAGTGTAATTAGAAAAACTATCTTCGGATTCTTCAGATGGTATAACCTTTCCCTAATATGATTTTGACAAGTCAAAATATATACTGGCCATAATGTTCTTTAAACAAAAAACCCCCTACATTCTTTTTTTTTTTTTTTTAAGATTGATTGATTGATTTATGATAGGCATAGAGAGAGAGAGGCAGAGACACAGGAGGAGGGAGAAGCAGGCTCCATGCAATCCTGGGACTCCGGGATCGCGCTCTGGGCCAAAAGCGCCAAACCGCTGAGTCACCCAGGGATCCCCCAACCCCTACATTCTTCATGTAGATTCTCTAATAACAACTACAGCTATGCAAAGCAGAATGGAGAGCCCCAGTGAGCTGCTTATGTTGAAGCTCCCAGTGCAGGTTGAAAGCCTACTTCCAAGTGTGGGAGCAATACTTACAGATAAGTTGAGCCTGACTTTCTCTGGAGGGCTTCTTTTAACTAGGCAAACCTAGGAACCTACAAACTCCTTTAACCTGTCATTGAATAAAGAAACAAGAGGTGTCAAGAAAAGGAAGCTTATTGATTGCATGTTATGTACCAAGCATGCTAAGTATTTTATATATATTGACTCATTTAATTCCGTAACCACCCTGCAAGATAGATAGGTAGTATTTTCATTTTACAGATCAATAAAAATGCTCAGTAAAGTTATGTAGCTTGCCTAGGGTCACATAATAAGTGAGCAGGGATTTTCTTTGGCTCTGAAATCTGATTACCCTAGCATCCAGTAGACCTCAGTAATTTCATATTCGTTCCACTGAATTTGAGGAGGACACCTGATATCACACTGTGATGCTAACATAAATAGACTAGAATAAAAGATAGATATAGTAATGGAATAAATTTCGTTTATAGATGGAGATTGTTAACGTGCATCTCAGATCCTTTGAAGTAGTTAAAAACAAAAATACTAAAGGATTTTTTTCAAATAGATTTATTTATTAAAGATTTTATTGATTCATTCATTCATTCATTCATGAGAGACAGAGAGAGAGAGAGAGAGAGAGGGGCAGAGACACAGGCAGAGGGAGAAGCAGGGAGCCTGATGCGGGACTCCATCCCGGGGCCTCCATCCCAGGACTCCAGGATCACACCCTGGGCCGAAGGCAGGTGCTAAACTGCTGAGCCACCCAGGCAGGGATCCCCTCAAATAATAAATTGATAAATGAACCAACTCATCAACATCAGTGATCAGCAGGTATAATAAATACTAAATCAAATTTAACTTCTAGGGTGGTGCTTGCTGCTTTTTGTATGATAATGATAGAGTTCTATCATTATGGTTTTTAGAAACTGTGCTATTTGGGGTTGTTGGTTCTCAGTCTTTTATCTTTTGGGTACATGAGAGGATGACATTTACATTCAATATCTTTTCTGTAGATAAGACAACTGTTCAAGTTATCTAATGCTGCAGCACAACAAAGTTAGTGCCTTAAAGCAGCAACTATATTTTGCTCACAAATCTGCAATTTGGGCAGGGCTCAACAGGGACAGTTATCTTGGTTCCATTCAGCATCAGCTGGATTGGCTTAGAGGCTGGAGGCTGTAATCATCTGAAACTCACTCCCTAAACTGTCTGGAGGGCTGGGAAAGACTAGAATAGCTGGGCTCTTCTCAGCATCTCTCTTTCTTTGTGGTCTCTCCAGCATGACAGCTTCAAGATAGCCAGACAACTCAGTGCTCTCAAACCATATGACCCAAGAAAGAGAAAGGCGAGAACCTTATCTTTTATGACCCATCCTAGGAAATCACACAACATTCTTACCCCACTCATTGAAGCAGTTACAAAGGCCACTCAGTTTCAGTGGGAATGGAAATAAATTCCATCTCTTGTAAGGAAGTGAAAAGCTTCTGGAAGAGCATGTGGGACTGGAAATATTGTAGTGGCCATTTTTGGAAAGCAGTCTGCTACACAGATAAGCTAGGCTACAGGTTACATGCTGGTGCCCAAGCTACATGTATTTCTGATCATATTTATCTATTACTCCAGGGAGCATATTAGCATGCAAATAAAATATTTATTTCCCTATAACTAAACCCACCAAAAGTCATTCTTCAAAACACATTATCTGCAAGCTCTTGGCACTCTATCTACCATTAGAAACATACTGTAAAACACTAGTGTATTAGGCTAATGAAATAGAGAGTTGAGACTTTACCTAAATTTTTCATCATTGTTAAGCCAGTATTTGTTAAATGTTCCTGAATGGTCCTATTTCTCCTTTTCTACTTTGTGTGCAGAGGTAAACAACTGAAAATTTATATAAACAGCTTTGCATAGAAACCTTTTCATTTAAAACCAAAAAAATGAGGACAATTGCACTTAGAACTGAGTGTTTCCTGAAGGGGTTTGTTCTAGCATCTTATAGTGGCTGCTGCCTCCTCTTTTGAAGTTGAAATGATTATTCAAGACACACATTTTCAAAGTTGACAAAATTAGTATCTTCTCCCAAGCACTTCTTGTAAATTGTGGGAATCCTATGACATGACAGCATACTTTTGCATTAATTGGGCTATTCTAGCCCTTTTTAAAATCTATAAAATAATTCATCCATATAACAGAGAATATAAAATTTTAGGTACAGTTTGAAGAATTAAAAACCTAAATACTCCTGTGCTTACCATCCAGGTTAAGAAGTAAGCCATTACCTTCCTTCCATACCCTGTACAGGTCAGACCTGACCTGACTTTTGTGTTGCCACTTTTCTTTCTTTTGTCATATTACCACCTATCTAGTCAAATCCTTCAATTGTTTGGATCTTCATACAGTGTTTTTCACTTCAGTTAAAAACATTTTATATAAAGAGCAGGCGTATCTTTTGTTAAATTTATTCCTGGGTACTTTTTATTTTTGTTGCTGTTAATGATGTCATTCTGATTACTGCTGAATATACTCATGTAGTTGATTTCTACTTACTGGTTTTGTGAACATAAAATTTGCTAAATCTTACTAATTAAAATAATTTTTCTTTTGATTCGGGATTTCTACATAAATATATTATCTGTAAATGACAACAGCTATGTAGCTTTATATCTCTTATTTTTATCTTTGCCCTGGTCTGGCCTGCCAGACCAATGTTGAATAGATATGATAATAGCTGGCACCCTGGTCTTTCTTCATTCTGATTTTAAAATAAATTTTTTTAATGATTTTCATTATCAACTATATAATGTTCATTGTAGGTTTTGTTGTTTTTATTTTGATAAATATCCTTTGTCAAGGGCTTTTCTATTCTTAGTATGCTGAGTTTTTAAAATTGTGAATAAATGTAGAATTCTATAAATATTTTTCTGTGGCTGATGATTTGACGATATGGTTTTTTCCCTTTACTTTGTTATTAGGATGAGTTACATTAACTGGTTTTCTAATAATAAATCAAGGCCCCATACCTTTGATAAACCCAATTATCTTTACAAATAATTTGTTTAGAGTTTTTCACCTTTGTGAAATTGACCTATAATGCTCATTTCTCATTCTGTTTCTTTCTTAATTTGGAATCAGAGTTATGTTGAAAAATATATTTCTAATATTTAATTGTATTACAGTAAAAGAATCTTTAGAAGTTTGAGGCTATCACTAGTTTTGTTTTCAAAATTGTATAATGTATCACAAATTGTTGCATTTAATATTCTACATGTGTTTTATATTGCTAAAAAGCTTATCAGTTAAGCTGTTTAAAACTTCTGTCCTTACTAATATTTTATTTGCTGAAGCTATCCATGACTAGGAGAGTTCTATTGTAGTTTCTTCTTCGGGTGATGGATTTGTCCATATCTTCTCATTACCATGTAAATTTTTGCTTTGCAAGTTTTGAGACAATATTAATAGGTACATACAGGTATATAATTCTTTTGCATGTGTCTTGTTCTGTGTTTTAGGTGTATCTTTTACAGGCAATATGTAGCTAGATTTTCGTTCAGTCTAAAAATATTTACCCTTACTTGGAAAGTTGGTTCCACTAGCATTTATTGCAATTAATAAGAAATTTATACTTCTTACACTGTTTTATGTATTTTTATGAATGTTTTCTATTTCTCCCCTTTCCCCTTTTGTCATCTGAATTAATAATTCTTTTTTTCTTTTTTCTTTTTTTTTGTATTTCATTTTTTCCTCTTCCTTCTTTGGAGGTTATATGCTTTATATCTACTCCCTTAATAGCTGTTCTTGCTAGTTTGATGGGCATACTTTAAAAAGTTTCTATTTAATGAGTGTTACCACTCATGCTTCAAATCTTAAAGATATTTCTCCTCAGATTCTCTATTTCCCCCCACAGATTATGCACTTTTCTAACAGTTTTAAATAATGTTTACTTAGTTTCGCCTATTTACCAGTGTTTTTCCTCATTGTTACTTTCTTCCCTCTTTTTGAAGTATATCCTTTAGAATTTCTTTAGTGAGTCTTTTTTAAATAGCAAATGCTATGATGCAGGAATGAATAAGATACATTTCCATAAAATATGTAATTGCAATGTAAACTAAGTACAAAAGTACAGATCAGGACAAAGTGTTGAGAGCACAAAGAGGGGAAGCTAAGTGTAGGGAGTGAGGAAGGGCATCTCAGGAAAGATTGTAAGAAATGAGATGTGAAGTCGTGGAAGGCTATGGGTGTGTTGATGGAACATTCATCAGCTCAGCAGGCTGGAACTTAGGCGGGGGTTGGTGCCAGATGGAGCTAGAGAGGTTAGTGAGCTAGCTAGTGGGTTGTGAAGAGCCTTAAATGCCAAGGTGAAGGCAACAGAAAATTGGGAGGAGGTTTAAAGCAGTGGAGTAACATGATTAAATGCATTATTTAGGAGTGATTTGTGTAAATATATGGAGAACAATGAGTTGCAATAGTCACCTGAGAGGAATTTGAAGGACTAAAACAAGACAAAGCAAAGATGACGAAGCGAAAAGATGAAATTTTGAAAGATATTGACAGGTAAAATTTTAATATATTTGAAGCAGAGAGGGTTGGAAGATGTATTTCAAGGACTCTGATTTAGAGGACTGGCAAGATCAAGGTGGTATGCAAGTTTGGAAGTGGGGGGGGAGGCACCATTGGGGAGAGAGAATGATTTTTAGTTTGTAATAAAACCATTTGATGTGTTTTCAGGATAAAAAACGGTGGATTTGGTTATTGAAGAATTAATAGCAAAGGTATTTGGGATGTCTCTGGATTGAGAACTCAGTAACATTTTTAGATTATATCTTGTTCTGGTCATTTACTGTTTTTCCTTCTTTTGCTTTCTGAGTTGTAATATAGACCTGTGCTTCAGGATGCAAACAGCAAATCCTGCTGTTTGAAAAATTATTGCCACTGGACAGTGATTGCTCTTGGCTGGTAGGACCTCTTGTTTGGAGTCTGTTTTAATCCTAGCTCTGTTCACAGGTTGGCAGATGTGACCCAGAGTATCTAAGAATATCTGGTAAGACATGAGAGAAAGGAGAGAAGGAAGACAGAGGTAGATTAAGGGAAGAGGAGAGGAAAAAATTTCCATTTAATTAAAGTGTTGGCAAGGCTTATGCTTCCTACCTATTGTGCGGGATTTTTTGTTTTGCATATCGTTTTTTCCTCCAGTTTTATTGAGTAATAGTTGACACACATAGTTTGAGGCATATAGCATCATCATTTGACTTACATATATTGTGAAATAATTATCACAATAGGTTCAGCTAACATCCATTTTCTTATATAGTAAGATATAAAGAGAAAATAAGAAAGAAAAAAAATTTCTCCTTGTGTTGAGACCTCCTAGGATTTACTTGAACAACTTTCCTACATATCATAACAGCAATGTTAACTGACATCCCTGGTACCTATTTCTCTTATAACTGGAAGTTTGTACTTTTGACCACCTTCCTCCAATTCCACCTCCCTAGTCTCAGCCTCTGCTAACCACAAGTCTTTCTATATGAGTGTCTTTCTATTTGAGTGTTTTTGGGGTTTTTTTTTGTTTTTTGGGGGGGGGTTTTATTCCACTTATATGTGGAATCATATAGTTGTTTATCTTTCTCTGACTTATTTCACTTAGAAAATGCCTTTAAGATTCATCCATGTTGTTGCAAATGAGAGGATTTACTCATTTCTTGTGGCTAAATAATATTCCATTGTATATATACATTTGACTTTTGAACAACCTGAGAATTAGGGGTGCCAGGCCCCTGCATGATTGAAAATCCATGTACAACTTCTGACTCTCTATAAACTTAACTACTAACAGCCTACTGTTGTCTTGAAGCTTGTCCTTTAGATCCTATCCAAAAAATCATTACCTAGACCCATGTCAAGGAGCTTTATTCCTGTTTTCTTCTAGGAGTTTCATGGTTTCAGGTCTTATATTTAAGTATTTAATTCATTTTGAGTTAACTTTTGTGAGTGGTATAAGATAGGAGTCCAGTTTCATTCTTTTACATGTGAATATCCAGTTATCTTACTACCATTTATTGAGGAGACTATTTTTTCCTTTGTCAAATATTAGATGATCACAGATGGTTGGGTATATTTCTGATCTTTCAATTCTGTTCCATGGGTCTGTTTTTATGATTATGACAATATTCTATTCTGTTGATGACTACAATTTAATAGAATAGTTTGAAATCAGGAAGTGTGAATACCTCCACCTTTGTTTTTCTTTCTCTGGAATTTATTTGGCTATTTTGGGTCTTTTGTGGCTTCAGATAAGTTTTAGGAGTGATTTTTCTACTTCTGTAGAAGTGCCATTGGAATCTTGATAGGAATTGCATTGAATCTATAGATGGCTTTTAGTAGTATTAAAATTTTAACAATATTACTTCTTGCAATCCATGGACACAAATAACCTTCCATTTCACTTGTGTCTTCTTTTATTTCTTTCATTATTGTCTTGTAGTTTTCAGCATAGAGATCTTTCATCTCCTTAGTTGAATTTATTCCTAAGTATTTTGGTGTTTTTGATGCTATTGTAAATAGGATTGGTTTATTTCTTTTTCAGAAATTTTGGTAGTGTATAGAAACACTACTGATTTTGTATGTTAATTTTGCATTCTTCAACTTTATGAACTCATTAATTAGATCTAACAGTTTTTTGATTGAGTCTTTAGAATTTTCCATATATAAAATCATATCATCAGCATATAGAGACAATTTTACTTCTTCCCTCCCAATTCTGATATCTTATATTTCTTTTTCTTACCTGATAGCTCTAGCTAGCACTCTCAGTATTGTGTGAAATAAAAGTAGTGAGACTGGGCATCCTTGTCTTATTCCTGATCTTAGAGGAAAAGCTTTCATTTTTTTCACCATTGAATGAGATGTTAACTCTCTGCTTGCCATATGTGGCTTTTATTATGTTGGTGTATACTCCTTCTATGCCTAATTTGTTAAAAGTTTTTATCTATCATGAATGGATATTGAATTTTATCAAATGGTTTTTCTGCATCTATTGAGATGATTATATTGTTTTCTTTCATTCTATTAATGTGATGTATCCTGTTAATTGCCTATGTTGAACCATGCTGATATCCCAAGGATAAATCCCACTTGATCATGGTGAATGATTCTTTTAACATGCTTTGGAATTTGGGTTTGTTAGCATTTTATTGAGAATTTTTGTATCCATATCCATCAGGGATTATGGCCTGTAGTTTTCTTTTCTAGTAGTGTCCTTTTCAGATTTTGATACCAGTTTAATGCTGGCCTCGTAAAATGAGTTTGAGAATGTTCTTTTCTCTTTGATTTTTTTGAAAGAATTTGAGAATTACTGTTAGTTTTTTTTTTTTTTTTTTTTAATATTTTTGCAGAATTTACCAGTTAAGCCATCTAGTCATGGGCTTTTCTTCATTGGGAGATTTTTGATTACTGATTCAGTCTCCTTACTAGTAATTGGCCTATTCATATTTTCTGTATCTTTCTGATTCTGTCTTTGTAAGTTACATGTTTCTAAGAATTTTTTCCTTCTGGTTGTTTAATTGTTGACATATAATTGTTCATAGTAGTCTAATGATATTTGGAATTTCTTTGGTATCAGTTCTTTGATAATTCCTTTTTCATTTATAATTTTGTGGATTTGGGTGGTTCTTTTATACTTACTAAGCATTTGTCAGTTTTATGTATCTTCAAACAACGGACTCTTGGTTTGGTTAATCTTTTTTTTCTATCGTTTTTCTGTTCATTTTTCACTTATTTCTGCATTAATCTTTATTATTTCCTTTCTCCTGCTCACTTTGGGTTCAGTTTCTTGTTTTTTTAGTTCCTTTAGGAGGTATAAAGTTAGGCTGTTTATTTGATATCTTTCTTCTTAATATAGATATTTGTTCTTAAGAACTTAATTCTTAGAACTGTTCTTGCTGTATCCCATAAGTTCTGGTATGTTGTTTTTTTCATTTTCATTTGTCTCAAGAATTTGCAAATAGAAAAATTTTACTTCCAATTTTCCCTTAATTTTTTTGATCCATTGCTTATTTAGGAGAGTGTTGTTTAATTTTGGTGTATTCGTGAATTTCTAGTTTTCCTCTTGTTGCCAATTTCTAGTTTCATACCATTGTTGTCAGAGAGGATACTTACTTGTTTTATGGCCTAACATAGTGATCTATTCTAGAAAATGTTAAATATGCATTAGAGAAGAACATGCATTCTGCGTTGGATAGGTGGATAGAATATTCTGTGTATCTTAGGTTCATTTGGTCTATAGTGTTATGAAGATCTTCTCTTTCCTTTTTGATTCTCTGGATGATGTATTTATTGGTGAGAATAGAATATTAAAGTCCTAATTAAACTATTATACTAGTTTAGTTTATACTAAACTTTATTACTCCTTTTAGCTCTATCGGTTTTGCTTTATGTAGGTGCTCTAATGTTGGGTGCATAAATATTTACAGTTGTTATGCTTTTTGGGTATATGGACTCCTTTATCATTATATGACCTTCTTTGTCTCTTTTTACTATTCTTTTTTACTTTAAAGTCTGTCTTCTCTGATATAACTTTAAAAAAAATTTTTTTGGTACCATTTGCTTGTAATGGGTTTCCATCCTTTCACTTTCAGTCTATTTATGTCTTAAAAAAGCTAAAGTGAATTTCTTTTAGGCAACATATTGTTGGATTTTTTTTTTTTTTAAACCTTTATTTTTTTTTTTTTTTTTAATTTTTATTTATTTATGATAGTCACACACAGAGAGAGAGAGAGAGGCAGAGACACAGGCAGAGGGAGAAGCAGGCTCCATGCACCGGGAGCCTGACGTGGGATTCGATCCCGGGTCCCCAGGATCGCGCCCTGGGCCAAAGGCAGGCGCTAAACCGCTGCACCACCCAGGGATCCCTATTGTTGGATTTTTAAAAAAGATTTATTTACTTGAGAGACAGCACATGAGTGGGGAGAGGGAGAAAGAATTTCAAGCAGACTCCACACCAAGCATGGAGCCTGATACAGGGCTTCATCTCATGACCCTGATATCATGACCTGAGTCACAATCAAGAGTCAGATGTTTACATCTGATGCAGCATCGCGCCATGTTGTTGGATTTATAAAAATCCATTCAGTCATTCTGTGTCTTTTGGTTTGATAATTTAATTCATTTACATTTAAAGTAATTATTGATAAGCAAGGATTTACTATTGACATTTTGTTCATTGTTTTTTTTTTTAAATAGATCCATTGTTGCTATTTCTCATTCTGTTGTCCTTTTTCTGTGTGTTGATGTATTTTTGTATCCATAGGCTTTGACAACTTCATCATATTCCTTTGTGTAATTACTAAAAGGTTTTCCCTTGTGGTTATTATGAGGCCTACATAAAATATCTTAAACTTTTAACACCCTTTTTTAAAGTTATAACAATTTAACTTCACTAGAATTTATATATTTTACAGTTTAACTTCACCCCCCCCATTGCATTTTAGGTTATTGCTGTTAAAATTTACATATTTTTAATATTAATATAAATTACTGTACTTACAGTCATTATTTGCTCCATTCTTTTTTTTTTTGCTCCATATTTTTTGACTTTCAAACTAGAGTTGTGAGTTATGTACCACTATTACCATTTTGCAGAATCAAACTATGACTATATATTAATATTGCCAATGAAATTTACCCTACCTTTTTGTGGTGTTGTGAGGTTAATTGTCTTTTACTTTCACCCAAAGAACTCTCTTTAGCATTTATTGAAGGCAGTCTGGTGGTTATGAACTCCCTCGGCTTTTGTTTGTTCAGGAAAGTCTTTCTCCCTCCTTTATTTCTGAAGGACATCTGACAGTTTTTGTTTTTGTTTAATATTGTGAATATGTCATCCTGTTCTCTTCTGACCTGAAAAGTTTGTTGATAAATTGCCAGTAGTCTTATGGTGGGTTCCCTTGTGTGTAACTTCTCTCTTTTGCTGCTTTTTAAAATTCTTTGCTTTTGACTTTTGACAATTTAATTATAATGTGTGTCAGTGTAGTCCTATTGAGGTTCAATCTATTTGGGGCCCTTTGGGCCCCATGGATCTAGATTTCCATTTCTCTCTCCAGGTTTGGGAACTTTTCAGACATTATTCCTCTAAATTTATTTTGTGTGCCTTTCTCTCATTCTTCTGGAATTCCCATAATGCAAGTATTGAATATTGTTTCTTTTTATTTTGTCCTAATTTCTTGTAGGCTTTCTTCACTTTTTCATTTTTTTTTTCTTTTTGTTTCTGTGACTAGGCAATTTCCAATGTCCCATCTTCCAGCCCACTAATTTTTCCTTCGCACAGTTGAATATGCTTTTTTAAAAGATTTTATTTATTCATGAGAGACACAGAGCGCACGTGTGCGAGATAGAGAGAGAGAGAGAGAGAGGCAGAGACACAGGCAGAGGGAGAAGCAGGCTCCATGCAGGGAGCCTGACGTGGGACTCAATCCCCAGTCTCCAGGATAACAACCTGGGCCGAAGGTGGCACTAAACCACTGAGCCATCTGGGCTGCCCAGTTGAGTATACTTTTGAAACCCTCTGAGTTATTGTATTTTTCAACTTTAGGATTTCTGTTTATGGGTTTGTGTTGTGGAGGGTTGTTTTGTTGTTGTTTATGTTGTTGATGGTTTCTGTTTCCTTGTCAAACTTCTCATTTTGTTCATGCAAAATGAGCAATGGTTTTCTACTAATTTTAGTTTTTCTACTTTAGTCTGTGTTTTTTTCTGGTTTGCTGAACTTCCTTAAGAGGATTATTCTAAAATATCTGACTATTCATAGATCTCCCACTTCTTTAGGGTCAGTTATTGGAGCTTTATTGGTTTCCTTTGGTGATACCATATATACCTGATCCTTGATTTTTTACATTGGTACATATGCATTCAAGTAATGGGCCTCCTTTTCCAAACTTCGCAGGTTTTCTTTGGCAGAGATAGTTCTTTACTAGTCTGTTCAGTTTGGGTTTCTGGATGTGTCTGCTGGTAATGTCTTTGGGCAGGTGGGCCCTGCTATTGTGGTCTCTTTTGGGGAGACACAACTATTTGAATTCTGAGAACAGGGGTGGGGTGAGTACCACTGTCTGAGACCAGTTGGATAGAACTGTTTGCTTGGTTCCTTACCCAAGTGAGGCTATAGGATGGATTTTGTGGTTGCCTAAATCTCTGTTCAGGCTTACTAGATGGTAGAACTGAGTACTGTATTTAGTAGTAGCTAGAGCTATGATTTAACTTCCCTGCCCTGACAAAGTAGCAAGTAGGCTTAAGGCCTATATAGTTCATTCACTGTTTGGGGGCCCAAAGCAGGCCTGAATGTATTGAATTCCTTGGTCAAGTGAAGTCATTGGTTTTGCTCTTGCACATGGGGGAAATCATAGGCTATCCTGTTTTCTAATGCATTACATAGACAGTACATAGGGTTGTTGAATTGGGCTAAACAGCTTCCTGTCAGTCCTGGTTAGATTTCCTGGTTGCATAGGCTGAAGGCTGTATTCAGCTATGAACAGGACTATAAATTAAACTGCCTGCTCAGGCACAGCAGGAGAAGCATCTCTAAAACTGATAAAGCTCTTTGTTTGCTGTTTTAAGCTGACCTGCACCCCAAGTTCCTTCCTGAACAGGGTCACTGGCTTTGTTCTGCAAACTATTCACTTTATCTCGCCCAGGCAGGAGGGAGAAGGGGCTGTTCCAGGCTATTCTCAATTTCTCAAAGAGGCTTTCCAGTTTAGAGTTGCCAGGAACTACCCCCACCTTTGGCTATGACTTAATCCTCCTGCCTTTACTTAGCATGGAAGCCTAAATGCCCACACTGATTGTGCTCTGGAAGTTATCAGCTCTGCCCATTCACCTCTTAGCTTGTGTGCCACTGGGCCACACAGCTTCTAACAGTTGTCACTAGTCCTTCTGATCAGATGAGTATAGAAGGCACCCTCCACAGAGGATAGAGCTTTGACTTAGCACTTTGCCTGGGTGTGGGCAAACTCAGCTCTAGAGCCAGCAAAACTCTTCATCTGAGGATCCGAATCAGGCATATCTGCACCCTGCCAAGTTCCCTAATCAGAGTGCACCCCAGATTTGGTTCTGAAGATGAGCAAAGCTGATGAATGGGATTACTACTTGGGCACTGCAGGTAATTAGCTCTGTCTGCCAAGGTCTGTGTATTGATTTTTGCAAGATACTCACCCATGTGTCACAGATTCCTAGTGTCTATACTGTGCAGATTCTACTGCAATCCTTACCATGTGAGATCAGGGTATGGGCTCTCCTAAGTGACCTATAATGCTTGGGTTCTCTTTTCCTACTGGAGAAACTGGTGACTCAAGGGGGACCTCTCCTGGTGGTGCTGTACTGTCCTGGAAGAGGGGCAATGTGGTAAAAAAGTGACCACTTTTCTTACCTGTCTAATGTAGTACCTCTTGGTCTGTGAGATGCAGCAGTGTGTTTCGGCCTCACCTCTGTGTTCTAGGCTTCTCTCAGTGGTACCTTTTTTAAAAAAATAGATCTTGGTTCTTCTTGGGAAGAAGAGTATAATTAAGAATGACTTACATTGCCATCTTGGTGACATCATTCTCCTACCTACTATTCTTAGTTAGCAAGATTAGCTTCTCTCCCTAGAGATTACTGCCCGGCCTATGAGGCCAGAGGAAGGCTTTCTTTTTGATGCATGAGTCATCACAGTGACTTAGTGACTTATTGGTCACTCACATGTAATAATTGCAATGATCACTGCTAAGAGTTGAGAGGAACTTCTCTCTGCCGGGGTATGAAGTAGCTTTGACAGGAGATGTGTCAGCTTGAAACCCAAGCAGCCCCTCAGCTTCTACCTGGTGCCATCATGTAGTGCCCTGGACTCAGGCATGCATGCAGAATATCCCATCACATCCAACACTTCTTGACAGAGGAAGAAGCTGGCAAGGGAATTTGGGAGAAAAAAAAAAATATATTATAAAATATTTTCTTTGGGGATCTGTACTTTCTCTGGCAGCATCATGATATGAAATAATTCCTAACCTTTTTATGTTGGTGGTGGGGACTGACCCATGGGATCCTACTGTGCAGATCAGCTGCTGTTAAAATATCTGATCTTTTAGAAGTGACTCAGGAGGAAAAGTGTCAAGTTAAAGTTCATCAGTTATCCTGGTCACAAAAAAATAGAATGAGTTGTTAAATGGCAGAATGAGTCTGTAATTTTTTACTTTGTCAGAAATTACAGTCATGACAAGATACATCCCTGCATTTGCATAGAAGTAGGTTTGTCACTATTAGCACATGCCTCTGGATGGTATTGGTAAGGCAGAAAGGGCATGACATATGTTAACACATATGAATAGTATTGGGCATTTTACCTAAATTATCTCATTTAATTGATTGTGCAGTTAACTGAGCTCAGAGAGTAAGGAGACTATCACGGTCTCTGAGCAGGTACATGGTGGCCACAGTTTAAATCCATGTATAATAGATTATACACAATGGGTATACAAATTTATACCACATTGCCTCCAGGGATGTTTTGGTATTTTTTTTACTTGAGAGAACAGATGTGGTTTCTGTGAAAAATTAGTCTCACCCAGAAACACCCAGGTGTTTTCCCTTGATAAAGACACTGGTCCTTTTATGCCTTCCCCAGATTTCCAACCTTCTATCCCCAGATACTGTCTCCAAGTTACGAGACACACAGCAGGAAAAAAAAAAAAAACTGAAAACGGGGCCCATTCCACAGCACAACAGCCAGCTAGCTCCATTGCATTCTTTGTTTTGTACTCTTTCTTTTTTTTATAATTTTTAAAATTTGTTTATTTATTCATGAGAAGCAGAGACAAGACAGAGAGAGAGAGAAGTAGGATCCACGCAGGGAGCCTGAGGTGAGACTCGATCCCGAGTCTCCAGGGTCATGCCCTGGGCCAAAGGCAGGCGCTAAACCGCTGAGCCACCCAGGCATCCCTGTTTTGTACTCTTTCTTTAATGCCTGTTAGGTTATTTGTCATTGATGTTTTTATACTTTTAAAATTTCTGACTGTCCTTATCAGAAGAACAGATGTATGAAGTTCTCAACAGCAAAGGTATCAGCTGTATATATGTACGGATTTGTTCCTTATTTTTTCTAGCAATTTAAAATGGACTAAATACCAAGAATGAGCCAAATGTCAAGCCATCACAAAAGACAGGAACATATAAAAATTGTCTTGGAAACAGGTTTCCTTTGTACCAATCTGAAGTAGCTTCCTGCATTCCACCAAACTTGGGGAAAAGAGCCTTGTATTCACATAGAATGTTCTGTTGTCTCTAAGAGAACTTGCTTGAACAACAACAAAAAAATGACAATAAGAGGGCTTGAGGACATGCATGGATAGCCTTTAATTATGTAAAGGTGTATTGTAAAGATGTAAATGTGAGTACCTAATATTTTTTGAGGGTAATTGGAATTGGAGTGTATATCTATGTCATGGTCATTTTCCCTGTGACTATAGGTACTCAACCAGAAGACTAGATTGTTTTAGCATAGTTGTCACTCACAAAGCACAAAAAATGAGGAACTAGAACCACGAATTGGGAGTTATGAAAAGGTGGAACAGAAGGTAAGATCAGTTAAGAGAAATGACCGTATCATAGGTCATCATTCATGGGATGGGTATAATCTGTTCTCCAGTGAGATGGAGATCTGTTTATGATCTGTTTAAGAACCCACAAAGAATGATTTCCTGAAGAAACCTCTCTTATTCCTTCAAAAGAATTCTGAGAAGAAAAGAATAAAAGGGAAGAGTGACTAAATATAAGATAAAGATAAGAGAAAATTTTTATATTTGGTACAGATAGTCCAAATTGGTTTTCATTCTTAGTTTTTGTGCTACCTTATCAGCTTCTGTTTCTCAATTTTGTGCCAGATTTTTATAGATAAATGAATTCTGGCAAAGCCCCAGGAGTCATACTAACCTCTGTTGATTTTCTACTAACTTTTTAGAAACTCCTGCTATTAAACTGCTCAGAGGTTTTGGATTTCCCATCTATGTAATAAAGGAGACAACATAGATGATCTGTAATTTTGTATGATTTGTGATCATACCGGGTAAGTATAAATGAGTTTAGTTATCATTTGGTGTGCTGCATATAGTGACTAGGGGAAAATCAGCCAAGGACAAGTAGCAAGTAGGTCACTGGAGCTCTGTCGGGTCTCTGCTGAGCATGCATCCAGATCACCAGAGATAAGGGAGAATCTTAGCTAGGCTCACTCTCTCTCTGGTTGTTTCCTTCCCTAGATCCCCCTATTCCATTTCTGACTGGTCTGCCATTTTGATACTTTTCCCACCAGTATCAAGACCTCAGGCTACTCCTGATGTTAACCATTCCTGATTGTTTGCCACTGAGATCAATTGCTTCCAACAGTACACAGGCAGGAATTTTTCTATGCTCTGCTCCAAATAGTCAAGACCCCCCCCGCCCCCCGCCTGCAGCAGAGCAGCATAACTGTCAGTTCCCACAGAGTTCTCCATCTGCTGAGTCTGGGGGAGAATTTCCAGGTAATGGATCTGAGATAGGAGGGGCAAGGGATTGAAGGAGTTTCTGGCTAAAATGTAACAGAGTGACTATTCTTACTTTAATTCAGTTGGTTGTATGCCTCCAATCAATTTCCAGATTGGTTAAATGACTGGGTTTTTTTTCTTTTTGTAGTTGAAGTATGAATGACATGTAACATTGTATTAGTTTTGGTTATACAACATAATGATTTAATGTATTGTGAAATGGTTACCACAAGTTTAGTTAACATTCATAAGGATACATAGTTATATTTTTTTCATGTAATGAGAACTTTTAAGATTTACTCTTAGCTACTTTCAAATATACAGTACAGTATTGTTAACTATAGTCACCATGCTATGTGTTACATCCCCAGGACTTACTTATCTTATAACTGGAATTGTGTACCTTTTCACCATCTTGACTCATTTCATTTTACCTATCCCCCACTCCCTCCCACTCCTGTCTCTGGTAACCACAAATCTGTTCTCTGTATCTATGAGGGTTTTTGTTTTGTTTGTGATTAAGATTTTGCATATGAGAGGTTTTACAGTGTTTGTCTTCCTCTGACTTATTTCACTTAGCAAAATGCCCTTGGGGTTCATCCATGTTGTTGCAAATAGCAAACTTTCCCTTTTTTTATGGTTCAATATTCCATTTTATATATATATATATATATATATATATATACACACACACACACACACATATATATATACACACACACACATTATATATGTATATACACACACACATACACATACATATATATACATATATACACACACTACATCTTTATTCATTCATCTATTGATGGAAACTTAGATTTTTTTAATATCTTGACTTATTTATTTATTTGTTTATTTATTTATTAAAAAGTAATCTCTACACCCAACAATGGGGCTCAAACTCATGAGCCCAAGATCAAGAGTTGCACGCTCTACTGACTGAGTCAGCCAGGCACCCCCATCAGCTAGTATAAACAATGCCACAATGAACATAGAGATGTATACATCTTTTCAAATTTTTTTTCATTTTCTTCAGATACATACTCAGAATTTGAATTGCTAGGTTATGTAGTAGTTATATTTTTAGTTTTTTTTTTTTTTAAGAATCTACATACTGCTTTCCATAATGGCTACACAAATTTACATTTCCACCAACAGTGCACAAAGGTTCCCTTTTCTCCATATCTTCTTCACTTATTTTTTGTCTTTTGATAATAGCCTTTCTGACAATGTGAGGTAATAGCTCATTGTAGTTTCAATTTGCATTTCCCTGATGATTAGCAATGTTGAGCATCTTTCCACATACCTGCTGGCCGTTTGTGTGTCAATTTTCTTTCTTTCTTTCTTTTAGATTTTATTTATTTATTCATGAGAGGCACAGAGAGAGAGGCAGAGACATAGGCAGAGAGAGAAGCAGGATCCCTGTGGAGCCTGATGCGAGGCTTGATCCCAGGACTCTGGGATCATTACTGAGCCGAAGGCAGACACTCAGCCACTGAGCCATCCAGGTCCACCTTGTGTGTCACTTTTAGAAAAATGTCTATTCAGATACTCTACCCATTTTTAAATTGGAGTTTTTTTGCCTTTGTGGTATGAGTACTTTATGTATTTTAGATATTAACCCTTTTTCAAATATATGGTTTGCAAATATTTTCTCCCATTTTGTAGGTCATCTGTTCATTTTGTGGATGGCTTCCTTTGCTTTGCAGAAATTTTTTTGTTAGGTACAGTCTCACTTTTTTTCCCCCCTAAAGATTTATTTATTTATTTTAGAGGGGGAGAGAGAGAACATGAGTGAGAGAGAAGGAAAGGGAGAGAGAATCTCAAACAGATTCCATGCTGAGTGTGGAGCCTGACACTGGGCTTGATCTCACAACCCTGAGGTCAGGACCTGAGCTAAAACCAAGAGTTGGATGTTTAACCAATTTTGCCACCCAGGTACCCCTCCCACTTGGTTTTGTTTTGTTTTGTTTTTGTTCTTTTTTTTTTTTTTTTTTTTTAATGCTTCTGTTGCTTTGCTTTTGGTGTCAAATCCAAAAAAAGCAAAACAAAAAAACAAACCAAAAAAAAAAAAAAAATTGCCAAGCCAAGTGTCTATGGAGCTTTACCCTCTGTGTTGTCTTCCAGAAGTTTTGTGATTTCAGGTCTTAGATTTAAGTCACTGATCTATTTTGCATTTTGAGTTGATTTTTACATATGGTGCAAGATGGTGGTCCATTTTCATTCTTTTGCATTGCATATGGCTGTCCGGTTTTCCCAATACCACTGATTAAAGAGACTGTCCTTTCCCCATTGTATATTCTTGGTTCCTTAGACATGAATTAATTGACCATATAGGCATGGAGTTTAGAGAAGGATTTGGGAGGTGCTATTTTACTCCATTGTTGTGTGTGTGTGTGTGTATATATGCCAATACCATACTGTTCTGATCACTCTAGGTTTATTTTATTTTATTTTATTTTATTTTATTTTATTTTATTTTATTTTATTTTATTTATTTATTTATTTATTTATTTATTTATTTATTTATTTATTACTCTAGGTTTATAATACAGTTTGAGATCGGGAGTGTGATGCCTCCAGCTTTGTTATTCTTTTTCGAGATTGCTTCGGGGTTTTTTTGTGCTTCCATACAAACTTTAGTATGTTCTAGTTCTGTGACAAATGCCATTAGAATTTTGATAGGGATTACATTGAATCTATAGATTGCTTTGGATAAGTATGGACATGTTAACATTAATTGTTCCAGTCCATGAGCTTGAACTATCTTTCCATTTATTTGTGTTTTCAGTGTCTTATAATTTTCAGCGTACACATCTTTCACCTCCTTAGTTAAATTTATTCTTAGGTATTTTCTTTTTTTTCATGCAATTGTAAATAGGACTATTTTTTAATTTCTCTAATAATTATTAGTGTATAAAAATGTATCTTATATATTGGTTTTGTATCTTGCAGCTTTACTGAATTTGTTTATTAGCTCTAAAAGTTTTTTGGGGGATCCTTGGGTGGCTCAGCAGTTTAGCACCTGCCTTCGACCAGGGAGTGATCCTGGAGTACCGGGATCAAGTCCTGCATTGGGCTCCCTGCATAGAGCCTGCTTCTCCCTCTGCCTGTGTCTCTGCCTCTCTCTCTCTCTCTCTCTCTCTCTCTCTCTCTCTGTGTCTCTCATGAATAAATAATAATAAAATGAAATCTTTAAAAAAAATAAAAGTTTTTTGGTAGGGTTTTTAAGGTTTCCCCTATATAAAATGTTATCTGCAAATGGAAACAGTTTTACTTCTTTCTTTGTAACTTGAATGCCTTATTTTCTTTTTCTTGCCTAATTGCTCTGGCTAGGACTTCCAGCACTGTCTTGGATAAAATGAGTGTGGGCATTCTTGTCTTGTTCCTAATCTTAGAAGAAAAACTCTCTCTATATCCACTTGGTTGAGAGTTTTTATCATGAATGAACGTTGAATTTGTAAATGTTTATTACTGAGATGATCATGTGATTTTTATCCTTTTTCTTGTTAATGTGGCACATCAAATTGATTTGATTTGCAGATCCTGAGCCATCATCTTTGCATCCCTGGAAAAAAAATCCCACTAGTTCACAATGTATGGTCCTTTAAATATATTGTTAAATTTAGTTTGCTAATATTTTATTGAATATTTTTGCATCTATAGTCATCAGAGATATTGACCTGTAATTTCTTAAAGTTTTCTTGTTTGGTTTTGGTATCCGGGTAATGGTGGCCTTTCGGATATGTTCCCTCCTCTTCTGTTTTTTGGAAGAATTTGGGAAGAATGGTATTAATTCTTTTTATAAATGTTTGGTACAACTCACCAGTCAAACCATCTGGTCCTGGACTTTTGCTTGT
Source organism: Canis lupus baileyi (assembly GCF_048164855.1). NCBI lineage: Eukaryota > Metazoa > Chordata > Mammalia > Carnivora > Canidae > Canis > Canis lupus. The sequence goes on along the minus strand of NC_132859.1, from coordinate 22,479,314 downwards.
TGGGATATTTCCAATTAATGATTCAGTCTCCTTATTAGAAATTAGTCTGTTCATATATTCTACTTTGTGATTCAGTATTAGTATGTTTTATGTTTCTAGGAATTTATCCATTTCTTCTAGGTTATCTAATTTGTTGGTATATAATTACCCATAAAGGTTTTTATCCTTTGTATTTCTCTGGTATACATTGTAACATGTCCACTTTCATTTCTGAATTTATTTATTTGACTCTTCTTTTTATCTAAGTCTAGCTGAAGGTTTGTCTAATTTGTATATATTTTCAAAAAAATCAGCTTTTCATTGATCTTTTCTATTGTCTTTTTAGTTTTTGATTCATTTATTTACATTCTGATCTTTATTTCAATGAATTTCATTGTTTTCAACAAATTTTTGACATTGGTTACTGCTTTTTGGAGAAAAGATTTGCTGAGTTTTTCACTCAGCCATTCCAGAAATCCTGTCTCTTCATATATTTATAAAATATTCTTCAAAACCTATTTTACAGTTTTATGGGTTTAAGTTCATGCATGTAAAGTGTATTTAACCACGTCTGAGTCTCTCCCGTTATGTCCTGTGATCCCTGCAAGTGCAGCTTACCATGACTTGGCCTTAAACCATACTGATTTAATGCATGCAATCAGCTATGTATATTACCTCATGATTTGTTGGTGACTGGAAAAATCATATCAATAGACATTATCCTGTAAATGGTAGAATATCTGTGAATTTTATAATTCAGAGGCTAGATTGAGTAGAAAGAATATTATCAACTGGGCAGTTTTGTACTTTACTAACTGGTAAGTTCACAAGTTTTTTGCTTTTGAGAGGAAAGTCTGAGCAGGATACAGTTCAGACATGGTAAAGAATCTTTTTAAAACATCCTCACAACTAGAATTAAGTATAAAATTGATTGCTTTGATCTTAGTTTATTCCTTTCATTTATCCTCCTGCATTTTCTGCACATAAGAAGTCTTGAGACATAGTCACATTTGAAGGATAGAAACACATCACAGTATTAGGAGACAGAAAATTCAAATGAAATCTGGTACTGAGAATGAGATATCAACTTGTCATAGTTTATTATTTTACCTTCTACAACCATTTCATGTTGTGCTATTAAAATTTTAGAAATATTTGTGTATGCCTTCCCCTCCCCCTGCCAAAAATATTTTGCATATGCCATTTTGAATTCTACCTCAATAGTAATATTGGCTGTGCCTGCCATAGTAGATTAAGGGAAAGGCACTGATTATAAAGGTTCACTCAAAGGATCCAGCATTTCCAGTCATGGTGGTGCTACTCAAATAAAGGTTGAAATTATACCATTTAAGGGAGGAGGAGATAAGGCCACGTAAGGCCAGGTAGTCTAAGCTGTTGAGGGAAGCAGGCCACAGACCTCTCTAATGGTCAGGCTACTTCCAAAGCTATGATACCAGCAGTGCCATTGTGGTTGAAACAGGCCCACAGTCAGTGACTGGGATATTGGGAGCAGAGTCCACCCCCTGAAAGCTGAGAGTCAGAGGGAAAAGATGAGGACCTGAATTACAGGGTTGAACTGGAACCCACTTAGGAATCTAGAGCTGAAGTTCATTCATAGGAACTGGACATATCTGACAGTGTTGGTAAGAGAAAACTGCAACAAGGTAGCTGGGTGCTGTGGGGTTCACTCTAGTCACATTAGATACACATGGGCAAGAGTAACAAAATCAACTTCAGACCCTACCTGCCCATGGGATGGCCTACTGATATACAGATAACTAACCTGGGCTAAGCATGCTGGCTAAAGGTCTTTTGGAGCCTATGGCTGGGCTGAGGTGGGAGGCAGGGACTAACCTATATAGTCATCCTCTCAATGCCAAGAAAATATTATTTTCTTTATTCATAGTGAGAATTGATCAATCACTGCTGCTGCTACTGATGATGATATTAATATCAAGGCCAAAATATTATGGTGAAAATATCCTGTCTTATTTTCATGACTACTATTGATGATTAAAAATAAAGGTTAGAAAAAAAAAAAAAGGTTAGTGGATATGACCCTGGAATGGAAGTTGACAGTTGGTGCTTGGCTTACTGAGATATTAATAGTAAAAAAAAAAAAAAAAAAGAAAGAAAGAAAATCATAAAATTGGAATGATTCCTATTTTCTGCTATTTTGAATGTTGGTCAGGGTTTTTCAACCTTAGTACAATAAATGCTTTGGGCTAAATAATTCTTTATTATCGGAGAAGGCAGGCTGTCCTGTGCATTGTAGAATGTTTAGCAGCATTTCTGCTCTCTATCTGCTAGATTCCAGTACCACCTCACTTCTTCAATTGTATAAACCAGAATTGTTCCATCAAAAAAAAAAAAAATGTCTCCTGATATTGCTAAATGTTTCCTGGAGGCAAAATCATCCATCTGAGAACCAAAACTAAAGTTACAAAAGCACTTTGTGTAAGGGGCCCCTGGGTGGCTCATTCAGTTAAGCATCTGACTCTTGGTTTCAGCTCAAGTTGTGATCTCATGAGTTATGATCTCATAGATTGTGGAAGTGAGCCTTGTGTCTGGTTCTGTGCTCAGGCAGGAGTCTGCTGGAGATTCTTTCCCTCTGCCCCTCCCCTCATTTGTGCTTTCTTTCTCTCTTAGTTATTATTGTGGTGATTTTAACATATGTTGACAAATTCTTTGAGACTTCTTTTCCAGTAAGTGAAGCTTAATACCTTTCCCCTTGACTGTGGGTTTGGCTAAGTGACTCACTTCTCATGAATGGAAAGGGAACATTAGTGACTTTACAGTAGAGAAACATGGCAGATTCCACCTTCACTGTGTGATCAGGGTTAATACAACCAGTAGTAAACCGTGTTGCTGTTTTGTATACTTTGGTATGATGGAGTGAGAAGAATCCTTTGTGGTATTCTTCCCCCCAAATCCACAACCCCAAATTAAGGAGAATTCTACAAAATGCCTGACCATTACTCTTCAGAAGTATGAAAATCGTGAAAGAGCAAAGATAAGGAAAGATAAAGAAACCATAATAGATTGGAAAAGGCTGAGGAGACATGACAAATGTCATGTGGGGCCCTGGACTGAAGCTAGGAACAGAAAAAGGATGTAGAGAAGGAAGACTTTTCCTTTATCCTCTTGGTCTTTCTGACAGAGCTTAAGAATTACAGTGATATAAAACTATTAACAGGAGAAAAGCATACAAGTTTTGTTAAATTTTTGCATGTACATGGGAGCCTTCACAAGAGTAAAGAGGTAACCAGAACAGAATATACCTTTAGACCAAAAAAAAAAAAGACATATTTGTGAAGAAATGATGGGTTTGGGCTGGAAGCAGTAAATGACTAGAGAAGATAGGGATGGGAAAGAAACTAGTGGAAGATAAGGGTTATTTTAGTAAGCTCATTTGTATAAATCCATTCCAGCATCAATTGTCAGTATCTGGTAATAAAGATGTTCTTCACTTCCTGGTATACAAGGAGGGTACCTTTCTTACGGGAAGTTTTATGGCCTGTTGTTATGTAGGAAAGGGGAGATCAGAGAGAGCCCTTCCTGAATCTGTTTCTCAAATGACTTTACCTCAACATAATCAATATACCAAAGTGGCATATTTTAAGGTGGCACATCCTGAATACTTTCAAGGATATTAGCGGGGAAAAAAATGGAGAAATTAAAATAAGATTGTAGTTTAGTTAGTAATATTGTCCCAATATTAATTTTATATTATAGTTCAGTGCCATGATTATATTAGGTGTTAGCACCAGGAGAAGCTATGTAAACAATATACAGTGCTCAGTACTATCTTTGCAATTCTTTTTGTATGTCTAAAATTATTTCCAAAGTTATAAAGTTTTTCCCTTAAATTTATCCCATTTTGCATGTCTTCAACAACTGATTTTTTTTATTTATTTATTTTTTTGGAGTTTCATTTGACAACATACAGTATAACAGCCAATGCTCATCCCATCAAGTGCCCCCCTCAGTGCCCATCACCCAGTCACCATATCGCCCCTGCCAACCTTCCCTTCCACTACCCCTTCTTCATTCCCCAGAGTTAGGAGTCTCTCATGTTCTGTCACCCTCTCTGATTTTTCCCACTCCTTTTCTCTCCTTTCTCCTATAATCCCTTTCACTATTTTTTATATTCCCCATATGAATGAAACCATGTAACGATTGTCCTTCTCTGATTGACTTACTTCATTCAGCATGATACCCTCCAGTTCCATCCACGTCGAAGCGGATGGGTATTTGTCATCTCTAAAGGCTGAGTAATATTCCATTATATACATAGACAACATTTTCTTTATCCAGTCATCTTTCGATGGACACCAAGGCTCCTTCCACAGTTTGGCTATTGTGGACACTGCTGCTATAAACATTGGGGTGCAGGTATCTTGCCATTTCACTGAATCTGTATCTTTGGTGTAAATCCCCAGTAGTGCAATTGCTAGGTTATAGGGTAGCTCTATTTTTAACTCTTTGAGGAACCTCCACACAGTTTTCCAGAGTGGCTGTACCAGTTCACATTCCCACCACCATTGCAAGAAGGTTCCCCTTTCTCCACATCTCTCCAACATTTGTTGTTTCCGGTCTTGTTAATTTTCACCATTCTCACTGGTGTGAGGTGGTATCTCATTGTGGTTTTGATTTGTATTTCCCTGATGGCCAGTGATGCGGAGCATTTTCTCATGTGCTTGTTGGCCATGTCTGTGTCTTCCTCTCTGAAATGTCTGTTCATGTCTTTTGCACATTTCATGATTGGATTGTTTATTTCTTTGCTGTTGAGTTTAATAAGTTCTTTATAGATCTTGGATACTAGCCCTTTATCTGATAGGTCATTTGCAAATATCTTCTCCCATTCTGTAGGTTGTCTTTTAGTTTTGTTGACTGTTTCTTTTGCTGTGCAAAAGCTTTTTATCTTGATTGAGTCCCAGTAATTCATTTTTGCTTTTGTTTCCCTTGCCTTCATTCATGTATCTTGCAAGAAGTTGCTGTGGCCAAGTCCAAAAAGGGTGTTGCCTGTGTTCTCCTCTAGGATTTTGATGGAATCTTGTCTCACATTTAGATCTTTCACCCATTTTGAGTTTATCTTTGTGTTCCATTCTTCTGCATGTGACTGTCCAATTTTCCCAGCACCATTTATTGAAGAGACTGTCCTTTTTTCCAGTGGATAGTCTTTCCTGCTTTGTCAAATATTAATTGACCATAGAGTTGAAGGCCCATTTCTGAGTTCTCTATTCTGTTCCATTGATCTATGTGTCTGTTTCTGTGCCAGTACCACACTGTCTTGATGATCACAACTTTGTAGTACAACTTGAAATCTGGCATTGTCATGCCCCCGACATTCGTTTTCTTTTTCAATATTCCCCTGTCTATTCGGGGTCTTTTCTGATTCCACACAAATCTTTTTTTTTTTTTCTCTTTTTTACTTTTTTTTTTTTAATTGGAGTTCAATTTGCCAACATCTAGCATAACACCCAGTGCTCATCCCATCAGGTGCCCCCCTCAGTGCTCGTCACCCAGTCAGCCCCACCCCCCGCCCACCTCCCCTTCTACCACCCCTAATTCGTTTCCCAGAGTTAAGAGTCTCTCATGTTCTGTCTCCCTTTCTGATATTTCCCACTCATTTTTTCTCCTTTCCCCTTTATTCCCTTTCACTATTTTTTATATTCCCCAAATGAATGAGACCATATAATGTTTGTCCTTCTCCGATTGAGTTTTTGAACTTGGCCACAGTAACTTCTTGCAAGATACATACATGAAGGCAAGAGAAACAAAAGCAAAAATGAATTATTGGGACTTCATCAAGATAAGAAGCTTTTGCACAGCAAAAGAAACAGTCAACAAAACTAAAAGACAACCTACAGAATGGGAGAAGATATTTGCAAATGACCTATCAGATAAAGGGCTAAGTATCCGAGATCTATAAGAACTTATTAAACTGAACAGCAAAGAAACAAACAATCCAATCATGAAATGGGCAAAAGACATGAACAGAAATCTCACAGAGGAAGACATAGACATGGCCAATAAGCACATGAGAAAATGCTCCGCATCACTGGCCATCAGGGAAATACAAATCAAAACCACAATGAGATACTACCTCACACCAGTGAGAATGGGGGAAAATTAACAAGGCAACAACAAATGTTGGAGAGGATGTGGAGAAAGGAGAACCCTCTTGCACTGTTGGTGGGAATGTGAACTGGTGCAGCCACTCTGATTCCACACAAATCTAAAGATGATTTGTTCCAATACTCAAAGAAAATACATGGTATTTTGATAGAGATTGCATTGAATGTGTAAATTGACCTGGGTAGCATTGACATTTTCACAATATTAATTCTTCCAATCCAGGAGCATGGAATATTTTTCCATCTCTTTGTGTCTTCCTCAATTTCTTTCAGAAGTGTTCTCTAGTTATTAGGGTATAGATCCTTTACCTCTTTGGTTAGGTTTCTTCCTAGGTATCTTATGCTTTTGGGTGCAAATGTAAATGGGATTGACTCCTTAATTTCTCTTTCTTCACTCTCATTGTTAGTGTATAGAAATGCCACTGACTTCTGGGCATTGATTTTGTATCCTGCCACACTGCCAAATTGCTGTATGAGTTCTAGCAATTTTGGGGTGGAGTCTTTTCTGTTTTCTATGTACAGTATCATGTCATCTGTGAATAGGGAAAGTGTGACTTCTTCTTTGCCAGTTTGGATGCCTTTTATTTCTTTTTGTTGTCTGATTGCTGAGGGCTAGGACTTCTAATACTATGTTGAATAGCGGTGGTGAGAGTGGACATCCCTGTCGTGTTCCTGACCTAGGGGAAAGGCTCTCAGTTTTTCCCCATTGAGAATGATATTTTCTGTGGGCTTTCCATAGATGCCTTTAAGATGCTGAGGAATGTTCCCTCATCCCTACACTCTGAATTCAGAGTTTTGATCAGGAATGGATGCTGGATTTTGTCAAATGCTTTCTCTGCATCTATTGAGAGGATCATATGGTTCTTGTTTTTTCTCTTGTTGATGTGACCTATTATATTGATTGTTTTATGAGTGTTGAACCACCCTTGCATCCCGGGGATAAATCCCACTTGGTCATGGTGAATAATCTTCTTAATGTACTGTTGTATCCTATTGACTAGTATCTTGTTGAGAATTTTTGCATCCCTGTTCATCAGGGATATTGGTCTTGAATTCTCTTTTTTGGTGGGGTCTTTGTCTAGTTTTGGAATTAAGGTGATGCTGGCTTCATAAAATGAGTTTGGAAGTACTCCATCCCTTTCTATCCTTTGGAACAGCTTTAGTAGAATAGGTATTATTTTTTCTTTAAACATTTGATAGAATTCCCCTGGGAAGCCATCTGACCCTGGGCTTTTGTGTCTTAGGAGGTTTTTGATGACTGCTTCAATTTCCTCCCTGGTTATTGGCCTGTTCAGGTTTTCTATTTCTTCCTGTTCCAGTTTTGGTAGTTTGTGGTTTTCCAGAAATGCATCCATTTCTTCTAGATTGCCTAATTTATTAGTGTATAGCTGCTCATATGTTTTTAAAATTGTTTATATTTCCTTGGTATTGGTTGTGATCTCTCCTTTCATTCATGATTTTATGAATTTGAGTCTTTTTTCTGTTTAATAAGGCTGGCTAATGGTTTATCTTATTAATTTTTTTCAAAGAACTAACTCCTGGTTTTGTTGATCTGTTCTCCAGTTCTTCTGGTCTCTATCTCATTGAGTTATGCTCAAATCTTTATTATCTCTCTTCTGTTTGGTGTAGGTTTTATTTGCTATTCTTTCTCCATTTCCTTTAGGTGTGAGGTTTTTGAGGGATGCTTGTATTGTGACATATTTCCCTCTTAGGACTGCTTTTGCTGAATCCCAAAGATTTTGAATGGTTGTATCTTTATTCTCATTAGTTTCCATGAATCTTTTTAATTCTTCTCCAATTTCCTGGTTGACCCATTCATCTTTTAGTAGGATGCTCTTTAACCTCCATGTGTTTGAATTTCTTCCAAATTTCTCCTTGTGACTGAGTTCTAGTTTCAAAGCTTTGTGGTCTGAAAATGCACAGGGGACAATCCCAATCTTTAGGTACCAGTTGAAACCTGATTTGTGACCCAGTATGTGGTTTATTCTGGAGAAAGTTCCATGTGCACTTGAGAAGAATGTATATTCAGTTGCGTTCAGATGTAAAGTTCTGTAAATATCTGTGAAATCCATCTGGTCCAGTGTATCATTTAAAGCCCAAGTTTCTTTGGTGATGTACTTAGAAGATCTGTCATTTATAGAAATTCCCGTTGAAGTCTCCTAGTATTAGTGTATTCTTACCGAAGTATGTCTTTACTTTGGCTATTAATTGATTGATATACTTGGCAGCTCCCACATTAGGGGCATAAATATTCATGATTGTTAGGTCTTGTTGGCTAGACCCTTTAAATATGATATAGTGTCCCTCTTCATCTCTTACTACAGTCTTTGGGATAAACTGTAATTTATCTGATATGAGGATTGGTGCCCCTGCTTTTTTTTTGACGACCATTTGAATGGTAAGTTGTTTCCAACCTTTCATTTTCAGTCTGGAGGTGTCCTTAGGTCTAAGATGAGTCTCTTGTAGACAGCAAATAGATGGGTCTTGGTTTTTTATCCAGTCTGAAAACCTGTATCTTTTTTTTTTTTTTTCCCCCAAAGCCTGCATCTTTTGATGGGATCATTTAGCCCATTCACGTTCAGAATAACTATTAAAAGATACGAGTTTAGTGTCATCATAATATCTATTCAGTCCCTGCTTTTGTGGATCATTTCTTTGGGACTCCTCTTTTTCAGGGTCCCCCTTAATATTTCTTGCAGAGCTGGTTTGGTGTCATATATTCTTTCAGTTTCTGCCTACTTTGGAAGCTCTTGATCTCTCCTTCTGTTCTGATGAGAAGCTTGCTGGATAGAGTATTCCTGGCTGCATTTTCTTCTCATTGAGTATCCTGAATATATCCTGTGAGCCCTTTCTGGCCTGCCACACCTCTGTGGAAAGGTCTGCTGTTAATCTGATATTTCTCCCTATGTAAGTTAAGAGTCTCTTGTCTCTTGCTGGTTTAAAGATTTTATCTTTGGAATTTGCAAGTTTCACTATTAAATGTGGAGGTGTTGAACGTTTTTTATTGATTTGGGAGGGGGACCTCTCTGTCTCCTGGATCTGAATGCCTGTTTCCCTCCCCAAATTAGGGAAGTTCTCAGCTATGGTTTGTTCAACTATGCTTTCTGGCCTTCTCGGCGCTCTCTGGAACCCCAGTTATATGTAGGTTCTTCCTTCTGAGGCTATCATGTATTTCCCTTAACCTTTCCTCATGGTCTTTTAATTGTTTTTCTTTTTTTTTCCTCAGCTTCCTTCCTTGCCATCAACTTGTCTTCTTTGTCTCTCAATCTTTCTTCCACAACATTAACACTCATCGTTAGGACCTCCAGTTTGGATTGCATCTCATTTAATTGATTTTTAATTTTGGCTTGATTAGATCTAAATTCTGCAGTCATGAAGTCTCTTGAATCCTTTATGCTTTTTTCCAGAGCCACCAGTAGCCTTATAATTGTGCTTCTGAATTGGCTTTCTGACATCAAATTGTAATCCATGTTTTGTAACTCTGTGGCAAAGTGTACTGTTTCTAATTCTTTTGTGGTGAGTTCTTCCTTCTAGTCATTTTGCTCAGTGCAGAGTGCCTGTATAAGTGGGCTGAGTGAAGAATATCAACCATGACCTAAGTAAATTTCACCCTAGATGATTCTGATGAGGTCAGAGTCCAGAAAATGAAAACAAAGATCAGAACAAGATAAAACAAAAGGACCACTAAAGTGAAAAACAGATTTTAAAACAAAATAATAAAAAACAAAAGGCCAAGAACTCCAAAGAAAGAAAAAAAGAAAACAAAAGTAAGGAGGAAAAAAAAAGAAGGAAAAAGTGGGGGTTACTAGGAGATGGTGGTGGTGGCGAAGTTGTAGTGGAGGGAGAATATGGTCTACCTGAGGGGTCCTAGAGGGTGATTCTATTGGTTCTGACTGTATTAAGTTCTGTATGTTAGAAGATGCTCAGTCCCAAATTTAGATAAACCAGCAATACTTGTAGAAAGCCCCAACATTGACCACCAAAAGATAAATGAGATAAAAGAGGGGGGGCAGAATGGGAATGAGGAGAGAATACAATCTCACAGAATGAAGCAGCACGGTATACCACTTGGTTCTGGGTACATGCTGGTCATGTTTTAGAAGGTATTAACTTCTGCCATTTTAGAACAAAATGAGGCAGAGAAAACGAAAAACACAAAACGAGAAAACATATCTCGTGTATCTCCCAAAATTAAATATGTTGAAGGGAATCTAGAAGTGAAAACTCTTAAGACATGTAATTGTAGACATATGAATGTCAAAAAGGAAGAAACTTAAAAATGAAGAGGTGGTAAAATATTGTAGTTAAGGTGGGAAAAGAGAAAATATTGGAAATGTTTAGTCTGATCCAAAAATGAGTTGTACTGGAAAAAGGGCCAAAAAAAAAAAAAAAAAAGGAGTACCTTCTGGTTTTGTATGCTATATATCCCTTGACTTCCCCTGGAGCTTCCCAGAGTGGCTCGGTCAGGAACTTGCTCTTACCCTGTCCTTCCAGCTCGTCTTCTGGGGGAGGGTCCACTGTGCTGACTGTTAGGTGTGTGCACCTGGGGAGCTGCCCTGCCCTGCCTCGCCCCTGGGTGCTGGGCTCAGTGGTAGCGGTTTACCCTGTGAGGCCCCTGTTCCCTGGCGGCCCCACCTCTCCCAGGCACAAGGTGAGACGAGGAGGAACAACACCCATGGTGGTGGCTAGCTCCCCAGCTCTGGAGTCAGCTCCCCTAGTAACTACCACAGTCTCCCAGTCCGCACTGTCCTGGATGCTCCCGGGGCGGGGGGTGCTGACCTGCACAGCTCAGGGGTGCCCGGTGGCAGGAGTTTCCTCACTGTCCGTGATTCCTCCTGTCCGGGGGAAAGCGCAGGATCCTGGGTTGTATCCACTTGGCGCCCTGGGATCTGGGGCCCTGGGCTGCTGGAATCGTGCTCCCTGGCCGTGGCTTTTGAAGGCAGCAGGGCACAACCCCCTCCGCCTGGAGCCTCCTGAGCTTCTCCCGAGGCCGGGTGTGCACTCCAGCCCTTTACTGAGATGGGTATTGTGGTGCCCTTTCCCCCGGGGGCACTTCCTCTCCTAGTGACCCCGGGATCCTGGAGGCTCCACTGCCCCTCCTGAGGTTCTGCCGGATTTCCTTGCTGAGCACCTTTCCCACCGGGAAGAATCCAGTGAGGATTTTTAAAGTTCCCATCTCCGGAGCTGTGCTTTCCCGTCTGGAGGCTCTCGCAGCCCCCCTCAGCCCGGCTCCTCGCGGGGCCCTTCCCCCACTGGATATGTTGAGGTATATTCAGTCTAACCCCACTTTGTTTATAGTTTTTGTCATGAATGGATGTTGAATTAAGTGCTTTTTCTGCATCTGTTGAGATGATCCTATGATTTTTATCCTTCATTTTGTCGATTGGTATATCATATTGATTAGTGAATATTGAAAGATTCTTGCATCTCTGGAGTAAATTCCACTTGATTGTTGTGAATAATCTTTTTAATATATTGTCAGATGCATTGTCATAAATGTCATCTTATATTTTGTTGAGGATTTTTTTTGCATCTATGTTCATCAGGGATATTGGCCTGTAGTTTTCTTTTTTTGTGATGTCTTTGTCTGATTTTGGTATCAGAGTAATGGTGGTCCTGTAGAATGTATTTGGAAGTTTTCCTTTTTTTTCTTGAATAGTCAGAGAATAGGTATTAATTCTTATCTAAATGTTTGGTATATTTCATCTGTGAATCTATCTAGTCCTTGTGGGGCATCCTGATCACCAATTCAATTGGTCTGTTCAGATTTTCTATTTCTTCCTGATTCAGTTTTGGAAGATTGTATGTTTCTAGGCATTTATCCATTCCTTCTAGGTTGTCCAACTTGTTGTCAGATACTTTTTCATTGTATTCTCTTTGTATTTCTGTGGTGTCAATTGTTATTTTTCCTCTCTCATTTATGATTTTGAGTCCTTTCCCTTTTTTTCTTGATGAATCTGGCTTAAAGGTTTATCAATTTTGTGGATCTTTTCAAAGAACCAGCTCATGGTTTCACTGATTTTTTTTTTCTTCATATGTTATTTATTTCTGCTCTGATCTTTATTATTTCCTTCCTTCTACTCGCCTTGGGCTTTGTTTGTTCTTTTCCTAGTTCCTTTAGGTGTAAGGTTAGATTATTCATTAAATTTAAGGTTAGATTATTTAATTAGATTCTGCTGCTTCCTCAACTTGTCTGTTTTATCACCATTTCTTCTAGGAAGTCTTTCCTGAGCCCCTTCTGGGTCCAGACAAGAGTAGTTTGCAAAGTGCTCCTTTCAGCATTGATCTTCCTGTCATTAACACTTGGCATGCTGCATTGTATGTAGCTGCTAATTTTCTGTTGCCTTCTTGAGACTCTTAAGACTAAAGCAGGAAGGGGATCCCTGGGTGGCTCAGCAGTTTAGTGTCTGCCTTTGGCCCAGGGCGTGATCCTGGAGTCCCGGATTGAGTCCCACGTCCTGGATGGAGTCCCACGTCGGGCTCCGGGCATGGAGCCTGCTTCTCCCTCCTCCTGTGTCTCTGCCTCTCTCTCTCTCTCTCTCTCTCTCTCTATGTCTATCATAAATAAGTAAATCGTAAAAAAAAAGTATTAAAAAAAAAAAGACTAAAGCAGGAAACATATTTGTCTTGTCCACATAACTAGCACCTAATGCAGTTCTGGCACCAGGATACTCCATAAATACTTGTTGGATAAATGATCAAATGGGTACTATTATAGCTGAACTAGGTTACTGAGGAGACTTTCCGAAGTCTACTGCAGAAATATTGGGAAAACCAAATGGAAATCAACTTAGAATACACCTATGAAGCATAGATGTTCTTTGTAGGGTCATTTTATTACATATTCTAAGAACAGTCTAATAGTAATTTAGCAGATGGGGGGAATGATTTGCGTTAGGATTTTAAGCAGTAGAAATAAATAAACTAACAACGAGCCTATTGCACTACAACAAAACTAGTCTTACAATTTGAGCTAATTTAATGAAGTTATCTGAGTGACAGATCTTTCTTTTGTGTTTATGTTTGAATAGCAGTAGAACAATTTTATAGCAGTTTCTCAAAATTTTAAATTGCAGATTGTCATTAAATTTTGCAGTGATCATCTCACTTTAAGTAGAGGCTTATTTAACAATTCTATAGCTTCTCTGTACCTTGGGTGCCTCACAAATCAATTGTCTTACAGCTAGTGGCAAAGTAGAGCAGGGGGGTAAGAGAATGGGGAGTTGAATGTCATGGTAGATGCCAACAAGAATAGGCAAGATGCTATTGTATGCATCTGCTGTTGATGTACACAGATCGAGTTGTAATGTGTTTATTTGGTTGTTAGAGATTTACATTAACAAAACAGTGTCTGACTTCTCAGCTCCATGGGCAGGTTTTCCCAATTGAGTGAATACTTTCAAGATGCCAGGGGAGCATTCATTTTAATATGTCTCAAGTCATACTTTAGATATAAGAGACAGAAGAAGGTACTTGTTTTCTATTCACAGTACCTTTCAAGAACAGCATTGGTTGCTAAGGAACTACAATAGCATATTTTTCCGCAAACAGTTGGTCTGCTGGGAATTCACATAACTGTTTCAGTCAGACTCTTTTCCCAGAAGAAGACAATATCTCTTTTTTGTTTCCCAGGGTAATGGCAACATGCTGATTTTGATTCAGTTTGTCTATTTTGGTCAAGAGGTATCTCAAGTGAACCTTCATAGGGGTAGAAGAGAAGCTAGGATGGCATATCTACTCTACATCGAATACTGATTTGATTCAGAAAAGAAAAAAAATTTAAAAGACATCCACCTTTACAATTGTTTTTGGAAATTGCCACCATCCATTTGGGTAGTGCCTTTGTCACAAGACTCCTCTATATCTCCTCTGGGCTACAAGGGTCATGATTTCTAGTTCACAGACAAAGAAACTCAGTGACTTACTTTGGAGGAATGAGAATTTAACTTTCAGGGCCTGGAGGGCCTGGAAACTTGCAGGAATTTCTAGACTCTCATTACGTGGAAAAACACTTTTAGGCTGTTTTCTAAAATGCCCTTATCTAAGCCTTTTAAAAGAGAACTAGTTCAAAGTATTTCACTATAAAGAACATTGAAACACAACAAGCATTTCTGTTAGCTCTTAAAATTCCTGCAGTGTAGCAGTTAAGGACGACTTAATTAAAAAACAACTGACAATATCATTAGACTGGTGAGCAAAATAGAACTATTTTCAGACTGGAGTCCTACCTCTAGGCTGCGAAGAGCTTTTATTTAATATTTGGGCTTGTTTCTTTTTGTACTCAGGACAGAATTTAACAGTGATGATGGTTGTGTTCTATCTACTTAAAAGGATGGATATTCAGAAGAAATGAAAACTAATGAAAGTAAATCAACTTTGATTTGTGTAGAATCAGGTATACAGCGTCTTTATTGTGTCAAACACCCTTCTAAACAAGATGTTCCTACAAAACAAAATTGTAGTCAGGAGACCAGATCTTATCTTGGCTCTGTCATAAAAAATTGATCCCAGGCAAATCTCTCAAATTTCTCTGGAGCAGGTAGATTCCAAAGTCCCTTTCAGCCCTAAATTTCATTATATGTAAGGAAATTACATATGATATGTAAATATCTGAGCTCAGCTGACTCAAGTGGAAGTATTTGGCAAAGTTTTAGTAATAAGTAAAATTTAATGAGTGTCTACCATGTATTAAGCATTTTCTAATTTTTTTTTTTTTTTTGCATTATCTTATTTAATTCCTACAACAACCCTATGAAGGTAGGTACCATTATTACTTCACTTTTACCAGTGAGAAAGTTGAGGAAAGTTAAGTAGCATGTCCTGGGCAAGTTCAACTTATGGTTATATTTAGCCAAATTAGACAAGCTATTGAGGAATAGCTTATACCATCATCACCGGCTTTTTACTCAGACTTAAGTGTTAATCAAGCACTTTGTTTTTTGAAACTCCCAGTCTTGCCCTATATGCAAGAGAACTGATTCATTCCAGTGTTTTCAGAACAAATTATGCCTATGGGGATCCACAGAAATGACACTATGATGGCAAAATGACTTTTAGTAATTAACAAAGAGAAACTTTGAGTGTCAAAACAAAGGCAAATAGGAGTCTGTGTGAATCTGTGGAGGCTGTTGTAAGAATGATGCATTATCAGTAGTGTATACAGAAAAAGCGAAGCACATGTGACAGACCTGTGAAATGTACCTATAAAGGCAGGTGGCATCTGCTGGACAGCTTCAAATGGAGTAGCCTTAAGTTCTCCCTAACAGGAGAGTAGTAAGTTTATCTAGTTGGCGTCTTTATCTTCAGCATCTCAAAGCCTGGGTGTTCAGAAAGTAGTGATTCTGTAGGTGTGTTACAAGTCAACCAACACACTTACAAATGTATTGCCTTTTATGATTCTCAGGTGGCTAAGATGTATGGAGAATGCAAAGAACTTTATGATGTGTTCTCAATAAATACATAATTAGAATTATAGTACATGTACAATATACATGAAGATTTGAGCAATGTGAGATAATGTATTTAATGAATAGTTCAGATAAATAGTCAATTGGAATGGGTGCAAGGATTATACCTCAGTAACTTTCGAACTAAAAGATAAGGATTTGGAGTTCCAAAAACTGTTTGACTTACTATTTATGTGATTTAAGCAAGTCACTTCACCTTTCTGAGCTTTGTTAATTCATTTGTAAAATAGGATGTCAATAGAACCCAAACTGTAAGGGCAGATTAGAAATCAAACAAAATAATGAGTGTGAAAGAACTTTGCAAAGTTTTTAGATTATATTGTCACTTGAGATAGCAATTAATGATGTTCACAAGAAATATCTAGCTTGGTGCCTTCTAACCATATGTTAGACTGGTACTGCCTTGCCCCCTTTAGTTAGGTATGGCTATGTAATTTACTATTTGGACAAATTTCTATTTGATTATAATATTTGGAAGGGTGGTTGAAAAATAACAGAAGATGAATTACCTTTATTGTATCTATTTCTATCTTTTAAAAAAAAGTACTCTGTAGTTATTTTAGCAAAGTCATGCCTGAGTCTTATTTTAGATAAACTCTTATTCAGTTTCAAGTTCTTACTCTGCTTAACGTACTTTTCTCACTTAGGAAGAGAAGATTAGATCCATTTTAGAACATGTGATCATGAGCCTGGGCTTGAGAACCTTGCAAGGTAATAGCATTTTAAATAAGAGTACTTCACAAAACAAGGACAACAAATCCTTCTGGATGGTGCCTAAGACACAACTACTTTAGATTGTACTTTTTTTCTGCATTAAAGAATATGGTAAGCACCCATTATTGTCGGATCTGAGGATCAGTTAGAATGAGGCCAATATGCTGCCATTGAATATATCTTTCTGTAAGCATGTGTAAGCCAGATGAATGAGGTCCTTTCTTTGTTCTTGGATAAATGATTAGCCCATTCCTGGGGAATATTAGTTTGTTGGAAGGCTGGTTGGTGCTGGCACTGAAGACAGTGACATCGGCCTTTTGAATGTTCAGTCTTTTCAGATTGCACACTAAACCCATCTTTTGGAAGCAAATCCTAACATACCATATGCCAGGTATGTGAGTAGTCATTTTCAAAAAGATTTTGTCCTTTAATCCTCTTAATAATCCTGTGAGTCTTGTCAACTCCCTTTAGAAATTAAAATAAAAACACACAAAACTCAGTTCTGCCCTCCACACTTATTTCTGTTGTACCTCCATGTATCTTAGAGATTGTTTAGGTGTGAAGTAGGTTGGCCTAAGGAAACAGACTTGTAGATTTTTTAATATCACAAAAGTATGCTCTGCGCCCAGCATAGAGCTCAACATGGGACTTAAACTCACAGCCCTAATTCAAGACCTGAGCTGAGATCAAGTTGAGTGCTTAACTGACTGAGGCACCCGGGTTCCCCTATTTTTCATAGATAATTTAAAAATGCCTGAGAGTCAGTAGGAGAAAAATTGCCCATAATTCAGCCATGCATGACAAAGTGGATACTTTGGCAAGCCTCCCCTTTCTTTTTTTTATTTTAAATTTTTATTTATTTATGATAGTCACACAGAGAGAGAGAGAGGGAGGGAGAGGCAGAGACACAGGCAGAGGGAGAAGCAGGCTCCATGCACCAGGAGCCCGACGTGGGATTCAATCCTGGGTCTCCAGGATCACGCCCTGGGCCAAAGGCAGGCAGGCGCCAAACCGCTGCACCACCCGGGGATCCCCAAGCCTCCCCTTCCTAAGCTCAAGTGCATGCAGCATGTGCGGAAGAAAATGAGAGAACTTTGTCCCTCTTCCAGCAGAACTGAGTGTGTCAAGAATAAGGGTCAGGAGAATTAAATCAGTAAATAAGTAGCCATGAGAGATGCTATCACAGGGCTAGTGTCTGTGATTACTGTCTCCTGCTGACCTTTTCTTTTTTCTTTCTTTTTTTTTAATTTAAATTCAGTTTGCCAATATAAAGTACCTACATAGTTTCAGATGTAGTGTGCAGTGATTTATCAGTTGTGTATAACACCCAGTACTCATCACATTACATGGTCTCCTTAATGCCCATCACCAAATTGCCCCTTTCCCCTAACCACTTCGCCTCCATCAACCCTCAGTTTGTTTCTTGTAGTTAAGTATTTCTCAGGATTACTCTCCCTCTCTGATGACTTTCCAGTTTTCCCTCACCCTATGATCCTCTGTGCTGCTGCTTATATTCCACATATGAATGAAACCATATGATAATTATCTTTCTCTGATTGACTTATTTCACTCAGCATAATACCCTCCAGTTCCATCCACATCAAAGCAAATGGTGGGTATTTGTCGTTTGTAATGGCTGAGTAATATTCCATTGTATACATAAACCACATCTTCTTTATCCATTCATCTTTCAGTGGACACCGAGGCTCCTTCCACAGTTTGACTATTGTGGCCATTGCTGCTAGAAACATTAGGGTGCAGGTGTCCTGCCATTTCACTGCATCTGTATCTTTGGGGTAAATCCCCAGCAGTGCAATTGCTGAGTCATAGGGCAGATCTATTTTTAACTCTTTGAGGAACCTCCACACAGTTTTCTAGTGTGGCTGTACCAGTTCACATTCCCACCAACAGTTCAAGAGGGTTCCCCTTTCTCCACATCCTCTCCAACATTTGTTGTTTCCTGCCTTGTTAATTTTCCCCATTCTCACTGGTGTGAGGTGGTATCTCATTGTGGTTTTGATTTGTATTTCCCTGATGGCAAGTGATGCAGAGCATTTTCTCATGTGCGTGTTGGCCATGTGTATGTCGTCTTCGGAGAAATTTCTGTTCATGTCTTCTGCCCATTTCATGATTGGATTGTCTTTGCTGTTCAGTTTAATAAGTTCTTTATAGAACTTGGATACTAGCCCTTTATCTGATATGTCACTTGCAAATATCTTCTCCCATTCTGTAGGTTGTCTTTTAGTTTTGTTGACTGTTTCTTTTGCTGTGCAGAAGCTTCTTATCTTGATGAAGTTCCAATAATTCATTTTTGCTTTTGTTTATCTTGCCTTCATGGATGTATCTTGCAAGAAGTTACTGTGGCCAAGTTCAAAAAGGGTGTTGCCTGTGTTCTTCTCTAGGATTTTGATGGGATCTTGTCTCACATGTAGATCTTTCATCCATTTTGAGTCTATCTTTGTGTATGGTGTAAGAGAATGGTCCAGTTTCATTCTTCTGCATGTGACTGTCCAATTTTCCCAGCACCATTTATTGAAGAGACTGTCCTTTTTCCAGTGGATAGTCTTTCCGCTTTGTCTAATATTAGTTGACCATGAAGTTGAGGGTCCACTTCTGGATTCTCTATTCTGTTCCATTGATCTATGTTTCTGTTTTTGTGCCAGTACCACACTGTCTTGATGACCACAGCTTTGTAGTGCAACCTGAAATCTGGCATTGTGATGCCCCCAGCTATGGTTTTCTTTTTTAATATTGCCCTGGCTATTCGGAGTCTTTTCTGATTCCACACAAATCTTAAGATGGTTTGTTCCAACTCTCTGAAGAAAGTCCATGGTATTTTGATAGAGATTGCATTGAATGTGTAAATTGACCTGGGTAGCATTGACATTTTCACAATATTAATTCTTCCAATCCAGGAGCATGGAATATTTTTCCATCTCTTTGTGTCTCCCTCAATTTCTTTCAGAAGTGTTCTGTAGTTTTTAGGGTATAGATCCTTTACCTCTTTGGTTAGGTTTCTTCCTAGGTATCTTATATTTTTGGGTGCAAATGTAAATAGGATTGACTCCTTAATTTCTCTTTCTTCAGTCTCATTGTTAGTGTATAGAAATGCCACTGACTTCTGGGCATTGATTTTTGTATCCTGCCACACTGCCAAATTGCTGTATGGGTTCTAGCAATTTTGGGGTGGAGTCTTTTGGGGTTTCTATGTACAGTATCATGTCATCTGTGAAGAGGGAGAGTGTGACTTCTTTGCCAATTTGTTTTTTGTTTTTTGTTTTTTTTCTTTGCCAGTTTGAATGCCTTTTATTTATTTTTTGTTGTTGTTGCCTGATTGCTGAGGCTAGGACTTCTAGTACTATGTTGAATAGCAGTGGGGAGAGTGGACATCCCTGTTATGTTCCTGATCTTAGGGGAAAGGCTCCCAGTGTTTCCCCATTGAGAATGATAATTTTCTGTGGGCTTTTCGTAGATGGCTTTTAAGATGCTGAGGAATGTTCCCTCTATCCCTACACTCTGAAGAATTTTGATCAGGAATGGATGCTGGATTTTGTCAAATGCTTTCTCTGCATCTATTGAGAGGATCATATGGTTCTTGTTTTTTCTCTTGCTGATATGATCAATCACATTGATTGCTTTACAAGTGTTGAACCAACCTTGCATCCAGGGGATAAATCCCACTTGGTCATGGTGAATAATCTACATTTATGTCTTTTATCCATTTTGAGTTTATCTTTCTGTATGGTATAAGAAAATGATCTAGTTTCATTCTTCTATATGTGGCTGTCCATTTTTTCCATCACCATTTATTGAAGAGACTATTTTATTTTCCACTAGATATTATTTCTTGCTTTGGGAATATTAGTTGACCATAGAGTTGAGGGTCTATTTTCTGGGTTCTTTATTCTGTTCCATTGATCTATGTGTCTGTTCTTGTGCCAGTACCATGGTGTCTTGATGATAACAGCTTTGTAATATAGCTTGAAGTTAGGCATTGTGGTGCTACCAGCTTTGGTTTTCTTTTCAACATTCCTGTGGCTATTCAGGGTCTTTCTGGTTCTGTAGAAATTTGAAGATTATTTGTTCCAACTCTGTGAAAAATGTCCATGGTATTTTGATAAGGATTGCATTGAATGTGTAGATTGCTCTGGGTAGCATAGATATTTTCACAATATTTAATCTTCTAATCCATGAGCATGGAATGTTTTTCCATCTCTTTATGTCTGCAATTTCTTTTATAAGTGTTCCATAGTTTTCTGAGTATAGATCCTTTGCCTCTTTGCTTAGGTTTGTTCCTAGGTATCTTATGATTTTTGGTACACTTGTAATGGGAGCAATTCCTTAATTTCTCTTTCTTCAGTCTCATTGTTAGTGTATAGAAATGCCACTGATTTCTGTGCATTGATTTCATATCCTGCCATGTTGCTGAATTGCTGTATGAGTTCTAGCAATTTTGGGTTGGAATCTTTAGGGTTTTTCACATAAAGTGTCATATCACCTGCAAAGTGAGAGTTTGACTTCTTCTTTACCAAAGTGAATGCCTTTGATTTCTTTTTGTTATCTGATTGGTGAGACTAGGACTTCTAGTACTATGCTGAACTGTGGTGAGAGTGGATATCCTTGTCATGTTCCTGATCTTAGAGGAAAAGTTCTCAGTTTTCCCCCATTGAGAATGATTTTTGCTGTGGGCTTTTTGTAAATGGCTTTTATGATATTGAGGTATGTTCCTTCTGTCCCTATACTGTGGAGAGTTTTCATAGAGAAAGGATACTGTAACTTTGTCAAATGCTTTTTCTGTATCAATTGAGAGGATCATATAGCTCTTGTCCTTTCTCTTATTATTGTGATGTATCACATTGGTTGATTTGCAAATTTGAACCACCCTTGCAACTCAGAAATAAATTTCACTGGGCCGTGGTGAATAATCTTTTAAATGTACTTTTGGATACTATTGGCTAGTATCTTGGTGAGTATTTTGGCATATGTGATCTCCTGGTATGTTGGTCTGTAATTCTCCTTTTTGGTGAGGTCTTTGTCTGGTTTTGGGATCAAGGTAATGCTGGCCTCATAGAACAAGTTTGGAAATTTTCCTTCCATTTCTATTTTTTGGAACCACTTCAGTACCATAGGTATTATTTTTTCGTTAAATGTTTGGTAGAATTCCCCTGGGAAGCCATCTGGCCCTGGACTCTGTTCGAACATTTTTTTATTACTGCTTCAATTTCCTTTTGGTTATGGATCTGTTCAGATTTTCTATTTCTTCCTGTTTCAGTTTTGGTAGTTTATAAGTTTCCAGGAATGAATCCCTTTCTTCCAGATTACCTAATTTGTTGGCATATGGTTGCTCATAATGTTTTGATAATTGTTTATATTCCCTTGGTGTTGGTTGTGATCTCTTTCATTCATGATTTTATTAATTTGTGTCCTTTTTTTTTTCCTTTTTGATATATCTGGCTAGGGGTTTATCGATCTTACTAATTCTTTTAAAGAACCAGCCACTAGTTTTGTTGATCTGTTCTTCTGTTCTACTGTTCTTCCGATTTCTGTTTCATTGAGTTCTGCTCTGTTTATTATTTCTCTTCTCCTGCTTGGTTTAGGCTTTATTTTCTGTTCTTTCTCCAGCTCCTATAAGTGTGTGGTTAGCTTCTGTATTTGAGATTTTTCTAATTTTTTAAGAGAGGCTTGTACTGCAATGTACTTCCCTCTTAGGACCACCTTTGCTGTATCCCAAAGGTTGTGAGGAGTTGTGTTTTTATTTTCATTTATTTCTATGCATTTTTAAAATTCTTCTTTAATTTTCTAGTTGACCCATTCATTCTTTAGTAGGATGTTCTTTAACCTCCAAATGTTTGAATTCCTTCCACATTTTCTCTTGCGATTGAGTTCAAGTTTCAAAACATTGTGGCCTGAAAATATGCAGGGAATAATCACAGTCTTTTGGTATTGGTTAAGATCTGATTTGTGACCCAGTATGTGATCTGTTCTGGAGAATGTTCCATGTGCACTCGAGAAGAATGTATATTCTCTTGCTTTAGTATAGAATGCTCTGTATATATCTGTGAAGTCCATCTGCTCCAGTGTGTCATTCAGAGCTCTTGTTTCTTTGTTGATCTTCTGCCTAGATAATCTGTCTATTGCTGTGAGTGGGGTGTTGAAATTCCATACTATTCTTGTATTGTTATCAATGTTTCTTTACTTCACTTATTAATTGGTTGATAGAATTAGCTGCTCCATAACTAGGAGCATATATATGTATAATTGTTAGATCTTCTTGTTGGATAGACCCTTTAAGTATGATATAGTGTCTTTTTTCATCTCTTAGCATATAGTCTTTGGTTTAAAATCTATTTGTCTGACATGAGGATTGATACTCCAGTTTTCTTTCGAGGTCCATTGGCATGATAAATGCTTTTCCACCCCCTCACTTTCAGTCTGGAGATGTCTTTAGTCTAAAATGAGTCTCTTGTAGACAGCAAATGGATGGGTCTTGCTTTTTTATCCAGCCTGATACCCTGTGTCTTTTGATTGAAGCATTTAGTCCATTTACATTCAAACTAACTCTTAAAAGATAAGATGCCTTTGTATTACCTGTAAAGTCCCTGTTTCTGTAGATTGTCTCTGTTTTTTTTTTTTTTCCAGTTTATGTTACTCTTGGGCTTTTTCTTTGCTTTCAGGATCCTTAATATTTCTTGCAGGGCTGGCTTGGTGGTCACATATTCTTTTAGCTTCTGTCTGTCCTGGAAGCTCTCTATCTCTCCTTCCATTGTGATTGAAAGCCTTGCTGGATAAAGTATTCTTGGCTGCATGTTTTTCTCATATAGTACCTGGAATATATCCTGCCAGTCCTTTCTGGCCTGCCAGGTCTCTGTGGATACGTTTGATGCCAGTCTGATGTTCCTACTCTTTCCTTACTCTGTAGGTAAGGAACCTCTTGCCTCAAGCTGCTTTCAGGATTTTCTCTTTATCTCTGAAATTTGCAATCTTCACCATTATATGTCAGGGTGTTGATCTGTTTTTATTGATTTGGGGAGAGGCCCTCTCTACCTCTTGGACATGAATGCCTGTTTCCTTCCCTAGATTAGAGAAGTTCTAAGCTATGATTTGCTCAAATACACTTTTTGGTGCTCTTTCTCTTTCTTTGCCCTCAGGCACCTCAATAATTCTGATATTGCTTTGTTTTACTGCATTGCTGATTTCTCAAAGCCTCCCGCATGGTCCATTTAGTTGTTTCTCTTTTTTTTCCTCAGCTTCCTTCCTTCATCAACTTATCTTCTGTGTCACTTACTCTCTCTTCTGCCTCATTTACCCTAGCTGTTAGAGCATCCAATTTAGACTGTATATCAATTAAAGCATTTTTAATTTTGGCCCAATTAGATCTCATTTCTGCACTAAGAGATTCCCCAGTATCTTATGCTTTTTTCCAAGCCCAGCTAGTAACTTTATAATTGTTAACCTGAATTCCATCTCTGACATTTTACTTATATCTATGTCGATTAGATCTGTGGCAGAGAATATTATTACCTCTGGTTCTTTCTTTTGTGGTGAATTCCTCCTTTGAGTCATTTTGTCCTGAGAAGAATGGATGAACAAGTGAGCACTATCAAAAATATCAACCATGCTAAGCAAAATACACACTAGACAAATCCAAAGATGTCCAAAACCAAAAAAGACAAGGACAAAGAAAAACGAAAAAAAGGGAGAGGTGGGGTGAGAGAATATAATCTTACAGAGTGGACAAAATAAGGTGATTCACTTGGTTTTGAGTATATTTTGGCTTGTGTGTTAGAAGACACTAAAGTCCAAAATTATAAAAAAGTAAAACATACATACAAAAAATAAAATTGAATATAGTGAAAGGAAGCCAAAAATGAATTCTGTATCTCTAAAATGTGAGTGTTAAAAAAAAAATAAAAATGAAGGTTAAAAAAGACTTAAAAACAAAGAATTGATAAAATAAGAAACTAGTTGACATGGGGAAAATTGGAAAATTTTAAGCTGAGAGATAAATCATAAGAAAAGTTTGAGTTCTATATACTATTTCCTCCTAGCATTGGAGTTTTACAATCCTTTTCAGTCAATAAACTTGTGGTTCATCTGTTCTTTCAGCTGGTCTCCCAGAGGGTGCCTGCTGTGCTGATTCTCAGGTGTCTGTGCCTGGGAGGACTTGTACCGACCGTCCTTTGCCAGGGGGGCCAGGCCCAGTGTAAGCTGTTTGCTGTGTGTGACTTTCCTTCCCTGAAGGCTTTCCGTACCTCTTTAGAGGGTGAAAATAAAAATGGGCATGCCAAACTCTGCAGGCTCCAATCCTATAGTGTGCGGCCACTTCGTTCCTCTTGGGGGAAGGCAGAGGGACACTTATTTGTGCACTTTTTTGCAGTGCCCTGGTAGGGAGAGCGTTCACCCTGTCACGTGCACATCTGCTCTGCCTGTCCCTCAGGAAGGCAGTGTTGCTGCAGTCTAGTCCTTTGCAGGGACCCAACACAGAGTGGTCACCCTGTCAGCCAGGGTTCCTGGTTTATGTGAACCAAGCTGAGAGTCCCATGCTAGGCTTGCTGACCTAAACCAGTTTCCCCTCTCCAGTCCTTGATAATTATGCTGGCTCAGACACACCTATTCTTTCTGTGACTCCGGGGATCTTGAGATCCCACTGTCCCCTCTGGGATTCTGCCCCACTTCACCACTGAGCACCTTTCAGGCAGGGAAGTCTCACTGAAGTAGATTTCTAAAGGTCCCAGTTTTGCACTCCAGGGCTATATTGCTTTCTGGTAGGCAGCTTATGCATCCTCCCTACCCCCACCATTTAGCTTCCAATATATCCCCTCCTTTTTTTCTTTTCTGCACTCCTACCTTACAAAAAATGGCTGCTTTTCTATTTTAGAATTCAATTCATTCTTTTCTTATATTTCAGATTGAATTCATAGGTGTTCAGGATGATTTGATAGTTATCTAGCTAAATTAAGGGGACCAGATGAAACTAGGACCTCCACACTTCCACCATCTTGCCTCTTCTCCATCCTGTTGACCTCTTCCACAGCTGGCTAAAGTCAACCAGCTACTAATCAAAGCTTGTGAAAAGTTGCTAACATAACAACATAGAGCCCAGCTTGTAGATATGTTTACCAGTCTATAAACATCAGCAGCCTTTCCTATATAGGAAGAATGTTAACAGTCATGCTGTATCTCTTGGAGCATGTGATGAATCACCTGGCAAAGGACAACAAAAATGCAGTCTTGCCATATACAAGGGAAGAACATTCATTTCTCCTCAGATTGCACTCATTTTCTCCCCAAATATTCACTTGTGACATCCTGCTATTTCTGATAGATTGTCTTCTATGATTTTCTCCTATTTAATCCAGGTGGTATGGTGTTCAGTATGTCACTTATCTTACCAGTTGACAGTGATGAGTAGGAACTCATCTTTATGACATACTTGTATGTATGTCATACTTATGACATACTTATGACATACTTATGACATACTATGACAGGTGATTTTCCACCTGTACATTAGTTTTTATTCTAGTTTTCTTAATTAAGTTAGGTAAATTCCCACAGCCCATTTTCCTGTAATTTAGATATTTTAAAGCATTTGTACACTTGTGCAATTCTCTCAGTTCTCCTTGGCTACATTTATCCGTGCTCTAATTGGCTCTTTTCTCCATCTGCTCAAGGGGATCTACCTCTTCAACTACCTAAGCTTCAGGAATTCTTGTACCTTACTTGGCATAATTCTGATATAATTCTTTCCAAAGGTAGAAACACAAGTTTGCATTCAATTTTAAGAAATCATGATGATGATGGTGATGGAGATGGTGATCATTAACACTTAAGTGGCTCTAAGTCAGGGTCAGGCACTCTTCCACATGAGTGAGTACTGTTGTTACCTCCATAAGGAAACTGAGTCACAGAGAAGTTACATGAATTACCCAAGCTAATAGTAGCAGATCTGGGATTCAGGCCCAGGCAGTGTATGGCTCTAGGGCCTCTTTTCTTTAACTGCTACTATGTATGCTTTCATGCTGCTTCCACTTTTCTTCTGAATTATACTTTATCTATGGGAAGTCTTTCTGTTTTGTTCCATTTTATTTGGGAAGAACCAACAAAAACACAGAGTATAATGAATGGTTTTACTCCTGATATCACTACAAGTATGAATGCATGCTAAGAAAAATGGGGAAGCCAGAAATCAAACAAAATTCCTGATTCACAGTCACCTTCTCTGTTGGTAGTTGTCAAAAATTATAGTGCTTTCCTGTGGTATGCTTTGCATTAATCTAGTATGTGCTTCTGAGGACTGTTTGTGGCCATTGTGAGGCAGAAGGCATCCTCCAGGGCTAATGGGCTTGTCTTAGGGTCCACTTCACCTCAGGTGGGTTACAGTTTAAGGTTGAAATCTTCAACCTTATGAGGGTCTACATGCAAGGAAATCACAGTGTTTGCTGATGAAGTCATGAGTTCCCAGAACTCCATGATTCAAGAGGAAAAGTTCCTAGAAAGTGGATATAGTGGGAGAAGAAGAGCTCCCATGATTCAGTGGAATCATATGTATGAGGAGACAACAACTCTGTTTGCTTTGTTAGTGGGTCTGGATTGAGATCAGTGAGATTGTGAGAACATGTATGTGGTTCCAGTTCATAAACCATCCTACACCAAAGAGTTGGATTTGGTCCTAAAACAATACTCCTTTTTTATTCTTGGTTGTTTCTGCAGTTTTACTGAAGAAGAAAACCTTTTCCTTAGTGGTTTAGTGTCTTTTCACTTCATCTTCCAAATTCCTGGCACTGAATTGAATTTAGGGAGCACTCTGGTCTGGCTCCCTTGTTAAATAAATCAGGAAACAAAGGTCTAGAGGATTTAGGAGATTTGCTCAAGTTTTCACAAATAATTGAGTACAGCCTTGATCTTTGGCTTGCCAGCCTGTGTTCTCTTCTACTTTATTTCTATCCTTTGCTTATTGCTGGAAGGAACAAATATTACTTGGAGTGCTTGAAGGTTGTTGTCTTTTGTGAGAATTTTTTAAACTCAGAGTTTACATTGTTTAAATGTGAGCAAAAATAGATTTCAAGGTAGACCCCAGAATTTACCCAACCCCTCTCTCTTCATTTCTCCAGACCCATTTAAATATCTGGAATTTTAAATTGAAAGAAAGCTTTTTCTAACATGATTGACTCACTGTTGGCTTAAGGAAAGAGGGGAGAGTATGAAAGGAAAGAGGGTAGTGGAGGAAGGGAGGGAGGGGGAGAGAGAAAGAAAAGACACAGACTAACAGTTACTCCAACTTTGTGACTTGGAGGGCATGGTAACTTTACTCAACACCTAATATAGTAGATATGGACTCCCTCAGTAGTTAACTTTGGTTCACATTTAGTTGGTGTCACTCATTTAACATTTAAATGTTGGCCTCAGCAGGAAGCTGAAGTTTTTGTGAAAATTGAAGCAGTGAAAGGGGAAGGTATCTAAAAGGTGCACCATGGCCTTATCTGTAGATTTTAGGTCTTTGTCATGGGAAGGGAAGTTTCAGGAAGGTAGGTGGGAAAAGGGCTTCCACTGGTTGTTCTGTTTTGCCATCAAGACCCCCAGAAAAGGCCTAGATTTCCCTGAAATCCCTGAGCCCCCTAGGACTCATCCCAAAGAGTTTGAACACTGCTGCCCCAGGCTCAAGTTAAAAATATTTTACCCCTGACCCTGTGGCCAGATCCCTTTAACTAGAATGTGGCTGGGCTAGCTGCTTTGGGCTGCCACCTTTGAATGCTTACCATTTATAGAAAAACTGATGGAGCTTCTCCCAGGGTAGATCCAATCAATTGACCACACCTTGCTGTCACTGCTAACCTGGCCATGCCTTCAAATCTCTGTTGACTTTGAGGACTTGGCCTTCTCTTTGCAAGTCACTCAGCCCAGCTGTCCTGCCCACTTCTTAAGTATCTGGGTCAGTCATACCAAGTCCTGGTCTTTGCGTAATTTCATATACCTCTGTGGGGGACTTTTTGAGGATTTAATGAACTATATGCACGCAAAGGATTGATGTCTGACATTAAGGCTACTTACTATCACTTGAGCCCCTGTAATGGCCTCCTAACTGACCTTCCTGCTTTCACCCTGTCCCCTGTAAGCTATTTTTTTATTTTTTATTTTTTAAAAATGTATTTATTTATTTATTTATTCATGATAGAGAGAGAGGCAGAGACACAGGCAGAGGGAGAAGCAGGCTCCACGCTGGGAGCCTGATGTGGGACTAGGTCCTGGGACTCCAGGATCGCGCCCTGGGCCAAAGGCAGGTGCCAAACCGCTGAGCCACCCAGGGATCCCCAAGCAATTTTTTTTTTTTTGAAGACTTATTTATTCTAGACAGCATGAGTAGGGAGGGGAGGAGGGGCAGAGGGGGAGAAGGGGAAGCAGTCTCCCTGCTGAGCACAGAGCCCAAGGTAAGGCTACCTATCAGGATGCTGAGATCATGACCTGAGCTGAAATCAAGAGTTGGATGCTCAACCAACTGAGCCACTCAGGTGCCCCTGGAAAGCTATCTTCTATATAAAAGCCAGTATGATCTTTTAAAAATAAAAATTGTATTTTACCACCTCTAGTGAGTTCTGAATTTTGTCACACTGAATTAAACCTGATCTCCTCACCCACGTTTGTATAGCCCTACGTGATTTGGCCCCTGCCTCCATCTTAAATGTCATTTTGTACAATTTTGCCTTTTTCATTCAACTCACAGATCTTTTTTTAAACTTCCAAGTACCTGCTGATATTGGCACTTGTGTACAAGCTATTTCTGCTTTCTGTAATGCTCATCCACTGATCTTCACATGATAGCTTCTTCACACCATCAAATTCCAGCTGAACATCCTCAAAGAGGCATTCTTTAATTGTTCCAATTAAGTAGCTACCTATCACTCTTCATATCTCATTTGTTTATTTGTTCATTATCTCTCTACTCTCATTTGGAAATAAGCTTCATGAAGCCAGAGACCTTTCATGGCCTATTTTTGTTGTTATTTCTCTCGTGCCTGCAGTGGTACCTAGAATACAGTAGGTGTTCAGTTAATATTTATTGAATAAATGAATGACATAGAAAATGTTCAATAAATGTTAGATATTATTATTTATACTAGAGAAAAACAAAAAAAGTGAAACCTTAATATAATTGGGGCTCCATTCGGTCCTGATTCTGTGCAGTGACATATTCAGAGAAACAGCTGTTCAGAAAAGTAGTACTGAGAGCAATTAAAATCTTTACTCCCACAAGATAATGTCAAAGGTGGGAGGGTATATTTTTCACCAATTACAACACTTGGTAAAATCCTGTCTTGCCATCTCTATTGCTCACAGTACTCAACATTCATGGCAGCTTCACCAATATTATCTTCCTGTCTCCCTGCCAACACTCAACCAAAGAAGGATCCTCAAACAACTGTAACCTGGCTGAGAGCCTCCAGGTGCTGGACCCATTTTCTGAATCAGCATAACAAAAAGCCAGGAGTCTAGCAGGCACACTTGGAACCTGGTGGTATGGCTGGTGAAGGGGGGACTGGACATAGTCATAGTAACAATTTTGTATCTGCTAATTGTACAGCAAAAAAGGGAAAACTGAATAAAGATTTTAATGAATTATAAACTAAATGATACTTAAGAAAGACTGTGAAATAGCTCTACTTGGGAAGCACCGAAGCTCAAACTTTTTATTTGGAACTAAATACACAAAAGGTAAGTCTTTTGTTTTTAGTATCTTGCTACAAAACTTTAGACTCTGGATAGGAGGAGATGTCTATTATCACAGAATTACACTTCACTTAGAACTTTATGGACTCTGATTAGATGATGATGTTAACTTCATTTATTTTAACTATTGTGAATTAGAAACCACACCTAAAAGGGAAGGGGAACTGTTACAGGCAGAGAAAGGAACCTGGTATCAGAAGCAGACCCAGATGAAGAATGATGTTACTATATAGTCATAATAGTGACTCTGATTCCTAAAGTAGGGGTCAGCCATATTTTGTTCCTGACTTTTTTCTCCAGTGTGTTCTGGCTTCTAGAGCCATTAGTGCTCTCTCTTAGGCTCCCTTAGGTCCAGCACACATTTGTAAGACAGACCCTTAGCATCACAAGATATGGTCTGAAGGAAGCAAAATTGCCAGGTCTGCCAAAGCTGCTGCTTTGAACTCTTGGCTGCTTTAGCACAGTGCTCAACCAGCTGACCTTAACTGACTCATCAGGTTAGAAGAGAAGTTGGGAATAGAAATTAGTTCTCTGGGGGATCCTGCCTGTATAATAGCTATCATTTGTATGCAGTTAAATGATTTGCAGAGTAGCACAGCTCAAAACTCCCAGCTGCATTTTGTCTGTTTATTTCTGGAAGCATATGAAATAGTTGGCTGGGAATGTGGTTTCCAAAAGGTAATGTGGGCATTATAGTAACATCTGGGGCTGGATTTTTCTCCCACCTCATCTAGATTTTGGTCAGAAGTCCATCCTGCATCCGAGGAACTTGGATTTAATGGCTATTGCCTACTTTGCAATGCTTGCCTGTCAGTTCTGTTTCTACCTGCCACAGTCTTGAGCCTTTCAGCTGCCATCCACCCCAGAGAGTGCCAAAGGACATAAATATTCATGAGGGAAATAAAGATTCAGAAGGTTGAGGGCAGGGGAACCCTGTTTCTGAAATGGGCTACTGGCTTCTTGCCTTGCTTTCCTTTTCCTCCTGCCCATCCTCTTAAATTGTCATATAAAATGGCCATTATCTATCTCTTCCTCCTGTCATTAGGGAAATGACAATGTGGGAGGCTAGAGCCAGGAAAGGTGTAGGACTTACACATGATCCCCTGGGATGGCACAGTGCTTCTTAACCCAGCTTTACCAATGATGGCTTAATTGCCCCCAAATTCCTCATATACTTCAAGAATCAAGGAGGATAGTATAAGGAGAGCAGAGAATTATAGATAGTAATGGCTGTCATGGTTGCGTGGAGAGATGAGGGAAGAAAAGGCTGTTCCTATTTGCCCTAGCCAGGCCATCAGCAACTCTGCCTTAGGGACAGTCATTTAGGAGCTCACCTGCTGCTTCCTCTGATCCCCAACCCTTTCTGCACCAGAAACCAGATTAAAAGGATTGGCAGCTGGAACCTAGAAGACTGTGAGAAAGGAAGCATATTTCAGCCCTTGGCCTTCCTAAAGGGCTGGATCTAAAAAGTCTGGAGAATATTGACACAGTCAATATTCTCTCTACTCAATCCTCCTCTACTCTCACTTTTTACTTCCCTCTGAGTCCCATCAGCGCTGGTTGCCAGATTTCCGAAGCTCAGGCTGCTGGCAAAGGCCCCAGTCTGTCCCACACTAGGGACTTGTTCTCTGACAGATATGTGTTTCAGACTCAAGTTCCTGATTTTCAGTTTTGTCACTATTCTAAACAAGGATTTTGCTTGTTACTAGTTATCCTTACCTAGGTTTCATCTTGTGACTTCCAATCAGAGATGCTTAGTTTTATTAACTATCTCTTTATAATGCTCCTTTCTATGCATTAGAGTTCATCTCTTAAATCACATTATAGAACAGTCATCAAAACCATCTTTATGTGCCTGTCTTTGCATGAACTATATTTAGTGCCTTTTTCTACTGTGTGGCAAGAATAATTTTATTAATCTCAGCAGAAAAGACCAAGTGTCAAGTCATAGCAAGGGCAGTGGGAACAAGGATTTCTCCCTGATTTGACCTGACACCATGAAGTGTTTCTTGGTTCCTTTAAAGGCTAGTTCTTCAGGTAATGCAGTACACCAATGATTTAACACAGTCCTGAACCCAGCAGTCTCATGAGCCATGTATAGAAAGCCTGATATCTTGAACAACTGGCAAATCCCTGAACAAAGAAGACCCAGTAGCCTATGAGAATGAAGAACTGTGTTGGAGCCTAAGAGGCCAGAAGGAGGCAGTGTGATATAATAGAAGGAACACTGAACTTCTAGTGAGTCTTGGGTTTTTGAGCGTCCTTATTCTGCCGCCTTACTGGCCGCGAGATGTAGTCAAGACTTTTAACTTTTTAATATTTTTTGAGTGTTAATGACTATGTATCAGGCACTGTGCTTGGCATTGCTGATACAGTTGAGAATGTGACAAGGTTTTGTGGCTAAGTGTGACAACCTTGGATATATTAGGGGGTTCCTGTGGGAGTCTTTTTTTTTTTTTTTTTTTTGCTAATTTAAATTGTTTACAGTATAAGTATTATTTCTATGGAAAATACTATAAATGACAAATATACAGATCTTCACAGCAGGTTTAGATCCTAATAAGCCCATCAGAAGTTGAAAATATTGTAAGTTGAAAATGCAGTTAATAAACCTAACCTGCCAAACATCATAGCTCAGCCTAACCTACCTTAAACATACTCAAAACACATAGCCTATAGTTGGGCAAAATTATCTAGCATACAGCCTACTTCATAATAAAGTGTTGAATATCTCATGTAATTTGTTGAATACTAAAAGTGAAAACCAGAATGATTGTATGGATACGGAATGGTTGAAAGTGCTTTGGTTGTTTACCCTAGTGATCGCATGGCTGCCTGGAAGCTGCAGGTCATTGTCCAGCATCACAAGAGTGTACTACATATTGACAGTCTGGGAAAAGATCAAAATTTGAAGTATGATTTATACTAAATGTACATCACTCTCATACCATTGTAAAATAGAAAAATACAAGTTGAACCATCCTAAGTCAGGGACCATCTGTATTTTTAAGTCGGCTTGGGAGATAGTTAATGTATCCAGTCAGAGTACCATATTGGAAAAAAAAAATACAGAGCAGTATAGATGGGGAATGCACATTATCCTTTGGGAAAAGGCTTTTTTATGCATTTATACTCCTAACAAAATGTGAAGACATAACTGCCATTGATATGAAGGCTATAAGGTGTGCTTACTAAAAATAAATTTCATGAGACTCACTTGTTTCTTTTAAAAGTCATTTTTCTGTGATCTTACTGAATACCTGGAAAGACTGCAAACTTATTATAAAGAACAATCTCTGTTTACATAGCATATTTTCATATCACTCCTAAAAGGGCCAAAAGCAGGAGCAGAGTGACTTGAAGGGATGAATTGAGGACAATCTCTAGATCATTCTTCCATGGAGATAAAGGGGCTTTGTGAGAGCTGCTTTGCTCATTTGGAGCCCAAGAGACAGCCCTTGGGACTCTCCTGAGAGAATAAATACCAAGGAGAGAATAGGCTTGGGCAGATTTACATGCAGTACACATTGGATGATTCAAAATAACTGAGAAGAGCATTTTAAAAACATTAACTATAAAGAGAGTTTACAAATCGATGAAAAGGCATTGTCCTAAAAACTTAAAAATTCTTCATGATGTATTGGTAAGTGAAAAAGAAGACTATTAACTTTCTTGCATATATAATCTTTTTGGAAAAGGAGTATTTGCAGGTTATATAGAATATTAACTGTGATTATTGCTGGATATGGTTCTGGGCTTATCTTTGGATGACTGTATTTTTCAAGTTTTCTGCAGTAAGCATATACTTCTTTTATCCTCAGAAAAACTGATTATACGCAAAATCCTACAATATTATCTATGCAGGAGAGGGACTATGTGCTGTTGACTATTTTACTCCAGTGACTAAAATATATGTTAGAATCACCTGAGATAGAGCATGTAGAACTACAGCTTTGTGGGTCTCACCCCTGGAGATGCTGGGTCAGTTGGACTAGTAAGGAAAGTGGAAGTCACTTTAAAGAGTATCAGAACCATCATTTCCCATATAAATTCCAGGTTCATTGTCACATGGGGCAAAATCTGTATTCCAGTTGAAAATTATCAGTCAATTGTTCACCTAGCAAGGATATATCTATTTCAGTTTCCCCCTAAGATGCTGTTCAGGCTCCTGGGACTTGGAAAAGGCAATTATCTATTAAATACTAGATGGCTGTGTAGATTAACACCAGTGAATAAAAACACAGTGATTTGAACAAAAGACATGATTAGCTGATTAACCACAAGCCATCTCAGTGAAGGTGTACTAGAAACAACGGTGGGGTCAGATATTAATACTTCTGTTTTCTTGGATTTATCAACAGTGCATTCATTATTTCAATACTCCTCTGATGTTAGCAGTAGGGAGACATGGGGAGAAAGCTAACTTATATGCCAAAGTATTCATATTTTTAAAAAAGATTTTATTTATTTATTTGAGAGAGCACTAGCAGAAGGGAGGGCTAGAGGTAGAAGCAGACTCCCCATGGAGCAGGGAGCCCAATGCTGGACTCAGTCCCAGGACCTTGGGACCATGACCTGAGCTGAAGGTAGATGCTTAACCAGTTAAATCACCCAGGCACCCCCATATTTTTTTTATTAAAATAACATTTTCCTTAAAATTTCACGAAAAGAGATGATGTTATTTCTCCATCTACTCGTAGGGAGTAGTAGTGTGTGCTTCCTCAGAGATTTTTTTTTTAAGAATTTCAAACTAAGCATTTGGTTCCGTTTATGAGTATAATAGAAAAACTAATATTCACACTGCCCACCTATACATACACAGAACCATGTTGTATAAAAGGCAATCAGAGCTACCCAAATGCTTTAGACTACCGTTCCATTTCTACTTAGTTAAAAAAAAAAAATTGAAAGAGTCTATGATGCTGCCTATTGAAAACCCTTCTATTGACTCCAGGATCCCCCAGCTCTCAATTAACCAAGGTATAAATGGGGAGATGAAAGACCACAGATAATTTAAAGTATAGTTAAGCCAAAACTAGTCAAAATGTAGTTAACCAAAATTTTAATTGTAAACATATTTAAAATGTATCCAATATTCAGATACACATTAACATTCTAAAATGTCATCAAAACATAAATAATTTAGGTATTGTTGGTGTGCTTGCAGCTAAATATCATTTTACTTCTTCAATAAAGAAATGGTCAAAATATTAAAATCAGTTTTTAAAAGATCAAAGTCTGTGTTTCTGTGGAGAAAGAGGTCCCCAAAACATGATAAACATCTATTCATTAATGTATTTCCAGTACATTAGACACATTCTTCTTCCAGTAGACACATTCTAAAATACAGATATTTGTGCAAAATTGTGGGGGTTTTGTTTTTGGACAAATTCATTATCTGTTGTACGTTTTGGACATGGTTAATCATCTTTATACTGTTTTGTCCACTTGTAGATAATGCTTAAACGTCTTATCACTCTAGCCCATGTTTCTTTCATTTAAGTAACTGATGGAAGTTAAAGCAACTAAAAGCAGTGGGTGTTCTTAGCAAGAGACAGCCCTGTGAGGTGTGCTAGTTATCAGTTGATTCTTTTCACTATTTCACTTATTTGTAAGCCTGAGGTCCATTGGTTCAAGCTTTCTCCTGACATCTAGATAACTCACTACCAGATGGTCATGGTGCTAGCTGGCTTTCCGTTAATCTATGCCTCCACTATTGTCATTTGTCCACACTTACTAGATACGTGAAAGAAGTTAGCAAAGCTATAGGATAAACAGATACATATAATATGCTTTTAGAGAGTCACAGTTTTACTTGAGGATGTTGAGGACAAAATAATCAAGTTTTATTGATGATAAATCAAAAATTATTTTTATATTAAGGTGACATAGTTTTTATATTCAAGATATATAAATTGTATATTCAAGTGCTATATTACAGAATATAAAGCAAAATGTGCATTCTTTTTAAAGACGGAACAGGAGACTTCAAGGAAATTTCCTGACTAGAGAGGCCACTTTCCACTATACTCAAGACTCCAGAATGTGGGATTGGAGAGGGGGTGAGGCAGTGTATATTAGCGCTCTTTCCTATTAGGTATTCTTCTGGGAAAACATTGAGAAGCACTGCAAGGGGGCATGAAGAAAAATAACATAAAACTTAAATAGATGCCCTTTAGTTACATACAGTTAGGATGTAATTCGAGTGAGTTACATTTTTTCTGAAAAATGTTCTTAATAAGCCAAGCATAAGCCACTAATTATCTTGTTAATGAAGACTCAAGATTTAGAAAATAGTTTAAAAAAAAATAGTTTAAAGAAATACAAATGGAGGGCAGCCCAGGTGGCACAGCGGTTTGGCGCCACCTGCAGCCTGGGGTGTGATCCTGGAGAACCAGGGTGGAGTCCCACGTCGTCGGGCTCCCTGCATGGAGCCTGCTTCTCCCTCTGCCTGTGTCTCTACCTCTCTCTCTTTCTCTCTGTGACTTTATGAATAAATAAAATCTTAAAAAAAAAGAGATACAAATGGATTGATTATAACAATTTCTTGATAGAGAACTATTACTTTCCTCATTTACTTCAATGTCTCATTTACTACTTTGGTGTCAAAAGTTCCCACAACTTAGGCATACCTGCAGTCTTGCTAATAATAAAGACTCTACAGACTTTTTGATGGTGATGATGATGATAATGATAGTCAAGATCTACATAGTGTTTATTGTGTACCAGGTGCTGCTCTAAGTGTTTTGCACTTAGCCATTACAACAGCCTTATAAGCTACAATTATCCCCATTTTTCCTTTTACAGATGAGGAAACTGAGGCACAGAGAGTTCAGTAATTTTCTCAAGGACATGTTGCATAGGAATGGTAGAACCAAGATTGGACCCTGGGCAATCTAGTTCTAGAAACTTGCTTTAAAACATTAGCTTTCCTGCTGCTTATCACAGAAATTATTAAACATTTAGTGTTTACGAGGCTAGAATTCAAAGTTGTTGAAAGTGTTGTTGAACTACTTGTGTCACGTGAACAACATTAACAAATGAGGATCTCGTAGAATTAGACAATCAGGCACTTCCAGAATCATTTGGCTAACAAAGGAAATAAAACCCTGAAATAGATTTTTTTTAAATTACTTTCATTATGGTGCTCACTTCAGCACATATGCTAAAATTGGAATGACAAAGAGGGATTAGCATGGCCCCTGCTCAAGGATGACAGGCAAATTCATAGAATTACTTTCATTATGACTGTGCTATGAATATCCTATATGAAGTAAAGGCTGTTATATGGTAGATATATTGGGCAGTTCTGGTGGGAAACACACATACACACACTTTTAAAAAGCACTCCATTTATTCTTTATTCAGAGAATGTGACCTTTTCCCAATTGTTTTCAGATAAAGACAATCTATTAAATATATGCTTGAAAATTAACTTCAGTTATTGACACAGGAAGCCAAATAATCATAGGAAGTTGGTGGTACCAAGTGTCAGTAAAGGTAGAGAGGAGTCTCATCTGTGATCAGTTGTCCTATTCCAGAAAAGAACCTGAGTGGCCTTACCTGTGTCCTGTCACTCTAGATTTCTTTATCATAAGAAAAGAGGAAACTACTCAGGGGCTACTACATTGCTCCTTATGATTGCTCTGAACCTGGAAACTGTGTGTGTGTGTTTAACTTCACTCTAGTTGACAACTTCCTTCCTTAGATCTGTGCTTTTTGAGGGCAAAATCTACATTCTTTCTAAATATCAAATGTTTAGGGTTACTTCATCACTAAATTTGCCCTTCCCACAGCCTAGACTCAGATATTATCTTTCTATGAAAGACCCCATTGCAAAAAAAGAAACCTTTTCAGGCCCATGTAAGTGGAACATATAAAAGGTTTTCAAGGAGTGATTTTGCTATAAGAAAATTACACTTTGAGCAGACCAAATCCAGAAGTACGAATTTCAGTCAGAGATATTATTCATTATCACCATATTAATCTTGGACTCTGATCATTGGAATAGAGATTTAGCAGCTAACCAACATAAAAGCAGTTCAGAGTCCACTCTTGGGAAGTTCTCTTAACAAGTAGTTTGACAGTGACCGAAATTAAATTTCAGCTTTTATGCTTTGGGCCCTGAAAACATTGAAACATAATCTAAATATTCAGAAGTCTTTTTGCATTGAGTCAAAGATATTTTAAGTCACAATGAACGTGTGGCAATAGCCTTTGTCTCTAAACCCCAAATCTTTGCCTAGTACTCCACCTAGTAGAGTCCACCTTACCTAGGCAACCCCACCTTGGCTTGATCTGCTACCAGGCTGTCATTTATCCGTCAAATGTGTCAAGGTCCAATAGCTTCTGCCGGCTTTTCATTCCAATTTTAATGGAAGCAGAATCCTTCCTTCCCACTGTAGATGAATTAACCAGACTGCACTGAGGGGAGGGAAGGTAAGATTTTCCCTTCAGGGCCCATAGTCCTAAACAGAATACAAAAGATTAAAATTTGTTTTTCTCTTGGAAAATTCATAGATTTGAGTCTTCCCGGAGAGTTCTCTGTTCTTACATATCAGTGAGTTCTTTAAAAAGACCTCAGGAGATTGCCCTTTAGGGAGACCAACCTGAGATTCCAGCGTAGAATTCTCACGGGCCACATCTATGCATTAGCAAACGATGAAAAGGGAATCCTAGGAATGCCAGGGTCATTAGGTAGTGGCAAACTATTGTCATGTTGCAGTTTTGGTTTTTTAATTTTTTAAGAAGTTTTATTTTAGAGCGTGAGTGAGTAGGGGGAGAGGGGAGAGAAATCTCAAGCAGACTTTTCACTGTGGAGCCCAGTGCAGGGCTCCATCTCATAACCCCAAGATCATGGCCTGAGCCGAAATCAAGTCAAATGATTAACTGACTGAGACACCCAGGCACCCCTCATATTGCAGTTTCTATGTCTGCTGATTTGAAGGTTCACAGTAAGGCATTTTCTTCCCATATTATAATAGTCTTGTAGCCTTAAACACTGCCTTAGACATTTATTTCTGCTTCAGCCAGCAAACCGTTCTTCCCTTATCCCAGGAACATAGGGCCCAGCTAGAGGTATGCAGAATACAGATGTCCTTTCTATGAAGTCTTCTGAAATCCAGGCATGATATTCCTTGTGTAATGGTACCCAGACCAAACATGTCTTGATAAGATGGTGTTTCTGTAAGAGGTGCACATAAGTCAGTTTTGTCCTTTCTTGAACCAGCATCTTCACTGTACTGTCCAGACATCTTCATAAAAATGGCAGATGTTAATCTTTAGCTAGAATTAGAGAAGGCTTTATAATAATAACAAAAATGTTAGGAATGTTTGAACCCTCACTCTGGAATGAAAAGTAAGTAAATAAAAACAAATAAATGTATGTTTTCACAGATATCACCCTAATACATCTTCCCTTCCTTCCCTTTAAGTCTTGTCCCATTGCAGCACATCATTCTTAAGATGGGCTTATGGCTTCAGCATAGGAGACTGGCACGACAGTGGGTGTGAAAGCAGGCAGTAAGGAGTGAGAAGGCCCATTAAATTATTTTATCTGCTCCGTAGGTATAGAGAAGACAATCCTAGAGGGCCCAGCTCATGAGGTTCTTCTATAGTATGGAGACTGGAATTAGGAAGGAGGAAGAGATGATATGAGAAACAAAAGAAGTTCTGCCTCTGTCCTGGCTAGGGTAAAGATGGGAGAAAGGAAAATAAAAGGAGGGAGGGAGACAGAAATGTGTGCAAGTGGGGCATCTCCACAGTTCTACATTTTGGTATTGGGATACTGAAGACTTCAGAGAAGTGCTGCAGACTCAGAAATCTCTTTGTGTTCTTATTGAGCCTGGGGAGGGAGGAGCACTGTGCTCTACAAACCAGTATGGAGAAGCTCAATTGTCATGCAGCAATGTTGCTGAGATGAGAAGCAGAAACATCACAGCAGATGTTGGTGTGGACCATTGGGCAGCTGGCTGAGTAGTACAGGAGCACATTCTGGGGTCTGCAGCCAGCCAGAGCTGAGAGAAAGCTGAACAAAGGGGCATTGGCAAGAGCTACCTGGGATCATTGCTGGAGGTAAAAGAAGGGGCCAGCCTGGTGCTTAAGCATTAGAGGCCAGAAAGACATGGTGATAAGGAAACTAAAGGCATTACTGCAGACCAGTAGGTGCCAGGCACTGTCTATGAAAAGACTGACATTTTTGCCTGATGACTACTCCCAATCCCCATTGGACACGGGAGGGCTGGTGCCATTATAGGAAGAGGGGAAGCTATCAGGGAGTTTGAATCTTTTCTAAAGGAGCTGTTTAAATTATTGTATTGAACTAAAGTGTAAACTGGATCAGAAATTTAGTTACAGAGAAGGCATTACATCAGATGTGATCAGAACCAATTTTTTTTAAACCATTTTTAAAAAAATGGTTAAAACAGTCATAAATACATTTGTATATATCTTAAACATTTTATTGTAAAACCATTTTTTAAAAAAATGGTTAAAACAGTCATAAATACATTTGTATATATCTTAAACATTTTATTGTAATGTACATGTACATTCATACAGCAGTCTTTTAATGTGGGGCCAAGACCTTTCCTTTGTATATTGGTTGTCCAGTTAGAATTCCTCTTATTTCTAGCATAAATCACACCTATGATGCTTCATTTACAATTTCTAATTGTATTTTCTTTAATAGGTCAATAACTTTTAGCCACTTGCAAAGAAATTTGAGTATAGAATCTTAGTTTTTTTATAGTTAAATTTTTTTACAGTTGCCTTGATACCTGATTGAAAGCTTTGTTAAAGGAAACTCACCTTAATTAAGTCTATTCAAAGCATTCAGTTTAGTTTTCATACAAACAGCACTTTCTCTTCATGCTTTTTTCCTGTTTTGCAGTACATTTAATCATATTACATAACTAAAATAATACATAAGATGGACATAAACAGATTTGGGGGCACAAACTGACTCTTGAAAGCAGAAAGAAACCTGTTACTGGTGAGTTCTCAGTGCACCACAGGAAACAGTATGAAGTGGAGAAGGAATGGAGAGTGCTGATTAATTCAGCTAGTTGGTTCAACGGAAATTGGTTAAGAGCGAATAGTGTAACATTTTCTCTAATAGTAGATGAGGGGAAAAAATAGTAGATGAGGGAGGGCTCAAAAGGAAAGCCAAATTCTTTGTGGATAACGTTTTAATTTTTTTAATTTAAAAATATTAAAAATTACATTTTTCCCTGCACTTCCAAATTGCATTCTCTGTAACTTAAACTTTGAAAGCCCACTTATACATTCTGTAATAGTCCTCAAACTATGAACATATATCACTAATTTGTACATGGATATTAGGTAAAAAACTGATTTTTTTTTAAGCTGGTCTTTTCTGAATATCATACAATATTCTTGATTGTATGATAGTAAGTAAACCAATAAGGTTTTTCTTTCTTGTCTACAGAATTTATCCTGGTTTCTGCTTACATACCTCCAGAGAGGTCTTTTAAAATATGATCTTCATTGCTGTATTTTAAGGAAATTTGCTTCCTGCCACAAATTCTTCAGAATTGTACAGCTGCTTTCTCTATCACTTAACCAAGGTTTGGCTTGGCTTTGTTCCTCTGGCTTTGTCTATTCTTAATCTGTGCCCTCTTTCAATGCAGGAACCTCTTTGCTCTGACTATAGAATAAATAGGGGATATTTTAAGGTACTTCGGTTGGAAAAGTAACTTTCTGTTTGGGGGTCTCAGCTACAAGTGGTTGTTTCCTCCGTTGAATGGACATACCAGTACTTTCTACTGAACTCCTAAACTTCTCTCTGCCCTTTACCCTACCTACACTTCTGCCTATCTCCAGAGGTGTTTGTGTTTACCATTTCATGTCCTGTACCATGCAGGAACTATCTAGCTATGTAGTGGTCTAATCCCAACTCCTTGGCCACCTAAGCCTGAAGTGGAGCAGATAGAAGGGAGAGTTGGGAAGCTCTTCCTTGACAGTCTGCCCATGTGTATGTTCCCCTTTTCATTTGTGGAGCCAAAGATCCTACAGGCTAACTCCTGGCCATGGCACTGGGAAGCAGAACCGAGTATTGGTAGGAAAACTTTCACCCAATAATAAGCAGCTGCCTCTACCATGCTTGGCAAATGAATTGAGGATCTTTTAAATCTGAGAGAGGATGCAGATTCCAGAACAGGGTTGACATCCTTTTCAGC
Organism: Canis lupus baileyi; assembly: GCF_048164855.1. NCBI lineage: Eukaryota > Metazoa > Chordata > Mammalia > Carnivora > Canidae > Canis > Canis lupus. The sequence continues at coordinate 22,437,089 of NC_132859.1, read as the reverse complement.
TTGAGAAATCAAAAAAAATAACCCATTTTTTTTTGTTTCATTTTGGTATTTTCAACAGAGCCAACACTGTCCACTTCATGAGGAACTATTAAGGGTTGCTTCACAGTGTTGGTAACTATTTGTGATCCATTTGTGGCATACCTGAATCTTACTTTCAAAACATTGGAGGTAGGAGTTGGTTAGCCATTTGAATTGATCCTACTGTTCTGTTCCTATTGTAAATACAACTTATAATTAATCTATTACTATCCTAAGTCTGAACCACATCTGCAAAGCCATGTCATGTAAAGTGATTTGAAAAGGCAGAGCATCAACCACTGTCTTGGGGTCTCTGAAAAGGCTTAGGGATCAAAACGCAGTTTAAAACTTAGTCTTTCCTATTTGTTAGTAGAAACAGAAATATCAGTTGAGAGCATATTGTGACAAATCTGTGGAAAAATATGTTCTCCATTGATTTGTACAGTTATCCCTGGAAAGAGCATATAAGGAAATAATCTTCCCAATCCAAGTTTCCTTTTGATAAAACCTTGGCAACAAGGTTGGCAACAGCTTTTTTTCTAATCCTAGGTTTCAAGTCTTTAAGAATAATTTTACTGGATGATGCATACTTTGAGGATATGATATTTTAAATATCACAGTCCTTCCAGACATCTGAGGGTTTAACATGCAAATTAGTATTTAATTTCTCCTGTGTGTGTATGTGTATGCGAGCATGTTCTGTGTCATATTAAATCACTAGGTCATATCAGAGAACCAGACCTTGAGTGAGTCATTTAACCTTTCTGTCTTCTCACATTGTAATTGAAGGAATTGCACTGTTTTATTCTAAGTGTTTCACAATAAAAAGGCTTTTTTATTCTAGTAGGAAAGAATTTTGAGATTACATGATTCTGTGTGCCTGCATATGCAAATTACATAGACTGAAGTTTTATCTCTGAGAGCCTGGGCACAGCGCTATTCTCTTAGCTTCTGTTTTGTATTTCTGTATATGTAAAGTGAAAGAGGGTTTAAAAAATTAAAATCTTTTTTGACTAAATATTGGATCCACACCAAACCTGATCTTCATTATCACCCAACACTACCCACCTCCAGTGTTGGAAATTCTGTAATAGAATGACGTCATGTGAGCTACTATAGGGTTGAGAGGTATGGAGAAGAATGTTGGGCCTGTGTCTTACAGGGCTGTACAACTCAATAGTAGTTTTGAAGGAGCTCTAAAAGGAAAACATGTCTTTCCCAGCAATTTCCTATCCATTCAGGAAAGTGTTCTAGCTTACTTTAAGCTTTACATGTATCAGGGCACGAGTCTCTGGAAAAGGAAAAAAGCAAGAATAAATAATTTTTTAAAATTCTGATGCCTCACGTGCCACTTAGCTTCCTCAGAGCCATTAAAAGCTGTCTTCAGACTTAATTCTTTGTTTCTAATCTGCTCAAATGATAACCATAGCTAGTCTTCACCTCCGTTCTCAATTCTCACAGCCCATTAAGATTGAAGCTATTTTGTCACATTGACACTGAGGAATGTTATTATTCAAAGCTGAATTAAAAAGGGAATTTATATAGAACAAAACCAATAAGCCAAGCAGCCTTGACATTTAATTTTCTTGGAAACCTTTCTCATCAAACCAGGAAAGTCTGCATACTACATATTTGGAAAATGAAAAGTGGTATAGTAGGAAGATAATCTCCTCATATAAATGATGAGTAAATAATCTGAAAGAGATCAGATGTTTTCTCCTTGCCTTGTCCTCTCTTTCTGCCCTGAAATGACATTTATGAGTTCCCCTTTTAGAGACGGTTTATTTTATTTTTTTTGTAGACATGGAGGATTTGCGGAAGCAAGGGGATAATTTTTATATTTTTGGCTATCAATTTCAAGTTTGTACTATGCTTCTCCCTCTACCTGTGTCTCTGCACCCCCCTCTCATGAATAAATAAATAAAATCTTGAAAAAAAAAAAAAAAAACATTGCTTCGTGGCCCTTAAACTCAGAGGATCAATAACAAAGAGTCACCTCAAAATCCTAACGTAAAACTGTTTTAAGATTAGTTCAAGGCACTGTTTGGCTCTTTAAGGTAAGTTGAACATACAGAAGGACTCATATTTCAGGATCCATTTAGCTTTCTGTTTTAGTCAGCGAAGGTAATGGTAGTTTTAACAAAAAGTCAGAATCTCAGAGGTTTGACATAAAAATTTATCACTCACATCCTATTCAATGTAGGTTAGCAGGAGGGGAGATGAAGGGTCTTGTTCGATATAGTAATTTAAGGACCTAGAATTTCTCTATAATGTAAGTCTTCCATCTTCTCAGATTTAGCATCCCTCTGCTGGATTCTCATTGTCTACCTGGCAGCAAAGTGAGAAAGAAAATGTAAGGTCATGCAGAACAGAGATAGGTGGATCTGTTTCCAGACCATTAACTAGAGCTCAATCACATGATCTCACTTAACTGCAGGGGTGCTTTGGAAATACAGTTTAGCACTTATCTGCAGGGGACAAGAAATGAGTTTGGTGACATGTAGTATCGACTCTGCCTTGGTTCCTTTTCCTCTGGCTACCCATACCTGTGCACACAGCCCTTGTCCTAGGATGGTCTACCTATGATGACATCAAGACATTTAATTTGATTGATCGAGTGATTGGGGATTCATTTTATCCTTTTTTATTCAATTTGCTTTTCTCTGAAATGATCTTTATACATAGTAGATAACTTTTTTACTGTCAGGGGAAACATATATAAATATAGACCCTGCTCAGATCACCATATTTTAATGTGGAATTCTATAGGGAGTGGATGCTGACTGTTCTCCACAGGAGAAGAGACAATATCATCCATTTATCTATTATTTTAGGAAAAGCTTTAAATGATCTTCTCTACCAAGTTGTTCCTCTGTGAAGACACAGTGTTCTAGAGATAGTAATTTATGCCCCTTAACCTTATACCAAAATTCAGAGTCCAAGGAATTCTAAACTCAAGTTGATTCTTATGAAGCAATTCAGACATGAAGGACCTATTAGATAAGACCAAAGAAAGTAAAGAAACTTCTTGACAGGAAACTGATAAGAATCAAAGATTGGCCTGTATGGTCCAGCTTTTAGTGAATTCCTCAGCAGAGCATGGTGAAGGCATAGATTGGCATTTTGTTGGGCATGCTGGTATTTCAGAAGGGAGATTTCTACCCATGGATATTTAGGGCCTATAAAATGTGGTCCTGTATGCTTTTGCTCAAAATCCCATCTGTAAGAGGTATGTGGAAAATGAAGTACTACTTTCTGATTGATTATAGTACTGGCTTTATCTGCCAGCATAAGGCCAGTACTGCAAGAAAAATCTCATTTCCATGGCAACAGAGATCTCCACATTTAATTTGTTATCACATGAAGAAGAAACTATTTTTTCCTCTAACCTTAAAGATTACAATTTTGAGAACATGGGAATGACCTTTGGCAACAGAGTGTTGTTAGAGCATCTGGGCCAAAGGGCTAATGTCCAGGGTGAGGGCCTTTAGGATTTGTAAATAAAATCAGAGTTGACATATTAAATCAGGGCAAGAAGCAAAACTTAAACCATAGAGACATCATTTTCTTACTCAGGAACAGTGACCTTTTTATTCGAGAGGTATCTCAAGGGTAGAAGTTCCCTGAATATTACCAGACACAAAAACAGGGGGAGAGAGGAGCCAATTAAATCTTTATTGGATATTACTGTGTTCTTTTCCTGATAATTTCTCCTTCTGTTTTCATTAAGCCTTTTAAGACAGTGGAGCCAGTCCTATAAGAGACATCTAATCACCCTAGTCTAGAAAACTGAGCTTCTCTAAAAGCTTTGCTGTGGAGAAACCATCTGCCATTTTTGTTTTAAAACCTTAAAATGTTAGGAAGTCTTATCAGCCAGATCTCTCCAATAAAGAGGCAAGGAGGAGTCTGGGTATGGGAGAAAAACTGATTAAATGCTCTGTGCCAGGAACTGTGCTGACTGCTTAAAGTATTCTGAGACTATAGTGTGTGTCATCTTCGTTGCTCTTGTGAACAAAGAAGAACATTGCCTCATGCTAGGTATCATTAGAGGCAGTTACTTCTATATGAGGATCTAAACTAAGGGTTCAACACAGCATTTTGTAGCCACTGGTGCTAAATATATAAAGATTTATCATAGTTGACTGAGCTGGTATTTTAATTAAACAGTGGTTTTGGTAGTTCTTTGCAAAGAAAGAAATCCTGAATATGCCAATATAGTTTATTAATGATCAAAAACAATAAATCATTTTTCATTTAGAATTAATTGAAGGACATGACCATGTATTTTTGAATAGTAGCATTGTGAATAAAATTTGAGCATGGAGGGTGGGTACCATAAGCAAGACAGTCAAGCAGATTGTTTCAGAAAAATGTGAGGGGTGAGAAAGCAAAATCAGAAGAGTTCAGTTTTTACAAAGCGTAGTCCCCTACAGAACCTTAAGATAATTAGGTTTTGAATTCACCAAAACCTCTCCCACTGTTGACTATCTTTGTTTAGTGAGTAAATTTTCACCTCTTTTATTATGAAATCGTCCTCTGAAGTTTTGAGGAATGTTTTTAAAAGTCCCTATATCTGTCAGAGTGCTTGATTTATGCTGTGGTAGCAAATTACCACAAAATAGCAGAAGATGACAGTCACAAGTTTATTTTTTCCTCATGCTACATGCCAACAAGGATGGGCTGTAGCTTTGCTTGCTCATCATTACTCTGAGACCTAGGCTAATGATATAGCCTCTCTCTGGAACACTGCCAGTTTTGTGGTGGAGGGAAAGAGAATTCCTTCCTGTTAATGGAGTGGTGGCTGCTAAAGCATCACTCCTGCTCACATTTCATTAGAAAAACAAATTACATCACCAAATTTGGGCAGGGAAGGAAATCCTTCTTCTCTTTCTAGACTTAATTCTAAGTACCCTGGACTTCTTAGGGGAGAGCTACACCCTTAATCCCTTTTTCCTGGGCCATTTTGTCCAGTTAGGGACCATCTTAAGCCATTCAGTGACTTTTTTTTAAAGGTTATAAAGCCACACCTTTAATTTGGTCCTTTCCCTGAGACTAAGATTTAATTACCTTCATTGTTCAAAGGTCTCCTCAGTTTTTTTCTGTTAGAGTTTAGGTTGTAAAGAAGTTGCTTCTTCTAATCATTTTAAGACTTGGATTTTCTGGACTCTTAGTCCCTTTGATTTCTGCTTATAAAGGATCCTTTTTTTTTTTTTTTAAGATTCTATTTATTTATTCATGAGAGACACACAAAGAGAGACAGAGACAGGCAGAGGGAGAAGCAGGCTCCATGCAGGGAGCCTGACATGGGACTCGATCCTAGGTCTCCAGGATCAGGCCCTGGGCTGAAGGCAGCACTAAACCGTTGAGCCACTCGGGCTGCCCTAAAGGATCCATTTCTTAAATCATCTCTTTTTTTCATAGTACTTTTGTCAGATGCAACCAAAAGCAGGCAAAGGATGCTAATACCATCTCATTTTTTCACCTTCACCTAAAGCAACAGGCTTATCAGGTATAATGTATATATATCTTAAATTATCTGACAATTATAAAAAAAAGTTTTCCTACAACAAATTGGACTGCCATTTTTCCAGGCTCCACTAAGAGTTTCTATATAGGACCACTGCCTGACCCCAAGTCAGTGCCCTATATTTGAGGCCTTTTTGTTGTTACAGGAACACTCCACTTCTGATGCCAATTACTGTTTTAGGATATACCAGATTATGCTATGATAACAAAAGATTTCCAAATCTGAGTAACGTAAAACAACAGGAGTTTATTGTTCATCAACACTACATGCCCATCAAAATCATCTGTCTTTGATCCTCCAAGAAAGGGCTATGAATATTTTCAATACTACATTCAACTAAAATTACTGATACAACATGTTATTTAGCTCATAAAACCTGATTTTGCTGCTCTTAATATACTTCTACTAACTCATGTATTCAATAAATATTTACTGTTTGCCATGTGCTAGACTCTGTTCTAGACCCTGGCGGAAATAGAGAACAAAACAGACAAGAGCCTTGCCCTCAAATCAGCTCATCTGTTTAGCTATTTCTACTTTCCTGTCCTTCCAATCCTATGAAGCTGTCTTGATCAAGGTTACAGAAGAGATGATGTTTTAAACCAGTCCCTGAAAAACGATCAGAGTTTGGATAAGCAAAGATAAAACAAAGAGATAAAATGGAGAACAGCGTTCTAGGTAGTGGGAACAGGAAGGAATAGAGTCATGAAAGCATTAAGCCCTGCCCTGGGAATTGTTCCTGTGGTTGAGCACAGAGAACACAGAATAATCTCTGCAGTGGCTAAACTAAAAAGAAGAGATTACCTTTAAGGGATCTTGGTTTTCGGCTTTTGTCTGAGACCCTTGTCCTGTGATCCATCCCCTCTAGTATGGTTCTTAAAACAGGAGCTTTCTGAGCCAGCTGTCCTTCCCAACTTCCTGCTTCTAGCTGGTTAAGACTCATACCATTTATCATTACCCTGTGCGGAGGGAGCTACTGAAGAATTTGAAGAACAGTAGTATGGGATCAGGTTTGAGTTTTAGAAACTAAGAGAAGACAAAAGATCAGTAGGAGACTATTTTATCTGGCTACCAGGACTTGGGCCCTGCTACGAATGAACCAAGGGGGTAAAACCACTCTATTATTTCAGACACTGCTATTGTTGTGCCCAGAATGCTTGAATAAGTCTGTGTGGTTTTGACATGCCAAAGTGGCACAGTTTCTCAAACTCAGTTTTTCCAATCAGATTAGATTCCCCAGACCCACCCTATCCCACCCTGTCCCAGCATCTTCCTCTTTCTAGCTGGCTATTTTGCTGAGATCCATGCATGTCCTATGGCCAAGGATGTCAAGGATCTGACATATTGAAGAATCACTGGACATAGGAAGAAGAGTTAGGAAAACCGCTGCAATAGCAAAGGAAGAATGCAATGAGATTTGTTGCCTAAAATAAGATATGCAAGATGGGAGTTTCAGCCTGGTTTAATGAGAGACAAAATTCATTACCAAGACAGAGAATTCCAGAAGTTGGTTGAAATATGTGTTAATCATTTATTTTGGACACATTGAGTTTTTGGTTTGAGCAGGAGTTCTCTGAAGAGTTGTCAGGCAGAGAGGCAAGAAGCTCAGGAAAGTATCCATAGATAGACACCTAATGCAGAGGTAATTAACATGGAAGAGTTTGAAAGGATTGTGCAGAGAGAAAGTTTAGAGCAAGAAAATAAGAGGAGAAGGTCAGGTTAGACAGGAATGCCCACATTTAAGAGGTGGAAGAGGAGACAGAGTAATGGCCTAAGAGGAATATGGAATAGGGAGAAATGAACCTAGGAAAGTGAGTGTTACAAAAACTATTGTCTATTTTTATATCCATAGATAAAATTGGGCCTTCAGTGCATAATGATGCTATTCATTGTGACAGAGTTCATACAGGCTTTAAAACAACTCCTTAGATTTACTTCTACTTTGTGTCATAAGGGAAAGTATTGAAATAATTTTTGCTATATATCTTTTGTACTGCACATTCCTAACAAGGGCAGTTTTGCCCCAAAGAGAAATTGGTTCTTGGTGGGAGAGGAAGGTAGAGCAGCTCAAATTGTTGTCATGACAATGGTCTATGGCCCTTAAAACTCAACCCTATCCAACAAAATCCTATTCCTTAGTATTTAATTTCTCTTGCTGGGTTTTGTTGGATATCATACAAGCAGCATTGACGTTGAGTTCAAGGAAGATACACAAAATATATGCAAATATACAAAATTATGGCAAACTGATAGTTAATAAGCTTATCTTTTAACTTTTTTTGTTCTTTTTAACTTTTTTTGTATATTTTTATTGGAGTTCAGTTTGCCAACATATAATATAATACCCAGTGCTCATTCCCATCCAGTGCCCCTCTCAGTGCCCGTCACCCAGTCACCCTCACCCCCACCCACCTCCCCTTCCACTACCCCTTGTTCATTTTCCTTTAACTTAAAATTTATTCATCCTTAACCCTGCATCAAATAAAGATAATAAACCTTGTACTGCCTCTTGTTTGCTATAAAATATAGATATAAGTATACATAAACAAATGCACAGTGTACCTGTGGTATTAAAATTTCACAGAGGGAACATTTGGGAAAATGTCCACAAAGTCTCCTAAGGGGAGCAGTAATGAAAAAGGTGAGACATACCTCTGAGCAGTTATGTGTCATTCATAGAATTTTAGTCTTACTTTCAATATTGACAGTTAATCTCTGTGTCCTCTTATGTTTCCTTCAAAATTTTTACCTATAATTTGAGTTGGTTGCCACCAGATGGCAGATTCTGATCTTAAGGTTCAACCAGACAGACTTTGACACTAATGTAGGCAACAAGTAGGTAGTAAACTCATGGCAAGGTTAATACTTCTGCTAATGCTTCTACCAAAACATTACTCTTGATTAAAAATGAACTATAGGGGCAGCCCCAGTGGTGCAGCGGTTTAGCGCCACCTGCAGCCCAGGGCGTGATCCTGGAGACCCAGGAGTCCTACATCGGGCTCTCTGCATGGAGCCTGCTTCTCCCTCTGCCTGTGTCTCTGCCTCTCTCTCTCTCTCTCTCTCTCTCTCTCTCACTCTGTATCTCTCATGAATAAATAAAATAAAATCTTTAAAAATGAACTATAACATTTATTTTTTTTTTGCATTTAAATAGCATCCTAAATTTACAGCAAGATTTAAAGAGATAACACAGGTTTTAGGAATTTTTACATATCCTTGATGTTTGCTTAGTTGACCTAAGTTAGACCAATTGGTAATGGTAACTCAGACTCTCAGGAAAAGTTGGGATTAAAAGAAGAACATATATACCATTTGTAATAATTTATAACCTTTTCTTTTTTAGCATGAATTTCTTCAATTTCAGATGGAAACAACCCTCCCCCCAATTTTTATTTCTTTTTTGGCTATTTTTCAGTGTTGTAAGGAGGACTCCTGTATTGTGATGCAATGTAAATAGTTGCCCTTTGAGGTTCCTTACAACTCTAGTATTTTTATGTCTCTGAGGAATATATATATGTGTGTGATTGTTAAGGGATGTAGGCTAAGGAGCAATTACAGCTGGAAAGGATTTTAGTGAAAGTAAGTTTTGAAGCAAACCTGTTTGAATTGCCAGAGGACAGACAGGAAAGAGGCCATTCCCTGTAGGGGATTAATATTGAGGTGGAAATGGGCAACATGAGGGTCATGTTTGAACGGCATGGCAAGAAGTAGGTAAAAACACCAGCTGGATGGGGAAGAAGAATATTTTGGAAAGCAGAAAAAGATGCCGTGGGAACATGCTGAGGAAATTTGAAATATTAGACAAAAAGAAGCATGAATGGATTTTTGGAAAGGAAGTTTACATTATATATGTGTGTGATTTCAGAGAAAGAAGTCACTGGCCTTAGCAGAAAAATAGAAAAATCAGCGAGAGTTTGGAATCTACCTGATGTGTTATTTGGTCAAGGACATACTGCTTTCCTGAATCAGGAGACAGGGCTCTAGGAGGGGCTCAGCATTGCTTTGTGAATTAATATTTTATTTCTTGTGACAAAGGAAGCAAAGATATATGGATCTAATCTCTAATGTTGGGGGTTAAAGAAGAGGTAGAATTTTGTTCTTAAAGGTAAAAGTTTTTTCAAGTTACTTCTGCTCTTCAGTTTAAAAAAGAAAATCTATAAAAATCAAAGAGAAAAGATGTACCTTTTAACCACTTTATAGAGGGCCAAAAGAAACAAATCTTCAGAAATAACTCAGTTGGGCAGCCCTGGTGGCCCAGTGGTTTGGCGCCGCCCTCGGCCCAGGGTGTGATCCTGGAGACCCGGAATCAAGTCCCGTGTTGGGCTCCCTGCGTGGAGCCTGCTTGTCTCTCTGTCTCTGTCTCTCTGTCATGAATAAATAAAATCTTTAAAAAAAAAAATAAAAAAAAAACTCAGTTAAAGAAACTCATTTGGGGGCACTTGGGTGGCACAGTCAGTTAAACTTCTGACCCTTGATTATGGCTCAGGTTGTAGTCTCCTTGTTGTTGGGCTCCATGCTCAGTAGGGTGTCAGCTTCTCTCTCTTCCCCTCTTTGTTGCCCCTCCCCCCCAAAATAATCTTTTAAAAAAAGAAAGCAAAGTATTTGTTAGGAACCTTTGTAATAACTGATGATATGGAGATTTGTTAGGTTTAGATTTTTAAAGCTAATTTTTAAGAATTCAGTATATGTTTAGAAAAGAACAATGTGGTTTGATGCAAAGACAGTGGGCTAAGCAATCCTGAACTAGAATCATGGCTCTGCTACCAGCTGTGTTGATGACTTTGAGTAACCTAAACTTTCTGAGCACTCCAAAGAATCAAAGATACTAATCCCTACTTAGTGATGTGAAGCCTCCAATGAAAAGGTCCCATCTAGCACATTGCTGAGCACACAGTCATTCCACAATAAACATTCATTTCCTGTGCTTTCACCTGTAGTTTAAACCTACAGTGCCCACATGAATGATAGGGATACCATTCTAGATACACTATTAGGTTTATTTCTCAATTACTGACCAATTAAATTAAAGAAATGGGCATGTTTTTTCACATAAGTAGGCTTTTTGTATAAAAATTAGATTTGCTATTGATCTGGCTAAAAACAGGCATTAACTGGAATCTATCATATTTATAAAACAATAAGTTTCAATTAAATACAAAGAGGGGAAAGTAGGAACATTATTCCTAAATCATATCAGCTTTCATTTAATTTAACCTCACTTTTTTGCCGTAAATTAGTAATATAAGTAATTTCACTGGACACTTCATTGAAACCCTGACTTTACTAGAGCATTTTCATGGCAGTTTTGCTGTGGGCAGATTTCTGCATTTATTAATAATAATTTTTCAAGTTCCATTTCTTCTCTAGTGACTACACTCATTCCAAATGAGACAAAGAAATAAGTTGTCTTTTCTGTTATATGTTTTAAACCAACTTCCTGAATATTTAAATTTATGAGCATTAAAAAAGGAAATAAAGCCCTCTGATATTTTTGCCATTATGAAATCCATAATTTTCTTTTCCAGTCAGCAGAAAGCTAATTCTTTTTTCTCCAAGTTTCCTCATTCTTACTAGCTAGAAAGCCTACCTGTATGTGGTGAAAAACAAAACATGGGTTGAGTACCAACTTTCTGATAAAGAACAGCTTTTTTTACATTAGCGGCTTTAGAGTTCCTTATTATAAATTCAATCTAATGAAACTATGACATTTTTAATCCTACTTAATATAGCAAAAAATCATTGTGTTATTATTATTTCTGTATATGTCCTTTTCCTCCCAGATAGTAAGCTCCTTGAGTCCAGGGGGTGTACTGTTACCACTTACTGGCAGTAGGCATGCAGGAAAATTAGTGAATGAATGAATATAATAAATAAATGAATGACATTCCAGGAGTCTCTGCCATGAAGCAGTGTTGTGATGACTTATTCGCCAAGGATATTTCCTCTTACAGTTGCCAATAAAAGGAGGAAATGAGCTCAGATGTAAGATGAGGCTGGATTTTGCACACATGGCAAGCCATTATCATGTCTATTAGGCTGTGATCTCTTGTACCATGGTTTATTTCATGTCTCTTGGGCTATTGTAGCTCTGGAGCTGCCAGATAAAAATGCCGCACCTTTGTCTCTTGTTATCTAACAGTTCTCTCTTAATTTGGAGTGATGCAGGGACTTTTCCACCTTTCCCTCCATCTTTTGCGGATAGAAATAGAGCCTTTGACTGTTAGTAAGCCATTAGCCACACTGGTCTCCTTGTTTTCTTTCCATATCTTCTCATTTCTGTGTCTCCCTTGACAGTAGTCTATTTGGTTGAAGCAGTAGGGGAATTTCTTTTTCTTTTTCTTTTTCTTTTTCTTTTTCTTTTTCTTTTTCTTTTTCTTTTTTTCTTTTTCTTTTTCTTTTTCTTTCTTTTTTTTTTTTTTTTTTTTTGAAGATCGTCATGCTGACTGCCTTAGTAGTCATCCTATGATAATATCATTGTAAGGATATCATAGTATGTGCTGCTTTTTTGAGTGGACAAAATGCTGACAGTTGTCATGATTAGGGATTCCACAGAGCTTTTCCATATAGCCTATAAGCTTAGGACTTACTAATAGTATATTAGACTGGTGATCAAAATGGAATTAGTTAGCAAGATAATTATTAAAACAAGTACAAAGTCCCTTTCCAGGATATATAGTCTCAAATTATGATGGTGACCAATTAGATTGATGTAATCCTTTTATAAAATAATTTAGCAACATGTATTATAAATTTATATATATACATCTCTCTTGACCAGCCTGGCAATTTCCTTCCAGGAATCAAGTCAAAGGAAATGATTCAAAGTTAAAAATATGAAGACCATGTATCAGGTAGGGAATTGCACTCAGCCCTATAAAGGAAACCATTATAGCAGCTTACCAAAACAGACATAGATCTTACATAATGAGAAGTGGGGAGGGACTCCTGGGTGGCTCAGCAGTTGAACGTCTGCCTTTTGCTCAGGGCATGGTCCCAGAGTTCTGGGATCAAGTGCCACATTGGGCTCCCTTGGAGGAGCCTACTTCTTCTTCTGCCTATGTCTCTGCCTATCTCTCTGTGTCTCTCATGAATAAATAAAATCTTTAAAAAGAGGGAGAGAAGTGGGGAGACCAACATTCAGGGCTCCTGAGGCAACTCCTTTATACCATTGGCATCCCAAGCAGTAGCTTTTGTCCTCATTGTCCCTTGTGGCTATAGATGGTAAGTTTATTTCATGCCATTGTTCCAGATGGGAAGAGAAAAGGACAAGCAAGACAGCTAAAACTTTTCTAGAAATCTCAGGTGAACTTCTGTTTCTCATTAACTAGAACTGTCTCTCCTAGCTTCAAGAGAGACTAAAATTAAGGTGTGGGTCAGTGTTAGAAGGTGCAGGAGAGATAGTAAAGTATCTCGCAAACTGAGAAGGCACTTTGAGACTTGAAAATGAAGCAGGCCACTCCATACAGTTTACATAGAGTTTTATTCAGGTTAACTTACTCACAAGGGGAATTGGGTAGAAGACAGTCCACAGCAGCTGCAATAGTTATTCTCCACACAATCTGGACCTTAGTCCGCAGATTTTATAGAGTGAGGGGACACACAAAAGAACATTATAATGAGATGAAAGGGTTTGATTGCACCTCAGAGGGCTTACATGGACCTAATTGACAGCTACCCTTTAATTATATCTTTTGGCACAACCTGTACATCAGAAAGGAGAAAGACTGTATTATCTCTAACAGGGTCATGGGAGGTCAAAACAAGCCTCCCCTCTTTCCAGACATGGTGGCATTTCTAAGGTATGTATATTAATCTTCATGGTACTCAGAACATGTAGTCCCAAGAGAGGTCACTGAGCTAACATGAACAAGATGGAGGGCCAAAGATGGAGTCAGTATTTTCAGCACTCCTATAGTCAGCTGTATTTTCAAGTTAACCCAAATTGGGTTTTGTTAATAAGAAAGATTGGGAGAATGTCTATTGATAAAACTACTAATAATGTCTTCCATAGTAATCAAAGTACTAAAGATAACAAAAGTAAAATAATAGTTGCCCTCTAAGTGTACATTCACAGAATAATAAATAAAATTATCTAATATGTGATGGAAAATCATGTAACCATATTAATCATAGTGGGGTCAGGAAAACAGAAGCCACTCTACATGTGAAGAATAAGAAACATTTTAATACAAGGAATCAGAAGCTTATGCAATCTGTGGAGGGCTGGAGGAACAAAGCTCAGGAAATCCACTTAGTTTGGATTCCTCCTAAAGTAAAGCTTGAGGCAAGGACTTATGAGTAGATAGGTTATTTGGGAGCTGATCCTAGGGATCAGCAGTGGGAAATAAGGCAGAGGAATGGCCAACAGGGATGTATTGTATAGATTGCATCGTGGGAGCTTGATTCTATCAGAACCTACTGAGAAACCTAGAAAATACCTTCCAGAATTTTCTTCCCACAGGACGAAAGGTAGGAGGATGTATCCACTGGCTCCCAAGAATTGCCCCACGGCTATTAATTCCCTGTATTTCTGAGCTGCACGTATGTATGTGGCCCCAACTAACTCCCATGACACCAGCAATGTCAGAGGCATGCTAGAATAGAAAATGGAAATGTGTATCCTGCACTCGAGGTGAAATGCTGCCACCTGAAGTTGAAACCTGTATGGAACCATGCAACTATAGCTGAAATCAAAGGTGAAGTCAAGAGGGTATGAACCAGGGTACAAAGGCATTTGCTACAGCAGATTTTAGGAAATTGGACATGAAGGAAACATAGGAGAATGGCCAATAAAAGCCTTTGCTGACCACAGTACCTAAGTAAATAGGTGCTTTTCTGATGGACACTCAACAGCTTCTGACAAAACCTTCTATCTCTTGTCTAGTTAGTGCTAACCCACAGCTGCTACTAGGGAATAATGGCTTCTCTTTTACCCTTCAAATGTCATGCTTGTGCTTCTAATCAGTGAGAATCTAATCTTGATGACAAGGCCCTCTGAGAAATTTGTTTTTCCAAGTTTCATGCCCCGATGTATAACAGCATTCAGAAGAGTTGGGATTGTCCTGAGTGTCAATAAATTATATCTTGCCCAGCAACAACTGATGAATTATTTATGAAGAGTTTGTAAAAATACGTAGAACTTGTTTTAATTACTTCCTCTTTGTTCCATTGGTGAGGGAGGAATCCCACCCTAGGGTTTGGATATTGCCAAATACACAATACTGGGTGCATGCAATCAACAGCAGTTGATGAGTCACATATACTCCTAGCTGGGAAATGAGAACACTGCATGTCACACAGGGCCATATAGGATCTGCACTCTGGAACAGTGTGAACAGCCAGTAGGAGGCAGGTTTGTGCTATCAGGAGGGTGAGATGCTGCCTGGTTACTGAGAAGATGTGATTGGCTTGTTTGAATAATTCCACTTGCTTGTTAGGAACTAAAACCAGTTACTCAGGGAGAAAAGGAACTATGCCTGATACCTTTGATAAAGAGAGTTGGTTAGCTAAGGAACCTTATCCAAAGTGGGGAGGTAGGCCATTCAAGGCCTTCCTGATTTTATCAGAAGTCAAGGCAGCACATAGGAGTATGCTATAATTTTAGGCATTATGCCACATAAGCAACAATCAGTTTTCACTAGTTTGGGTACAGAAAAAAAGGCATACCTTTTTTTTTTCTCTCTTTTTAGTTAACACTAAATGGCTCTAATCATTTCATTTTGTGATGCAGCCCTTTCTTTTCCAGGATTTCATCTATTTTGTGACAAGCCCAAGAACCTCAAGGCCCAACTCAATTGCAAGGATCAGTCCTTGGAATACCATCCCTTAAGAAAGAAAAACAAGAAAACAGGGCCTGGTACTTAGGAAGCATGAGAAAATATTTGAGGGAATGAACACAAGAACAATTTGAGCCAAGAGGGAAGTCCCAGGTTCTTCATTACTTTTGTTTCTGCAGACTCTTAGTGTCTCTGGCCATATAGCAGTCACTCTTCTACCAGCTGTTTTGTCTGTGGGTTCAACACCACCTTGTCCCTAGTGATTGAAGAATGTGATCTCTCCTTAAGTCTGAAATTTGTCCTCTTTGCCTCAGCAACTGCTGCAACGGACTTTAGGAAAAGTGGAAAGAATCTGAAGCCCAGGAAGCATTGCCCACCCGGTATGCCCTTATCTGAACCACTTTCCCGGTCAGAAATAATAGATAATAAATTTCTTGAATTACACACCGTTTTTCTGTCCCCCCCCCCCACACACACACACTCATTTTCCTCAGCCTCTATAACTGTGCCTACATATAACTATTTCATTTTAAATTTAAAATTCATTCCCCCCAGTTATACTAGCAATATTCTCAGTGTTCAATAGCCCATCTGTAATTAGTGGCTACTGTTTTGGACAGTAGAATGTACAGAACTTTTTTTTATCATTATGGAAAATTCTGCTTGACAGTGCTATCTGTATCAATTTTGTAGGATCATTTATGCATTTACTGAATACCTACTATGTGCCTGACCCTATTCTAAGCACAGAGGACATAGCAGTAGACAAGACAAAAAATTTCTACCTTCCCAGAACCTACCTTTTAATTTGCATAGCCTACATCCACATGGCTCTGTGTATCAATAGCTTGAGAAGGGACAGCACTGGAAAACAGATGGCTAATTATTCTTAAAAATCCTGATTTGTCCTCAGTCTGATGTATTTGATGTACAGCTTAGTTTCCTTCAATTTTTAGAGCTTTGAATTTCACCCTTCTGATTTGGGCTGATTTGCAAGGCACAAATGGCTTACACATTTGACTCACCTTTAAGTATTGACTGTCATTGCTGAGTCTTTTAGATTCTGGTTAAGAGGTTTGTTTGAAAGTAGTTCTAGGATTTAATCATTTAAATCCATTCTGGCAGCTTGTGTTTAGAATTTTAATTCAGTGAAAGGTCTAGTTCTTATTGATGCATATAACCACAACAGAGACTAGGAAATACACTGCAATCATCTTGTTGGTTTTTCTACTACAAAGCCCATGTTTTTTTTTTTAAGCCCATGTTTTAATACATGCCACCTCCCACCTCCCATATAGGTGTTACTCATACAGCATTAATATTACTAGCTTAAAAAGTTGAATAATGGAAATGGGTGGTATTTTCAAATCAGTCATTAGAATTCAAATACGCTATGCTAATGTTCTCAACAAGAGCCACAAATGCCAGCACCAACAATCTGTTTGAACTAATGAACTGTAAACATTTTCCCCAGTGGTGAACTTATAAATCATAGTATGTTATTGTTGAAAGAGACTTTGGAAATGGGCCTTTCTGTTCCAACTGCCTCTTTCCTCTTTTATTGGTCCTTTGAAAATGTAAATGATTTGTCCAAGGTAACGGTTGAAGAGTAAAACCCTGCCATAAAAATGGGTCCAGAAATTTACTTCTGGAAAACAAAGTTCTCAAACTTTATCATACATCCTGTGGGGCTTGTTGAAACATAGATTGCTGGGCTCTATCCCAAGAGTTTCTGATTCAGCGGGTCTAGAATGGAACCTGATAATTTACGTTTCTAACAACTTCTTGGGTGCTGCTGATGGTCTAAGGACTACATTTTTAGAACAGCTAGTATAAACAATATGGTGACATTATTATGAAGTTAATGAAATGGTGATAATGAGCCTACAATGCTAGCCCTAGCAATCTGAGGATCCAGCTGCAGGATCACATCTATCCAGGTGTAAACTTGGGTTTGGCAACACCCAGTG
This sequence comes from Canis lupus baileyi, assembly GCF_048164855.1. Lineage (NCBI taxonomy): Eukaryota > Metazoa > Chordata > Mammalia > Carnivora > Canidae > Canis > Canis lupus. The sequence goes on along the minus strand of NC_132859.1, from coordinate 22,419,798 downwards.
GCAGTTGTCTAATACTGTATAAACATCAATGGGGATGATTCTGGGTCCTGTAGCTGCATGAGACTTATAAGACAGTGACATTCCAACAATGTTATGCTTAGTAGGCATTTTTTTGTTGTTCTGAACAAGGAAGATTGAGCCTTGGAGACCCAGCCTCTATCTCTTTGCTTCTTAACTACTGCCTGCTGTTTCCCTATCAGTTTTGTCCTCTCCTCCATATATCCTTCTTTCAGAAAATGAGAACATTAGCCCAACCTTATTTGTGAAGCTGGAGAGTCACGTATTCAAATTGCATTGTTTAGGAATGTTAAAGCAGTCAGAGGTAGATCTTCTGTTGTTTAATGTACTTATCCTCAAACTCCTGTCTCACTGTCCTCACTCAGCAACTTTGTACTTTTTTGCCTTTGCTAGTCAAAATCCCTCTTAACCTTGCACATTTAGCTCATATTCCATCTCCTTCAGAAACCTGTCCTGGTACTTTCCAGAAAATGTCATTTTTTGCCTTACTCTGAAGGTATAGGACATGTTTTTTGTACTTCTCTGCTCTAAACTCTGTGGATGTATTATTTCATTCTCAGAACAGTCTTGCAACATAGGTGTGATGCCTGTTTTACTGATAGAAAAAATACTACCCTTCTTGAGATTCAGTGTCTAAATTAGTAAAAAATGTTCTAGAATATAGTGTAATAATCTGTACAGCTGGTAGGGGCAAAGCTGGCTATGCAGTGACTTTTTTCGCCATGATATTTGTTCCCCTTGCTAAACTGCAAGCTCCTTGATGGCAAAGATGATGTCTCATTTGCTTTTATTCCCAGCCCTAATCTCTCTGCTACTAACACGGTGCTTACTCTTTTGCAGCACTCTATTTTACAAAGAAATGGATCTCCAGTCTATTTTCTGCTTATACTATATACTCCTGCCCTGCTTTTCTCTATGTGGTTGGTTATGGTCCCCACAGGAAGGAGGCCCTTTCAGTGTGGCCTATCCTCCCACTCAGAATTTGTAGCATGGTTCCCCACTCTGTTTCCCCTGTAAATGCAGTCTTCAGGAAAAGGAACATCAGTACCTTGGGAACAAGTGATTGACGATTAGGGTGGTTTCAGCTTTATGCCAGTCTCTTAGTCTGCATATAGCTTCCACACCCCCTTTACTTCACGCACCTCATTCTCTCTCCCTGTTTAGTCATTGTCTCCTTAATCTTCCTGACATCCCTATGAAGCCAAGTAGCAAGGATAAGTGAGAGGTGTATCAAAGGTAGATTGGCTAAAATATCACAAAGAACTCATGTTGCATAAAACTTGAATTGCATGAGAGGCTGTAGATCTAAATATTTAAGAAACACTGAATCAGTCATATTCTGTTTTAAACATAACTTACAAATCTGGTTTCATCAATTATCCCACTTCCTCCATCTCTTGTAAAATGCCAGTCTCAGGAATGAGAACAAGCAGGACTGGCCTCACTGTGTCTGTAGTGCTCTTTTAGGCTGGGGTACGCGTCCTTGGTTTTGATTGACTACACATTAGAATCCCAGGGAGGAGGGAAAAACTAAGGAATCTATTTTAAAAAAAAGATTTTGACCATCAGATAGTTTTGGGAATACTAATTTTGTTACTTCTAGATATTTCTTCTAGCCCATCCAATTACCAAAGAAAGGTCTAATTATCAACATAGTTAAATGAGCTGTTTAAGTCCCTCACAGATGAGATGAAACACATTATTTTTGGTTGTATTATTTTACCCAAACTTCCTGGAGGAAGGCATAAAGTTGAGAAGCATCAAAAATGCTTGGAATACTGTGACTTCACTGTGGGACTGTGATCTTAATCCATACTCTTCGGGTAATGGCTTTACCTGTTCCTCCCTTCCTCAGGTGTTGTGAGCATCATTGGAGTGATGACCTGCTGCTGTACCACATAGAGAGTGACTTTGCACAGTACAGTAGCAACTGTGGGTTAGCCCTAGACAAAAGATGGAAGGTCTTGTCAGAGGCTGTTGAGTATCCACCAGAAAACCACCTATTTACTTAGGTACTCCGGGCAACTAAGGTTTCTATTGGCTATTCCCCTACGTTTCCTTCATGTCCAATTTCCTAAAATCTACTGTATCAAATGCCTGGTTCATGCCCTCTATACTATACTACAGACACTGAGCTGCAGGACATCTTTGAGCTGAAGCAGACAGCACAGCCCTCCTCTGATGGCCTTGCCTGCAGATTGAAGTAGAATCCATAGAACCTCAAACTTCAGGCTATATCTGTTTTATATTGGACCACCTCACTTGCCTACATAATTTTTCATTTCATTAGAATTTTTATCCCACTGTACATTTAATAGACTACCTATCCTCTGGAGTCACCTGATGTAAATTATATATTTTAAAAGATTAAACCAAAACCATAAATTAAAACTGTCTTCACACTAGCTCAAAAATTACAGAAGTCTTTGTGTGGATTGAAGTGGGGTGAGAGAAGCTAAGGACAAGGAATAGAAGAAAAAAATATTTTTGAGATCAACATTAAAATTTAGCAAAGACTATGATATTATGACTAATTTCACATACTGAAATATATTACATGTTTCAAAGCATGCATCATGATTTAAATGTTCTTTCCACATGTAAAACATTCTGATAAGAGTTTTGCTTATTTCATATGGCCTTCCCTCCCTTTCCATTGTAAAAACTTGGCACATCTTTAGGACAAATACTTCCCAAAGGAAATACACATATTTTTAGGTCCTAAAATTCAATCTCTGGAGATGTTTTTCAGGCATTGCAAAAGAAAAAAAGAAAAATGAATGTGCTTGCCGTGGACAAGAAATAATCTTTTTTCATAAACAGTGCAGTCAAAGTGATGAAACATCTTCCTTTAGTATTTGGTATTGTTATAATATCATTTAAGTCCCTAACCTCACTGTATAGTCTTTAATACCCAAACCATAAAAGGGAAAATGTGGTATGTATTCTTCAACTTACACAAGCACCTTTCTGTCTCCTCAAATGAGATAAATGGTCTTCATACATTGTAACGCTGAAAGAAAGAAGTCAGTGTCATTCCAGTAAGCCTCAGGTTCCTGATCCTATTTTTACCCCATTGCTGACTTCAGTGACTGTGGACAGCAGAACACTCTTCCCCCCAGCACATGTAAATAAACTCTAGCTGGTCTTGAGGAACACTCAAGCAATTACTTCTCAGTCCTCCAAGCAGAATCCACATTGATTGATTCCTTTTTGTAGGCTTTTCCTTAGTAGAAGGTGAACAGTTTTTGCCCTTTTGTTTGGAATTCAGCATCTTGTGGATCTGACAGCCTCCAATATTTTATTTTTCAGAGAAGAAAATAGGAAAGGGGAGAGAAGAAAGGAGCACTGTTGAAGGGTTTTTTATTCTTCAGAGTTTACTGAGTGAGATCCTGGCCTCCAAGGTTGCTAGAGGACAAACCTAGCCAAGCTCAGGTGGAGAGTAGATCTGTATTGCTTCTTCCATCAGTAGGATTCTCTCCACAGACAGACATTCTCCTCCTCGGTTTGCTAGAAAAGTACTCATGCAGGTTCTTTACCAGGAAAGCCTTTATAAATCAGAAATCACACAGTCCTATTTCTTTTGACTTGTACCCTTGTCCCATGTGAGTTAATTGCTAATATTTTAAAATAGGGAAAGATATCTAAATGTATGGCTTCTCTTGAAAATTTTGGGGGGAAATTTTGTGAAAATTTTCAGCTTAATGAATAAAAGACTTCTCCTGCTGACAATTGACTAGAGCCTAAAAATAGCATTCCTTCATGCTTTCAAGTTCACCATAGTCACCACTATCTCCTATAAACTCCCAGGACTGAGAGACAAAGTGACACACTGTAATCAGGCTCACACTGTTGATCATAGGTTCAGAGGAAAGTGAACTCTTTCTTGCTCAAAACTGAAAATTTGGAAGAAAGAAGGGCCACTAGTTTCAGAATAATGATAAGAACATCTCTTTCTTTATGGAAGTAAAGAATATTCCTGTTTAATATGCAAATCATCCGTATCAAAAAAATTTGACTAAAAACCTATTATAACTCAAACTTAGCCCTGTGGACACATGTATCCATGTATGATTTATTATGTAAATTAGCATTCATATTTGCTTTCTTGAAGTAATCCACTGCTCCTGATACTCAGGATCTGGGGTGACTTGCTAAATATCAGTTCCTTTCATTTTCCTAATTTTCTCTATTCTCACATTCACTTGGGGGAAAAGGGAGAGACATGTGCCATGTACTAGATACACAGGAAGTGCTTTACTTCATTTAATTCTATAAGCAGTCTTCTGATTTAGGAGTCAGCCTCATTTACAAACAAGAAAGCTGATGCTCAGAGAAGTTAAGTAACTTGGTCAAGGTCACATAGCAAAATTACTCAATGACAGGCCTTCCTGATTCTTTTCCCTACAGCATGGTGTGCCTGCTGCTCATTGATATGCTTTCCCTGAATCACTACTCAACACATGACTTTAGTTTTTATTGTGGGTTGATAAGGAGCAGCCATGCCAAGAATATTCTGTTTGTATTCTATAAAACTGCTATTGAGGATGCTAATGCCTATCAAAAATTGTCTAATGATCTTTTCTTAGAAGTTACTGACACAGAAGGGTAGCATTTTTTTAAAGGGTAGTTTTTCTGAACAGAATACAAACTGTGCCTCTACTTATGCAGCTAGGGGAAAAAATGCTCTTCTTTGCCTTTATTTTTAGGAAGCTCCAAGAGAAATGTATTATTCAATTACAGTTTATGTTAAAAAAAAATTAAAGATTTTATTTATTTGAGAGAAAGAGTACTAGCAGAGGGGAAGGGAAAAGCAAACTCCCTGCTGAGCAGGGAACCCTTGGGGACTTGATCCTAGGACTCGGAGATCATGACCTGAACCAAAGGCAGGCACTTAGACTGAGCCACCCAGGCATCTGTATGGTAAAATTAATCCGCCCTTTTTCCACATAATTTTGTGTCTCCCTTTCTGATAATGTGCCTTGATATGCTAATAATTCTGTTATACAAGTTGCATCTATTAGTAAGCCTCCCCAGACCCTTTTTATGGAAGACAAAGGCATGAATTGTGAATAACAAACTTGAAGTTCCACTTATAAAAGTAAATTCTGAATTCAATTTAAATAAGATCTAACAAAAGGGACTATTTGGATAATATTCCAAAGTTTATTTCTAGCTTAGGAAAAGCACAATTAAGAGGTGGTCGGTGAGCTGTGGCCTAATGTGTTATTATCTTGCCTTCTGCTATTAGGTATTTGCTTTGAGCACTTGTTGTGTGCCAGGCACAGGGACAAGTGCTTTGCATGCATTGTCTAGTCTTTGCAGCAGGCACATTAAGTACTGTTTTTACCCCATTTACAAACAAGAAATCCACCAATCAGAGAAGTCTGGAAACTAGCTCAAGGTCTCACAGCTGATAGGTATGATCTCAAGCAAACACAGAATTTTTGGTGTCTGTGTCCTTGCCTATAAAATGGAGATGTATGCTCTTTTCCAAACTTTTTTGCAGGGCTGTGAGCTTAGTTGCTATGTCAACTCTCCTGTTCTTCTCCCCACTTCATTTTCCCAAAGGGCACCATAAGGTGTGTTGGCTATCACCTTAATCAGCTCTTCCTAGGTCCTAAAGAGATGGAGAGCCATTGTTCTGTTTTGTGCCAGCTATTTGCCTGAATTGTTAGTCATCTTCATTTTTTGCCTCACAAAATATTTTAGAGTTCATCTCAAATGCAGTTAATTCTCACGATTCATGGTAGTTAATGTTCTGTAAAGTTTTCACCAATACTGAACTAGTGAATACCAAGCTATCGCTCTCAGGAAATTAAGGCCCAGCCTCAGGTCACATTTTTGTTAATTGATACATACATAACTTTAGTTTTATATGTGTTTCTGTTTATAGAAACACAGTATTTCTAGATACATTATGTAATATATACTGTCAATTCATTAGTTTTGAACTCACAGCCAACAGCCCCATAACTCATGCCTTCTTGCACTTCGGAGTACTAGACAGCACTTGGTGATGACAGAGCATTGCCTTGTTTAACCTCAGCTGGGATCATGTGTGTTGAGCAACTCCAATTTTCCCCACTCTAAGCATGTATGCAAATGATTGCTAAGGCACCATGAGAATTGATTTGAGGGTTACAAATAAGTTTTAGGGATGTTAACTCTTTGCTGAACATTTTTTTTTAGGTTTTCATTTGTATCTTTACTTAATTACAGTTTTTATTTTGGAATTTTTTTATGTAATAAAGTTTATATTTTCCCTTTTGCTTCAAACTTTGACTTAAATTTAGCAAATCTTCTCTATTCCCAATAGAAGAATTTACCCTTACTTCTAGTATTTATTTACATTTTTTACATTTAAAGGTCTGGTTCTTTGGAATTTATGCTGATGTGCAGTATTTGGAATTAGTACAATTTTATCTTATATTCTGCTGTTATCTCAGAAAGTTCATCTTTTTGCCTATTCTTTAATATGCTTCCTTTATCATATAAATTTTCATGTAATTTGGTCTATTGATGTGTTAAAATCAAATTGTTTTTGATAAGGTAGAGGCTTTAGAGTATATTTTAATGTCTGTAGGGCTGGCAGTCCCTCTTTCCCCTGTCCCTGCTTAGTTGTGTTTTTATGTTGTTGTTTTCCAGGCTTTTCCTGGGTATTCCTTATTCTCTATGAACTTGTCTTTTCAAGTCAATTTGCATATCATATAACAGAGCTTTTCGTTCGGCTCTTTATTACTTCTTCTCTGCTATATATATGGTCTGTTCTAATTGTAACACTTTAAGTGATCTGTGAAAGAGAAAAATTTCCCTTCCTGAATCAATGGAATACATATGTGTTCCATTTAAGCAAAGAAGGGAAAGGCAGGATTCTGTTAGGCTCACCTTTTTTAGGGAGTGGTTCAGGTTACTTGCACCTCTTTGTTTACCATGAGCTAATAATCAGTGAGGCCCCCACCTGTGCCACTGTAGCTGCATCTTTGGGCAAATATTTTAATCCTCCTCCTTTCTTTTTCTTTTCTTCAGCCTCTTAGCTGTAAACTATACTTTCTTAGAATTTCATCCCAGAAATTAGTTGTCATCCTTGGAGCTCCTAATTTATTCCCTAAGGGACCAGATACAATTAATGTTTCCTACTATCTGGTTAAAAAATGGCTTTAGATGGAATCCCATTATGCCTCTCCATCTATCCAAAGCAGAACAACTGACCCAAGAGACTCAGGTGAGAAACCATCAGTAGAACTAAGTAAGTTTGGTTAGGTTGCAAAATGAATATACAAAATTCATTCATTTTCATATAGAGGCAAGTAGAAGATATAATAGAAACAGAAATCCCATCACAGTGGCAAATATGTATGTATGTGTGCATATACACACATATATATAATGCCTAGGAATTAATTTTTTTTGCCTAGGAATTAATTTGACAAGATTGTAGAACTCAAGGAAAAACACTGCAAAACTCCACAAAAAGATCTAAATAAAGATTAATTTTGAATAAATATAAGCCACATGGTGCTTGTAGGTGGAATAAACCTGTATAACCCAGATGATACCAAGTGTCCTGGATTTATGAGCTCAGTGTTCCTTTGATATGTGAATAAAATGGCTCTATTTCATGTGTTGTCAAAAGTCTGTTTCTCGGGGATCCCTGGGTGGCTCAGTGGTTTAGCGCCTGCCTTTGGCCCAGGGCGCAATCCTGGAGTCCCGGGATCGAGTCCCGCGTCAGGCTCCTGGCATGGAGCCTGCTTCTCCCTCCTCCTGTGTCTCTGCCTCTCTCTCTCTCTCTCTCTCTATGTCTATCATAAATAATAAATAAATTTTTTTTTAAAAGTCTGTTTCTCAAAAATCACTAAGCATTTCTAGAGATGACTAAGGGTCTTATGTTCTCCTTGATCAATATAAACAATTGTGTCTCTGCTTCCTGTTATTTATTTATTCATTCGTATATTTACTTGCTTTACAATTGAGTACTTACTATGTCCTAAGTCCTCCATAGATGCCCACTAACTATTGCTTATGATTCCCATGGCTTTTCCTGTTCCTGGTCTCCCTTGTGTTGAGAGATAGTCTCTGTTCTATCATTGCCCAGCTGAGTACCACTAATATAAGGCTATTTTGTACAAGACTTCTGCTGAGATTTTGAGAGTACTGGTGGTAGATAAGCATTATGGAGAATAGATGTATTTAAGTACAAACAGCATAAAACAAGCAATGAAAAATTAAATGTTATGCATCTTAAAGTTTATGGGTCATCTCCTCTTGGAAATTTCTCATTTTATCTTTTATTCTTAGGTCTCACTTCTGTCTTTTGGAATTGCTCTTTTTTTTTTTTAAGATTTTATTTATTTATTCATGAGAGAGACAGAGAGAGAGGCAGAGACACAGGCAGAGGGAGAAGCAGGCTCCATGCAGGGAACTCTACGTGGGACTTGATCTCAGGTCTCCAGGGTCACATCCTGGGCTGAAGGCGGTGCTAAACCACTGAGCCACCCAGCCTGCCCAAATTGTTCTTTTTCTGACTCTCAGCACCTTTTGTGTATCAACTCTTCAGCCTTCTGATGTCTGGACTCCTTCGCCCCTCCTTCTTAGTCTCTCAGAACTGAAATCTCTTGTATTTATCATTCTCCTTACCACATTTGGATTTTGAGGAGATCAAATCTTTAAAACAAGTAGAAAATAATTACAACTATAATACTAATATTTTTTCTGGAATTTAATAAAATGATAAAGTTAATTTAGGGGAAAAACAAATTTAGAGAACAAAATAAATCTTAAAAAGAATAATAATGAGGTCCTAACTTTACCAAGAGTTTAATTTAAACAGCACTTATTGTTATAGTGGAAGAACAAGCAAACAGAGACATAAAATGTAACACAAAGTCCAAAAACAGATCTAAAGGAAATTAAAAAATACAAAAAGAAAATATAGGCAATTGTTTCTGTAATCCTGAACTAAGGAAGGTCTCTTTAACCATCGGTGTGTGTGGATGTGTATGAGTGTGTTTATCATTTTCACAAAAAGGGGGGATAAGCATGCCTTACAACATGGATGGACCTAAGAAACATGCTAAGTGAAAGAGCCAGATACAAAAATTAAATGTTATATGATGCTATTTATATGAAATGTACAGAATAGGCAGATCTACAGTTGACTAGTGGTTGCCAGGGACTGGGAGGAGGGGAGAAGGGTAATGACTTCTAATAAACATAGGAGTTTGGGGGATTTTTTTTAGTTTGTTTTATTTTAGAGTGATGAAAAATGTTCTGATTAGGTACTGGTGATGGTTACACAAGTTGAATATACTAATGACCACTGAAGTGCATACTTGAAAGGCTGAATTTCATAATACATGAATTATATCTCAGCAAAAATATTTGAAAGATAAATCAGTTTCGCTTGAGGCATTATGAGAAAATAACCCAGCATACCAATAGAGAATGTTAAAGTGTTAAAGATATTCAATGACATTTGTTAAAGATTGTGAGTCAGGCTCTATTCAGGACCATTGGGATAAATATAGAGAACAATGCAATGAGATTTTACAGTTGGGGAGAGATTGGGCTCAACTCCAAATACAGCTTGGGCAGGTGACCATTTATAGCCAAGAATTAGGGGGGTGGGGAGGTCAGTGGATGGAAAATTACTAAGAGAAAACATCAGGGGTAAAGGGTTCTGGCAAAGCTAACCTAACAAGATTCTTGCTAAAGACAGGCCAGGGTAATTATCACCTGTGAGTTGATAGAGGATAAGGAACCTAATCATATGTTGAGAAGAGGGTTCTGGTCAAACTGACTTCTGGTTCTGGTCAAACAGAGTTCTTGCTAAACCTAGATTTTATAAGGAAGTGATGGATGAACCTAGGAGAAGGTTTAGGAGCTTTACCAAAGAATCTTTGTCAAAAAAAAAGTATCTTTGTCAAATGTGAACTAAAAATTTTAAAAAGAACAAATGATTAATAAACTTATAAAATGCAAATTAAAACAATGAGATGAAATATTTGCCTATTTATTGGCAAAGATGTAAAGAAATTATAAATTTCCATTATTGGGTAGGTTGTAGTCTAATGGATAGTCTCATATACTGGTACTGATGAAGGGTAATTTGGCAGTATATTTCAAAAGCCTCAAATTGTGTCCTTGTGATTGCATTTCTAGGAATTTACCTTAAAGAAATACTGTGGGCCATTTAAAATAATGTAGTGAAGTAATGGTAACACAAGATTTTTCTGCTAAGGAGAAAAATTAGAATGTACAGTAGAAGATGGCTGGCTCCGTCGGTATGATTTCTGGGTGGTGAGTTCAAGCCCCACATTGAGAGTAGAGCCTACTTAAAAATAAAAGATAAGACAGATAAATAGAAATGCACATGGAAAGGCTGCAGAGATAGGTAATTTGTACTTTCTTATATATTGTCTCTACTTAGTTTAGCTATGTTTTCCAAATATTCTATACTTGATTATCCTTTATAACCAGAAAATAATAGAAAATTTATTTAATGTAATACAGTTTCAAGTGTGGTGAAGCTTTTGGGGTTGTTCTGTTTGGTTGAATACCATAACAGAAATAAGATTAGAAATTTTTTATTTTTCCTGTTTCAAAACAAAATCTCTAGATTCAGGAGGAGGTTAATTGGAAGTACTCAAAAGTTCCTAAGTCAGACTCTCATATCTAGTTGTTCATGAGTTTCTTTCAGTAGTGTTTTAACCAATTGATGAATTGATATTTATATTAACATAGATGATTATAAATTATATCCATTCCAAGGATTTTCCTCTTCAAAGTCAGATATTTTAAGCTTTACAACCAGGATCATGTTGAGTGGAGTTCTTTCTGATTATTGACTTGGATTATGTTCACTGGGTGTAACAATTTTCTTTTCCCATTTCCTAGACAGAATCATGAATAAACTGGAGGACACGCAGGACCAGATGATACCATGAAGAGAAGTTTACAGGCCCTCTATTGCCAACTATTAAGTAAGTTGATACCACATTTCTTTTAGAATATACCAGTATTATTTGTCCAGTGCCAGAAACTTCTACATTATCTGGAGGAAGACCAGAGTTTGCTCAATAGAAAATTTCCCTCTGCTTCGTCTAGGTAGTTAAACTATCAAGTATTAAGTCATTCTATTGTTTTGGGCATCAGTTGTAATGTATACTCTGTTATAATCATTCTAAGTTGGCATGTTAAGCATAGTTAATTTAAAGATGAGCGTCAAAAAACATTATTGCTCTTGGCTTTGTGGCAGAATAAAGGGTTTCAGTATGATCTTCTGTAGGTTCCTCACAGAAAAGGAATCGTAGGCTGTGTTTTTTGGATTTTGTCATATAGAACCTGTTACCATTCAGTGACTGTACAACCTCTGACTTGGAATGTTTTGCTTAATTATGTGTGTTATTAAGTAATGAGTGATAAAAATATGATTTCTTTAGGTTTGATGGTAGAATGAAATGTTAGATTATGACTTTATGCATGTTGCTCATGTGTTTTGTGGATTGTGGCACAGATCTCCAGTTGCCCCAGAGTGACTATAACCTTTGGGATTGCAGTTGTTACTGAGTGAATGTAAAAACCAATACCAGTCGGTAGGTTTGATATTCAGGTTGACCCACTTGGGACAATAGACATTGCCCACTCCAGGTCAAACCAAAGCCATTGAGTTGGAAGAATCTGGAAATTCAGATTTTGTACTTATCTGGTTTTTGCTGAGGTATATAGAAGGCCTATCTTTCCTAGGCTGGATGGTTCCTTTTTAACTTTTGCTTAAAAAATGACATAAGAGACTGAGATGCAAGATGGGCCCTTAGAATTTATTATTCAGGTTATTTTGTACCCCCAGTGCAAAGCACTTTATAGAAAGCATTCAGGTTAACTTATTTCTGCCACTGAATTCTAATCCCTGAACCACAGGTCCCATCACCCTGTTTTCAGCCCGTGAAACGTCACCAAGTTAAATGGCCTCTCGTGTTTTCTTCATGCATCCTATAGGACTGTGGATTTGTGCCTTTTTTAAAAAAATAATAAGCCTGCTTGTTAAAAAGTTGGCTTTATAGATTGAAGAAGCAATGTCATCAAGGAATAATTAACTGCTTTGATGGGAGAGTGGACATTTGAAGGTTAGATAGGATTACACACACACACACACACACACACACACACACACACACACGAACCCCCATCCAAGAAGAGGAAAGCAGGCTTTGCAGGAGGAAAAAAACAGGAAATGAAAGAGAGCTTGTAGATTTGAGAGGCAGCACAATGTTACTTGAGTTCTCCTATGCTGACTATATGCCCCGAAGTTTTTGTAATGTTATAAGTTTGTAAGTTACTTAAAAGGCTTCAGTTAAGTATTCCATGGGTCAGAGATCAAGTCTTATGCTAATGAGGCCTATCTTCCTAAGTGGAGCCTTTGTAAAAACTAAAGGGATTTTCCTCAAACCTTAACTGGAATGCTGCAGAAATCAACTTTGTCTTAACAGTTTCACTGTTTGCAGGCTTGCCTAAGACACAAGCAGCCCAGGGTAGGCAGATTTCAGCTAGTTAGGAGGTGGGTGGTGGTGGCCCCTAATAAACCACCCTGGTTTCTAGATAGCTGGCTGGAGAAGCCCACATTTGTAGAATGGAGAAGTCAAGCACTGGGGCAGTAGGTCAATTAGTCTGCCTTCAGAGAAATGGTTTTCACAAATTCATAAAAATGAGAGGTTGTTACAGCATTTGTTTATTTTCAAGAGAATTGGATATTCAGTAAAACCCAAGTTAATTTAATCTCTGGCACACATACACACTCAGTAGCTGGTATATGTCATTCCTCAGCCAGTTATTAAGCTACACTTGGATTAAAGTTGTCCACAAACAATGTTTCTTTCAGTGTCAGAAACAGACTTGAGAACTACAGGAGTAATGTAAACTTACTGTTACTTTATGTAACATAGCAAATTGATGTTTTTAATTTGGGGGAAAAAGCCTGCTAGAGTGTCCTGGTTGTTTTGTTGCATAGCAAACCACCCCCAAATTTTGTAGACTGAAGCAACAACAATCACTTACACTGTTCATGCACCTGCCATTTGGGTAGGGGTTGGCGGAGATTCCACAATGGGCTGGAGGCTGGACCAGCCTGGGGCCCACCCAACATCTTTTTTCCCTGAGACCTTTTCACATGACAAAGTGGGGGCTTCTTCACAGTGTAGAGGCTTCGGGGTAGTCAGACTTACTACATGGCACTCACAGCTGTGAGGCCAGGGCAAAACCTACAAGGCCTGTTATGATTTAGGCTGGGAAGCCCAAGAGCAATACTTCAGTCACACTGTATTGGCCAAAGGAGTCATTAAGACCATTCCTTATTCAAGAGGAGAGGTATTGGACTCTAACTCTCAAAGGGAAGAATAGTAAGAATTTGTAGTCCTCTTTAGTCTACTACAAAATTTGTTTTAAAAAAACAAACAAGCAGTTACTTACTAATGAACATGAGTGAGTTTATAAATTGTCTTTATCATCAGAGAGGCTATTCCCTCTTGAGTGCCAACTGTGTCACAGACATCTGCTTATTGGTTTACCTTTATCATCTCATTCATTCCAGAGGCAAATGCTTCAAGATGAAGAAGTATTAACTGATGAGTAAGTTAAGGACTGCCCTAGGTTGATGGAGTCAGAATTCACACTCAGGTCTCTCTGACTTCTTTGTTCATGCCCATTGTTTTCATCTTGCCTGGTGCCTTCACTATGTGCAGAAAAAAATCATTGTGGCCCTTCTGTTCTGTGGCTAGGTAGGGGTGGTTCTATGATTGATAAAGTTTGCATCCTAGTAGTGATGTCAAGTGAAGTCAAAAAAAAAGGAAAAAAGATCCAGGCTGTCTCTGGATTACTGCATCACAATCAACAGTCACTGGGGTTTCTGTGTGTCTGATAGGGGCTAAGGGATGCAGTCTTTGGCAGGCAGGGAAATTGAGGTTTTAATATTTTACTTTTATTGCAACTGACTGTGTTTAATTTGTTTTATTTCTTGGGCTCCATTCCACAGTACAGTACTGAGTATTTCATTCTGCCAGCTTTAGCCCTTTGGGAAAATTTAACACATTTTACATATGATACTTTGGAACAACTGAAAGCTTGAGGATGAGGGGGGTGGAGGTGAGAACCTTTACAGTTCTGTAAAAAAACAAATGCTGCATTCATTTGTCATTTTTACACTAAAAGATATGAAACTAGTGCTAAGAATACCTGGGTTTTTGATCTGTAGACCTGGGTTCAAATCCTGGCACTACCACGTAATAAGTGGCTTATGTTAGGTAAATTACTTTATTACCTCCATGCATCTCATATGTAAAATGCAATATGACCACCCACTACATAAGATTGTGTTGAGTGAGATAATAGCACATAGAAGACCTACAATAAATGTCAGTTTTCTTACTGGGCCTTAATTCTCAGAATTTCAGAGCAAGTAGGACATTAATTATCATTGATCCCATTCTACAGAGGAAGGAGTTAACATGATAAAGACTGCTTTTCCCAAGCCATATCACAGTTTTTTAATAAAAAGAAGTAATAATGGAAGATAAGAAGCATCATCACAAACTTTTAAGAACATGACATTGTGGGGAGGTACTAAGTTCTGAGTTAGCAGATTTGATCTCTCCCTAGGTGCTATGTACTGTGCTACTTTATTAAGAAGACTAAACTAATTATGAGCTATGAAAATAAATTTTTATATGTCAATATCTATTCAAGTCAAAATTGTTTGGATACTTAGAGTTAAGGAGTGATTATATTTAGTAATTAAGCGTTGCTCTGTACTCAGGCATTTATATTTCTTAAGTCATGCTCTGTATTATTATTGATGCATCTTGCTTGCTGTTGCATGCTCTGCATATACTGGACTAATTGCAGTTGGTTCATGTATTCTGTCTTCATGGTTTGTTTCTCCTGATAAGTAAGAGGATTTTTTTCCGCTGACTCCAGAAACTTAGGCTCTTTTAGATGTTACAGGCAATCATAAACATATTGCATTATGAATGCATATGAAATCAAGGATCTTCATCTCCTCCCCACCGTTGAAGGTATCTTCCCTTGTGTTGTTCGTAACATCCACACCATTGAAGGCGTCTTACACTGCTTGTTCATAACATCCAATAAGAGTAACAGTGTGGCAGCCATAATTAAGGGCTTTGTTTTGGATTAAGACTGGTTGGGTTCAAATCCTGGCTTACCAAAAATTCTTTTCCAAATGACGTTCACTCTTTCCCATACGAAACATACCAACTGAGTGTGCCTTCACTGCCAGTAGCTGTTGGATTGTCTATCCATCACCTCTTGCAAATCTGTCACTCTTGAGGCTACTAAAGACTGTGCTCTTAAGGAAATACAAGAGCATGTCCTATTTAGTAGCTAAGAGCAATTTATCAATCTGCATTTCTCTCATGCTATCACCAGTGGCTATAATAACGGTAATGACACATTTGGTCTTCAGTCAGTGTTATGGAAATAGAGGAATCTGTTTTGTCAAAACTGCATTTCTGTATTTTAGGCTTGATTATTCTTATTGGTTTTTATCAATGTTTCTTAAACCTGAATTTACAGTAGAATCACCTGGGAAGCTTTTAACAAATCCCGGTGGCCAATCCCTACTTTTTATCAATTAAATCAGAATCTTTAGGGGAGGGAATGGAGAGTATGGTGATTGGGCATCAGATGATTATAATATGCAACCAGGGTTGAGAATCACTGGCTTAGAGCAATGCTTTTAAACTTAGTCATGCAACAGCATCAGCTGAAAACTTGTTTAAACATGGATTGCTGAGCTCTACCCCCAGAGTTTCTGATTCAGCAGATATGGGGTGGGGACAGTAATTTGCGTTTCTAAATTTTCAGTGATGCCAAAAGTTTGGTCCTGGGACCACACTTTGAAAATCACTGTCTTAGATTTATGAAAAGCTATCTTGGAGCAGAAGGAAGCTTTTCAGCTTCCCTGTTATCACTTGAGCTGCCTAGCGGTGAAATGGATCTTGGAACAAAACAGGGTGAGCTAGGAAGAAAGAGTAAGAGAGATGTCAGGGAGAGAACTAGCAGAATCACAGTGTTGTAGGATTAGGAAGTGTTAAAATCTGAAGTTTCATATTACTCTTCAGGATATACTGGAAGTTAGTGATGTAGAAAAAAATGTTAGGGTTTGAAGCCAACGGCCAAGAAAGAATTCTTGAGATGTCTTTGGCGAAGGAGGTTAGAGATAAGTAAGTCTCTAAGGAATTTTGGAAGCACGGTTTCCAGGACCTTCAGGGGCTAGCTATTGTTGGGAAAAGATCACTGATTGCCATCTAATAAAACCTTAGTCATGAGACCCTTCAGGTATATGTTGATTGATTATATGCTTAGATGATGATTGCCAACATGTATCTTGAGGGGGTTTAGAGATAAAGGAAATTTCTAAAGGAATTTTTATATGGTAAAGTAGACTTCCAGGATCCTGGGGATCAGGCTAAGATTGCCTTTTGCCCTTGCAAATTCTTAACATCGAGCCAGTTGAGTTTCTAGGGGAATGTCACTCTTTTGCAAGGACTCATCAATCGGCTGTAAGTAGTAAGAAAACTTAATAATTTTTCTTCTGCCTTTGTTTCCCACATCAGTTTTTACTCTGTTTTAAAAGAACAAGAGCACAAGGAATGGACTAGCTAGGATTAGAAATAAAGCAAAGGAAAAACATAAGAGTAGCCCTTAGCTCTGATTGTTCACTACAGTGGGTCCATTTTAGAACTTGATTTTATAAGACTATTTCTTCCTTACTTCATGATGGATAATGCGTTTGCAAATCAAGAATTTGAAGTTGATTTTTTTTTCATTATGAAAAAATTTGCAAATGTTCTCTAGGGAGAATTGATTTCTTTGGTTCTGAAGGAAAAGTCATTCACACAGAAAAATTGAGGAAGTAACACTTTCAAATGTGACATTAACCCAGGAAGTTAGACATATTGGGTCCTTAAAGGTGTCATATTGATTTAATGTCTTTTACATTTTAAGTTGTGATTTTTTTAATTTGTATAAGTCAACAAAGTGTCTTATGCAGATTAAACAAACTTTAATAAGACCTTCTCATTGTAAGCAATTCCAGTGAAGACTGAGAAATAAAATATTTTAAAGACAATTTTATGACTTTTCAGTACTTTATCTTTTTTTTTTTTTTTTTGAGCATTTTCTATTACAAGGTTGGCAAAAATGTAGTTGAGGGAAATCAGGTTCACACTTAGGACAACTGCTGACTTATGCAAATTTAAATGTTAACTCTTCATGAGTAAATTCAACTTTCTATGTGAAAGTACTTTTGCGAAAGCATATGGTGGGAGAGAGCATAGAATTTGGATTTAAAGGATGTACTTTGAGCTCTCACTTCTCATACTAATTATGGGATTTTGCATCAAGTACTTAACCTTCCAGAGCCACTTCATTTTCCTTAACTACAATACACAGATTATAAAAATAAATACCTTGATGATTATTGCGAGAGCTAAATGAGAAGGGTATAAAAATTTCATAAATGCAAAATTTCTAAGCGTGGGTTGCCATGTTAATACTGTCCTTAAATAGTTTGTTTCTTTTGTTGTTATATTGTGCCATTGCCTAGAAAATCCTGTTAAAAAATTTAAAAAGGAATGTGAAAGGCAGTCTAGCATGCCCTCACCTAGGTTACAACTCAGTGGAATTTTCATTAATGTACTTAAGCTTCATTTGTGGGTACTGTTTTAACAGAGAGTTTTCTTCCCTTTTTTAAATGATTTTATTTATTCATGAGAAACACAGAGAGGCAGAGACATAGGCAGAGGGAGAAGCAAGCTTCCCATGGGGAGCCTGATTGCAGAACTTGATCCCAGGACCCTGGGCCACACAGGAGTCCCAATAGAGTGTTTTCTAGCTTAGCAGGATCTGGCAAAATTCTGAAAGATTGTTCTGCATAAGAGAAGTTTGAGCAGAATTTTTAAAATAAAGAAACAGGATTTTTTTTCAGCAACCTCATGTTTGCTTTATAAAAAATCTAATCTGAAAATTTTCTTAAATGTGTAACCATTGCCTTTATAAATGTGATGGACGCTAGAGACTCTCAGGCTAGAATCTAAAAAGCTCCCAAAACCTAAGACACGTTGCTCTTGCAGTGTTGTCTTTCATATCTCCCCCTCCTTTTTACCTCCCCTTCCTTTTCTTTGGGTATTTCCATCACTAGACTCTCTCTTCTCTTTGCTCTTGTCCCTCAGAAGTGTTTGAGCCTTTCTTCTCAAGAGAATATATCTTTTATCTGCTGCAGGCATCCTTACAGCTCCTCATAAAGTGAATTACCTTGCCTTTGCTCTGACTGTACCACAGTATTGCTCAGGGTACCTTGTGAGCTGTGGCCAGTCTTACTACTCATTTGCTTCGTGAGCATCTTTATCAGTTATCCTATCTATGAAACTATGACTGCCGTAACAAGTTACCACAAACTTGGTGGCTTAAAACAACAGATTTTTTTCTCTCTCTCTCTCTCATAATTCTGGAGGCCAGAAGTTTGAAATCTAGGTGTCAGCAGGGTCGTATTTCCTCGAAAGGCACCAAGGGAAAACACTTCCTTGATTCTTCCATTCTGGTAGCTCCAAGATGTTCTTTGGTTTATGTCTATATCACTCCAAACTGCTTCTGTCTTAATGTGGCCTTCCCAGAGGAAGGTCCTTAAAAGGACACTTGTCAGTGGATTCAGGGCCCACCTGGATAATCAGCATGATCTCTTCTCAAGATCCTTGACTTAATTATATCTGCAATGACTCTTTTTTCCAAATAAGGTCATATTCACAGGTTTCACAGTTAAGATGTCAACATAACTTTTGAGAGACCATCATTCAACTGACTATAGCATAATATTGCTATACTTCATAGAGTTGTTGATTTAAGTATATGGAGCACTTAACACATTGCCCAGTTCAAAACAGGTACTCAGTAGATGGTGGTTGTGGGTCCAGGAGTAAGAAGAGTATAAGTAAATGAACTGAGTTGATACAGCTTTTTGGAGAAGTTTTACTATAAGGGCGAGAGAGTACTGTAACTGTAATAGATATAGGGCTGAGTGTTTGAAACACACACACACAGTGATTTGAGCTGGTATAAAAGCTCCCAGGACAGTTTTGCATGGGCCAAGCACTATAGGGCTCTGAACTTCAGAGGACACGAAGTGCAAATTAATGGTGAGCCCTCAGGGCAGGAATAGCTCTAGATGTGACTCACATGTCCATATGTAGTTGGTGCATAGGGTATGCTTCTGGCCTTGCCAGTAAATGCTAGTGTTGGGTATATAATTGTGCTGTGTTTGATTAGAAGAGGCAGAAATGGAATTCCTGTGTCCTCTCTTCACTGAGTCTATTTAACACTGAGTATAAGTGCTTTAATGATTTCCCTGAGATGTTCTTTCAAAAGTCAAACAACTGTCTCCCCACAGGACAGATCTCAGGCTATGTGCAAGCTGCTGTGAGGCTTGCTAATTATAGGAGAACATTGGGAGAGAGTACCAGAGCCCTCTGAGATAAAAAAAAAAGATGCTACAGTTTACTTAGAAATTCCTTGGTTAGCTAAAGAAATGAGAATATGCCCACTTTCCCCTAAAGACCGAGAAGCAAGGGTCCAGGAGTGACCTAGATAAAATAAAGGACCATACCCTGAGTACCTGTTAGGTC
Organism: Canis lupus baileyi; assembly: GCF_048164855.1. NCBI lineage: Eukaryota > Metazoa > Chordata > Mammalia > Carnivora > Canidae > Canis > Canis lupus. The sequence continues at coordinate 22,400,089 of NC_132859.1, read as the reverse complement.
ATCCTTGGCATCCCAGGTTACAGCAAGAGAGGAATAAAAAGGGGGAGGATCTGAAGCTCCAGTGTGGGGCGTTTGAGGTGGGGTAATAATTATTAAGATTCCAACTCTGACCTGGAGGTCATTATTGAAGCATGGCCAGCTCCCCAAGGTTGGCAAGTGCCAGCTTAAATGGAAGTTTGAGTGGCTGGGCAGCTTTCTTATCTGTTACACATGCAGTCACATCTAAGCAGTTTACCATGGCTTAGAAGAAGCCCTGAAGGTGGAAAATGAAGCTCAGATAAAAGAGTCACATTATTTCATTGATATCTTATTGTTATTTTGACCTCTGTTAAATGCAAAATAATTGAGCTAAAAAATAAAACCTATTCTTAAATAGCTTAGATACAAAAATTCCATAGGGGGAAAAATGTCCTATATTTCACTCAAAAAGTTGATCTAATACTGTCAGGACATTCATTTTTTTTCTTTCAGTAGTGTCTCAAGTTGGGCTCTTTAGAAGCAGACCTGGAGCCCTTAGACAAGGAGTACTTAAACAAGAAGTTTACCCTTTGATACTATGAGAAAAGGTTGGGTAAATATCAAATGATTTTCATTTTCTTTAAAATAAAACAACAAAATGGGGAGAGGGAGAATGGAGGAGGCATCATATAAGCAATTGCTAAATCTTGAAAGGGATTAGAAGTCAGGATATTTCCATTTGCTTCCTTTCTTTTTATCCAGGACAGGATTTTTATTCTTTAAAGTATATGGAAAAATCCTAAAATCATATGCTTTAAGAACTGAAAGCAAGTTCCTTTAGCAATTGCCACTCCATTTAACAGATGAGGAAACTGGTGCTATCCTAAGATGATAACTTGTCCAAGATCTAAACCTAATTGATGTGAGGGCAGAGGCTTTAACATGACCCCACAGACTCCTGGTGCAGTGCCCATTCAGGATCTCCTTATTGCCTTCTACCCCTGCACTCCAATCACACTAATTTTCTTTTCCTTCCTCAAGTATTCCAACTTACTCCTTGCTTGGGGCCTTTGATGGGCCATTGCCCCTCACCTGTCATGACTGGCTCCTTGCTGCTCAGACTTCCTCCGAGTGGCTTCCCCACAAACCTGGCTCTCCCCATTACATTACCCTTGTTTAAGTTCCGCATAGCAATGGAGTTGGCCGATGGGATTTTTTGCACTTTATTTTTCATTGTTTACATTTCCATTTGGAATATCCACTAAGAGCCAACATAGAAGAGTGCCCAGCACATGGAAGATCCTCAGCAAACATGGCATTAGAATAGAATGGACTGAACAGAGGAACAATGGGTAGGTTTTGTGGGTGGTTTATATTGTCAAGTGCAACTCCACATAGATCGAAATTGTGGTCTAGATCAACACTGTTCCATAGACAATACAAGCCCAGTTTTAGATTTTTCTAGTATATTTTTCCATATTAGAAAAAGTAAAATGGAGTTGGTGAAATTAATTTCAATAATACACTTTATTTAACTCCATATATCTAAAACATTTTCATTTCAACATGTCAGTATAAAAAATTATTAATGAAATATTTGCTTTCTTCTTTTTTCATACCAGGTCTTTGAAATCCTGTGTATAATTTGCACTTACAGCACATCTCAATTTGGACACTACATTTTGTTAGAAGTACTGGATTTTCATTTATATTTCATAAAATTTACTCTTGAAAAAAATAGATTCACATACTTAAATTTTTTCTAATTGTATTATTTGTCAATTTTTACATTTAAATTAGTTAAAATTAAATTTTAAAATTCAGTCCCTCAGTTATACTAGCAACATTTCAAGTGGTCAATACCACAAATGCTAGTAACTGTAGAGGTCTGTATTCGTTGCACCAAACTACTAGTTTTAAAGCTGCTTAGCCCTTCTCGCCCTGCATTGCCCTGTGGTACAGAGTCTGATATGTGGGGCCCACTGAGGCAGAACATCGGGGCCTTGTGCCAGGATAAAGGACAGCCTCTAGACCACCAGTTTCTTGATTATCATGTTAAGAAATAAGACTTGCTGAATCCTTTTAAGACTTTGAAAGTAAAGTTGTTTTATATCTGATTTATTCTAGAGGGGCAAAGTCGGGATTCTCCCAGCGCCCACAGAGAATGAATAGTCCAGGGTTGAACACAGCACAGTGCACACATGTGTACCTCTCTCAAAGCACAGGGAGAATCACATAGAGCAGAGGGTGGGACTCCAGAGCAGCCCTACTCAGGTGGTTGCTGTTAAGTGAGCTGCATGTTGTACATATGCCCCATGGAGGCATCATGTTGTACATATGCCCCATGAAGGCATCCTGGTCTGTACAGGAAGGCTTTTTTTCTCATTCTCTGCAAGCCCCTGAAATAAGGGGTGTCACTCATTAGAATAGTGTTTTAAGATTCCCTACCTCTTCTGTGTGCCTTCACATTCTGACCTCTGCTTTAATCCTAGCCTGGCAGCACTGCATCTTCCTTAGTTACAAGGAAGTTTAATGATGCAGGGGGTAGAGATGTTATTTCTCACAGTCTTTCTATACTTGTCTGGGAGGCCTGGATATTGTGCTATAAACTGATTCCAGCAGCAACCCCAAAGGAAACTACTTCATGGTGCATGGATCCTTTGGGAGAAGAACAAGGGTCAGTGTTATATGCTGAAACATCAGATGTTACAGGCTTTGGTCATGGCTGTAAGTTAATTACCAAATGACAGTTTTTCTCTGCTAAGAACATTGGCAGAGTAACTCTAATTGAGATATTCCAGGGTACAGATTGCCAGATAGCCAGGGTGTCTGGTCAGTAGACAAAAACTAAAGTTTGATGGGGAAATGATCTTAAATCCTCAAATCAAAAACTGTTTGCTGATAGAAATCTTCCCAAATGAACAAGTTATCATGAAAGGAATCCTTAGGATACTTTCCTACTTTAATTCCTTCTGTGCAGTCTTTGGGTGGCATTAGACCATCTGGTACCCTTCTGTCTTCATTTTCTTTCAAGTCATTTCTATAAAGAACCTACTATGTGCCAGGAGTTATGCTAGGCACAAGAAATGAAAGGACATGAACCCTTCCCTCCAAGAGCTCCCAGACTAGTAGAGAGAAAGGCTTCACACAGAAAGTGGAGTACAAATATGATTAATGTGATCCTTTATCAGACAGAGTGTCTGCTGCATGTCTGGCTCTGTGAAAAATTCTGATACAGAGATAAAAGGCATAATCTCTATTCTCCAGAAGCTTATAATACAATCAAAATAATACAGAAGATATAAAGAAGATAATGCATTATAAGATATAGTAAGAAGCCATAGGTCAAGTCATGTTCTTTAATCTAGCTTAACTAGTAATAAAGATGACTTTTGATCCAACTTCTGACTCCTCTATATATGTTTTAATTGGTTCCAGACATGGAGAGAGGTAATGATTAGTCTCCATAACCAGCACTACCATCAAAGGAGATGATAAAAACAAGCCTTTTTTATTTCATAAAGTGTTTTCCTATCTCAAATGCCTTTCATCATCCTGGCAGCCCTGTTGCCATGAAGGAAATGGAAACCCAAGGAAGCCAAGTGTTGTACTCAAGATCCTACAAGGAATTTGGATCCAACTCTACTTACTTCAAGTATGCCTCATCTTGTTTTAACAGCTTTGATGGTTGGGGTTTTGTTTTGTTTTGTTTTTGCTTTGTTTTTCTTTTTGTCCACCAACACCCATTTCTGGGTCTGCTTAAAGAAATAAATAGGAGCAGGATAGAAGTTTTGGCTCCCAAGTTAGATATTGGCTGGGTAATATTGGGGTAAAGAAATGTTGCAACCCATTGAGGTAATGGGCCATTCCTTTTATAAGCTGAGTCTGTAGTTCATTTAGCCTCATTATTTCTTAGTTAGCAAGCTCTGGTTATGCCATCCTTATGGCTTTATTTTTAGAAGTCTTAGATTATTATAGCAACTGTGAAAAAAATGGGGAAAGAAATCTGGCTCCCAGTATACATCCCGTTTGTTTCTTGAATTAAATTTGCCATCATCTACCCCTCAGAGGATGTTGCACTCACCCCTGCTACTGATTGAAAGCTGCTACCATCACATGGTTGCTGACGAGGTTGTCAGTTGATAGAGATGTATCAGGGTGCCTCCAGTCCTCCTCCTCATCCAGTTGTTTATTCTGGGTAACAGCTGAATGTGGGAGAGTAGAGGTAGAAAAGACTAGATATGTAGCATGCATAACTGTGACATCTCATTCACAGTGTCAAGTGAAACATTAACAATTTGTGTTGATTCTGATCTAGTCATGGCACTTATGCCTCATTCAAGCTAATGTGACAAGAAGAAGAAACATTAGGGACAGACCCATTGTGCCTCGAAGAATGACAAGGAACTCAGGAAGTAAATAGACATGGCAAACTATTGGGCTGCATTAGAGCAGCAAAAGGGCAGGGATGGTAGCCTTTAAACTATTCTGCTTTTGCTGTGGTTAATTATAGAAAAGCTTTGACAGAGTTTTAGAGAAAAAACTAGAGTAGGAAATACTCTCAGCATGAAAGATATGAGCTGAAGTTTTACTTCCTGGGTCCTTACCAAGCCATTCAACCCCACATGTCCTGCTGCTGTCCCTGAGGGTCTCACCTATTCCCTCCTCCCCTACCCCCACCTTGGATTCTGCCTTTGTTTCTCTGCCTGACACTCCATTTCCTTGGACATTAGAACCCTGCCATAAATTCATCTTTGGATTGCCTACTAAGATCCTGTCAGCGTTTTCCCCTAAGGAACTGAATTCGATTTTCCATAAATCCTCAGACCTGAGGGCCTTGCCTCAACAGACTGATCATCCAGAGCTGCTATAGGGAAGCTGACTTGGCCTTAAGTTTTGAGTATTGGTTAAACTCCACAACTGAGCTTTTATCACCTGTCCAGACTAAGGCAGATACTACACATCCCATTGGATTTCCCAAACTCAGCAACATTGTCTGTAGCTGATTTGTCTCCAGCTCCTCCACCAGCCCAGTGTTTGCTCTTCTTTCACATGATCACAGATTCTTTGCCAAGGGGCTATCATGCCTTACTGCCAAACTCATCCAACATAGCTTATTTTCCTTCAGTATTTACAGTATTTCAAGAGAAAAATTGCAAGAAATGGTTATGGGACTGGTGAAGAAATCTTTTGCTCTTTATTTTGTTTCCTCAGAAGGATATAATCCAGTGGAAGAGTCCAGCATGGAAGAAATAAAAGTATTTTGAATAAGCTTAAGGTCCCAGAGTAACACAGAAATTAAGAATACAGATAAAGGAATACAAGGAATTAGAAAAGGGATCTTAGTTGAATCTGGAAGTATTATGTAAAATGAAATGAGATCAGGATGGTAGAAAGAAAATGGAAAAAAAAGAAAAAAATGGAAAACAGAAAATTAGAGTTGAGAAGATGAAGAATTTTTTAAGTGTCTCCTAATTCTATAATTAGAGATCATAATAATGTGGACAGTTTTATTATATTTCCTATTCAATAAAGTTTCCATAATAGAATAAAAGTCCCCACAAGCTCAGCATATGGTAGTCTGAAAATTCCAGTGGTTTAGCATTTGATGATTTGATAAATTTTGTAAAATCCTATTTTTTCAACCACTGAGGCCATGTGCTAACTGCACAAGTGGACATTTCAGGTAAATTTTGACAGGAGGTTTGGGGCAGTGAGTATATCAGAAACCAAAGATGTCTTAAATGGAAGAGGAAGAAGATGAAAAGCCTAAAATGAATCAAATGACCACCAGGCTACTGGTTGAATAAAAAAGTTTGCTAAATTTGCTGATTCTGAAAGTCAAAACACTATAGTACAATGGATCTGTCCATTAATACTGAATTATTTATATCCAAAAAAAAAGCAAGGTTAATGGTGCAGCCAGACCTTAGTAAAGAGTTTTCGAGTTCATCAAGGAATCCTACAATAATGACATCAACTGTTGGATCTTTGTTGTTGCCATGGTTACTTCAGTGCAACTAGGATAATCCTGGTCATCTTTACCCCATAACTGATGAAATTTCAGAGGTCCGTTCATTTGATTAGGAATACAATTGTAGGAAACACCATCATTTTGAATTAAGTTTTGTAGTGAATAAATTTTCTTCACATTAAGGAGTAAAGAGCTTTAAAATTCTTTGAATAATATAATTTAAGTGACTATCATGAGTACAGTAGAAAACATTTTAATAAGGAAATTTTATTTATAAAAATATAGTAGTTACATGTATTTTTTTCCAGCTTTATTGAGATATAATTGACAGTATACCATTGTATAATTTTAAGGTGTACAATATATTTATTTCACATATTTATATATTGCAAAATGATTGCCACATAGTTAGCTAACACTTGTATCACATCACATAATTAACATTTATTTTTTGTTGTGAGACTATTTAATATCTACTTTCTCTGGAGGGAGAGAAACAAGATGGTAGAATAGTGGGGGTTCTCATTTCATCTGGTCCCCTAAATTTAGCTACATACCTATCAAACTTTCCTGAACAGCTGTGAATTCAACCTGACATGTAAAGAAAGAATGGCTGGAACTTTACAAATAGAAAAATGGCCACGGGATCCCTGGGTGGGGCAGCGGTTTAGCGCCTGCCTTTGGCCCAGGGCGCGATCCTGGAGACCCGGGATCGAATCCCATGTCGGGCTCCCGGTGCATGGAGCCTGCTTCTCCCTCTGCCTATGTCTCTGCCTCTCTCTCTCTCTCTCTCTGTGACTATCATAAAAAAAAAGAAAAGAAAAGAAAAATGGCCACATTTTGCAAGGTAGGAGTGTGGAGAAGAGAAACAGGGGTTATATCGGAAGATAAATAGCAGAGGGGGAGGGAGCTTTTGTAAGAAAGTGATATAGCGCTGGAGCTCCAAATCAGGACCTTTAGAAATCTGCTCTTGTGAGAGACTTCCCTGCTTGAAAGGTGCTCAGTAGTGAAGTGGGGCAGAATCATAAGTGGAACAGTGGGGTCTCGATATTCCCGGAGGCACAGAAAGAACAGGGGCACCTGAGCTGACAGAGTTCCCAAACATTGGAATAGAGAACCAGGTTTAGGTCCGAGAGCCTGGGAGAAGGTTCAGCTTGTTGTGCCATACACGAGCTGTATGTGTAGAAAAAGTTTGTGTGTGTGTGTGTGTGTGTGTGTGTAATTGAATAGTGAAAGGAAGCCAAAAATGAATTATATGTAATTGTAAAATATGAAAGTGTCCCCCTTGCCTGCCCCTAGGGAGGGTCTGAATGGACAGGCACCACAGAAGTCTGTAGAGTTTGGCACAATACTACCATCATTCACCTACAGGGCTGAAGATCAGGGACAGCCATTTTTTTTTCCCTTTCACCATCAAAAGAGGCACAGAAAGCCTGCTGGGAACAAAAGCCTCACACAAACAGCTTGTACTGAGCCCTGGATGCGACTCCACCCAGGCACCACAAACACCTGAGAATTAATGTAGCAAGCCTTTCCCGCAGAAGACCAGCTAGAAAAACACATGAACAGCAAGTTTATTGACCAAATAGGACTAGAAAACTCCAGGACTGCGGGACAATAGTATATAGAACCCAAGGTTTTTCTCTTAGGATTCATTTATCTTTCAGGTTAAATTTTTCCAATATTTTTTCTTTTTTTTTTTTTTATCATCTCAACTAGTTTATTTTATCAACTCTTCATTTTTAAATCTTTTTTAGCTTTCATATTTTACAATTACATGTAATTTATTTTTGGCTTTCTTTCACTATTATATTTTTGTATATACATAAGTTTTGCTTTTTTAAAATAATTTTGGAATTTAGTATCTTCTAACACAGAGACCAAAATACGCTCAGAACCAAGTGGGTCACCCTGTTTTGTCCGCTCTGTGAGATTATATTCTGTACCCTGTCCTTCCCCCTGCCATTTTTTTTTCTTTTTTTGTTTTTCTTTGTCTTTTTGGTTTTATGGTTTTTTATGGTTCCTGACCTCTTCAGAATTGTCTAGTGTATATATTGGTTGGGACATAGTTGATATTTTTGGCTGCTCACTTGTACAGCCATTCTGCACTTGATAAAATGACTAGAAAGATGAATTCACCACAAAAGAAAGAACCAGAGATAATGGCAGATCTTCCTGCCACAGATCTAATGGATATGGATTTGAATAAAATGTTGGAGATGAAATTTAGGAATTACAATTATAAAGTTACTAGTTGGGCTTAAAAAAAGCACAAAAGACTCTAGAGAATCTCTTAGTGCAGAAATGAGATCTCATCGGGCTGAAATTAAAAAGACTCTGAGGGGATCCCTGGGTGGCTCAGCAGTTTGACGCCTGCCTTTGGCCCAGGGCGCGTTCCTGGAGTCCCGGGATCGAGTCCCACGTCAGGCTCTCTGCGTGGAGCCTGCTTCTCCCTCTGCCTGTGTCTCTGCCTCTCTCTCTCTCTGTCTATCATAAATAAATAAATAAATCTTAAAAAAAAAAAAAGACTCTGAGATGCAGTCTAAACTAGATGCTCTGACAGCTAGGGTAAATGAGGCAGAAGAGAGAATAAGTGACATAGAAAAAAAGTTGATGGAAAGGAAGGAAGCTGAGGAAAAGAGAGTAAAACTATTAAGCCCATGAAGAGAGGCTCCAAGAAATAAATGATAGCTTGAAAAAAAAATAACATCTGTATTATTGGAATTCCTGGGGGGCGTGGAGAGAGAAGAGGGGACCAGAAGGTATATTTGAGCAAATCATATCTAAGAACTTCCCTGATCTGGGGAAGGAAACAGGCATTCATATCCAAGAGATAGAGAAGACCCCTCCCAAAATCAACAAAAGCAGATCTACACCCGGACATATAACAGTGAAGCTTGCAAATTTCAGAGATAGAAAATCCTGAAAGCAGCGTGAGACAAGAGATTCCTAACATACAGTGGGAGAAATAGTAGATTAACAGCAGACTCATCCACAGGGACCTGGCAGGCCAGAAAGGGCTGGCAGGATATATTCAGGGTACTAAATGAGAAAAATATGCAGCCAAGAATACTTTATCCAGCAAGGCTGTCAATCATTATGGAAGGAAAGATAAAGAGCTTCCAGGACAGACAGAAACTAAAAGAATATGTGACCACCAAGCCAGTCCTGCAAGAAATATTAAGGGGAATCTTGTACGCAAAGAAGGAGCCCAAAGAAAGAGAAACCATCTGGGATCCCTGGGTGGCGCAGAGGTTTAGCGCCTGCCTTTGGCCCAGGGCGTGATCCTGGAGACCCGGGATTGAGTCCCACATCGGGCTCCTGGTGCATGGAGCCTGCTTCTCCCTCTGCCTGTGTCTCTGCCTCTCTCTCTCTCACTGTGTGCCCATCATAAATAAATAAATAAAAATTAAAAAAAGAAAAAGAAAGAGAAACAATCTGCAGAAACAAGGACTGTACAGGTAATACAATGGCACTAAATTCATATCTTTCAGTAGTTATTCTGAATGTGAATGGACTAAATGCTCCAATCAAAAGACACAGAGTTTCAGACTGGATTAAAAAAGCAAAAAAAAAAAAAAAAGCAAGACCCATGCATATGCTGTCAACAAGAGACTCATTTTAGACCTAAAGCCACCTTCAGACTGGAAATGAGGGGGTGGAGAGCCATTTGCCATGCAAATGAACCTCAAAAGAAAGCTGGGGTAGTAATCTTCATATCAGACAAATTAGATTTTAAACCAAAGACCATACCAAGAGATGAAGAGGGAACTATATCATGCTTAAAGGGTCTATCCAACAAGAAGATTTAGCAGTTATAAATCTTTATGCTCCTGATGTGGGAGCAGCCAATTATATCAACCAATTAATAACCAAAGTAAAGAAATACATAGATAATGATACATTAATAGTAGACTTTAGCACTCCATTCTCAGCAAGGGACAGATCATCTAAGCAGAAGATCAGCAAGGGGAAAAGGGCTTTGAATGACACACCGGACGAAATAGACCTAACATTCCATCCTAATGCAACAGGATGCACACTCTTCTCAACTGCACGTGGAACTTTCTCCAGAATTGACCACATACTGGGTCACAAATCGGGTCTCAGCCAATACCAGAAGATTGGGATTATTCCCTGCGTATTTTCAGACCACAGTGCTTTGAAACTAGAATTCAGTCACAAGAAGAAATTTGAAAGGAACTCAAACACTTGGAGGTTAAAAGGCATCCCACTAAAAAATGAATGGGTCAACCAGAAAATAAGATCATTAAAAAGATTCGTGCAAACTAATGAAGATGAAAGCACAACTGTTCAGAACCTTTGGAATGCAGCAAAGGAGTCCTAAGAGGGAAGTGTTTGGCAATACAAGCCTCTCTCAAAAAATTAGAAAGATCTCAAATACACAAGCTAACCTTACACCTAAGGGAGCTGGGGAAGAAAAGAAAATAAAACGTAAACCAAGCAGGAGAGGAAAAACAATAAAGGTTAGAGCAGAACTCAATGAAAAAGAGACCGGAAGAAGTAGAATGGTTCACTGAAACTAGGAGCTGGCTCTTTGGAAGAATTAATAAGATCAATAAGCTCCTAGCCAGACTTATTAAAAAGAAAAAAGACATGAATTAATAAAATCATGAATGAAAGAGATCACAACCAACACCAAGGAAATAGAAACATTTTTAAGAATGTATTATAAACAACTATGTGCCAACAAATTAGGCAATCTGGAAGAAATGAATGCATTCCTGGAAGCCTATAAATTACCAAAGCTGAAACAGGAAGAAATAGGGCAGCCCAGGGTGGCTCAGTGGTTTAGTGCCACCTTCGGCCCAGGACATGATCCTGGAGACCCGGGATCGAGTCCCACATCAGGCTCCCTGCGTGGAGGCTGCTTTTCCCTCTGCCTGTGTCTCTGTGTGTCTCTTATGAATAAATGGATAAAATCTTTAAAAAAAAAAAAAGGAAGAAATAGAAAACCCAAACTGACCCATAACCAGCAAGGAAATTGAAGAAGTAATCAAAAACCACCCAACAAAACAATAGTCCAGGACCAGATGACTTCCCAGGGGAATTATACCAAGCATTTAAATAAGAAGAAAAAATGCCTATTCTAATGAAGGTGTTTCAAAAGATAGAAATGGAAAGAAAATTTCCAAACTCTAAGGCTGGCATTACCTTGATCCCAAAAACCGAAGACCCCATCAAAAAAAGAGAATTACAGAACAATATCCCTGATGAACATGGCTGTCAAAACACTCACCATGATACTAGCCAACCCGATCAACAGTACATTAAAAGGATTGTTCACCACAACCAAGTGGAATTTATTCCTGGGATGCAAGAGTGATTCAGCATTTGTAAATCAGTCAATGTAATAGATCACATTAATAAAAGAAAAGACAAGAACCATATGATCCTCTTAGTTGATACAGAAAAGGCATTTTCTTGATTAAATACAGCATCCTTTCTTGATTAAAACTCTTCAAAGTATAGGGATACAGGGAAGATAACTGTAATATCATAATAGCCATTTGCGAAAAGTCCACAGCAAATATGATTCTCAATGGGGAAAAACTAAGAGCTTTTCCCCTAAAAGGTCAGGAACAAGACTGGGATGCCCACTCTCACCACAGTTGTTCAACATAGTACTAGAAGTCCTAGTCTCACCAATCAGATAACAAAAAGAAATCAAAGGCATTCAGTTTGTTAAAGAAGAAGTCAAACTCTCACCTTGCAGATGACATGACATTTTATGTGGAAAACCCAAAAGACTCCAACCCAAAACTCCTAGAGCTCATACAGCAATTAAGCAACATGGTAGGATATGAAATCAATGCACAGAAATCAGTTGCATTTCTATACACTAACAGTGAGACTGAAGAAAGAGAAATTAAGGATTGATCCCATTTATAATTGTACCAAAAATCATAAGATACCTAGGAACAAACCTAAGCAAAGAGGCAAAGGATCTATATTCAGAAAACTACAGAACACTTATAAAACAAATAGAAGACATAAAGAGATGGAAAAACATTCCATGCTCATGTATTAGAAGAATAAATATTGTGAAATGTCTATGCTGCCCAGAGCAATCTACACATTCAATGCAATCCCTATCAAAATACCATGGACATTTTTCAGAGTTGGAACAAATAATCCTCAGATTTCTATGGAACCAGAAAAGACCCTGAATAGTCACAGGAATGTTGAAAAGAAAACCAAAGCTAGGGGCATCATAATGCCCAACTTCAAGATATATGACAAAGCTATGATTATCAAGGCAGCATGGTACTGGCACAAAAACAGACACACAGATCAATGGAACAGAATAGAGAACCTAGAAAATGGACGTTCAACTCTATGGTCAACTAGTATTCAACAAAACAGGAAAGAACATCCAGTGGAACAAAGATAGTCTCTTCAACAAATGGTGTTTGGAAAATTGGACAGACACATGCAGAAGAATGAAACTGGACCATTTTCGTATACCATACACAAATATAAGCTCAAAATGGATTGAAAGACCTAAATATGACACAGTAATCCATCAAAATCATAGAGGAGAATGCAAGCAGCAACCTTTGTGACTTTGGCTACAGCAACCTCTTGCAAGACACATCTCTAAAGGCAAGGGAAACAAAAGCAAAAATGAACCATTGGGACTTCATCAAGATAAAAAGCTTCTGCTCAGAAAAGGAAACAGTCAACAAAACTAATGGGAAAAAGTATTTGCAAATGACATATCAGATAAAGGGCCAGTATCCAAGGTCTGTAAAGAACTTATCAAACTCAACACCCCAAACCCAAACAATCCAGTCAAGAAATGGACAGAAGATATGAACAGACATTTCTCCAAAGAAGACCTACAAACGGCAAACAGGCACATGAAAAAATGTTCCACAGATAGTTTTCTGTTATGGAGTTCTGTTATTATCATTACCACATCTATTGACGTGAGTGCCCTTGAAATAAATGAGTGACCATTTAGAGTTTTGATAGACTCATAGGACTAAATATTGCTGTTCACAGATTTTAAATTTTTTTTTTTATTTTTTATTTTTTATTTATGATAGGCACACAGTGAGAGAGAGAGAGGCAGAGACACAGGCAGAGGGAGAAGCAGGCTCCATGCACCGGGAGCCCGACGTGGGATTCGATCCCGGGTCTCCAGGATCGCGCCCTGGGCCAAAGGCAGGCGCTAAACCGCTGCGCCACCCAGGGATCCCTGTTCACAGATTTTAAAAAGATGAAAGTAAAACATGACTCATTCCAAGTCCCTTCTATGGTAGAGCTGTATAGATCTGGATATGTGAGATACTGAAAACAGGACTACCGTTTAAGGTTATTCAGATTGTGAACTGCAGATAGAAGGGACACCATTCCGATTATAGACTGTGTTGATGGTGTCCTCCTAAGGTTATGTTGGTATTCTGTAGTGAACCTGAATGAAAATTTTAGTGTGGAATCATTAGGACAGCACTGTTTTTTTTTTTTTAATTTTTTTTTATTTATGATAGTCACACAGAGAGAGAGAGAGAGAGAGAGAGAGAGAGAGAGGCAGAGACATAGGCAGAGGGAGAAGCAGGCTCCATGCACCGGGAGCCCAATGTGGGATTCGATCCCGGGTCTCCAGGATCGCGCCCTGGGCCAAAGGCAGGCGCTAAACCGCTGTGCCACCCAGGGTTCCCAGGACAACACTTTTAAACATAGTTTATGATGCTGTAATTGTAAATTCACATTGAGATCCAAAAGATAACTTTCCTTTTATATTTTTTGATACAAGTTTTGATCAATTTTTCTTTTTTCTTTTTTTTTTTTAAGATTTTATTTATTCATGAGGGACAGAGAGAGAGGCAGAGATGCAGGCAGAGGGAGAAACAGGCTCCATGCAGGAAGCCTGATGCGGGACTCAATCCCAAGACTCTGGGATCACACCCTGAGCCAAAGGCAGATGCCCAACTGCTGAACCAGCCAGGCATCCCTCAGTTTTTCTTAATATTATATTTAAGGAAGTCTTACTTCATAAGCAAATATTTCGTGTTCCTATGGGTAAGTGGAAAGTAAAAGAAGAGAGTTGAGCATATAATGAAAGGTAAAGAAACAAAATGGAAGGCTGAATAAGCTATGACATTTTGAGAACTAAATGAGTAGATGAGGAGACCTCTCTAAGTTTGTGATTGCTCGTCTATAAAATGAGGAGCTTGGGTTAGGAGGTCTCTGACATTCATCCTTGTGTACAGTGTTCAAAAATATATAGAATATAGACCAATCTATTGCAGGAGTTGCTGTTTTACCCAAGAAATTGCCCATAAAACAAGAAGAGTAGTTTTGTGGCAGAAACATTTTTCTGGGAGTCAGAAAAGCTAGATTTTAATGCTGAATCTACTGCTATATTTCTATCAATTGTTTCACCTATCAGAACCTCATTTTATCCATTTCTGAGTCTCAGTTTATTCACCTGTAAAAAGAACATTAAAATAAGACATGGTCTATAAACTTATCCCTATTCTTGATATTCTAGAATTAAGAATGGATGGATGTTTTTGCCCTAAAACAAAAACATCCTGAGTGTCATTGTCTCTCAACACTGGAGTGAGCTAACCTGGGAAAAACTTAGCAAAGAAGGAACATAAGGGCACGAGATGGTCTTTTCAGTTACTCCATCCTATGTGTCACTACTTCAAAAATGTATTAAATTCTTTAGCTATGATCAAATTAATACAGAAAACTGAAATGCATACCACCATTCTGATAGGTTTTTTGAATTCTAAATCTATAGAAAGATTTCTTTTGCCAGTGATTAGTTCCACCTGGTTTCATTGTTAACCAAGTTTTTCTAGGTTGTCTTCAAAAATGTATTCTGTATGCTTGAAATTTGCTAAGAGAAAAGAACTTAAATGTTCCCACCACACACAAAAAAAGTAAATGTGAAGTTATGGATAGGTTAGTTATGGGGTGCTGGGTGGCTCAGTCAATTAAGCATATGTCTATGGCTCAGGTCATGATCTCTGGTCCTGGGATCAAGTCCTACATTGGGCTCCATGCTCAGCGGCATCTGCTTTTCCCTCTCCCTCTCCCTCTCCCTCTGCTCATTCTCTCTCTCTCTCTCTCTCTCTCTCAAATAAATAAAATCCTTTTTCAAAAAAAGAATAGATTAATTTGCTTGATTGTGGTAATTATATTGCTACCTATGTATATTAAAATATCATCATGTATGTCTTAAATATATGCAGTTTTTGTCCATTATACCTCAATAAAGCTGAGGAAAGGGGACAAAAAAGCATGTTCTGAATATCTCCTGTGCACTGTTAGAGTCGTCATAAGCATTAACAAAAATACAAGAAAAAATAGGCCTGATCTCACAGAGCTTCTGGGTAATTCCAATAGGTATGGGAAGTAGATAATTGGAAAGGTAATTTTAAAAACTAAATTGTAAACCTAGATAAATTGTAAACTTTATGTAAACCATACCTGAGAGTCCTAAACATGTCATGTGAAGGAACATGAGTCATATTCCCATTAAAGAACACATAAAAGATACTCATTAAATATTTGTAGGCTGAATGAATGTGCCTAGAAAAAAATCCACCTGCAACAAAGGCAGCCAATGAACAAAGCTACTAGTCACTGTTATGGGTATTAGTGAGAAAAAAAAAAAAAAAAGTAACACTAGCCCCCTTGAGAATTTCTAACCATATCCCCTGCTTCTTGCATTTTGGATTTTGAATCCATATTATATATGTTGTATAGGTAACTCTAAGAGGAGATATAAATAAAAACGTTTCTGGTAGGTAACAAACACCTTCTGGGGGCCAGCCAAAAATGGAAATTCTCCTGTTAGGAAAGCTTCCTCAACCAAGGGGGCTCAGGATACCTTGAGATATTACTTTCAGTCAAATATGAGATTTCAATAAGAGATTACCAAACGGATAAGGAAACAAACTGATAGCAAGAGTCAGCAAAAGTAAGAGGAGAGAAAGGAAAGAAAAGAGGGAGAATAGGGAGAGAGATTTAGATTGCTGGGAACTTTAGATATTGAAATTATTAAATACTAATTATGAACTGTGGTATTCTTGTTATCTATCAATGTTTAATAAATTATCCCAGAATTAAGTAACATAAAACAACCAGTTGTTATGCTCATGGAGTTTGTGGATCAGGAGCTCTGGGTTTGGCAAATGGTCTTCTTTGCTCCATATTGCCTGAGTCTACAACTGGATGGCTGAAAGGCTGGAGCAACTCAACAGCTGACTGTTGCAATATTCTGAAGGTTCATTCACTCATATTTCTGGTGGTTTATGCTAGCTGTGATTGAGGCCTTAGCTGGGGTTAACAGTTGGAACATCCAAATGTGGCTTCTCCATGTGGCCTGGACTCCCTCACAGCATTGTGGCTGGTTGCCAGTACGTCTGTGGAGAAGGCAGAAACTATATCACCTTTTCTGACCTAGCCTCAGAGTCATGCAGCATGACTCCCCAAACATTCTATTCAAAAAAGAAATCAATTCCACAGGCCTGGCCAGGTTTTGGAGAAAGGAAAAGAGACTTCACTTCTTGATAAGGGTTATTGTCAAGGTTCTGAGAGGGAGTTTGAAACCAGAAATATTGTTGTAGCCATCTTAGGAAAAGACAGTCTGTTGCAATAGGTAAAAATATTTGAACAAATAAAAAATAGAAATGGAGTAAAGGAATCTTGAGATAATAGACTATTAAAATTCATGAGTTAGATTTGAAAAAAAGGACTAGCTAGATTTATAGCACTAAAGGTATGATTATTAGAATTTGAAACTCAGTGGATGAATTAAATAGCAGATCATATATCTTTTTAAAATAATTAAGGTATTAGACCTTAAGAAATTACCTGGAAATATTATGGAGAAATAGAAGGTAAAAAAGGTGAGTGATTGAGATAAGATAATATGAGAAGGCCTAATGTATGTGTAATTGGGGATCTAAGAAAAAAAGGATAGACAAAATAAGGGAGAAGAAATATTTGAAGATGTAATAATGCAGAATATTTGCTAAGACATATGAAAGATATGAATGCTCAGATCCTGGCAATACTGTGAGTCTCAAGAAAAAATAAAAGAACTTCATACCTGAATAAATAATGAAATTACAAAAAATAATAATAATAATGAAATTACAGATAAAAAGCAGCCAGTGGAAGAAGTTACTTAGAAAGGAATAGCATCCAGAAAACTATGAAATAATATCTTTAAAATGCTGATAGTTGATTCTGTCACCTTAGAATTACGGATCTAATAAAACTATCTTTAAGGCACGAGTGCAAAATAACACTCAAAAAATTGTTTTAAATAGAACATTTCACAAATGGACCCACTTTTACAAAACTTCTGAAAGATGTACTTCAGGAAGAAAATTCTTCTCAGAGGGAAAGTTATCAAAGAAATTAGTAATTTTCTATATTAAACAATATAATATCTAATTATAGGGTTAAAAAACTAAAATATACTGGACGGTAGTAGCATATAAATTGGAGGGGTTGAACAGAATCAAACTTTTAAATTATTATGGTGCTTGAGAAGATGGAAAATAACCATCAAGTAGTCATGACAAAATTTTAAAGGAACCGCTAAAAAAATAGAAATATATTCCAAACAAGTAGAGCAAGAAAAAAAAAAAAAACTTGAAATAAGGAAAAAATACAGTTCAAAGGAATGCAATAAAGAAGGAGAAATAGGCATAAAATTAGACAAATAGAACAAGATAGAAGTAAATCTAAATATCATTAAGCACAATAAATATCAGTGGGATGAACTAACCAGTCAAGTACTTCACAGCTTACTTTAAAAGGTTACTATATGCTTAATGTAAAAGTCAGAAAAGGATAATATGAGGAAGGAAAATTATGAGTCATGCTTGCCCAAGAAAATAATTGTGGTCATGGCTTGGTAAGAGGAATCATGGCAATCATCAAACCTGCAAAGGACACAATGTCTCTACCCATCACTGATTTCTGAATGCCTGCAAGGATACCTTGTACGGAGGTCTTTGTTGATATTAACCCATTTGAGGATGTCTGTTAATATTCATGACCTGAAGCTGCTGCATAGCACCTGTGTTATATAACAGCACCTTTTTTATGACCTAATATGTCACAGTCTCATGAGTAATGAGAGTGCTTGTGGGAGTTATTGAAGGTCTGATTGTAGACTTTTAACCAATCCACAATTTGCAGGAGATGAGGTGCCATTGTAAAGAATTAATCAAAGTGATCTGTCTCTGTTGCTACGGACAGATTATATTCTTATTTTGTCTCTGAAAGTTTATGACTAGTCTCTGAGTAGTTGCAAATGTTTTATTAATAAGCCTTAGAAAAGAAATTTATTTTCACATGAGTTAAGCATTTTTCATATCCAGAAATTTTCAACAATCAGACCTGACCTCATAAAACTTGACCCTCCCAAAACAAAAGTTAGAAGCTTATGTTTGCTTCTCATCTTTTCCTTGTCTCTGAGAACTGTTACTGAGTAAAGGGAAAATGGGATGAAAATCCTTCATCTCATTAGATTTAGGTTTAGGATTACAATTAGGTTGTATATCTGGGCAGAGTAGATGTTCCCTAGATGTAAACTTTGGCTGGTTCTTGATAGTGAGGAAGACAAGTGCAGAGACTTTTCTTCCAGGCAGTGGTATGCTTGAGTGCAAAGCACTGAGTTATACCTTTTGGGAAGAAATCAGAGGCTCAGACATTTTTTTTTTTTTTTACTAGAGGAAAGGCTCTAGCAGGGGCTGCTTCATGCATTTCCCTCTGGGACCTTGGTAGGACAGGGCTCATATGCCCCTGAGTCCCATGGCAAAAATACCATTCATACTCCACCCCTGTTTCCAGCAAGCTTCGAGAAGAACATTTTGTGAAGTCAGGAGAGTACAGTAGGTAGGCCTCCAGAGCCTGGTTTGGAAGTGTGTTTGGTGGGCCCTGGCCAAAAGTTGCTGGCACCTGGATCCTGCCTGCTACTTCTCAGTATAAATGGATAAGGCCAGAGTTGATAGAAGTCCAGAGCAGTTCCTCAGGTATTCGTGCATTGCTTCTTTGTCTCTGAGACAGCTGCTGCCATCTCACCTACCAATCCCTGCAACCCAAGGGCAAAGGTGCAACCCTAGCACCCCAAAGAGCACTCTGCCCCCTCTAGCATCACTGCTGCTCCTCTTCCATCTTCTTCCGAACCTCTCCCTCTGCAGTACCTGTTCTCAAGACTTTGGGGAGAGCAAAGTGAGCTCCTCCTCTAGAGTAGGAAGGGAAAAGGGTCAGGGGCCAGGAAGAGAGAGAGAGAGAGAGAGAGAGAGAGAGATGGAGAGAGCAGGGGTTATAAAACATCTTTTCATTCTGTGAACACAGGACCAAGCATTGTGCAGTGATTTTTTTTTTTTTATTGAGGAAGGATAGAGGGTTTTTTTTTTAATCTTAAAGTAACATCTATTTAAGAAAAAAAAGATGATATCATTTAAGCCTCTAGGACTAAATTTGGAGTTTACAGAGCAGTTTCAGGATTAGCTGATTGTTAGTACAGTTGAGAAAGCACTAAGACACACCCTTTTTGTGCCAACAGACCTGTAGACATGTCTGGAAATCGAGATTTTAACTTTTCTATTGTCTTTCAAATTACAAGTAAACATGAAATAATTACTAATTGTTATGTTTTCAGAGTCCTTCTGCCTTTTTAGATTGCAAGTGCCACAGATGCTGGTGGTTAGAAGCAAAGATTGCATTTTTACAAAAGAATTATCTTGAGATTTTTCTAGCAAACATTATATTCTATACATCAACCTGTTACCCATGTTTAGCATGACAAGAGGAGGTGAGGAACAAAACCAAACTCTAATATTATACTAAATTAATTTGACCTTTAATATTGCTGCTTATGCTTTATTTTCAAGTATTCAAAATGTCATCTTTATTTTGGTTTTCTATAAGGTGATTGTGAGCTGTACAAAATGAAGAGAGCTTGCCATTTGTGCTTTGATTTAAAATCTTGGTCCTGCCATTTATTAGCTGCCTCAGTTTCCTTATCTGTATGGGAGGAATAATATAACCTACCATGAAGGGGTTTGTGAGGATTTTTTTTTTTCAGAAGGTTTGTGAGGATTAAATGAGATTATTACAAGTTCCAAACACAATACTTAACAGATGGTACCTAATAGATGCCAAATAAATAGTAGAAATTATTCATGTAGTTCTCAGTAAGGGATCTGAATTTGAGGACTATGGTTTAAGGTTGGATGAGAAACCTTGAAGAGAAGGAGAGCTTAATTCTCATTCAGACAGAAGTCCAGGTGGTACCCTGGTGAGGTCCATTCCCAGCCAGCAAGGTTTTCAGCTACCAATAACTACTACCTGAGAATTAAACTCTCTTCCTTTTTTTTCCTTCTAATGTCTCCTAAATCTTATAACCTGGATTGGAATGCCAAGAATGTGAACTTTTTGAGGCCGTGGGATATAGGAAAAGATCATGAATTTCCTAATCCTGGGTCTGCAGTTTACTAAATGGGGGACTTTGATTTACCTCTTCACTTATTAAATAGGAAAAAAGAATAATTCCTCCTCCAAGGTCCAGGGAAGTAGTATTTATAAAAATGATAGCATAATGACAGGTTCACAGCACCTGGTACCTGTGTTCCTTGTTCTCAACCTCTCTACTTCCCACACTCATTCCTGGCTCCCCTTTTGTGTTGAAAAATCTGTTTTCTAGCAGGTCATCTCTCAGTTTCCAGTAGCTTCTTAATGGTGTCAGGGCATGTTTATGGAGCACTCCTGGAGCAGAGAGGTCTGACAATCACAGATCTGCCTTCCAGAGGATCTGATGAACCCATCTGAGAGCCTGGAGGAAGTTTTTCAAGAGAAAACGTTTTATTCTTAGAGTTGTTACATAGGAAACAGTGGACTGATCTCTGCTTCAAGTAGCTTACAGTTCACTGACAAAATGTGGGGGGGGGGGGTGCAGATTTTTTTTTAAGATTTTATTTATTTATTTGAGAGAGAGAGGAAGCACGAGCAGGGAGAGGGGCAGAGGGACAAGTAGGCTCCCCACTGAGCAGGGATCCCAACGTGGGGCTTGATCCCAGAACTCTGAGATCATGATCTGAGCTGAAGGCAGATACCTAATGAGCCACCCATGCACCCCAAAACGTAGAAAAATTTAAATGTAAAATGGAGAGAATAAAAATTTGCATACACATATATAATATTGAGCAAGTTCTTACTAATGATTTGAGGATAATTCTTCAGTTAGTCTTTACAGACCCATTTACAGAATCCTCACATTTTCTTTTGGTTTAATCTTCAGTCCTAAGCTATCCTGATAGGTAGCTTTTTAATATAGAATAGTAATGTGCCCTGACATTCCTCTTACTCACCAGTGAAACCTTCATGGCACTTAACATATTATTGATACTTAGTGAAAGTCTTCTATAATTCGTGTTGTCATCTGACTTGGCACTTTAATAGACATAATCTGATTAGTTCCATTTGCTTCTAAAGCTTCTGTAGTCTATGGTAAGATGCCATCCTTTCCTTTATGATAACTGTATTTTGATGACAAGTGTTGTTCTTCTGAAGCTCTTTTGATGGACTTCTGGAAGAATCTCTCTCTCCCCTATGAATACTTGAGGAACTACCAGAAGAAGCCACTGAAAAGTGGATAAGTCCATAATTCTGGACTTGCCACCCTTTGACTCACATGTGTATTGCCTACAGAGTGCAAGCCCCAGAGCTTTCACCTATTTATTTAAGAGGCAGATAGTAGTATTCCTATTATGCAGATGAGAAAACTGAGGCTCAGGGAGATTAAATCTTATAGCCAGCATTGAATTGGCTACCACTAAATAACTATTTTAATCCCTGGACTCTGACTTCAAGCCAAGTGTTCAGTCAACTATTTCACATTATCAGGGAAAATATATGGGTTACTGAACAATGAGTTTTGCAACTGGAGGAGAAAGAGTGTTTGAACAATAATATAGTACCCAGTGGGTGCTAGCATAGACGACTTAGTGCAAGGGGCAAAGAAAGTTCCAATATCTAGAGAATGGGTGTGATTATTATATATAGGACAGGCCTTGGAAAAATGGATCTGGCACATGAGTTCTTTGAATGGCCCAAGTGGTCAAGAAGATAGTTCCTAAATTGGCACAGTACTTGTGGATGCCCACAGCAGACCTTTCAGGGTACCAATAGGTAAATGGCTTGTGTAAATAGAGCCCAGAGCCAAGAAGAATAAGAATTGGTTTTGTGGATACAAGGGAGAAGTGAGACTCTCACTATATGGGGAAGCCACTAAACCAACTCAGTGTATACCTTGAGCCAGCTATGAAAGTGTCTTTGCTTAACACCTAGCTTGTTTCAGGAACCCACATTCAGTAAAGTATTTTCTTGCTTGCCAAGCCACTAACAAGTAAGTGTTTTAAACTTTCTAATTTTTAGTAAAAATATTAGAGATCTATTGCCAGGGATCATTCTTTGTAGTGAATAAGAGTATTAAGATCTTTGCCCTTTTGAAGCTTACATGCTAATTGGGGATCCCATACAATATGGAAATTAAAAGAATCAGAACCTTACTGTGCAAAGGTCTAAGATTATTGTGATAGGTGTGACTGGGTAGCTAGTTTGAGTGATGAGGAAAGGCATCTCAGTTGGTGACACTAGGCTAAAATCTGAATAACAGAGGTGCCTTATCCAGTTGAGTGTCTGACTCTTGATTTTGACTCAGGTCCTGATCTCAGGGTCAGGCTCTGCACTGGGTGTGGAGGTGCTTAAGATTCTCTCTCATCCTCTCCTCCTTTCCCCCAATCGTACACTCCCCCTCACCACCAAAAAAAAAATCTGAGTGACAAGAAAAAGCTTCTCTGCCAGAGTGAACAAAAAGAAACATTCTTGGTAGAACTAAAGGGACAAAGGCCCTGAGGTGAGAACATGTTCAAGATTGTTGAGGAACAGCTAGAGGGCCAATGTGGCTGGAGTGTGTAATAAGTGAATAGACCAGTGGAATAAGATGGGGTATACAGGATGTGAGCAGGAGCAACAAATCTGTATTTTATTTTTAGTGTAATGAGGAGCCATTGGAGAATTCTAAACAGAAATAATTTGATATGCTTTATGTTTAGAAAAGATAGCTGACTGCTTTGTGGATAATTGATTATAGGTATTGGAAGTGGAAGTAGGATGACCAATTAGAAGGTGGTTTATAGTAGTCCAGCCAGAGATGGTGATAGCTTAAACAAGGCTGGAAGTCACAGAAATGGAGAAACAAAGTCAGGACACATCTTGGAAGTAAGTCAATAAGACTTGTTCATGGATTGGATGATATAGCGTGAAGGGGTCACATTTAATTAACCCTGGCAGACAACAAGGTAGAACATTTCCTTAACTGTTAATTATTTAAGCTGCTTATCCGTACTTGAGTTGATAAAGAAGGGGTACGTGAGCCTTTGTTAAATTTGAGTGCTGATGGCAATAACTGCATCATCTATAGATCCTGGAATAGTTTGAACAAATGGATGGTGAGAAGGGGAAAATTGGGGGTCTCTTGGAAGTGGTAGCTGTTTCATTCATTCATTCATCAGATAGTTAATATCTGCTAGATATAGCTGAGTGCTGTAAATATAAAAAAGTGAGAGCTACTAGAAAGCTTACACTCTTATGTCCTCGTAGGAATCTTCTCAAACAGCACACCTGGAAGTTACATCTTTGGATTGAGATCTCTCTGGACACCAAGTTGGTTAATACTTGCAACAGGCCAGCAGCCCTTTTATTTCTGAGATGGTTGTGGTCTTTCTACAGTAGGAACAGTTAAAACCTTCTTTTTTTTTATAAAGATTAATTTTTTTAAATTTTTTTTATTTATGATAGTCACAGAGAGAGAGAGAGAGAGAGAGAGAGAGAGAGGCAGAGACACAGGCAGAGGGAGAAGCAGGCTCCATGCACCGGGAGCCTGACGTGGGATTCGATCCCGGGTCTCCAGGATCGCGCCCTGGGCCAAAGGCAGGCGCTAAACCGCTGTGCCACCCAGGGATCCCCTAAAACCTTCTTTTAATGCATTTCCGAAAAGAATGCTGGCATCTCTACTCTTCCTGATTTAGAATCCATGATTGTTCTCTTCATGTTCTCACCTCTTCTCACCTATCCATTTCTGAGATATACTTGTATACAGGGGTAGAAAGTATTACTCTTTTCCTGAAAGTGTATAAAGAGTGCCTAGAGTGCCTTGTTTTTCCCTCACACAAGATCCAAGCTGGGTTCATTTATCACTGAATATTTCCACTTTAAGAAGCTGTTAATTCCAATAAACGTTGATGGAGATTTGAAGCCCAAACATTTTAATGAAGTCATAAATCAAGAAGCTAAAGCAGCTTTCTTTACATGTCCTCACACAAGATTAATCTACTGGATAGAAAGTTTCCTACAGTGTTATAGCACCCACTTTGGGCAGGCAGAAACATTCCCAGCTTGGGTTTTAATAAGCTACCGTGATAGAAGTGAAAAAGTGATATACAGAAACTTGACTCTGTAGTTCAAAATGTCAGTCACTGTGTGCCCTTTTCTCCTCCCCTCAGATTTTAGCTTTGGCCCTAAAGTTGGGCTTATCAGAGGGTAAGTATCACTAACAGATGTCTTTGTTTCATTAATTTATCCATGCCCTTTGCAACTGCAGTAACCAATGTACTTACCATTCAAATCAGGTCCCACATTAGTATCCAGCCTTTGTTCTCCATTGCCTCATAAAGTCATCTTTGGAATTCTTTAGCTATTACCTTTATGTGTTAAAATGAGAAAGTGTCCTATTTATGAACCAAATTCTCCCTATTTTTTTCAAATGTCTAAAAATATTCCCTTGTTAATAATCTCATACTTAATGCAGTTTTCTTGGGCTCTGTGGATCTCTGCTTCAACATATTGTATCTGTTCTATATAGTGTCATGTATTATTTAATTGCATTTATTATAAAATGGGACATGCACAAGCTTTGCAGATTGCCAAAAGGTTGCCCAGAGGGGCATTTTCTTGTGAATTGCATAACTCATGATCTCTTCCTCCTTCCCACTTTCATTTACAGAGCATCCTGTTACCAAGTATTACCATAGTAACATAGAATGATTGTTTTAAAAAAAAAAAAAAATGGAAGGAAGAAAGACAGCACTGAGCTTTCATCCCACTGCTTTAGGTTTCTGTGAGCTCACCAACCAAGACAGAGGGTGTGGAGAGAGCAGGGAACCCTATCCTCATTTCTATCATTAGAAATGAGAGTGTTGTGATACTTATGTATTTTGAGTATTTGGTTCATCACATATCTAGTAAGTGCCTACTGGGTGTCAAGCCCCACTGCCTACTGAGAATGCAAGCAGGAGGAGGTGTGGTTCCTGCCTTAAAAAAAAACATGTGGGGGTAGGGGGAAACTTGTCCAGTAATCCTACCCTTTCACATAAGAGAGTTGTTTCACAAAAATCTTGACAAAAATTCCACCTAGAATCCCTTTTCTGCCAGGCATCTTTTTTCCAAATCTCCTGAGAATGGATTATTGGTTTATTATTATAAAACAAATTTTCATTCCAAATACCATGCTAATGGGATGACAATAAGAACCACCATTTGAAATACTTAAACAAGCCTTCCAAGGTTTTGGAAGTTCTCTGCTGCTATAGATCATAGTGATGGTTTATAAAACTTTACAAGCCAATTGCTTTGTCCTGACCCCTTGAGGATAACCCCCCAGGTAAGGTGGAGATCACCAAAGAACTCCAGGCAGTGGTGAACTGGAAATGCTTGTACTTTCTTTTTTTTTTTTTTTTAATTTTTATTTATTTATGATAGTCACAGAGAGAGAGAGAGAGGCAGAGACACAGGCAGAGGGAGAAGCAGGCTCCATGCACCGGGAGCCCGACGTGGGATTCGATCCCAGGTCTCCAGGATCGCGCCCTGGGCCAAAGGTAGGCGCCAAACCGCTGCGCCACCCAGGGATCCCTGCTTGTACTTTCAATTAGCAATAATCGCGCCTCGGATAAACCTCATTGGCTACGATACTGCCACTGCGCAAAGCTTGCTTGTACTTTCTTAAAGAAAAATAATCAAAATACCATGGTGGTAATTTAAAGGGAATGAATTGGAGTGACAAGAAATTAGCTAAATTATATTTTCTCCATAAACAATTAAGTAGCAAGGAGCATTTGTGTCATCTGAAGCTAAGATATTGCTTAAATGTATGCTACCTTTGAAAGCTTTAGCTTTATAGCTTTAGTATAGTTTTAGTATGCTATATAGGCTACTATTTACTACATTACTATTCTGTCCTAATTATAGTTAAAGTAAATCTGTTTAGTGCTTGGAGATTCTGGTAAGTGTAACAGTGAGATTTCCTTTTTTTTTTTTTTTTTCTTTTTTTAAGATTTATTTATTTATGAGAGAGAGAGAGACAGAGAGACAAAGAGAGAGAGAGACAGAGAGACAGAGAGACAGAGAGACAGAGAGAGAGAGGCAGAGACACAGGCAGAGGGAGAAGCAGGCTCCATGCAGGGAGTCTGACATGGGACTCGATCCCAGGACTCCAGGATCACACCCTTGGCTGAAGGCGGCCCTAAACCGCTGAGCCACCCAGGGATCCCAACAGTGATATTTCTTTATGGATCTGAAAGTATCCTAGCTCATAGATGAGCTCATGATTTTTCTGAGTTATTAAGATAAATATTAAGGAGTATTCGCTAATAAGAAAAACAGATTTGTTGATTTAATGAGTAGTTGATAATCTTGTGTTTATGTCTCCCAAAGGATTTCTGTGAAATAGTTCCTTTCATTTAAATTCAAAAATTACTCATTTCATATAGTATTTTTGAATATGTGTGAATAAGAAAAATCCACACAAAAATTGACCGTTAAAAATTCTTAAAATTTAACCTCCCTTAAATCCCTAAACATAACATTCTTACTGTTTGACTCATTGGAAGGGTGAAAAATTCTCAGTGATAATACTTAGAGATTCCACTGAACTAAAACATAATATTCACTAGTTTGAGTTTGAATTACATCATCCATGCCAACCTCTGCAAGGATGAACTTTTAAACAATCAAGTGACCCAAAGTTACCAATGGAAGAGTGAGAACACAGATAATCTTCAACCTGCATAATCCAAGCCTGCAGGCAGCATTTCAGCAAAGTGGAGAAGTTAGTCAGTTGTACTGCCCTTCTCAGACCACACAACTGCTGCTAGAGGGCAAAGGATGGGACATCTGCTGTGAAAATCACATCCAGTTTGGAGATGATTGTTTTCTTTCTCTCAAGCCTGAGGTAAGAGCTAAAGTTAGCTCTGCTATTTCAGAGCAGTTATTTGATATGTCCATATGGAGTGGTCAGTATCTCATCCTACAAAGAGGAGAATCAGTGATTATTATAGAGTATTGGGGTTCTAGAAGTGAAAATCCTTGGAGTTTATATACTCAAAAGAAGTAGATAAAAGTATTGATTCACCCCAAAAAAGGTTATCCTTTATGCTCTTTTCTCTGTTGGTAATAGATTACTTTAGCCATCCCATCCTCTTGTCCAGATTGCTCATGAGCAAGAACCTCAATTTATAGCTGCTTGTCTGTGACTAGGGATTGAGTCTATGAAGTTGGTATTATGACTTTCTTGGGGGGAAGCCAGCTGAGACTGAACTTATGTCCACAGGTGACAACACCATTTTCTAGCAAAGAAAACCTCATTTCCTCTCCCAAGTTGTCATTACATTCTATTCCTTTCTGCTTTGGGTAAAAAATCATCACAAAGAGAAGCAGTAGTCATGTTCTAAGCACATGTTCTGGCTTTTAAAACAGTCTGTGTTATGGATCTAAATCTGTTTGGAGAAAAAGATGAGACCATGAACATGCCAAATACTTACCACAAACAGAACTGGACTTGATGGTTAACTCTAAAACAGGCAAGGGAGAAAATACCTAGCTTACAGAATTGCTAAGGGAAATAAATAAGAGAATGCAGGTGTGTCAATCAGGAAAACAGGAAGCAGAAATCACACTAGATGATAGTTAAAGCAGAAAGGGATTCCATATAAGGAGTTAAGTGCTTATGAAACCATTGGAAATCTGAGACAATAGAAAGCAGAAACTATTAGATCCAAGGACACACCACTATAGCATCAATCCAGGAGTCAGGGAACTACCCCTTTATGGACCCCAGGAATCACCACAATCATCTCTAGACACCAGCAAGCCATAACCAGGATACTGAAATGCTGAATACAGCTGCCACACTGCTTCTCATTCTGAGCAGGACCTGGCCTGTCAATATCTGTAGAAGGAGGACAATGGCCTCTTGCTTGCTTCTACCTTACAGGTTTCCCACAAGCATATAGTACACATCTAGAACACTGCTACACACAATAGTCTAGAGAACATAATTTTAAGCTTTTCAACCTCTCCAGCTAGAAAAAGGGTAGAATAGAAGTTGAGAAAATCAAGTCACATTATTTACCAGAGCAGAAAAGTACTTAACCCAGTGCTTGCTGAATTCTAGTTGTATTACTGCTGCTTTTGATATTCAGATGTAATATACTTTTAACTGCTGATGTCTCAGCCCTCATTTCCTAGAGTTCTTTTGACAAGTTGATTTTTAATGACACCCAGATGACTGAGGAGTTTAAGTTGGCACTATTGGCTTGGGAAGCCCTTTTGATTTGGTTGAGACTGCTGCTGCAAAAGCTCTCAGAGCACAAGTCATGATCAGGTTGCCCATGGAACATACAGCTTTATTTGGGGATATCCCTTATTAGCAGGTAAAATCCAGAGGCTCAGTTAGCAGTTCCAGGGGAGAAACAGTTTGGTCCATATGCTATAGAATTGTGCCATCCAGTATGATGGCCACTAAACACATGTGGTGATTTAAATTAATTAAAATTAGAGGCAACTTGGGTGACTCAGTTGGTTAAGCATCTGAGTCTTGATTTCAACTCTGGCCATGATCCCTGGGTCCTGGAATCTATCCCTGTGTGGGGCTCCCCACTCAGTGGGGAGTCTGTGTGTCTCCCTCTCCCTCTGCCCCTACCTCAGCTCATGCTCCTTCCCTCTCGCTCTCTCTTTCTCTCAAACAAATCTTTTAAAACTTTAATTAAATAGAATTTGAAATTTTCAATAACCACATGTATTAGTGGCCACCATAATGGATGGTACAGATACAGAGTATTTCCATCAATTGCAGAAAGTTCTATTAGCACTGTTAGAATGTGTCTTCAAGTGTGAATCAAAACTTACAAGCATATCTCTAAACTGTACAATCTTTTTATTTATTTTTTTATTTTGTTTTTTTAAATATTTTATTTATTTATTCATGAGACACAGAGAGAGCGAGAAGCAGAGACACAGGCAGAGGGAGAAGCAGGCTCAATGCAGGGAGCCTGATGCGGGACTCCATCCTGGGACTCCAGAATCATGCCCTGGGCCGAAGGCAGGCACTAAATCGCTGAGCCACCCAGAGATCCCCTAAATTGTACAATCTTTGTAAATTTTTTTGAAATATTCATGACATCAAGTATCATTTTAGGACTCCAATCCTTTCCCAGTCTAGCACTTTTACATGACCCCCAAAGCTGTCCTTTGTGTTTGGCAAGGAAAACTGGGAGTTTTCTTTGGTGGTGGCTGTTTGATATCTCAGTGACCAATTGACCATTATAAAAAGTTCGTTATTCTTGGTTAGGCCAGTTTGGCATAGATCCACTAGGAATCATCAAAGCTCGATATAGACAAGACAGGATCCTTTGATTATGTGGTTTGTTTTTTTTTTTTTTTTTAACTTAACTGTCTCCAGAGAGCAGCTGCTGCTTGCCTCTAACATTCTGTATGCCTTTGAGGTTTGATGTCCTACCTTGAAGCTTTAAAATAATTCAATTAAAAATTTATCCTTGAGAGGTGCCTGGATGGTACAGTTGGTTAGGTGTCTGACTTTTGGTTTTGGCTTGGGTCTTGATCCCGAGGTCATGAGATCAAGTTCCATTGTCAGGCTCTGCGTTAGACACAAAGGCTGCTTGAGACTCTCCCTCTGCCCACCTCAACTTGCTTTCTTTCTCTGAAATCAATATTTTAAAAATAATAAAAATAAAAATTTATCCTTGAGCTCCCAACCTGTTAATAGACAAAACACATGTTTTGGATTGGATGTGATCATTGTAGCCTGCACTATAATGCAGCTCTCATTTGCAGATGAAGGATACCGATCTTTGCATCATTCATTGAGGCTACAGTTCTGTGATTCTGAGTCTTGCCTCTAGGAACCTTTATGGGCAGTGTCCCTATCATTCATTCTGTACCTACAGGCTTCTGTCTCTACCTTCCATCCTTGGCAAGCACAGATATGTTAGGAGAATATCCCAAGATTGGACTGCCAAGTAAGGAAATGCAGTGGAAAGATATCAACTGAACTTCTTCAAAAAGCCTATGTGAGACCATTGAGAACAAATGAACTATTCATGCTGTTTTCTCTTCCAGGTTCTGTAATTCTCATATCAGGTCATCTGACAACAAAGCTACATGTTATTATTCGGTTTTCCATAGAAATATTTTCACCACCCTAGAATTTTATATTATGCGTTTAGCTTTTCTTGAAAGTAGCTGTATGTAAAAATGCCCTGCACTATTTTAAAAAATATTTCAAAGACACCATTTACTGTGTTGTTTGGTAGCCTCTTCCATGAAAACTTGGCAGATAAATTCCTCTTATAATTCATTACTAGGGCAAAAGTTGTCTTTACAGATGAACTTACATGCTACCTCTTTGAAATGTTGAGAGTTATGCAATTCATCCCAGTCTTTTTGCCTTGGCTTCAAGGAAGCTCTAAAAATTTTTTTTGTTCATTTGGAGTTCTCCTAGCCTAGATTATTTCACATGATATTCCCCCACCCAGCCTTATCATCACTTGTTCTTATAATTATACCTTCTTACATTTAAGAGTTTTAGTTTTTGTTATTGTTGTTTTGTTTTAGTAATTTTTTGTTCTTATAAACATCCTATTATCTTTGAACATAGATTAAACATCAATAAACCAGTAAATGACAACTTAGATATGAGTAGTCACCTCTGGAGGCTTTTAAAATGTATATGTCTGGAGCTTACCTCACAGCTAGTGAATCAGAATTGCTGGGGCTAGGACTGGAGTGTGTGTGTAATGTGTTCTTACAAATCTCAATAGGTAATTCTGATGTGTTCTTTTGGTTAAGAGCCATTGAAGTAACTCAGTGGTGTAAAATGGTGTGAAATTTTTTTTTTTTAAAAACCTAGAAATTAAACAGTTAATGAATTGAGTCATAGCTGGCCTGTGTGAGATGCTGGGTCAAGCAAATAGTGACAAATGCTTAAAGAACTTCGAATGTAAAGGGATAAAGTTGTTGTAAAGTCATGATTCCAGTGGAGTTGACTTCATTCATTTGTTCATTCCAGCTATGTGTTAGGCACTGAGGATACCAAAATGGTACAGTCTCCTGCATCTAAGGAGCTCACAGTCTAGTGGGACTATGAGACATATAATGACTAGACATTATAATAAATACAGATATGAAGACATATCCAAAGCATCATAGAAGCCCAAAGATTTATCTGGCCAAATCTTTGAGGGAAGAAGTCAGAGCTTCCTGAAGGAAACATCTAGAGATCTGAGTCTCAAAGAATGAATAAGAGTTATTGAGATAAAAGGTTTTCCTGGAAGAGGGACCAGTGATTTGTGGGAAACTGCATACTCTGTATAAGTCATCTATTGCTGCACAGCAAATTACCCCAAAACTGAGTGACTTAAAACAAACAAACTTATTTATCTTACTATTTCTTATAAGTCAGGAATTTGGAAGTAGTTTAGCAGAAGGGTTCTTCCTAGAGGAGTCTCATTTGGTTACGGTCATCTGAAGGCTTAACTGGAATGGGAGGAACTGCTTCTGAATGGTTCCCTCATATGGCTACTAGCAAGAGGTTCCATTTCCTTACCATGTGAGTTTCTTTATATACCTACCCACGTGTCCTCATTATAGGATACCTGGCTTCTCCCAGAGTAAGTGATCCAAGAAATGGCAAGGAAAAAGCCAGACCATCTTTTATGACCTGGTCTTGGAAGTCATACAAAATTCTAGTGATTATACAGATCAGTTCTATGCAACATGGGAGGAGACTATACAAGAGTATACGACATAGATTGTCAAGATCATCTGGAGAGCTAGCTACTACATAAGGACATCAAGCTTAAGATGAGGATGTGGCAGAAGAATCTGGCAAGGTGCTGAGTTCAATCAATCATGAAGGAGACCAAAGGCCATCATTAAGTAGATAAGACTTTATTTGGTAGGCAATATGAAGTCACTTAAGGAACAGTAAGAAGACAATTAATAGTGTCAGATTTACATTTTAGAAAGGCCTCTTGGAAAATATGGAGAAAGAGTTTGGAACAGAAGGGCCAGTAGGCTGTCATAAAGTCCAGTGAGATGATGTAGACCCAGGCCAGGGCAGTTGTGATATGGAAAAGGAGGCCTTTGCTATTCAAAATGTGGTCCATGGAGCATAATGCCAAGTAGCATTGGCATCACCTAAGAGCTTTTAGAAATGCAGGATTCCAGGCATCATCCTAAATGTACTGAACAGAATCTGGTTTATATGGACATAAAAGTTTGAGAAGTAGTAGAGGATGTAGTAGGAATAATTAGGAATGTGAGTGTTGAGAAAAAAAGAGGACAGAAATCCTATTTGCTCCACTTCAAAGCTAGAAAAAGCATGTTGCAAACAATTTTACCTAAACCTACAGAATGAGTTCAGGGAGCTATGTATATGCACATTGTCACTGTTAATGTGATACAATCTAATAACAAGACATTCTCTTTTATTATAAATTGTAGCCGTATAAGTGGTGCCAAGAAAGGAAACCTACCAAATACTTCCCTGTTGTAAAGATTTATATTATTTTCTAACCAGCTTATCTGTTTTATTGGAGAGTCTGAAGAACAGATACCTAAATTTTCAGAAAGGAGGCCATGAGGAATAGAATAATATGATAACAGATTTGGAAAGCTACAAGATAATGTACATTCTGGAAAGTGTCCTGATTTTAAGATGACCTTTCCAAGCATTGTCTTTTCTGGAATCAGATTTGGGAGCCAATTAACTGCTGGGACTCACACAGTAAATGCTTGCCAGGAAATCCATTACTTGTATTATGGTCAATGGAAACCACCACCCAGTGGTTTTTGCACTTGTTAAGTACAAGGGCATCATGTGATGTCTGCAGGCTAGCAAGCACCAATTGTCATATATACTATGTGTGTCAGTCTTTGCTTTTTTCTTTCATTCCTCTACCCAGTTCTTTGCAATTAGGAAAATTATATAAATGAATTTGTTCTGGATCTCAGAATTTAAATACATATGTTACCAAGTTCTGTAAAGAAAGAAAGAGGGAGTAAATATGAATGAATGACTAGAAAGACAGAGGGAAGGAGAAGAAAGGAAAGGGAAAGAACCTCCAGAATACTTATAACCAAGCATTGGCACAGTGAGAGTGCTTTGTTCATGGAGGAGGAAGAGTTTCCAGTGAGTTACTGATCATTTACTGAATCATCTTTAACTGGCTTCTCACAGTGCTCTGAAGTTACCCATTGCCATCTAGAGTGATTAGGCAGATCCCTGACCGGTAAATCTGAGGTTGCCAATAATTATACTGCCTCAGGTTGTAAAGCTCTAACCTGCCTGTCACCTATAAACTCCTGTGGGATTCCCCAGGATCATCCCTAATTGTAACTAGGAAGTTCTCAATAGTACTGCACCCCTCCTGAGCTTCAGGGGCTTCCATGTCAAAACTTCCAACCCAAATCCTAGGTGAGTATTGGCATCCACTTTCTCCTCATGGAAATGAACTAGTGAAGAGGTGAGAGATGCTATTTAAGATCATTCCCCACTATTTTGTGAAAGATAAACTTCATTTTCATCTTTTTGATTATGTCAACATACCAGGCATCACATCCCTATTCCTCAAAAGATTTACTTTTGAAGGTATTCTTTGAGATTCCAAAAAAAATCATTTATCAGAGAATTTGCAACCTACCCTCTCCCCCAGTCCCCAGCTTCAGCTTCCCTGGTTCTCATTACCCTACTCTTTTGTATTTCCTTTGTTTTTTTTTTTCTTTTGTATTTCAACCCATAATACTAATCACCTTCTAAACCACAATATAATTTACTTACCTTTATTATCAAGCTCCCTCCACTAGAATATAAACTAAATGAAATTAGGAGTTTTAGTCTTTTGTGTTTACTGCTGTACCCCTAGCACCTAGAATGTATCTAGAATATCATACGAACTCAGTATTATTTGAATAAAGATCCTAAGGAACCTTGAAACTCAGTACCTTTATTTAGAGATAATGAGAATGCAGAGTTTGTGACTTGCTGAAGGTCACACAACTAGTTGCAGAGGCAGATGTAGAACATGGACCCAGATCTTCCTCTTAAGACTATGTTATTTCCACCACCCCTTGCTGCTTTTGGCTGGTGGAGCTAGGTTTGGAACTGGAGGCTATTGGTCCTAATCCATAAGAAGAGACTTTCTGAGTCCTGCCCAGAAATAGGCAAGTATTACAGACATCTCCTGCTCTCAGAAAGATCTTGGTAGTCAGATGTGGCTGAAGCCTTTTGTTTCTTGGTCATATTAGCCAATTTTTGTTGCTAGAATTTTCTCCCTGCTTCAGGAATGCTCCCACATACATATACACAATTCTCCAGAGCTACCTCAAATCAGCACACAACTCGGTCAGAAA
Source organism: Canis lupus baileyi (assembly GCF_048164855.1). Taxonomy (NCBI): domain Eukaryota; kingdom Metazoa; phylum Chordata; class Mammalia; order Carnivora; family Canidae; genus Canis; species Canis lupus. The sequence goes on along the minus strand of NC_132859.1, from coordinate 22,365,384 downwards.
AAGGCCATAGTCTCAGCCCCAGCCGTCCTTGGTACAGCTTGGGCAGAGGAACTGGTGATGGAATTATTGAGGTGCTGAAGCCTCTCTTCTAAGCCATCCCATTGAAAAGAAAACTCCACCATTTTGACCTTTGAACAATCCCAGATACTATTTTTAGTGACTTTGGTTCTTATCACTCCTAGCTCACACACCCTAGCTCTGCCCCTCAACCATACCTCAGCATCTGGGCAGTAATGTCATGCCCTTTGCCCTACCTCATTCTACCTTTACCATCCCCAAGGATCCAAAAAGGAGAATTGGAGAAACCAGGCAAGTTTGAGCAAACTAATTGAGGATGAGAGTCAAGAGTTCTATATAAAAGGAAGAACTGGGAAACCTAGGAAGAGCACCAAGAAATAGGCAGGGGTTAACAGCCCTGCAGAGGCAAGTTATCTAGGGAATTGAATCAACTACATCAAAGTGTCATTAGAAAATACTAACTTTTTACCCACCAAGTAACACTTCTCTCACAAGGTCCAAAACATTCCTATTACAATTTTCAGTAGAAATACTTAAATTTAGTGATTCAAAAGTCATTGCTTGGAAATGATTTCTTACATGATGTTAGATTTCTAGAGAAAAATAATGAGTCTTCCCTGCGCCTTCGATGCTGTTCATAAGAGAGAGAATAGGAATTAACAATATGGTTCAATAGGCTTCACAGGATTATCCAGCTAGCATGTGAGTTCAGGAAGTGTCTCATTTGCAGGGAAAGAGTGATTAACACACCAGGCACTCCTCTGACTCTCCTGGGACTTAAAGGAGGCAAAGCTCAAAGATTACATTTACAGACTATCATGAGCCAGCTCCTACACCTAGAAACATGCCAAGTCTGTTTTTATCATTTCATCCCTCTCTAGCCCACAGGCTGCCCTTATTTCTGCCACCTTGCATTTATTCATCTGAATCACTGCTGTGTTAGGCTCTGTGTCAGACATGCACCAAAGAGGCAAAGAGGAGTCCTACACAACCTCTGTCTTCGAAGACCTCAGATGGTTTATAAAGATGTAAGTAGGTGAGCCTGTAATTAATAGCTATTGGCAAAATTAATGCATCATAATAAAAATACATTGACAATAGCTTGTGAGCTCTTAATTCTGCTTTAGGAAGTACAGCAGGCCTCAGAAAGGAGTTACCATCTGAGCTTCATGCCTCATCATTTCCTTTAAGGCCACCAGACTCCCAGATTCTCATCAATAAGCCCAAGTAGGATATTCCCTCACCTAGGACTTTTTTTGTCTTTTATTCTTTAGTAGATAATTGATTTGTGGTCTAACACTTAAGGCATTGAAAGAGCATACTGGATCCCCTGACTCTAACTCAGCCTTGTAGGAACACCATACACGTTCTGTTTAAGATTTTTAAAATTTATTTATTCATGAGAGACACAGGCAGATAAAGAAGCAGGCTCCATGCAGGGAGCCTGATATGGGACTTGATCCCAGGACTCCAGGATCACGCTCAGGGCCGAAGGCAGACGCTCTACCACTGAGCCACCCAGGCGTCCCACACACCGTTTATAGTTGATAGACAACAAAGCTTCAGGAGGCTAAAGGACTGCCCACCGTCACATAACTAACCATAGGCAGAGCCAAGTCTAGGACCAGACCACAGTTTTGTACATTTAATGGTACTTTGTGGGTCCTTCCAAGGAACACGGATCTGTCAGTGTAATAGAGTATATAAGAATGGGCATGACACTCAAAGAAGGGGTGATATGTTTGAGATATTACTAATCCTAGAATTAAAAGGAACCCTAGAGTCATCTAACACACCTCTCTCATTTTCTTGATGCAGAAAGAGAAGCCAGAGAAAGTGAACTTAACCTTTTCAAATAGAGGAGGTACTACCCTCTATGTGGAACTTGTATGTGATTGTTTTTGGTTGTCACAATGTCTAGTGAATGGCACTGGCTTTCAGTAGGCAGGTGCCAAGGATGCTAAATATATTAGAATGAAAGGAACAGCCTTACCCAAAGAAAACTTAGCCAGCCCCAGATGTCAATAGCACATTGAAAATTACGAGATTCATATGACTTTGCTTCCAGCAAAAAAGGCTGTTAGAAGTGAGGAGAGGCCTGGCTCTGTGGTAGTTTACAGAGCAGTAGTTCATCATTGTGTGTGTGTGTTTGGGAGTGGGTCATAAACCCCTCTGATAAAACCTCTTTGTGCAAACTTTCACATACACATAAACTTTGCACTTAATTTTAGTGGGTTTATGAGCTCATTTAAGCCCAACTATGGACCCCAGGTTAATAACTCTGGCCTAGGAAGGCATAAAGGTAGAAGAAATTAAATATGTATATATTTTCTTATGGATAAAACAATGTTTGCCTAATGGACTGAATAATAAATGTGTCTTTTTTTTCCCCTATCAATTGGGCACAGTGCTATCCAGACTATTAGATTGTCTTTTGTTCATAGGAGCCTTGGATTTTATCCATCTCTTGAAAATTATAGCTAATATTTCCTAGTGAGAGCCAACTGAACACTGATTCTGCTTCCAGCACTTTCCTCCCCTTTCTTGCCCCCACAGAAGCAGGACAGAGGTGGAAGTGTATACATACTTCAAAGGCTCCCTCTCCCTGAGCTCTGAAGAGACCTTCTGTTAGAAAGACTGCAGGTTTTAAATACTAGTCAAGCTGTAAATCATACACTTTTAAAATTCTTCTAAGTGGGCAATATCTTACTCATTAAATCAGCTAGATGGCAAAATGTTCCATATCAGGATGCTGTATTCTTTCCATTTGCAACAGGTAGTGGATTATGAACCTTCTGTGGTGCTGTCAGAGGAGGGGAGGGCAAGGATGAAGGTGGAAAGGAGGACTAAGGAGAGGAGAGGAAGGGTAGACAGCTGGCTACCACTCTGTGAAAAAAACACTTAGGATCTCATGTAAAAGGGCCAGACTGACATTTCAGATAGTTACTCTTTAAGAGTTTTACCTGTGTCTCGTTTTTACCTGGCAGAACTTTCTGGAGCATACTTCTTGTCCATTTTACTAATGAAGAAACTATAAGAGAGATTAAGTGACTTTTTCAGTTAAATCAAAATTCAGTTCAGCCCTTTGTGACTCCTAGGCCAAGTTTTCCCCCACCCTAGTGCTTCCCAGACACCCAGCTAGTTTGTGTAAATGAGTGAATGCAACCAACAATGCTTTCTTCTTTTTCTTCTAAGTTTTTATTTAAATTCCAGTTAACTTACAGTGTAATATTAGTTTCAGGTATAGGATTTAGTAATTTATCATGTACATACAACACCCAGTGCTCATCACATGTGCCCTCAATGCCCATCACCCATATCCCACCCCAGCTTTCCTCCCCTCAGCAGCCCTTCATGTGTTCTCTATAGTTAAGAGTCTGTTTTATGGTTTGCCTCTCTTTTTTCCCCTTTGTTCATCTATTACATTTCTTAGACTCTACATATGAGTGAAATCATATGGTATTTGCCTTTCTCTGACTTACTTCACCTAGCATAATACTCTCCAGCTCCATCCACGTGGTTACAAGTGGCAAGATTTCATTCTTTTTTATTTAGCCAACAATGCTCAAACAGCTAAAATTATTTGTGCAGCAGGTGCTTCCATAATGTCAAATTATAGCGGCCTCCCCAGCTACAGGACTCTTCTCAAGTTGCTCTGGATCATTCCAGGATGTTGAGGACAAAGCTGCAGATATTAATTTAACTTTTCTGATGGTCTGTTCTCTTGTCAAGACAACATCTCCTGGGCTTCCTTCTCTCTTTCTCATGACTTTGAATCTTTCCTTCTCGATTGTTGGGAGAGACCAAGGCCTCTGCTAAATGCATAGTGCCTGGGAATGGAAGTCCCTAAGAGCTCCCCAGACTTGGCCTGGACACATCAAAAGGGAGTTTGCAGGCATGCTGGCTTGTCTCAGTCAGTGGAGCATGCAGCTCTTGATCTCAGGGTTGTAAGTTTGAGCCCCACATTGGGTGTACAAATTACTTAAAATTAAATCTTTTTTAAAAGGGAGGTGGAGTTTGCATCTACTTTCACAGGGTGGCTTCCTCTTAGCTTAGTTTTGTCTCCCAAAGTTCTTTGCCCTGATCCCCTTGGAGATTTTTCTCTGAGTTCAGCCAAATACAGTGTGTGCTAATAGGCAAGAAGTCCTTTTCCACTGTCTCCTGTGGTAGGGTTGTTGTTCTTGCTGAATGAATGACTCCCTTCCCACCGTGATAAGTACTTACCATTCTCTCATGTGACTAGGATCTGATTAACTGAATACCCTGTTTCTAAGAAGTGATCTTTCTGAAGGTAGTCGACCTTTGTTTGTACCATTACTCTTTGCTAAGTGTGAGTTTCCACCCCAGCCCATTTCCAACAGAGTTGATGGAGGAGCTTACCTCTACCAAAGTCTCTGAGTGAAATTCCACTGCGTTTCAGGGCATTCATAGCCTCTCCTGTTCTGAACTTATTGAGAAATATCTCATTAAACAGAACTAGTGAGATTAAAATCCTTTTTATCTGCTTCTCTGAGTCTCCTCTTCTTATGCCTGAAACTATTGGTTCCACGTTGGTGCTTTATTTTCCTATTTCCAACAGCAAGAACCACAAATATTCAATCAGACTTTGGAAATGGTTCTAAGAATTCCAGTGCCAAGCATGGAGCCCAAAAACTATTGAAAGTCCTATCATTTGAGGATTTTAAAGGGGAAATGGAAAGAGCACTAACCCACAAGTCAGGAAACCAAAATAGACCCAATCAACTGCCCCACTGATCCATGTCACTTTCTCATCCAGTTTCCACAACTGTGAAGAGTTTTACACTTAGATATTCTCTAAAGCAATGCTGTCCACTAGAAATATAATAGGAGCCATGTAAGTAATTTTAAATTTTTTAGTAGCTGCATTAAAGCTGGGAAAAAATAAACTGGTGAAATTAATTTTCATAATGTTTTAATTTAATGTATCCAAAACAGTATTGTTTCAACATGTAATCATATATTTCATGTTCTTTGTCCATGCCAAGTTTTTGAAACCCAATGTGTAGTTTACACTAAGAGTGCATCTTAGTTCAGACTAGACACACTGCAAATATTTGTGGCCGCATGTAGCTAATGACTACTATATTGGACAGTATAGTTTTTTTTTAAGATTTTATTTATTCATGAGACACACATAAAAGAGAGGCAGAGACATAGGCAGAGGGAGAAGCAGGCTCCATGCAAGAAGCCCAATGTGGGACTCGATCCCGGCACTCCGGGATCACATCGGGAGCCAAAGACAGACACTCAACTGCTGAGCCACCAAGGCGTCCCAGACAGTATAGTTTTAAAGTCTTTTCTGGCTATTAGTTTTTTAATCTTCCTCAGTTCTTTATTTGAAACGCTTGAGGTCAGATGCATAATTCAGAATTTTTCATATTTTAAGGTTAATACAAGATTTATCATATGTAATACCCTTAGGGGTTCTAGAGCAGCACTCTATGATCAAATAAATATTTCTATAGCAAAAAAGTATGACAATTCACACTAAATTAGATGAAGATAATAAATAGCATCATGTGGGTTGAATGTTGCCACCTAGTGAGTTAAATAAAAAAACTTTCAGTTTTCAGAGGGTTTTACCTTTTGAAATTATAGATAAAGGATTGTGGATCTGTACCATGAAAACTGTGCACTTAGGTACAATATTTAATTTATCAAACATCAGCTCAGCATTAATATGGCAATGCAGTTGTCCATTTGCTAGCCATGGACATAGCATGATGATTGAATCTTCTCCTTTGTATTGAACCTCATTAGTCACAGCTGTCTCCACAAGCATAAAAGGTAATCCATGGAACCCAGACTTAGGATTTCTAGATAAAATATTTGGAATTGTCAGTTACATTTGAATTTCAGATAATCATCAAACAATTTTTTAGCCTAAGTATGTTCCATACAATATTTGAATTTCAGATAAACTAACTTGGGCATCTTATAGTCTTTGATACTAACTCTGACAGGTTAACAGCTTGCTCTGCAAGTAGAGCCCTATTTCTTGCAGACTATCTAAGGCAGCATGAGGAAAAGACTGACTTTCTCATCTTGTACCCCATTTACTCAGAGAAACCATTCAAAGCAGCCTTAGATAATTAAGGAGAATGGAAACCTGGGACTTTTAATTCCAGAATCCAAAAAAATTAAGAATGACATTCATGTAGTGTTTGCAATCCTTGTGGCATAGGTCAGTGCAGGGGCAACTTTGACAAGCCAAAGGCTAACCTGACTGACGTTCTTAATTGACTCTTAAAACCCTTAAGAACCTTGTCAGGTCATAGGCTACAACCAATCATGTAACCCCTGATTTTGGGCTTCTTAATCTCCACCAGGAATTCCAGAAAGAAAACCAGGGAGGGTTTTAAATTAAGAACCATCTTTTATTTTTTTTTCATGGGAGGAGGGATTTGTTGAGTGCATAACTCCCTCTTTGAATGCCTCAGAAATAAAGAGGTGCCAAGAGGAAGTGCTGCTTTAAGAACCATCTGGCTTGCCCAGGTGCAGGAATGGAGAGGCTTGAAGACTGCATCAAAAATGGGCCTCAGCCCCTGTAAACAGCATCATTCCCAGCACTCCCTGCCAAATTGGGCACTTTGTCTCTCAAAGAGAGTCAGCAGAAGCAGGTGGCAAATTTGATAGACTAAGGAGAGGATAGCATGGTATCTACTCATTCAGTGAAGTGCACTCAGGATCCCTCAAACTTTAGTGACATCTTTTCTGATGATTTGTAAAAGTGCTGAATCAACAGCAGTGACCTAAGGAATAGTTCCAGATTAAAAGAGACTAAAGGGACATGACAAGGAAATACACTATGTGATCTTGGATTGCACCCCGGATCAAGGAAAAAAAATGCTATAAAGGACATTATTTTTTTTTTATTTTATTTATTTATTTATGATAGTCACAGAGAGAGAGAGAGAGAGAGAGGCAGAGACACAGGCAGAGGGAGCAGGCTCCATGCACCGGGAGCCTGACATGGGATTCGATCCCGGGTCTCCAGGATTGTGCCCTGGGCCAAAGGCAGGCGCCAAACCGCTGTGCCACCCAGAGATCCCTATAAAGGACATTATTGAGACAACTAGTGAAATTTGAAATATAAGTGATTTATTAGACAGTAGTTTTGTCATTGTTAAAATTCCTGATCATAATTGTACTGTGGATATGTAAGAGAATGCTTTTATTCCTAGTTTTTAAGAGTAAAAGTTATTTTTCTGGTTTCAAATCATAAAAAATGTACTCATACATGTACACATAGAAATGTGTCAAAAGGTAACTGTTGGTAATCATATGGGAAGGGTACAGAGAAGTTCATTATATTATTCTTGTAACTTCTTCGTAAGGATTTTTTTTTAATTTTTTTTTAATTTTTATTTATTTATGATAGTCACAGAGAGAGAGAGAGAGAGGCAGAGACATAGGCAGAGGGAGAAGCAGGCTCCATGCACCGGGAGCCCGACATGGGATTCGATCCCGGGTCTCCAGGATCCCGCCCTGGGCCAAAGGCAGGCACTAAACCACTGCGCCACCCAGGGATCCCTCGTAAGGATTTTTTAATAAAAGAAGGAGAAAAGAATGACAGTCTGACGTAATCTAAGAATAGATGTTCCAAAGGAATAACCAGAGGAGAAAGTAAGGGTCCCTGCCTCCATGAATCAGGAGCTACCAGAAGTAGATTAACTTTAGACTCTCTGCGCTTTGACTTCTCTGATTTTCAGTTTCAGAGGCAGTGTGATATAGTGGTAAGAGCCCACACATCAGACACAGTCAGCCCTGCTGTGTTTGGTCAAGCTTTGCAGTGTTGTCACTGTTTAACCTTGGGGAGCCTCAGTTTCTTAATCTAAAAAGTGGGGCTACTATAACTTACCTCTCAGCCTTGCTCTTAGGATTGGAGGTGATGTATGCAAAGTACCTGGCTGAGTGTCTGGCATGTAATAGGTACTCCCTCAAAATAAAATACATCTTTGTTTCCATAGAATAGACGATGGTGTCCTGGATCTACAATATTTTATTTTTGTTAGGAACAGAAAACAGAAGTCTGTCACCAAGTCTGTGGACCTGAGACTCAGCCTCTGCCCCATTCGAAACCCTCTAATTGCAAACCCCAATGGAAAGCCTATTCATTTAACTGCTTTGAGCAGTGTTTCCAAGCATGATTGGTTTCCTAGCAGGCATAATCATTTCGGACAAAACCACTGCAAGCCTTTTTGCTTTGCTTTTGAAAATCTTTTCTTTCCCAACTGCCATGCAACATGAAAAGCAGGATCAGGTTATCAGCTCAAAGGTTTAAAAAGATGAAATTAACTCTGGACTTTAACCTCAAGACAAGTGACCTCACAAGACATGGGAGGTAGAAGTAATAAGAAAAAATGTCTGGGCTGTGAGTGAATGGCAATAAGGCTGAACTAGAAATCAAAAGACTTGGATTAGAAATGCTGGCTCTGCCATTTGCTAGCTGGTAGTTTTAGATCAAGCCACTCTGAGCCTATTGCTTTTTTGTGAAATGGAGATGCTAATGCCTCATATAGTTGGTGGATTAATCAAATGAGACAAAGTATGTGAGAGGCTCTTGGTAAACTATAAAGGGCTTGCTATTCAAAGTGTAGTTCAGCATTCAGCATCGATGCCAATGCCAGAGACAGATATGCAGACTCTCAAGCCTTACACCAGGCCTGCTGAATCATAATTTACATTTTAACAGTATTCCCAGGGCATCTGTATGCCCAGGAGAGTTTGATAAGCCAGGCAAAATGCCACCCTTGCCTCGATTCCTAAGGTGGTTCCTTTAAAAAGGGCTGAGGGGGCTTACTGTAAAACTAGACCCTTCCTAATGGCCTGAAGATTGCTGAAACACAGGAGCCACTTGATAGTTCAGTGTTTTGCTTATTCAGGCTATAAAGTATGTATGTCTTGCAAGGTTCTGGCAAACCAGCATACTCTCTAATGAACATTAAAAACACAGCATTCTGACACAGCACAGAAGGGTTAAGCTCATGGAGGAAGTCCTCTATATCACCCCCACCAACACCTCTGAGTAGATGAGTGTCAGCTTTGAGTTTGGGGCTACCTGTTATTCCCAAATCCTGCCTTTGGCCCAGAGATCACCATGTCCATTGTGAGACCATCCTGGCTTTGTCAGGGAAGGAATTTAAGTACTTCACCCAAGGTCAGCTACAAATAGGAATTAGGACTATCTGTTTAGGCTTCCTTTGCTGCCAGAGGTTGAAGGTAGTGATGACCTCAAATAACCTCTGCTCACCCTTATGGTGAATTAAAGGAAGAGGCCCTGGAGGCTTGAAAAGATCCAAACTCCACAATTCTTTTCATCTGCTTTACTCTGGGTCAAGGCTTAGTAAGTCAGAGTCCTCAAAGGCAAGAGCTGCTGGGCCTTTATCCTGGTTTTTAGCACTTAGCTCAGTAGTTGGGCATGGTAAATAGCTGCCTGATGAAGACTTTAGTGTGATGCTTTGGTGTTCAGTAAATTACTATTGGTTGAGGAGGCCAGGATGACTTTCCTATTAGATACCAATAGGCACACAGCCCAGAACCTGTGAGCCCTTCATGGGCTTATGAAAATGTTTCAGACTGGAACATCAACAGCAGAATTAATGACTCCAAAATACAGAAAGAAAACTTCAAAGTAACAAAGTGTGTAATTAGCTATCTCTAACATATAATACCATGTCAGCTAGTCAAGTGCCACTTGACTCTTAAAGTTATATATAAATTATATTAAATTGTGGCACATTTTAACATGTTAAATGTAGTGTAGGAAGAACCCCCAGAAGTTCATGTCTAGGGTCTAAGAAGGACTTAAAACAGCCCTGGTCATAGCAATCTGGTGGCATAACCCCCAGCCCTCCCCTGCTAGAGAGTCTGGAAGTGGGATGGGTGAACTACTGTTCTAAAGGAACTGAGGCATATTCAAAGGTAGGAAAGAACCTATGACAGTGGCAAAGAAATGGCAGCAAAAATCAGGGAAGCCAAGATGTTGAAAAATGATAGGATTTTCACTCTGTCCCTATAAAATTGTCCTTGTGTATTTTTGTACAGTCTTTTGTAAGAGAATTTTCTGCTTGTATTGATTAATGGCATGCCCTACATACTGTAATTTCCATTTATTTCCTTAATCACAGGCTGAGGAGGTTTAGGCAGACTGAGTATAGAGGAAAAATGGGAATTTTCATCAGTCTTTCCCATTTCCCTATTCCCCTCAAGAAAAATTTTTTTAAGTTTCTATTAAGTTACTAATCTAGGTAATGTACAGAACTATGTAGGAAACAATCCCTTTGCTCTGAGAGGCCCAATTTAATAAACATTCCTGCAGACAGGAATAAAGTTGTCTATATCAGTGCTTGCTGTATAACAAGCCCCTTAAACTTAGTGTCTTAAAACAACCATCATTTATTTAGCTCACAGTTCTATAGATCAGCTATATAGGATGGACTGACTCATGCCTTTGTATTAGCTGCCAAGTGAGTTAGAGGTCTGGCTAATCTGGGACAGCTCATGTTTTCTCCACATGTTCTCTCATGCTTCAGTAGGCTAGATCAAGTTTGTTCACATGGAGGCTGAGCAGGTGTCCAGGAGGACAAACATATATAGAAATGCATAGACCTTTTTTTTTTTTTTTTTGCATAGACCTTTTGAAGTACAAATTCAGAGCTGGCACACTGTCACTTCCACTACATTCTGTTGGCCAAAACAAGTTACACAGCCACCCCAGATTAAAGAGGTGGGAAAATAAACTTCACCTCTTGATGGGAAGAGCTTCAAAGTCACATCAGGGGGCATAATACTGCAAAGGGAAAAACTTCAACCATTTTTGCAATCTAACAGAATCACAACAAAAGTAATATGATCCTGAAGGATACCCTAAATATAGGGTTTAGAGTGCCAGGGCAAAAGACAGATGGGAGTCAGGATTCACATATTTAAACGCAGTCAGACCAACGTGGGAAGAGAAAGAGCCAGAGCCTTATCCTGATTTTAAATTGATTTTAATAGGGAAATGAATGACCACGTTAAGCAAGGTGTGAGTAGTGTGGTTGCCAAACATCTGTGCTTCAAGGAAATGCAGAAGCATGGTATCAGATAAAAATTAGCCTTACAATAGACATCAGGGTTTGAGCATCTCTATAGTTCCACAGTAAGATTAGGATTATTGAGCTGACCACCTCAACACATAAAGGCTCACCTAAGAAGTTATACAGGGGGGAAAGAGTGTTTATAAATCATTTTAATCCTGGGCTCTAGCTGATATTTCCTGGCCATGAGCCTTTCTGCCAAACTTAATTTTACAACCTTTCTTTGAGATAGGGGAGTAGTGATACAAATGAGAATCAGAAGTATTCTATAAAGATTTACAAGTCTCTTTCTTTCACTGGGTTTCCCAGTGGCATTTTAGACCACGTAGGAGTCCAAAGATAAAATATGCAGTCCTGTTTATGTTCTCCCCACCTCTGCACCAATCCACATATGTTAACACATTCATATTATTGCTTACATCCTTGTATAAACTCTTCATATCTGACATACTTAAAAACATGCTTTGACTTGGCATTTTAATTCACTAATAAATTGGGTCACCAAGAAATCTTCACACAATACCAATGAAGGATCTCCTGTGCCTGGCACCAGTTAGCCAATATACCTTTGTTCCGCTATTGTGCATTTCCATCATAATTTCACTTTTTTCCCTACTGGTTGTGAAGTTAAAATTGTGTTTACTGTCTCCATCTCCATTTAGCCTTTTTATAAAGGGTGAAGTTCATTGCAGCAGTATTTGTAATAGTGAAAAGAGGGCCATCTTAAGTGCCTATATGGTTTAATAAATAGGGAACAGCTAGCTATTCAAGGGAATTCAACCTAGCAGTTAAAAGTAACAAGATTCCTTGGTATTAACATGGAACATTTTCCATAATATATGCCTGAACAGTGATATAATATGGTGTTATTTTTTGGATAAGCCAGTCTAAACTATGTATTTCTAGGTAGGTGTAGATACATGTAAATGAGGCCAGATCCCTTTTTTTTTTTTTTTTTTTAAGATTTTATTCATTTATTTGAGAGCAAGAGAGAGAGAGAGAGAGGGGTGCATGAGCAGGGGGAAGGACACATAAAGGGACGCCTGGGTGGCTCAGCAGTTGAGCGTGTTTGCCTTTGGCTCAGGGCGTGATCCTGGGGTTCTGGGATCAAGTCCCACATCAGGCTCCCTGCATAGAGCCTGCTTCTCCCTCTGCCTATGTCTCTGCCTCTCCTTTTCTGTGTCTCTCATGAATAAATAAAAATATTTTGTAAAAAATGAAAAATGAAAAAAGGACACATAAATAGGAACCCAGTTTTCTCAGGGGAGCAGAGTAGATGGGGATAAGGAGAATAACAAGAATGTTTGCCTTATCTGCATTACTCAGACTTTTAACACTAAGAATACAATCATATTTTAAGTGGAATCTTAGGAAAAAAATGAGTAAAAAGCAGAATCAGACCTATAAATAAGGGAACAAACTGATGTTTGCCAGAAGGTAGAGAGGGTGAGGGGCTGGGCAAAATGGGTGAAGAGGAGAGAGAGATACAGGCTTCTGGTTATGGAATGAATAAGTCACGGGAATAAAAAGCACAGCATAAAAAAATACAGTCAATGATACTGTAATAGCAATGTTAACAGGACAGATGGTAGCTACATTTGTGGTGAACATAGCATAACATAAACTTATCAAAGTACTAAGTTGTACATCTGAAACTAACATTGTGTGTCAACTATACTTAATAAAAAAATGCAATTAAAAATTATTTTTTAAAAAGGATTTTTATAAAGCAGTAGATGGTGATAGTTTACTTCTGTATGTAAGCAAATAACAGTGTGAAAAAATTGCTTGCCCTTTCTCAGATTAATAACTCAGGACCCTGTAAGCGGAGGTGTTATAATATTTCTGACCCACCAGTGTGAAGGAAAATAACACAACAAAAATTTTAGGAAATAAAAAGCCACTGTATTCCAACCCTGACAACAACAAACTCCCTGAAAACGTCTACATTTCAGGTTTTAATTACTTTGTCATATCAATTTTTGTTCTCAGAGTGAATTCTGAAAAATGACAGATTTTCTCAAATACTTGCAATTTAAATACAATTAACTTCTTACAATTTAATTACAGAAGAGTACTATTTCTTCAGAATCTGGGCAATCAAAAAGCTCACATAATCAGCTTTCCTCTCTACTCCACTTTTTGAAAATGAGACAAATAAGAAACTGAAATCAGGGAACTCTTCCAAAATACCTTTCAAATTCTGTCATAGGGTTAGCCCAGATGACACTTAATTTCTTACACTGTTAGCAATTATAGTATCATATGCTGATAATGGATGGTTATAAAAAAGGAGAGTCCCTAATGAGTCTTTGGAAATCTCAAAAAAGGATACAGTTGTTGGTGGTTTATGGTATTGCTTACTGTGGTTTTTTTTTTTTTTTTTTTAAGATTTTATTCATTTATTTGAGAGCAAGAGAGAGAGAGAGGGGGGTGGGGTGCATGAGCAAGGGGCAGGACAGGCAGAAGGAGAGGGTCACGCAGACTCCCCACTGAGCAGGGAGTCTGACTTGGGCTTGATCCCACGACCCTAAGATAAGGACCTGAGCAAAAAACAGACACTTAACCAAACAATCAGCCACCCAGGTACCCCTTGCTTACTGTGTTTTTGAAAATTGTAATTCATATGCCATATAGTTGGTGCCTCTCAGGTACCCAGAAAATTCAGCAATACCATCTCCAAGTAAAAGATACAGGAGTAAAGACCTGTGCGGAGTGTTTCCAGATATCAAATGTGGACATGTAGCCACTTGTGTCTAGTAGCTACTATCCTGAACAGCATGATTCTGGAGCATTCTGACAGGGGGTCTTCTGGCCGGGGGCTGTTGGGGATTGCACGGTACTCAAGGGTGAGAGGAGAGCTCACTTGCCTCCAGCCAGCCGTGTTTCTCATCGTCTCATTTGGTTTCCTCAGTTCCTAGACAACCAGAAAGGCAGCATCTAACCCCCTAGAGCACATGTCACATCCCTCCCAGTTCTATTGCACCCTCTGGTGCAACACCTTCTCGCAGCACCCTCAGTCTCTATCAACAGGTTAGAAGCATGCCCAACTCTGCAGGGCTAGCCCTTTGTTCCACCCTCCTACTCACTGTGGCTCTTCTGGTTCACAGTTCTTCCCAGAGTCCTACTAGTGCATGAAACAGACTATTTGTTTAAGGGGCTGACATGGCTTAGGCCTTCTGTCTCAATGTTATTTTCCTGCCTCTCAGGCAAACTGGTTTCTAAGCATGAGTAATACATTCTTCTTTTTCCTTCAGTCTATTCTCAAATGGCTGCCTTTACCAGCTGATAGCTGGCATTCCTACTTCACTCTCTTTTTATGGGGTAGGTATTGCTGGCTTCTGCTCCAGCAGCCTGGAAGGTCAGCCCTCACAGTCCTGGAAATGCTGAATCCCATAGCATATCCCTATAACTACTGACACCAGTGGCTACCTAGCAACTGGCTGGTTGTTTTCAGTTTATCTCTTTCAGAACATGGCTTTTGTCTCTTCTTCACATTTTATTTTTCTGAATTGCTGCCTTTGGCTATTCAGACCTCTCAAAATCATGCCAAAACCCTAACTTATTCAAGCCAAAAATTATCTGTGACCCTCCTTTTTTGCTAGTTTTTGCAACATTTAAATCACTTTGTCTTTTGTGCTCCATCTGGGTTAATTCCTGTTTTGTCTTCTAATTTGCTAATTACTGAATCACTGTCTAAGGTTAATTCAATGTATTTTTCTTGTTTCAATGAATACATATTTAATTACCAATATTTTAAGTGGTAAATTTTCTTGTCTCATTTTTGCATTCTTTGTCTTATAATTTTCCTGTTTTTCAAGTGAAAGGTACTACTTCATTTTTCTTTTAAGCATCATTAAACATAAGATTTTATTTGAGCACAAGTGGGCTTGGAGCAAAAGGAGAAGAAGACTCTCTACTGGTCAGGGAGCCCAGCATGGGGCTTGATCCCAGGACCCTGAGATCCTGACCTGAGCGGAAGATAGATGCTTTAACTGACTGAGCCACCCAGACACCCCTAAGTATATTTATTATTTAATTTAGACCGTTTATTATTTTAGTTTAGACTGTCCCCTAAGTATATTTCATCTATAACAGCACTAATAGAGCTTAAGATAGTGAAGAAAATGACCTATATCTCACCTGTCCCATACGGTAAGTCATTAGTCATATGAGACAGTTGAGCACTTGGATTTTATCTTATTTTAGTTACTTTTTATTTAAATTTAAATAATCTAGTGAATAGTGGCTACCATAGTAGATAACACAGATCTAGAATAAATTTAAAATCTAATTGCTGTTTTCGGTATTAGGTTTCCTCACCTCATATGTTTTAGAATTGTGATTTGCAGGTTCATTGTAAGTGGAGATAGTTTTTTGTATGTTTTCCTCCTTTCCTATTTAGTGGTTTCCAGTACTCTCCACCAGGACACTAGTCTAGAACTATACCTTAAAGTGGCACATTGAAACTTTTGCTAAAGAGAGATCCTGAATGTTGAAAATCTGTGGGTGGTTTGGCCAGTTGCTGATCAGACCAAGACTTTGTTCTTCTTCCCTGGACTTTACACCTGCCAAAAGCTGTAGCCCCAAGCAGTAGCTAGCAAAGACATACTTTTTTACTCTACTTTCACAAACAGAAGAGCCTCCCTCCCCACCAAGCCCCCCTTACCTCAAGTTATGAGCTGGTTCCCATCCCTAGCTTCTGTGAGTGCTGTTAGAACCTTGTTCCTGCCAGAACTAGGCTACCATCTCTGCCTGCCTGCCTCCAGACTGGATGCCCTAATGGCCTATGGCTCTGGCCTTCCTCACTGCTTTACCTTTCTGTTCCATTTCTGGCCCCTGGATACATATCTTGTTTTTGAGTCTAGCTGTGTCTTTTCAGTTTTCTATTTTTTTTTTTTTTTAAGATTTTATGTATTCATGAGAGAGAGAGAGAAAGAGAGAGAGAGGCAAGAGACACAGGCAGAGGGAGAAGCAGGTTTCATGCAGGGAGCCTGACATGGGGCTCCATCCCTGGTCTCCAGGATCAGGCCCTGGGCTGAAGGTGGCACTAAACCGCTGAGCCACCCAAGCTGCCCAGTTTTCTATTTTTATATTATAACCAGCATTGCTCTGTGCTTGAGCCAAGTGAGAAAAAGGAGATACATCAAAACTTGAAGCTGTCTTGGCCAGTGGGATCCCCTCTGATAACATTTCTAATGCAAACACACAAGACTTTTTCACTCCTACATTCCCCAAGTATTTAGTCGCCTATATGAAAGAACACAGTACAGTAGGTTCTCATTAAATATTTGTTGAATGAATATATGAAATATCAAATCTAAAAACAAATGTTACTTAGTAAAATCCCATAGTTTTCAATAAACCCCTTTTGTGGTATCTTAATGGGATGATACAGTGTGTTCAAACTTTTCCATTCAGCCACATAGTAGCCCCTCAGAAATAAGGCAAGCACATAATTTATTATCTTAAACCAGACACTTTAGAAAGAGAATGTTCTTAATAATTACCCCCAGAATAGCAGGCTTGAATTGAGACTATGCCAAGCAAACCAGAATGTGTAGTTACTTATCCCATGGCTAACTTGATGGTGTTTAGTTTCATGAGATCCTCACATACAGTCCAGTGTCGTCTTCGTTTTGTTCACTTTTCTGTTGATTTTCCAGATGAGGGACCACAGCAGTGATTTTATACCATCTTTCTCTGGCCCCATTCTTCCCTTCTTCTCCAAAAAGAATCAATCTCTTAAGTGTCCAAAGTAGGAAACTAAAATCATTTTTCTGGATCTCTCCCTCTCTCGGTACCTCCCCCAAAATCACTGAAGTAATCCATTCCATACAACACTCAACCAAAACCCCACACATTCAGATTGTCCTTGAACATTCTCCTTAACAACCCTCATGGGTCTTGGTTTCCTTTCAACAAAGCCGTCATCACTCCCAGTGGTCTCCTCCAGACTATCTATGACATTGATCAGCCCTTGCCTTACCCAATTTACGTATCATTTAACAACATGTCATCCATTCTTCTTTCAGGCCAGTTGGCTCTAATTCTAAAAGTGACTTTTATGCTATGGTGCTGCAAAGCAATATACCTGATGTTGAGATTATGTGCTGCTATGTAACAAATCAACCTAAAACTTGGCAGCTTCAAACAATAACCATTGTTTTGTATCTCATGGTTTAATAGGTCAGGAAGCAGAGGGCAGGGATCAACTGGGTGATTGTTCTGCTATGTGTGGGACATTGACTTTGAGCACTTGGTGGTATTCAGCTGGCAGGTGAGTTGGTCTGGAGGATGTAGGACAATTTTGCTTACATATTTTAGCAGGAACAGCTGAAGGGCTGAACTCAGCTGTCATTGCCTGTCAATTGGAGTACCCACATCTGGCCTCTCCTGCCCGCATTCTCAGGGCATTGGGTTTTCTTACATACCAGCTCAAGTTTCCCAGTGAGACTCTCTCAAGATAAAGCAAAAGCTGCAAAGCTTCTTATGACCTAGCCTTGGAAGCCCCAGGAATCACTTAAGTTGCATTCTGTTGGTTAAGCAAGTCACTAAGGAAGACTCCGGTTTCAGTGGGAAGAGAATTAAAATTCCTCTCGATGGAAGGAATAGCAGAAAATTTGTGGTCATCTTGAATTTACCACACTTGGCTTCTTAATGATCCTGAAAGGGACTCCCAGACGAGTTCCACACATTCCTACCTGTATCAGCCTAGGGCCACAATAGGATAGCTGCAAGAGGAACAAAGCAGTAGTGAAACTTCTGACTCTTAGCCACTAAAAGCGATTGAACATGCCTGTATATGCAGTGAACTCACAGGTAGGTTGCTAGATCCCCACTGTCTTAATAACCAAAAAAGTTTCTCTTCTCAGGACAGCAGGAAACAGACTAAATATGAAAAAGGATTGCATTTTATTCATGTAGACTCTGTTATCTGTTTCTCTGACCCTGTATTTTTCTTAGATTTTCATCGAGTTAATACCCACATATGAGTATTCTGTATTTTTTCAGTCTGACATTAAATACTGCGTTCTTCTTTGCTTTAAAAGTAAGCAGGGAGAAAAAAAAATAAAAGTAATCAGGGAGGCTGGACAAGAGACTCAAATCTAACAAAAAAGTCCCACTTCACTGCCACTGGAACTGAGTGTCACTGGCAAGAAGGTTCTTGGTATTTTTAATAATCACCTACTCCTGGGGTGCCTGGGTGGCTCAGTTGATTGAGCATCTGATTCTTCGTTTTGGCTTAAGTTACGATCTCGTGAGTCATGGGATCAAGCCCTCATGAGGGTTCCATGCTCAGCAGGGAGTCTGCTTGAAGATTCTCTCCCTCTGCCCACTGCTACCCCAAATTGGGCACACACTCTCTCAAGCTCTCTCTCTCAAATAAATCAATAAATCTTTAAAAAAATAATAATTCACCTGTCCTGACAGTTTTATGTAGTGAAGTTCAGGAGATAATGAGCAGATCACTGATAAAGAACATGGGAAAAAAAAGAACATGGATTAAAATTCTGCCGAAACCTTATTTATAAAGTCTCTTTAGAAGTAGATCAAGGCTGAGTATATTTATGGGTTTGAGTGACCTTAGTCAGTGATTCCATTAACCCCATAAAAACTGTTAGAGCACTATGGAGTATTTAGGTATATAATACAATATGTCACATGTATTTACTCCCTGAATAAGCCACTGACAAGTGTGATTTTACTGAGTTCCTAACTTCCTGAGTTGCATGGAATAAAGTTACTTCTAGCCAGTTCACTCCGTTTGCCAAATTATTTTCATTTGCTCCTTTTATGGAATAGCTGGTCATCTTTAGGAGAAGCTACATTGAAATTTAATGTAATGTTGATAGCAGATTATAATAAAATGAATGCCGTGACAGAAGATATGCTAGTAAAATTTCAAAACAACTTGAGAGAGCTCAAGATGGCAGAGGAATCAGAGACCTTAGTTGAGTCTGGTCCCAGGAATTCAGCTAGATAGCTATTAAATCATTCTGAACACCTGTGAACTCAACCGGAGATCTAAGAAAAGAATAGCTGCAACTCTACAAATAGAAAAGCAACCACTATCTGCAAGGTAGGAGGTGCAGAGAAGTGAATCTGAGGCAGTGTATGGGAAGATAAACCACAGGGAGGAGGGAGCTTCCATAAGCCAGCTACCGGAAAGTGACATAGCAGCACAGCACAAAGTCAGCACTTTCAGAAGTCTGCTGTGGTGGGGGACATCTGCACCTGAAAGGTGCTCAGATGGCAAAGCGGGGCAGAATCCTGTGTGGAACAATGTGGTCTCAGGATCCCCAGGATCACAGAAAGAACAGGGGTGCCCAAGTGCCAATGCGGCAGAGTTCCCAGTCATCAGAGCAGGAAAATCAGCTGCAATCAGTGAGCCCAGGAGTGGGCTCTCAGCTCAGGGTCGCCATCAATCTCAAACCCTGGCACAGTCAACATGACTGCTCAAAGCAGGGACCCAACAAACTGCAATCCAGGGAGATTGCCCACACCCTTCCGCCCCGAGGAGGAGTGAGACAGGAGCCTGCTGCAGGAGTCTGCAGGGTTTGGTGACTTGAAAGGGGGTCGTGTACCTAAGAAAGAAATGCTCAGTCACAGGCTGGGTGAGCACTAAGTGCAGTCGGAGACCAGAAAGATGAGTGATTGACTGCTTTTCCCTGAGGGAGCACTAAGGAGTGGGGCCCTGAGCTTTTGGCTCCAGGGCTGGAGATCAGGAGGCCGCCATTTTTACTCTCATTCTCTAAAGCTGTGCAGAAAGCCTTTAGGAAACAAAAGCTACATGAAGCAAACCTGAGTGGATTACTTAGCCTGGCCCGGGGAAAAGGGCAGTGCAATTCACACAGGGCAAAGACACTTAAGAATCAGTGCAATTGGCCCTTGCCACAGAAGATCAGCAAGAATGTCCAACCAAGACCAAGTTTCCTAATAATTGAAAACCATACAACTCCAGTGCTAGGGGAATATAGCATACAGAATTCACAGGGTTTTTTTCCCCACAAGTCTTTAGTTTTTCAATTTTAGTTTTCTCTTTTTTCAACCAATTTCTTATTTTATCAACTTTTAAAATATATTTTAATTCTCACTTTTACACTTACATTCTATCCTTTCATTATATTTAACTTTATTTTTGTGTATATATTTTTCTTTCTTTACGGTTTTGGGGTGCAATTTCTTCTAACAACCCATAATATACCCAGAATCTAGTGTATGGCTTTGTTCTCTTCACTTATCTGATCATATTCACTTTTTTCTTTTCTTGTTGTTTTTTTCTATTTTATTAAAGTCCTTTAATTTTCATCTTTACAATTGCATTCTATCCTTTCGATGTATTTAATTTTATTTTTGTACATATAGGTTTTTTTTTCTTTATAATTTTGAGATGTAGTTTCTCCTAACCAAATAACCAAATTACTCAGCATATTTTGTATTGCTCTGTTCTCTTCACCTGTCAGTTTATATTCCTTTTTTTCTTTTAATTTTCATTTTTACAATTACATTTGATCCTTTCATTATATTTAATTTTTTGTACATACACAAGTTTTTCTTTTGTTATAATTTTGGGATCTAGTTTTCTAACAGACCAAAATACACACAGGATCCAGTGTATTGCTGTGTTCTGTTCACTGTCTAATTCTCTTCTTTGTTTGTTTGTTTCATGCCTCTTCTGATTTGTTTAATGTATATTTCTCTGGGGTCGTTGTTGCCATTTTAGTATTTTGTTCTCTCATTTTTCTGTTTTTCTCTGGATGGAATGATGAGACAGAGAAACTCACCTTAAAAAAGAGAACAAGAGGCAGTACTGACTGCCGGGGACCTAATCAGTCTGGACATAATTAAGATGTCAAAACTAGAGTTCAGAATAACATTATAAAGATACTAACTGGGCTTGAAAAAAAGCATAGAAGACACCAGAGAACCCCTTTCTGAAGAAATAAAAGAATTAAAATCTAGTAAGTCAAAATCAAAAAGGCTATTAATGATATGCAATAAAAAGTGCTAAGATAAGTGAGACAGAGAAGAGAATTAGTGATATAGAAGACGAAATGTTAGAGAATAAAGAAGCTGAAAAAAAGATAAACAATTGGATCATTAGGGAAGAATTTGAGAGATATGTGATAACATATAAAGCAAAACAATATTAGAATAACAGGGATCCCAGAAGAAAAAAGGCAGGAGGGAAAAGGTATATTAGAACAAATTATAGTGGACAACTTCCTTAATCTGGGAAAGGAAACAGGCATCCAAGTCCAGGAGGCGCAGAGAACCTCCCTCAAAATTAATAAAAATAAGGCAATTCTCTGGCATATAATCGTGAAACTTGGAAATCTCAGAAACAAAGAGAAAATCCTGAAAGCAGCTCAAACAAGAAGTCAGCAATCTACAAGGGTAGAAGCATTAGACTGGCAGCAGACCTATCCAGAGAGACCTGGCAGGCCAGAAAATACTGGCATGATATATTCAGAGTGCTAAAAGAAAAAATATGCAGCCAAGAATACTTTACCCAGCTAGGATGGCATTCAAAATAGGAGAGATAAAAAGCTTCCAAGACAAACAGAAACTAAAAGACTTTGTAGTCAATAAATCAACCCTACAAGAAATATTAAAAGAGATCTTTTAAGCAAAGAGAGAACCAAAAGTAACATAGACCAGAAAGGAACAGAAATAATATACAGAAACAGTGACTTTACAGGTAAATACAATGGCACTAAATTCATCTTTCAGTAGTTGCTCTGAATGTAAATGGCTTAAATGCTCCAAACAAAAGACACAGGATATCAGATTGAATTAAAAAAAAAAAAGCAAGACCCATGAATATACTGTCTGCAAGAGACTCATTTTAGACCCAAATACATGTCTAGATTTAAAGTAAGGGAGTAGAAAACCATGTATCTTGTTAATGGACATGAAAGAAAGCTAGGGTGACAATCCTTATATGAGGAAAACTAGATTTTAAATGAAAGACCATAATAGATGAAGAAGGACAGTATATCATAATTAAAGTGATTACAAATCAGGTCTCAACCAGTACCAAAAGATTGGGATCATTCCCCACATATTTTCAGATCACAATGCTTTGAAACTGGAACTCAATCACAAGATGAAATTTGGAAAGAACTCAAATACTTGAAGATTAAAGAGCATCCTATTAAAGAATAAATCAGTCAACCAGGAAATGAAAGGAGAATTTTAAAAAGTCAGAGAAACAAATGAAAATGAAAACACAACTATTCAAAACCTTTGGAATGCAGCAAAGGTGTCCTAGGAGGGAAGTACATTGCAGTACGAGCCTTTCTCAAGAAACAAGAAAGGTCTCAAATACATGATCTAACCTTACACCTAAAGGAGCTGGAGAAAGAACAGCAAATAGAACCTGAACCTAGCAGGAAAAGAGAAATAATAAAGCTTAAAGTAGAAATCAATGAAAAAGAAACCAAAAGAACAGTAGAACAGAACAATTTAACTAAGAGCTGGTTCTTTGAAAGAATTCATAAGATTGACAACCCCTAATCAGACTTACCAAAAAGAAAAGAGAAAGGACCCAAATAAATCATGAATGAAAGAGGACAGATCACAACCAACACCAAGGAAATACAATTATCAGAACATATTATGAGCAACCATATGCCAACAAATTAGGCCATCTGTAAGAAAGGATGCATTCCTACAGATGTGTAAACTACTAAAACTGAAACAGAAAGAAATAGAAAGCCTGAATAAACTCATAACCAGCAAGGAAATTGAAGCAGCAATCAAAAATTTTCCAACAAGTAAGAGGACAGGACCAGATGGCTTCCCATGAGAATTCTAGCAAACATTTAAAGAAGAATTAATACTTACTCTTCTGAAGCTGTTTCAAAAAATAGAAAAGGAAGGAAAACTTCCAGACTCTATGAGGCCAGCATTACCTTGATCCCAAAACCAGGCAAAGATCCCACCAAAAAGGAGAATTTCAGACAAATGCTCCATGGCCTTATGAACATGGATGTAAAAAATACCCACTAAAGTACTAGCCTGTAGGATCCAACAGTACATTGAAAAGATTATTCACCCCAACCAAGTGGGATTTATTCCTAGAATACAAGGGTGGTTCAACATCTGCAAATCAATCAATGTGAGTGATACACTACATTAATAAAAAGATAAGAACCATGTGATCCTCTCAACAGATGCAGAAAAAGCATTTGACGAAGTTACATTCTTTGATTAAAACTCTTCACAGTGTAGGGATAGAGGGAATACCTCAATATCATAAAAGCCATCTACAAAAAGCCCACAGAAAATATTCTCAATGAGGAAAAACTGAGAGCTCTCCCTCTAAGGTCAGGAACATGGCAGGAATGTCCACTATCACCACAACTGGTCAACATGGTAGTAGAAGTCCTAGCCTCAACAATCAGACAACAAAAAGAAATAAAAGGCATCCAAATCAGCAAAGAAGTAGTCAAACGCTCACTCTTCACAGATGACGTGGTACTGTATATGGAAAACCCAAAAAACTCCACCCCAAAATTTTTAGGACCCATACGGGAATTCACAAAGTTACGGTATATAAAATCAATGCACAGAAATCAGTAACATTTCTATACACTAACAATGAGACAGAAGATAGAGAAATTAAGGAGTCAATCTCATTTATAATTGCACCCCAAACCATAAGATACCTAGGAATAAACCTAATCAAAGAGGTGAAGGATCTGTACTCAAAAAACTGTAGAACACTCATGAAAGAAATTGACTAAGAGAAATGGAAAAACATTCCATGCTCATGGATTGGAAGGACAAATATTATTAAAATATCTATGCTACCCAGGGCAATCGACACATTCAATGCTATCTCTATCAAGATACCATCAACTTATTTCACAGAGTTGGAACAAATAATCCTAAAACTTGTATGGAACTAGAAAAGACCCCAAATAGCCAAAGGAATGTTGAAAAAGAAAACCAAAATGGGTGGCATCACAATTCCAGACTTCAGGCCTCTTTATAAAACTGTAATCATCAAGATACTATGGTACTGGCACAAAAACAGACACACAGATCAATGGAACAGAATAGAGAACCCAGAAAAGGACCCTCCACTCTATGGTCAACTAATCTTCAACAAAGCAGGAAAGAATATCCAATGGAAAAAAATGAATGGTGTTGGTAAAATTAGACAGCCATATGCAGAAGAATGAAACTAGACCATTTTCTTACACCATACACAAAAATAGACTCAAAATGAATAAAAGACCTCAGTGTGAGCCAGGAAACCATCAAAATCCTAGAGGAGAACACAGGAAGCAACCTTTGTGAACTCGGCTGCAGCAACTTCTTACTAGACATGTCTCCAAAGGCAAGGGAAACAAAAGCAAAAATGAACTATTGAAACTTCATCAAGAGAAAAACTTTTGCACAGAAAAGGAAACAGTTGACAAAACCAAAAGACAACTGACAAGAGTGGGAGAAGATATTTGCAACTGACACATCAGATAAAGGGCTAGTATCCAAAATCTATAAAGATCTTATCAAATGCAACATCCAAAGAACAAATAGGGCTCCCGGTGCATGGAGCCTGCTTCTTCTCCCTCTGCCTGTGTCTCTGCCTCTCTCTCTCTCTCTCTCTCTCTCTCTCTGACTATCATAAATAAATAAAAATTAAAAAAAAACAAAGAACAAATAATCCAATCAAGAAATGAGCAGAAGACATGAACAGACATTTCTCCAAAGAAGACATACAAATGGCCAACAGACACATGAAAAAATGCTCAATATCACTTGGCATCAGGGAAATACAAATCAAAACCACAGTGTGAGACACCACCTCACACCTGTCGGAATGGCTAAAATTAACAAGTCAGGAAACGACAGAAATTGGCAAGGATGTGGAGGAAGGGAAACCCTCTTACACTGTTGGTAGGAATGGAAGCTGGTGGAGCCACTCTGGAAAACAGTCTAAGGTTCCGGAAAAAGTTGAAAATGGAGCTACCATTACAACCCAGCAATTGCACTACTGGGTATTTACCCCAAGGATACAAATGTAGTGATCTGAAGGGGTACCTGCACCCCAATGTTCATAGCAGCAATGTCCACAATAGCCCAACTGTGGAAAGAGCCCAGATGCCCATTGACAGATGAATGGATAAAGAAGATGTGGTATACATATACAATGGAATATTATTCAGCCATCAAAAATGAAATCTTGCCATTTGCAACAATATGGATAGAACTAGAAAATATGCTAAGCGAAATAAGTCAGAGAAAGATAATTGTCATATCATCTCACCCATTGTAGAATTTAAGAAACAAAACAGAGGAACATAGGAGAAGAGAGGGAAAAAATAAGACAAAATCAGAGATGGCAGCCCGGGTGGCTCAGCAGTTTAGCTGTCTTCAGCCCAGGGTGTGATCCTGGAGTCCAGGGATCGAGTCCCACATCAGGCTCCCTGCATGGAACTTGTTTCTTTCTCTCTCTCTCTCTCTCTCTCTCTCTCATAAATAAAATCTTAAAAAAAAAAAAAAAGACAAAATCAAAGAGACAAGCCACAAAAGAGTCTTAGTCATAGGATACAAACAGGGTTACTGGGAGGGTGGTGATGGGGTGACTGAGTGATGGGCATTAAGAAGGGCACACAATGTAATGAGTACTTGGTATCATATAGGACTGATGAATCATTGACCTCTACCTCTGAAACCAATGACACATTATATGTTAGTTAATTGAATTTAAATTAAAAAATTAAAACACAAAAATAAGTTTTATTTGTGATAAAAATTTTTAGATTCCAAAACAATTTCCTAGTCTAAGATATGCTAATTGCCTACAAGAAATAGATGCTGGCTAGAGTTGTAAATTTTGCCCTTGAAACCCAAAGAATTTTAGTTAGGACTTCTCTCAGATCAGTAATCCAAATGGTCTGTAGAGCAAAATGTACAAATCAGTATCTGTTCAACTTTGTTGAACACACATAATCACTTAGGTTCCACAGCAAGTAAATTCGGGAGAACTAAATGGAGAATTTTGCTGCTGTGGCATGAAAGTCAGAGAAGCTTAATGTTCCAGTTATCATCCGTCACTCACAGGGGAGCCATAGGGTGGGTTCATCATGATGGACCTAGAGTGAGTGAGAAAGGAACAATTTAATATTTTAATCGAGCCCCAGGAGAGAAGGGAGAATTATTTAAAATTGTTGATTAGAAAATAACAATTGTTTCTTATCTTCGTAGTCATTTGTATACCTCATACCTGAACATCTGGATATATTAGCAGTTGTGCCCCTTACAATCAAATGTGTGTGCAGGAAGTTCATGAGGGTTGGAGCTCTGTCCCTAAACTGTTTATTCATAGTTTTCCAAGACTGTGTTATATTAGCAGCATTCTGATACACTTAATTTAGCAAAAACCCTGCTGCATCTGAAGTGCCAGGAAGTAACAAAAAAAAAAAAAAATTAAGCTTCTTCCCTACCCAGAGAACATTTCTACTCAGAACCAAGAAATCAGACTAAATTTGATGTGGTTTAGCTGTTTATAAAAAATATCTGATGCAGGGGATCCCTGGGTGGCTCAGCGGTTTGGCGCCTGCCTTTGGCCCAGGGCGCGATCCTGGAGTCCCAGGATCGAGTCCCACGTCGGGCTCCCGGCATGGAGCCTGCTTCTCCCTCCTCCTGTGTCTCTGCCTCTTTCTCTCTCTCTCTCTGTGTCTATCATAAATAAAAATAAATAAATCTTTTTTAAAAAAAAGTATCTGATGCTATTCGAATGCCTTGTGTTCTCCAAGGTGGGTACATAGAAGTTCTTTGTGTAGAGTACTAAAATCTACTCATAGTGAGTGCATTTGCAGCAACTCTGTTCTCTGTGGTCATGGCTATTCCTTTATATTAGGGAAAACCACATGAAACATACTAGTCTTTAACTGTATGATGACCTCCCTGGAGAGGAAGCATTGAGTGCTTACATATAGTAGAGCTGGTGCTGAAGTAACAGTAATAATACCTAACACTTCAGGGTCCTCAGCACTCTGCTAAATGCTTCACATGTATTAACTCATTTAATTTCCACAAAAAACAAAGAGTTACTGGAATATTTACCGACGAAATCTGGGATTTACATCCTGTTTATAGAGAACAGAGTGTACAGGGTATGGTTAGAACAAGGTTGGCCATCACCGAAGTTCTTGGGGCTTGGTGATGTGATACGGAGCTCATTGTTTTTATTCTGTGTATTTTTTTAAGGATTTTTATTTATTTGTGAGCGACGCAGAGAAGCAGAGACATAGACCGAGGGAGAAGCAGGCTCCCTGTGGGGAGCCTGATGCAGGTCCCAATCCCAGGACCCCAGAATCATGCCCTGAGCCAAAGGCAGATGCTCAACCACTGAGCCACCCAGGCATCTCTATTCTTTGTATTTTTATATAGGTTTAAATTTTCACAATAATAAAAAGAAAAAAAAACTATGAGATATGGATACTATTATTTTTTCTTCCTTAGGGATGGGAAACCTTGCCCAAGTTCACATAACTCCAAAGGTTATGCATCTGGCTGCTCTATGCATGGTTCTGAAACTGCACCAAAACTCCTCAGAACACAGCAGTAAACTACCTGGGGTACTGCAGGATATTTTAAATTGTGGATGGAAGCACAGCAATATTCACATTTGTCAGATACCATCTGAACTGCTAGCTTAAATTCAGTTTCCACATTAGAATGCACTGCATTCTTTGGGCTTCCTCTTTCTTTTACAGGGTCCCCCTTAATATTTCTTGCAGAGCTGGTTTGGTGGTCACATATTCTTTCAGTTTCTGCCTATCTTGGAAGCTCTTTATCTCCTTCTGTTCTGAATGAGAGCCTTGCTGGATAAAGTATTCTTGGCTGCATTTTCTTCTCATTTAGGACCCTTGAGTATATCCTGCCAGCCCTTTCTGGCCTGCCAGGTCTCTGTGGAGAGGTCTGCTGTTAATCTAATATTTCTCCCCATATAAGTTAGGGATCTTTTGTCTCTTGCTGCTTTAAGGATATTTTTTTTATCTTTGGAATTTGCAAGTTTCATTATGAAATGTCAAGGTGTTGAACGGTTTTTACTGATTTTGGGGAGGGAACCTCTCGATCTCCTGGATCTGAATGCTTGTTTCCCTCCCCAAATTAGGGAAGTTCTCAGCTATGGTTTGTTCAAGTGTGCTTTCTGGCCCTCTGTTCCTCTCAGCGCTCTCTGAAACCCCAATTATATGTAAGATTTTTCCTTCTGAGGCTGTCATTTATTTCCCTTAACCTTTCCTTATGGTCTTTTACTTGTTTTTTCCTTTTTTCCTCAGCTTCCTTCTTTGCCATCAACTTGTCTTCTATGTCACTTACTCTTTCTTCTACCTCATTAACCCTCGTTGTTAGGACCTCCAGTTTGGAGTGCATCTCATTTAACTGATTTTTAAATTTACTGACCCATTAGAAATGACAAATACCCACCAATTGCTTCAACGTGGATAGAACTGGAGGGTATTATGCTGAGTGAAGTAAGTCAATTGAAGAAGCCAAACATTATATGGTTTCATTCATTCAGGGAATATAAAAAATAGTGAAGGGGATTAAATGGGAAAGGAGAGAAATTGAGTGGGAAATATCAGAGAGGTTGACAGAACATGAGAGACTCCTAACTCTGAGAAACAAACAAGGGGTAGTGGAAGGGGAGATGGGTGGGGAGATGGGGTGACTGGGTGACGGGCATTGAGGGGGACACTTGACGGACTGAGCACTGGGTAGTTATACTATATGTTGGCAAATCAAACTCCAGTAAAAAAAATATCAAAAAAATAAATAAATCTTTAAAAAAAATAGAATGTACTGCCTTCCTATGATACCTTTGTGAACCTGTTTTTTCAGCACTGTGGTAAAAAGCAAGTTCCATGTGAAAAGTCAACATAAAACAAGAACGAAGGGTACTGGTATGCAATCTGATTCTGAGATTTGTAAAGTTGCATAGTTCCAAATATATACACACATCCTGTTAGTAAAAAAATCTGGTACTAAAGAATAAAATTAGGATATTTTTCTTAAAATGGATGTGTATTCTTTTCAAATGGCCACTGAGATGTTAGGGCACAAATACTACTTAAGTTTTCTGGTCTTAACTAAGTGCCCTGTGAAACAAAGTTTGGGGAATCCTTACACTATACTACTCTGCCTAAGATGTAGAAGCTGCTACA
The DNA here is from genome assembly GCF_048164855.1 of Canis lupus baileyi. NCBI lineage: Eukaryota > Metazoa > Chordata > Mammalia > Carnivora > Canidae > Canis > Canis lupus. The sequence goes on along the minus strand of NC_132859.1, from coordinate 22,336,073 downwards.
TAGAACATCTAAATGCCTGTCCCGTATGCTAGCTCAGCCTCCTCACTAAAAGCAAGACCGTTTCATTCACTTACCCATTCAACTAATATCTACGGTTAACTAGGTGCTGTGCTAGACATAGAGAGTACATCAGTGAATAAAACAGACAAAACTCCTTGCCCTGGGGCTTCTCTGCTGAGGAAAAACAAACAATAATCAGAATAAACAAATAATAAACATGTATTCTATTAGATTGTGATAAGTGCTGAGAAGGGCCAGAAGCAGACCAGGAATAGGAAATGTGGTAGGGCAGGGAGGAGGTAAAATTTTAGACAAGGTGGCCAGGGAAGGCTTCACCAAGATAACAGTTTGGCAAAGACCTTAAAGAGTAAAAGAACTATCAGCCACTTAGTTATCTCTTAACAAAAAATAATAATAATAATAATAACCGAATTCAGAAAGAGAGCCCTGACATTTTATGACAAATGGGACGAGAACCTGCCCTGCATCCAATAATTAATGGAAAAGCAAAAGAAAAATGGTATATAACTTTTATTCTCTGTGTATTACCTCACTTCACTGTTTTCAGTGGATCCCAAACTTATATGAGGGAACAAAGGTAATAATCGGACCAACTCAACACTGGACCTCAGTTACAATGAGAAATGAAGAAGGGCCCAGAGATTTTATGCAAGTAAATTATGCTATCATGATTTGAGATGCTAAGTGACACTAGTTAAAATGCTTAGATGTTTTAAATGGGGCTTACACTATACTAACACCAGCTGTTCATACAGTAACAACAGTATTTTGCTTTTGTATGGAGATGTTTTACGAAAATGAAAGTGGAGGGGTCCACAAGGGGATTTTTTTTTTCTTGAACCATGAGTAACATACAGGAATTAGTATTGAAAATGTTAATTCCAATTAGAACCATCAGTCAAAACAAGCAGTGGGTTGTTTTCCTTCTGGTACCCTTTAAAAACCTTGTAAATGGAAATATCAGGAGAAGAAAAGTTTAAATTACTACCACTGAATTTTTTTATGGGACAGCTGCTACCTTTATGGAGCTGTGGAATTTCCCTGAGCCTTGCCTAAAAGAAAACTGCAGATTTGTCAATGATAAGCCCTCTGGATGCCCTGTGTTCCTGAACTTATTATCTCACTTCTGTGTCCTTAATAAAACTATCAGGCTCAGAGGGTAGGTTTCCTGAAGGGATCTGGAGCTATTCCAGCTTCTTTGCTTTCCGTCTTGGCCTTTATCAGTCCTGGACTCTTGGCAAGGTATGGACTTAGATGATCTCTCTGCCACCTCCTCCTTTTCCTAAAAATTTTGGATTTAATCCCACTGTAAATCATCTCTTGTTAAAAACTATTTTGTAAAGTAGGATCTGCAATGGTTCCCAACCCTGACCATGCATCTGAATCCCCCCAGGAGCTTAATAACAACAGAAATCTGGATTTAGTACATTTGAAATAAAGGCCATGAATTTGCATGTTTAACAACCACCTTGGATGATTTTGTTAGAAAACATTTCATAGGAACCTTAAAGGGTGAATAGAAGTTTACCAGATTGGCAAAGGGAAGAAGAGAATTTTTTACACATGAATATAAAATGCCATAATCTGTAAGTATAGACAAGGGAGTGAGGGGGGAGGTGGAGGTGGAGTTCAAGGAAGTACAGATTTTCAAACTGTGCTCCCAAAAAGTTCTCAGATGGGGAGGAAGCTGTTTTATAAATATTAGGGCTCTAATAAGATTTCTTTTAAAAAGAGTTTCCCTGGGGCACCTGGGTGGCTCAGTGGTTGAGCATCTGCCTTTAGCTCAGGGCACAATACCAGAGTCCTAAGATAGAGTCCTGCATCAGGCTCCCCAAAGGGAGTCTGCTTCTCCCTCTGCCTATGTCTCTGCCTCTCTCTGTGTGTCTCTCATGAATTAATAAATAAAATCTTTAAAAAATTAAAAATAAGATTTTCCCTGTTAAGCTCCCCTCCACTTCTACTGTTTCAACCTTACCAGGTGCTAGGTTCCTTATGCAGTCTTCATTAGGCCCAGTGAGGTTTTGGATTGGTCTCAGGCTTTCCTTTGATCTTCCCATGGCTACCTCCTATTTGTTCTTTGTTTTGGCACTAATTATCTTCATAAGAGAGAAACAACACGGCTGGAACTTGGAATTCAACTGTTCATAAAATACAGCAGGCAGGAGCAACCCACCCCAAAGTGCTCTGCAGTTTACAGTAACTTTGTGTGGCTTTTAGCCTGCCCATTATGGGAACCCTGAAGATAGTTATATTATCAAGTTTTTCTCAAGCATCAAGGTCCTCCTTCTTTTGCTCAGACAGATGCCTTAGTCACAGCTCCCCTACTGTAGAGTTCTGAATTTATTATCAATTTTATCAAAGTTTTGTGAAGAGCTCTGGACTTGAAAGAGGTGACACTTGGGCCACCTGGGTGGCTCAGTGATTGATCATCTGCCTTCAGCTCAGGGTGTGATCCTGGAGTCCTGGGATCAAGTCCCACATCGGGCTTCCTGCAGGGAGCCTGCTTCTCCCTCTGCCTGTGTCTCTGCCTCTCTTTCTGTGTCTCTCATGAATAAAAAAATAAAATCTTAAAAAAAAAAAAAAAGAGGTGACACTTGGTTTCCAGTTCTAGTTCATATGTCACTTACTTGTTTAACCTCAGCCAAGCCAAATAACCTGGCCAAATGAAACCTTCTCTACCTCTCTGTTTCCTTTTCTATAAAACTGGTATTCTAGCATGCTTTACTTTCTGCAGCCAGTAATAACAGATGAGATCTTATGTGAATGGAGCTTTAAGAAAAGGGATAAAAATGTACTATTTCTTAAGTACAAAATGGGTAGAACCTTGTATAATTCAATCTTCAAAGACAGTTGCTTTTTCTGAGACACTAAGAAGAATCAGTTTAACAGTAGGCACCTTTCAGAAATGTTAACTCTCCTGGGTAGTGTTTATACCTAGACTGCTGTTTGTCAAAGGAATCTGGACACCAGCTTTATTCAACACAATCCGCAGATGGAGCCAGTCCTGCCTTCTTTTGAATTCCTGTTGAAATTAGTACTTCCCACCATGAAAACATTTATCATACTCCTCAAGGGCAGAAACCTTCATACCTGCCCCAAGCCTAACACAGGGCCTGGCATATAGTAAGCCCTTAACAAACGTCAGTTCTTAAATGAATGAGTCTGGACACTGTCCAGCCTTGAATTAGATGCACTTCAGGGCAAAGATTACCACAATACATGTTCCTGAAATGGAATGGATTTTAAGGATTCATCTTGCCAACTTCCTGCCCAGAAAGCTGGCCAGAGCCAACTTTCCAACACCTAATAAATTAGGACCCCTTATATTTAGTTGCTTCTTGAGACAGACATTAAGTGGTTTCACTGGCTAACTCATCAAGCATAAGCATCCTTTGTACAGCTGAAATTCATTTCCATTTCCTCTACTTAAAGGAAATGGGAGTAAAATATACCCACATCTTGTATATAGGAGTTTTTTACATAATTGAAGACTTCTTGTATCACAGTCTGGTCTGGTATAGGTTGGAAGCAGGAGCCATCATCTCAATTAGAGTACAATTGGGGAACTAAGAAATTGTCAATATGAATTTTAGGTTTACTTCCAACAGCAGCTGGGAACATGGAAATCAGCTTCAGTGCACTGAGGGGAGATGCTGCAGATTGGAACACTGCCATCCTTTTGGCAAAGATAGACCACACTAGTATGCTAAAGATCTTGGATTTCTTATGTCTGAGTATTACTATTCTACTCTCTGAAGTGTTTAGTCCCCTGTGCCTTATCTGATGTGACTTGAATGAATTTAATTTACCAGAATTGCTTTTTTGGATAATGAGCATTTGTATTTCTCTTTATAAAAATATAGGGCATCTTTAAGCAGAAGGAAAGTGATAGTATTAAATGTATGGAAGAAAGTTTTACTGTCCAGTAAAATCTTCTAATACTAGAGCTATTTTGGGCTGGTAGCAACATGGCTCTAAAATTCTTTTAATTTCTCAGAAGAATGTGGTAATAAAAAGTGCAACCACCATTTTTGTGTTGTTTTACTTTTTTAAAAAATCCAATTTAGAGTTTGAGAAGCCAGGGTAAACTATAAAACACAAAAATGCATACCATTATATCACAGAACCATCACTACATGATGATTCATCTCAGGATGATTTCTCTACTTCCTTCAAATATGATTATTTCCAGGCAATTTCATTTAAATACTGATATAAGGATTATTTCTCAAGATGGGACACTTGCCTCCTGTGATAATTCTCTTATTTGCAGAAAGGTAGAATCTATTTAATTCCCATGTAGCAATATTGAGATATATTTTATTGGTTTGCTGATTTTTTTAAACTTCTATCATATTGATAGAAACTAATTAAAATTAGATGCACATCAGCTTTTATTAAATGGCTGCTACCAGGATGGGGAAGTTCAGGAAATGATAGGCCAGCCCATTCCCTTTAATGATGTTGGCAGATTCACAATTGGAGTAATTTCAGATTTATGAGATTTCAGACATCCATATGTCCTTATTGTTTCCTGGGGAATTCTTTTTAAAGAAATGAATGTATGTGCCATTTCAGTCTAATGAAAGCAGAACCACTAACTGAATAGTATACACGCTTCTTGTATAAAATCAGGGTTGACTAACACTCATAGTATTACTATGGGCAAAAGCATTTGGGGTTTATTAAGTTAATCAAAGGCTGTTTTCAGCTACTCCCCACAACACACTTTTGTAACAACAAATTATGGGTAAATGATGAATTTAGATAAAACTTGGGATACTAAAGTCACATATTGGCATATAGATCATAAATACTTGTGTTTGTTCTAAAAAGGACAAGTTTAGAGATTGGTGTAAGTTATCCAAAAATTTTGATGCAAAAACTAGATAGTATACTGCTTACCCTGAGAATCCTAGCAGTTGAGATCTAGAAGCAGCCTTTAAGAGCAACTCCTCTAGAAGGGAAGGATGAAGAAGTGGTCCCCTAGAGCTCTGGTCCCATACCTATTTGCCATTGTCTAGGCGTGTGACTTTGGGCTCATCAGTTTCCTTTTCTGTAATGGAGTTGGTGATAACACATACACCTGCCTGGAAGGTTGCAAGCATGAAATGAAATCTCCTGAAAGCATTATAAGAATTATAAATCTGGGCAGCCCAGGTGACTCAATGGTTTAGCGCCACCTTCAGCCTAGGGTGTGGTCCTGGAGACTCGTGATCAAGTCCCATGTCAGGCCCCCTGCATGGAGCCTGCTTCTCCCTCTGCCTGTGTCTGTGCCTCTCTCTCTCTCTCTATCGTTTATGAATAAATAAATAAAATCTTTAAAAAACCTATAAATCCTAGTGTCAGGGTCAGTTGTTATTATTACTGTTACCTAGAAACCCGCTTCCCCTTTTCCCATGAAGAGCACAAGTATGCAGGGACTTGCCTAGGAGCAGTCTTCCTATCCCCAAGGGACAATGAAAGAACCAGGAGGGAGGTAATGAGTTTGATGCTAGGGCCACCACTGCCTGCTGGACAACTTAGTTTATTCTACTTGCTTCATGCCCTGCAGAGGGATAAATAACTATAGGCTAGAAGGGATTCTATTGGATAAGCACACCAGTAGTGCAGCTGGGCTCATTAAAGAAGAGAAAACCACATGGTGTGGGTTGCATTGCCCCTTATTTTCATTCTTGTTGCTCCTAGTATGTCTAATGTCCAAGTGTTTATTCACCCATAACACTCTGGTTGGTTCAACCATTCAAAAGTCTCTTTTTTTCTTGGCTTTCTCTTAGTCATGTTTAAATTTTCAAAAGAATTTTACTAAATATTAAAAGGCAGGCAAAAACAAAACAAAACCTAAGCCAAAGAAATAAAAGAAACCTTAAAGCCATTAAAACAGTGAAGTTGGAATTTAAATCTCAAAAGTATCTGCCCCCAAAGAAACAAACAAACAAAAAAAACCTTTGGGGCTTTTAACCTGTGTGTAACACTGTTAAAACAGAAGTTACACACAGGAGGCAAGGTGCTTAGAACTCTCATGGGGATTTATATTTGTACACAAAGTGCATGAAAAATCCAATAAACAAAGAAGTCATATTTCTGCCTGTGTTTCCAGAACTTAGCCAGGCTAAGAAGTACCATGTATTAAACTATTTTTTTTTTTTTTTGGTTTTTTAAAAATTTATTTTTTAAAAGTTAATATGTGCATAAAAGGAAACTGAAAAACACAAGAAGCAAAGAACAAAGTCATCCATAATCACAAGCAGTTTGCAGTTTGACTTCTAGGTCCCGTGTGTGTATCTATCTACACAAGTAAGCATTTTAAGTAAGATTGTACAGTTATGTATCATGCTTTTACACACCATGAATATTTATCATGTCAAAGTCCCCAAACTATGAGTATTTTGATAACCAAGAATACACCAACTCCATCTGAAAAAAAAAAAAAAATGTAATCCTGCCTTTCTTGGCGACAAAAATGGCAACAGGAACTCTGGATAAAGATATTGACAGAGTTACAATTAAAATACTGCATTCCCTTAATGTTCAATTAAAACTGAGACATAAAGTAACAGAGTACACAACATATAATGCTTCTAAAAGAATTCATCATCCAATCTATAATATTCAATTAGCAAAGAGGTATGTTTCCATTGAATCACTTAATGTATTCCTATAGTACAGCCAAAGAGACTAATACACGTTATCATTAAAATGTAAATATGAAAACATCCGCATACAATTCTCCCTCTATACTTCCTTCTGCCCCTCTGCTGCCAACCTAGTAAGTTCTGACATTTCTCAGAGACAGCTTAACAATCTCATGTCCAAGATGCTTCTTTCCTATCAATGATAACAAAGAGAAACTTATAAATTGGTTAATTCACTAGCTGTACATTTTATCATACATTGTCACCTCAGGACATCCAAAAAGCTTAGATGTTGCAAAATAACGAAACTTCTCCACAACAAACACAGGTACTTCATAAAAACATACATATAAACCTATGGTTATAACCTAAAACTGTCTTCTAGATGTGGAGATACTAGCAAAAAGCCCTTCCCTTCACCCCTCCTCTGCTCCCTCCACCATATTAACGACTAAGTATAGGACTACATCTAGCTCTAAGAAGTGGATTAACAGACACTCCCAGAACAGTCCTTCCTAAAAACTAACAAAAGGACATTTATAAAGGGATTATTTTACTACCTCTACTTTTAAACAGAATTTTAGTCTAAAGACTCAAGGGCACAGAACCCTTCTCTTCTCACTTCTTCCCTGCCCCTGTCCCCCAGTGAACAGTCAGCATATTCTCCAAGACATCAGGTTTAACAATTCCATTCCCAAAGTAACAACCATTCCTGTAAATTAATACTTAAAGGGTGTTGTTACTTTAACTCTCTACTCCTAACATGTTGTTCACTTTCAAACATCCAGAATACTAGATGTTTCAAGTTAAGTATTTAAAATTTGCCCACTACATACATAGTAGCACTGAAAGAACATTCTGGCCTAACCCTTCCTCTTCTTATCTATATCAACCTAGTGAAAAGTATAAGCATCTGTAATACTTAGAGGGGATTTAACAATTTCACTTCTAGTTTTCAGAATAGTCTTTCCTATGAATTTAAACACAAAGTGTACACTATGTATTTGTTTACTACTTTTGTCATACACTGGCAACCTCTTTAACATCTAGAAAGACTAGATGTTGTAAATTAGGACTCATTTGTCCTTTATATACACTATATACATAGCTAAGTACAACAAAATGCAGACCTACAGGACAATGGTTAATCCCACCTAACTATAAACATACTGGTGTAAAGCCCTTTGCACTTTCTTCTCCTTTCTCCCTGAACCAGCACAGATATATAATGTGTGCTGCTCTGAGAGGTGGTTTGATCACTTTGATCATACCATTTTCAAAAGATAGTATTTCGTATGAATTTTAACAAAAGGATTATCTACAAGATGTGTTATTTTACTACCTCTACTTTTAACATACTTTGTGCACTTCTAAACATCTAGAAAGGCTAGATGTTTCAAATAAGGACTTAAGTTTGTCCACTATATACACAGTAGTGTTGAATAAACTACACACATGTAACAATGGGTTATATCTGAAAGTGTCTTCTGCATAGGAACATTCTAGTCTAGAACCCTTCATTTCTCCCTTCTCTCCACTGCCAACCCAGAGGGTGAGTAGACAGGCACATGTCACTGAGATGTGACTACAATGTTCTCTCTCAAAGTCCTTTTCAGAAGACAGCCTTTCAATGAATTTTAACACAAAGTGTACAAAATGTGTTAGTTTACTAACTCTACTTTTGTCATACATTGGCAACCTCTTTAATATCTAGAGACTAGATATTATAAAATTAGGACCTATTTGTCCAGTATATATACAATATATACAGTCGAGTTGAATGCACATAACATATATCGCAATGGATAAGCTGAAATTTCCTAGCACACACTAGCAAAAAATCTTTTGCAATTTCTTCCCTCCCATCTCCCTCAAACCACTGAACAAGTATACTGTTCAGAGAGGTGGTTTTAGCAATTCTATTTCCATAGATAATATTTCCCATCAGTCTTTAAAAGCTATTTACAAGAAGCGTTACTCTACTTCTAAATACATCAAGCATTTCTAAGTATCTAGAAAGACTAGATATTTCACATAAGAACTAACTTGTCCACTATGTACATAGCACTGTTAAATAGAATTGCACACACCTAACAACAGGTATAATCTGAGGTATTTTCTAAATATGACCACCATTTTGGCCTAAACTATTCCCTCCCTCACTTCCTTCTCTCCCCCACTAATCCAGTAGACAGGTACAGACATGTGTAATGCTTAAAGGTGGTTGAACAAATTCATATCCAAAAGTTATTTACAGAAAAAAAGCTTTCCTTTGAATTTCAACACAATGTGTACAGAATGTGCTAATTTAACTACTTTGTCATACATTGGCAACCTCTTTAACATCTAGAGACTAGATGTTGCAAAACTAGGACTCATTTGTCCATTATATACACTATATACACAGCAAAATAAAATGCACAGACCATACAAAAAAATGGTTTTATCTGAAAATGTCCAAGTATGAACACACAAGCATATTACCTTTTCCAATTCTTTCCCTTCCACCTCCTCCAAACCACTGAATATACATGATAGCCTATATTGCTCAGAGGTGGTTTAACAATTCCACTCCCAAGAGTTATTTCCTATGAATTTTAGCAAAAAGATATTTACAGAGTGATATTTTACTACCTCTACATTTAACATACGTTGGGCACTTCTAAACATCTAGACAGACTAGATGTTTTAAATAAGGACTTAATGTGTCCACTATATACATAGCAGTCTTGAATAAACTGCACACGTGTAACAGTTATAATCTGAAAGTGTCTTCAAAATAAGAACATTCTAGCCTAAGACTAACTCTTCGCTTCTTTCTCCACCAGCCCAGTGGGCTATAATGCTCCAATTTTCAGAAGACAATCTTCCTAAGAATTTTAACACAAAATGTACAAAACATATTAGTTTACTATTTTTGTCATACACTGGCAACCTCTTTAACATCTAGAAAAGATTAGATGTTGAAAATTAGGACTCATTTGTCCAGTATATACACTATATACACAGCTAAGTAAAACAAAATGCAGGAACATAAAGGACAATGGTTAATCTTCCCTCTCCATAAACACACCGGCAAAGCTCTTTGCACTTCCTTCTCCTCCCTCTTCCTTTGAACCAGTGCACAAACACAATGCATACTATTCAAAGTGGTGGTTTGGCCATTCCCCGCAAATTAAACAGCATTTCCTATGAATGTCAACGAAGATATTTACAAAATGTATTTTTACTACCTCTATTTTTAACATGTATCAGGCACTTCAGAACATCTAGAAAGACTAGATATTTGACAAAGGTACTTAGCATTGTCAACTATATACACAGTAGTTGAGGAATAAAATGCACACACAAAACAATGGTTATAATGTGAAAATGTCTTCTAAGTATGACCAGTCTGGCACAGAACCTTCTTTTCTTCCTCCTCAAGGTCGTCTACTTCATGTCCTCTTACCCACTGCACAAACGTGAACGTGTCGCTCCTGATGTCGCTTCTAGAAGTGATCTAACAATTCCATTTCAAAAAGTCATTTCCAAAAGACATTTCTATGATTTAAAAACAAAAACAAACAAACAAAAAACCACAAAAAACCAAACAGGCATTTACAAGACGTATGATTTTCTAACTCTACTTTATCATATGTCGGCAACCTCTTTACATCTAGAAGGCCTAGATGTGGCAAAAGTTTTCTTTTGAAAAGGTTGGGGGGTAAGTTGAGAGCAGCTTTTTCATATTATATACACAGGCCTTCTATAAACGGCCAGTAAATCTTCCCAAAGGGTGGTCTTCCTATTGGCCAAACGCGGTTCGTAATTCTCCCATTTCGATCTTCCGACAGCAATGTCTGTAGAACGAAGACCAACCGCCTTTGGCCCATTAACTGTTCCACCCGTCGCCGACCGGGGCGGGGGGCGGGGGGGAGCTTCGCTCACCTTCCGGCCGTTAGGGCCTCTGTCCACTGTTCGCCGTAGGTGAGGTTTCGTCCACCTGGGGCGGAGTGGTCATCCCGGGGCCCGGGTCTGTGGGGCGCCAAAGCCCGAGGGCGGGCCGGCGTTTGAGCGGCCGCCATTCTTCTCACCCCGCCACACCCGACATCCAAAGGCTCCGCGGCCCGGCTGGCTGGGCGGGGGCTTCGCGTAGGCTCCGCAGAGCTGGGCCAGGAGAGTGGGCAGCCGGCGAGGCCCGGCTCCGAGAGGCCGCAGCCATGGGCGCCGGCGTGGGGGTGGGGGTGGGGAGAGGCTCACAACTGCTGCAAAGTGTGGGCCTGGCCGGTGGGCAGCTGCGGCGAGGGCGCCGGGTGTCTGCAGGTCCGAGCTCCTGACCTCTCCTTGGGCCCCCCAGTTCACCCCCGGCCTCAGGCCGGAGGGCCTGGAGGGCCCGGGACAGACCGCCGCCCTACGCTTCTCACCTCGCTTTCTGCCGGAACTGACCTATTAAACTATTAATACCAGTTTGCTAGGCTGAAAAAAAAAACACTAATAAAAAGTAATAATCAGACATTTTCATTGAGCATTTCATTTTCACTTTATGTTTGTCCAGATCTCTGTCCCATTTCTTGTGTGAAGATGGGCAGGTTGGAGGAGGCACCTGCCTGAGCCAAGGCCATTGATGTGGCAAGGGTCAGTGAAGCAGGACAGAGGTTGTTTGGGGCCATTGGTGGACAGTGGGGCTGAGGTCTACCACAGAAAGGTCATAAATAAAGATTGAATGAAAGTGGTCTGATTCAAAGGTATAGAATCTAAGCAAACACCTTTCTCATTAGGTGGGAAGAAAAATAGATACTATGAACCAGCAAGAATGACGGACCCCTGGTGATGTCTACTATCCCCACTTTCTTAAGTGGCGTGGTATGGGGGCCCTCAGTCCTCAGATGTTGGATCAAGACAAAAGAACAAGACCCAGTCTGAGCTAAAACTCAGATCCTCTTGATCTCTAAAGGGGGTCAGCACAATATCAGGCTAGCAAGCATTTTCTTAAATTCATGCAGACACACTAATAATGCTCATTAGGCATATAGCTCACTCGAATTTAATTTAGAGTGTTTCATTTGTGTCCCTGTATGGTTGCCAGGACAGACATGTGCATGGCTTAGGCATACTTCTCTCTGCTGGAGACAGATGTCAGGATATTGGGCCATGCTGGAAAAATGCCAGTATGTTTATTAGTGACAGTACATTGTCAACCTCCTTTCCCCCAACTGGGATTTCCCTTAAAAAAAAAAAAAAAAAAAAAAAAAGATTTTATTTATTTACTCATGAGAGACACACACAGAGAGAGAGGCAGAGACAAGCAGAGGGAGAAGCAGGCTCCACACAGGGAGCCTGATGCGAGACTCGATCCTGGGACTCCAGGATCATGTCCTGAGCCAAAGGCAGACAGACGCTCAACTGCTGAGCCACCCAGGCACCTGGGGATTTCCATTTTTATAGTTAAAGTGCCAGTCCCAGCTCAGAAAAAGAAGGATTTTGAGAGAGGTAGAAGAAGAAACAGGGTAAAGGTGGAAAAGAAAAGATAAAGTAATGAAGAGGCAGAAGAAACAGAAAACTTTGGGTCAGTTATTTTCTATAATTAAAGTGATCTGGGTGATTTACAATTCATACAAATGACTTGGATTCACCTTAGAAGTGGAGAGAGATTAAAAATAATCTGGGGATGCCTGGGTGGCTCAGTGGTTAAACCCTGCCTTTGGCTCAGGGCGTCATCCTGGAGTTGCAGAATCAAGTCCTGCATCGGGCTCCCTGCATGCAGCCTACTTCTTCCTCTGCCTGTGTCTTTGCCTTTCTCTTTTTGTGTCTCTTATGAATAAATAAATAAAATATTTTTAAAAATTTAATAAAATAAAAAATAAAAATAATCTAGGGGTCACCTGGATGGCTCAGTAGTTGTTGAGCATCTGACATTCAGATCATGATCTTGGAGTCCTGGAATTGAGTCCTGCATCAGGTTCCCTGTGGGGAGCCTGCTTCTCCCTCTGCTTATGTCTCTGCCTCTTTCTGTGTGTCTCTCATGAATAAATAAAGCTTTAAAAATAATAATAATAATCTGGGATTCTGGCCCCACCCCAGAGCTGCTACTTCTTTAAGAAGGCCCAGGAGCCTGTATATTTTTAAGCTCTCCAGTGGTATAGTAAGCCATGGACCAGCCCCAAGAGGCACTGGCTGAAGTAATCTCTAAGGTTTCTTTCTAGTCTTGAGAATTTTTGCTTATGAGAAGGGAGAGAAAAAAAAAGACTTGTTCAGGTAGACACACAGTGCAGGACTCTTATATCCATACTGCTTTATCCTGGAGAAGCTGCCCTCCTGGTAAAGGCTGATAACAGATCACAGGAGGTGAGGAAAGGATGTTTAATGTTGGTGTTGATATCTTTTCTGTTGTCAGTTATTTCACCAACTGTGACACATCCCTCACTAATAAAAGTATTTTATCCCCAACTTGTAAGTCTCAAATATTTTGATCTCTTTGATATCTTTGTCTAACTAAGCTGCAAAGATGCTCTAAGCTCAAGCCTTCCCCATTGGACCACACCACTAGTGAATCAGAATAGATAGAAAAGAAGTGCCAGTCCCCCTGACTTTAGTCCCTCTTCTCTGCCCCTGGCTACTGAAACCTCTTTCCCCATTTATCTCCCTCTTGGAGAGTATTCTTATGAGTAGGTTTCAGCAGACAACTCTACAACTTTGCCAGAAGAACCAGGTAATTCCTTGCATCCAGAGGCCCAGAAAGAACATTCTCCTCTATCCCTCCCACCACTCCTCACTAACCCTTGTCAGGACTTCCTTAAAACTTACAAATCTACACAAAATGTTTGGAAAACAGAAGATTATCTCAATCCCAAAACAACTGTTCCCATTTTATATAATTTCTTGATGAATTTTCATATTCATATTTTAAATAGAGCACTTACGATTTTCATGGGACCGTTTCTATTATAACCATTTTCTTCTTTGCTGTAGTCTTGATAATGATCTTTGTAAAAGCTGCAAAATTCTCCATCTAGCAACGGTATGACTTTATCAAATATTTACATAGTGCTTCCTATGTACCAGGTACATAAATATTATAACAAATATTAACTCATCCTCATAATATTTATTTCACACTCCTAACAATTCTGTTACGTTCATGTTATAGATAAGGAAATCAAGGCTCAGAGAAGTTAGATAACCCACCCAAGATCCCACAGCAAGTGAGCGATAGAGATAAGCATGTGCTCATCTGTGCTTGTATCACTAGGTAATACTGACACTTTATTTAACTACTTTTCTACTGTTTAACATTTAAGTTGCTTATAGTTTTTTATCATAAATAAATGCAATACTGTCCATGGCTTCTTCATCCTTTTGGGATAATTTGTTTAGAATAGGTTTCCAGAGGTGCCTGGGCAACTTAGTCAGTTGTGCGTCCAACTCTTGGTTTTGGCTCAGGTCATGATATCAGGGTCATGGGATGGAACCCCATGTTGGGCTCCATACTCAGCAAGGAGTCTGCTTGAGACCCTCTCCCTCTCCCTCTCCCTCTGCCCCTCCTCCTGCTCACACCTGCTTTCCCTCTTTCTCTCTGTCTCTCAAGTAAATAAATCTTTTTTGAAAAAGAAAAAAAAATTAGGTTTCCAGAAGAGCTGCCAACACTACTCCCTGTTTTGAGCTGAGGGACAGAGGTGGCAGTCTTACCCAAATTCCTGTTGGGGAAATCTGAACTGTGGAGAGAAAGGATACTTTCTTACAAGGCTGTTCATGCTTGACTCATGGCTAGTGTAATCTAGGAACAGTGAGAGGAAATTATAAAACTTTCAGTTTAGTGAAGGTGAAGGCTTCAGATATTAGATGATGTTGTACAGCCTGGTATTGCTCAGTGCCTCCTGGGTCACCTGGTATCCATAAAGCCACTCTTCAAACAAGAGAAACAATTTGCCTCTGTTTCAGTGAGGGAAATAAAAATCGATTAACACTTCAGCAGCAAATAGATTAACCAACCAGTTGGTGAGTTTAGTCTTTCTTCTTAAACATGGCTGTTTTGATATCCTGTAGACAGAAGTTAATTTAGAAGTCAAGCCCAATTCTCTGGAATTTCTGCATAGATAGAGATGGGGTTGGCAGTCTTTTTGGAAGGGGGTGTTCAGGAGACTTACCTTGAAGCTACATTTGCATAGCAAGCCCGGCCATTTCCTTCTGCAGTATTATTTAGGGGATGGCTTGGAGTGGTTGAGCTCATAGAAATTCTGCCCCCCCACACACACACACTCTCTACCCCTAGATCCACCACCGGGTTACTCAACTTATGCTTAAGGTTTTGGATGACATTAGACTAAAACCATCAAAGATCTTAGTGGATCACAGGGCATTTCTTTTCTTTTTCTTATTTATATCTCAGGCCCACAGTTCTTCTTTGCCTAGAATGATACCATAAATAGCAAAAACTGAAAATGGTTCCCATCCCTCTAGGCCAACATACATCTTCAACCTAACAGACACACACACACACACACACACACACACACACACACACAGAGTCTTCTCCTGGACCATCCCAATGTTAACAATCATACATCTGTTCCCCATTCTCCCCAATTATAAATTAATTATCATATCCCATTAGCACATTTTATTAATGTTCTTCCTGTGACAAATCAGAAAACCAAAAATACAAAAGGTGGAATGTCAGAGTAAGAAGAAAATAGGAATAATTGATTTTCACCTCAAGTTTCTGGGAAATTGCAATGAGCCAGTGACACCTCAGTAAAACATGTTGGTGTCATAGTTAAAATCCATAGGCTACCTCGCAGGTCCATGCCTTTCCTTGCTCCACAGCTCACTGTGTCAAGCTATTGAAAAGCTCACAAGCTTTATTCAAAAGATAAAGAATGTGCAAGGGGTTTTGGGAGGGGTAAGAAGTTGGTCCTGATGACATTTTAAAAATATAAGCACCTAAGTAAATAAGACCTGAAAGAGGGTGACTAATGTCCAGGAGTTGTATGCAGCATACCTGATGCTGTTGCCTGGCAGCCTATAGCCAGTCCTGGAGCAACAGAATGCCGGGCAAAGGAGGAAATTGGAGATGTGCCCAGAAAAGCAAATTTACCACCCTTACCCTAGTTTGCTAACTATGGATAGTGTTGGGTAAGGGACTCTGTTTTAAAATGTACCCAAGATACAGAAATGACCATGATAAGGGAAGAAGTTTATACCCACAGATCTCTAGAAACGAGACACAGCATGACATGACATACAAGGCCACTCAGGGAAGCACTAAGGTCAGGAGACAGAGCAAGGGGAAACACGGGTGAGAGTCTTTCTTGTGATTTTCAAGAGAAAGAATGGACGAGGCAGGGTAAGCAGGATAGACAAGTTTAGAATTGGCTAGTTTAAATTATTTTAGTCAGCTCTGGCCTGTTGGGGTGGTTCCTAGTTGCCTAGTACCTGGCCCTGGGGTGACTGGAGCAGAGGGATAGTCTCCTTTAAGGGCTTGATAATGACTGAGGGTACAGACTCAGTATTGGTTGGTCTACATATCAAGGCCTTGAGTTAATTATCCAAGAATTAGATAATTCTAATTATCTAATTAGAAGGGGCAGTCCTTTCTCAAGTCTGCAAGGCTTCAAATGCCACAGCATAAGATACAGAAAATAAGAAAATATTTATGTTTAAGAAAATATTGTATATAAGAAAATGTGTGTTAATACACACATACAAGCAAAGGATCTGTTGTCTGTTTTATAATGTAAGAGGTGTCTGTGTTTTAGGGGTGGTTTTCCCAGGTAAGAAACTGTAAAGAGCAGCATTAAGAAGATCTCCTATTCCCTGTCCCTTTAATGCCCAAGTACACAGTAAGCAAGCCTACATTCAGTTCTAATGCCAAGCAAGGTGACTCAAAAAAAGCCATTCTTCTTTTAAGATTTGCATTTGGGACCTAAAAAGCATGGAAATATTTTATGCAATAGCAGCACGTAATCCACAAGACACAGGCTTTAAAGGATAACTCCAGGTAGTATAAGACTCATATCTAGTTGTTTTGATTGTCCTAACAGAAAAGTGGAAAATGCATTTTTTCCCCAGCTCACCTGACAGGTTTAACCAAAGTTCAGGCATCAACTATATCATTTCCTATCATACACAGTGAGCAGTGCTAAAAAGCATTATCTAGGAATTCTGTATTATGCCATTATTGATTAGTTTCTTTAATGAGAATAAACATTTGCAGAGCTTTATGTGTTTGTAAAATGGTTTACAAGCACTGGCTGGCTCACTTGTTAATAATTACTTTGAGGGATTCTTAACAATGCATATTTAGGAGATAAAAGTAATGATTCTGATGGGATTAGGGGAAGACAAGTAATAGAAAGCATTTAGCACAGTCATTTCAGTTCCGTAGCCTCTTCCAAGCCTGAAACCGACTGTCATTTTCATTACATTTGGTTCTGTATTCCTAATATTCATAACCTAGCACAATTATGCACAAAAAAATATAGTGAAACTGTATTTTAAGCTTTACATTATCCACTCTTTCTCATTGCCTTTTGATTTGCACATAGCATAAGGACAGCTGAGGACGCTTTCTATAAGAACACCTGCCTACCAACCATGGGACAGGAGAGACCTGGCTTCCTGCCTTTGCTGTGATGGATAACCAAAAACTTCACTGCATCTCTAGACCTTGGTGTCCTCAGTTATAAAATGGCTGAGGAAGGGAGGTACAATGGAATCATGGGATTACATCCAGTGAATCCATGATCTTGCTACCCTCATCATCTGAAACTTAAATGTGTGGTTTCAGGTGTCTCATTGCTTATTATCTTACTAAAACTCAAACTGACTTATTAATGGGACCACAGGACCATGCAGAAATGTACATATTGCATATTGAGACATTTATACTCTTTGGGACAGGAGACATATTCCAAAGCCACTCATTAAAAATATAGTATTTCATGAACCTTCTGGATTTTCTAAGCTGCGTTTAATACTATAGTGTTTTTAATCTTCAAGTAATATTGACCTTCCAGGTCAGCATTATACTGCAACATTTGGGTATCCTGACACACCCCTACACATATGTCATGTCTGCCCTCAAAAATGAGAAGAATAGGGACGCCTGGGTGGCTCAGCGGTTGAGCATCTGCCTTTGGCTCAGGGCATGATCCTCGAGTTCTGGGATCGAATCCCACATCCAGCTCCCTGCATGGAGCCTGCTTCTCCCTCTGCCTATGTCTCTGCCTCTCTCTGTGTGTCTCTCATGAATAAATAAAGTCTTTAAAAGAGAGAGAGAGAGAGAATGAGAAGAATAGTATTAAGCTTCATGCTCCTCTTACTTTGCTCCTTAGTGGAGGGAGGTTGTAGATGGAACCGTAGACCTCATAATCTCCCACCCTGTTTTTTAAGTGTCTGTTGACAAGTTCTGATAGTAGAGGCTGAAGTGGTCAGGAAATATCATAACCTAGGCTTATTTGATAATAGAGCTAGTCTGTGGGAAATTTTTCCGTTTTTCCACTCATCTTAAATTTTCTAACATAACTTCCATTGTAGAAATAGAAGTGCTTTAAAGCCACTTTAAAGGGCTAAAGGGATGGCGAGTATCTCAAGAATAATCACTGTATATATTTATACATTATTTAGAGTTGTCATTTTGAAAACACTTTTAGATACAATTTAACAATACCGCCATTTTTGGAGGAGGTACATGTTACATACTCTGCCTGTCCTGCATCAGCCATGTCAGTCAGTGTCCCCTCAGGGAGCAGATAGCTCTCACAGGGGGTTAGTGGGCAAATTATGGACCTTTCGAAAGAGGTATTTTGTAACAGTGACAAATTTCACAGTGAACTTCAAGATTTGCCAAAAACAACTTTTTCTTTGGTGCTTTCCTAAACATTTCACTGTATAGAAAATCAGTATGATTTAATACTAACTTGCTGAGTCAGTATACTTCTGAAAACAACTTCCTAATATCCCTCTCCTAAAATCAAGAGATTTGGGACGCCTCGGTGCCTCAGTGGTTGAGCGTCTGCCTTTGGCTCAGGGTGTGATCCCAGAGTTCCGGGATCAAGTCCCACACTGGGCTCCCGGCAGGGATCCTGCTTCTCCCTCTGCCTGTGTCTCTGCCTCTCTGTGTCTCTCATGAATAAGTAAATAAAATCTTAAAAATAAATAAATAACAAAATAATATAAAATAAAATCAAGAGACTTAAGCACCAATGGAATCTGTTCATTGTTTATTCATATTTATTCATTCATTATTCAATCTTAATGAAACATGAAAGCCTTAGTCATTAAAAACTAAATATACCCCTAAATTGATTACTGTTAATTTACTAACCCAAGATTGATTTATGACGATCAAATCACATGTAATTATGTGACAGTTCACTTTGAGAGACTTGACTGATATCATAATGAAATATCAAGGAAATACAATTTTAATTGATTACTTTGTTGTAGATTTTTTTTAATCTATTGGAAAGACAAATGATTGTATAGAAATGTGGTTGCTGTTTCCTTTCTGCCTAAGCAGGAAATTGGAGTTTCTTTCTGTTAATGTAGCCTCTGACCTTATAACTATTTGTGGCTCAGTACTTTACTTTGTATATAAGCCAACATTTCAATGTGGTAGCTATTACTTTCAATAAGTCTCATGATATGAGTGAGATCCAGGCTTAATGAACCACCCTAACATATCTCTGCCATCACAACATCTTTTGAGCCCAAACCTGCAAAATAGGAATAGTTATCAACTTTACCGGCTATCATGGTGATTAAATAGAACAATGTAAGAAGAACAACCACCTTGACCCTTCATGTACATTTTAGACAGTATTTTTTATTGATTATATTGGCTAGTTAATGTAATTAAAATGTAAGTTAATATTTTTATCAAATATTATATGTAAGTACAAAATGGGGTAAAAGATAAAAGGTGGTGGTAACATTCCACAATATCCTGAGGCTTATCTATGC